>NC_092811.1:57827798-58537798 GCF_040954645.1 Diabrotica undecimpunctata
TTCTCTTCAGAGATTTTGGTGTGTATCGATATGTTCCGTTTCTGTAAAGTGCACGCTGGGTCATTTGAATACACGATGATATTAAATTGCCGATCGTCGTGGTGCGTTCCGTTGCGTGCCGGTCCGGACAAGTGGGCGCGGACCTTAAGACTGCATTTATCAACTTTCGGTTGGCGTTGGCGAATGGTGTTTACATCTAAATTTCTAACCTTACATTTTTGATTTCATATTAATTTTTGCTTGAAAATTAATACAAATGGAAAATGAAAATGCTCGGACTTTGTTAGGTGCAGTGGCACTGATACTTTGTATTCGAGCAGCACTGAGCCTTCGAAATAAAAGACAACGTCGATACAAACGGAGGCCCATTAACCAGAACCGAAAGACCTGTGGTAATTTTAATTATTAAACAAATATGAAAAACTGGGATACCCAGCAGTTTTTTAAATATACCAGGATGCAAGTTAGAATCTTTGAAAAATTACTGCAAATGGTAAAACCAAAAATAAATGTAAAGTATCGCTCTGATGGAATTTCTGTTGAAGAGAGGCTTGTTATAACGTTACAGTGAGTACATATTCTACAATTGTATATTTTGTACAATTTAATAATGTAATTGTTGGTAATCTGTTCCAGGTTTCTTTCTCAAGGCATGTCAATGCAAGTACTAGCATGGACTTTTCATATTGGACATACTACAGTTCATAAAATAATCCATGAAATGTGCAAAGTAATTTGGGATACCCTCCATCCTTTATATTTGAAATCTCCATCTACCAAGCAGGATTGGCTTCACATTGTAAATGGTTTCGAAACAAGATGGCACTTTCCTCATTGTTTAGGAGCCTTGGATGGAAAACACATCACCATTCAAGCACCTGCTAAAAGTGGATCGTTGTTCTTTAATTATAAGAAGCAATTTAGTATTGTTCTTTTAACAGCCTGTGACAGCCAATATAGATTTACAATGGTAGATATTGGAGCTTATGGATCCAGAAGTGATGGAGGAATATTTAAAGAAAGCATATTTGGAACAAACTTTAAGCAACAGCAGTTCAATATTCCTGATGCTGCGGTTTTGGATGAAACATCTAACATTGAATTTCCTTATTTCCTTGTTGCTGATGGAGCCTTCAAACTAAGACAATATATTATGAGGCCATATGGAGGAAAAAATTTAACAGCAAAACAAAAAGTTTTTAATTATCGACTATCAAGGGCACGTCAAGTTATTGAAAACACTTTTGGCATTCTTGTTGCCAGATGGAGAATATTAAAAACACAAATCAATGCAAAGCCTGAAAATGTAGACAACATAATAAAAGCAGTTGTAATTTTACATAATTTTTGTATGTACGAAATTGTTAATAATAATGACAATATATACTGTCCATCTGGTTTTGTTGATCAATTAGATCAACCAAATGGTTTATGGAGGGATGACCAGGCACCACTAGAGTCGGTTGGAAGAATGTCTGCAAATGTTGCAAAAAGGGTGTTATATTCCATTAGAGACAATTTATCGGACTATTTTTCATCTGACAGTGGACAGATATCATAGCAAAACAATGCCATACAAAGATTATTTTTAAAATAAATTTTAGTTTGTTACCTTCCACATTACTTTAATGTATATAATTTTTTGTAGGAGTATATTTTTGTATTTTAATATTACCTTAATATTCTTATTGGATTTTTAAACACTTTTTTTATATTCCAATATTATTGACTCAACAATCCTGATTGTGCTTTGACCTGTTCAATGAATCATCTCCATTATTTATATTTCTAGTTTTTTCTCTCGAATATTTGTGTACTGGGCCATATATTCTTAGGAAAACTGTAATATTTTCTTTATTGATAACTCATTGCAAAGATTTGAGTAAAACATGTCATGATTGTTTTATTAACTGAACTTAATCTAGAATCACTTCAAATGTTAATCTTCATTATTAGAATTTTTGAAAGTTTTGTTAAGGAGTAAATTAAACCTTACACCATTATATATATATATATATATATATATATATATATATATATATATATATATATATATATATATATATTAGAATTAAGTCTATTGGATTGATTTATATTCCCTTGTTTAGATCTCTTCATAAAAACTTGGCCACCTTCATATCAAATACATATTACCGTTGATTGAATATACGAATATTCAATCAACGATATTACCAATCTTCAGAGAGGGTCCAAAATAAATTTATTAAATATTTAAATTTAAACTTCACAAGCCTTTAGGTGAATGTTCATACTATTCAGAAATATTCAACCTTTACTCAATTCCAAAATTGGCTTCAATAATCACTGGTAAACACACAGTTTGCTGCCGGAAATTTTTTTACTGCTCCATCAGATCTTTTTCAGGAAATACAACAGATCACATTTCTAACATATAGGGTAATTTAACGCAGAACTAGCTACATACATGTAGTGCTGCGTGCTGCTACCAATTAAATAAACAAAACACTAACAAAAAGTAAGATATTTATTGTTCAATAATGTACTTACAAAAATCATCACACATATCTGCCAAAAAAACTTAACTTTTGATCTAACCCAACCAGCATCGCAGCACAAATCTGCTATTCAGCGTCACCTAAAAACTTCCTTTTATATGATTTTTTTTGCAAAGGCTTTAAAAGGACGGTCCCTTTGAAGACTCCAGCAGTAATTCGCCATCATGTGAGTGTCCCATCTCCTCTTATACCTCTCTTTCATCGTTTTGATATCTTGGTGAAAGCGTTCCCCTTGTTCCTCACTAAGGTCACCAAGATTTTTTGGGAAAAGGTGTAAGTGGCTGTGGAGGTAATGAATTTTAATACTCATATGACAACCGTATTTATTAAAATTGTTAAGCATTTCTTCCAGTATATCCCGGTAATTTTCCGATTTATTGTTTCCAAGAATATTTTGCAAAACTTTCACAAAAGAGCACCATGTATTACATTTAATTTCAGTCATCGACTCTGTAAAATGCGAATCTTTTATAAGTTGTCGTATCGGAGGCCCATCAAATATTCCGGCTTTCAATTTTTCTTTACTAAGTGCAGGGAATTTGCTGGACAAGTATTCAAAACAAGGACGATTCTGGTCTAGGGTCTGTACAAATTGTTTCATCAGCCCTAGTTTAATATGTAACGGAGGTAATATTATTTTCTCTCGGTCGACCAATGATGTTGGTCATACTTGATGTTTTTTAGCACCAGCGCAATTGTTTTATATTCTTCTTTCATTTTTAAAGAATGCCCAATTGATATACTTCCATATTTGTTGCCATTATGTAAAAGGACACACTTTAAACTTCATTTGGAACTGTCGATAAAAAGACGCCAGTGATCTGGTGTATATTCCGATACACCCATTTTGTCTAACAGTCCTTTAATATTATTACAAAAAACTATATCATTTTGCTGAGAAAAAAAAGGTAAAAGATCTGTTTCTCTATTACGGTAGTATGTAATTTTGGTGTCTGGGTGAAGAAAATTCTTTTGCTTTAGTCTGGAGGCAAGCAACTCGGAAGAATCCTTTGGAAGGTTTAAATCTCTGATAAGTACACTTAGCTCTTCCTGAGTAAAGAGTTCAGGACGTGTTGACTCCTCTTCAAAATCACTGTCATCTTCCTCAAATCTATTAGTTTGTAGTTAGTCAGATAACGTTTCGACATTATCCTCTGGTAACGTATGTAGACAGCTAAATATTGGAATGGGCATCTGTTCAAGCTGATGTGGAATTGGTCTTATTGCTGAATCCAGGTTAGGATATGTCCACGTATGTCGATTGTTACGATTAATGCCCTTTATATTCACAAGACAGAAGTAACCATCGTCAAAATGATTTTTTGGTTCCCTCCATATCATTGATACACCAAACCTTAAACATTTTCGTTGTCCTTTCGTCCACTGTCGCAAGTTTTCCAGACAAGTTTTGCACACTACATGTGGAGCCCAGGATTTACCGTGATCTCCTAAATGAACACCAAAATAGGCTTGATGCCCTTTTTATAAAATCACAAACTGATTTTCTACTTTCCTTTACAATGTATTCGCCACATATGTAGCAAAAAACGTCCGGATTATTCACACAATAACGCCTGCTTGTAGAAGCCATGGTTTTCATTTGTCAAAAACAAACTCTTGCAGCGAAACTCAAGTTTAAACTAAATGTTACAATAGAACGCAGTTGACTTTATAGGAATTTATTAAGGCCGTTTCAGAGAAAATACTATTTACTTATCGGACAATAGTTCCAATTGGCGCAATTAGCACTAATTTCAAGTTATGGGCATTTCCAAAAAGTACACTTTAATTAGAAGTCATTAGTATATATTTGTATTAGAATTTGTTAAGTTGGTTTATAAACATATTTCAGTTATTATTTTGAATATACAGAAATGTAAGAATATTTATGTATTTGATGAGAATATTATATCTCGAAAACTAGAGCTGATACAAAGAAAAGGTTTATATTTTTGGAATCAGCACAAATGAATTAACCAAAATCAGTTGATTTTTTTTCGGCAGCAAGACAAAAATTTTTTTTTGTTGGGCTGTGGAATCTATTGTTTTTAATGTCCCCCTCAAATTTACTTGGTCATTTCAAAATTTTACAGTAAATTTCCGTAGGTGTAATTTTGGTAAACATTCTCGAATGAAGAGAATGATTCTAAATGGTAATAAATAATAGACCTTGATTTATTACTATATGCCTCAGAGTTGTAATGTTTGTAAGCAAAGTGTAAAGCAACTATTGTAATTTACTATTTTTCTGTTTGTTACATGTACTATGTATTTTATTTATTGCTTGTATATTTTTTTTATTTAATGTATCATTTTGTATATAATTAGGTGGTACCTTTAATAATAAATAAAATATATCATGTTTTGGTCCCCTTGGATCGCTTTATCACCATTTGTTGTCTAATTAGGATTCTTGCTGGTTCAGAAGGTTATATGCACTCCATATGACCTACCCATCTCAGTCTGCCAAGCTTTTGTTGATTTGCCAAGCAGTTGATGATTTTAACATTAAATTCATGACACTTGTCCAAGATTTGTGTTAATATATAGTAATGTATAAATAATAGTTGTATTCCATTGGATCTCTTATTTTAATATGGGGACTGTAAGTCTTAGACACAATTGATCTGTTATTTGTGTCTGAATTCATATTTTAGTGCATTTTGCAGCAATTGTCCAAAAGCATTTTGGACAAAACTTAATTTATACAAAATGCATATTTCAAAAATTTTTTCAACCCTGCTTAATTAACTGATGTAATTTTGTCTGACCCTAGTGATTTTTCATTGGTAAGTATCTTGATGTTGAATTCCTATCACCTTGTTAGTGGCTTTATTTAATTGTTCTCTGAAATTTTTCCCCGTCTTCATGGTCGCTTATAATTAATCTTTATGTCTATATATAGTCTAGGTATGAACTTGGCATTTTGTTTAGTTTTTGATAAAATTTTGTTATCTCCAATTTGTGAGAGTTTTCTTGCATTTCTCTATTTGTTTGTTTTCTTTTTTTCTTCTATGTACATTCTTTTTTTCCTCAGAATGTTATTTTCTAAATTTATGATTGGTTTTGTTGTGATTTCATGATCAAATAAAAAAATAAAAAGATAGTGCTATTTTATTTTATATTAATAAACTAACCCATATACCTTACACAGTAAACAATAACCTAAAACAATAAACTAAACTAATAACATTTAAAAACTACTCTAAATATGCGCATATCTGCTTCCTTGCTTCAGCAGCATCTTCAGCATTCATTGCATCTAAATGTGCACACACATACTGTGAAAATGTTTTATTCACAGTTGTTTTTTCACATCTGTCTGCAGCTAGACCACTTGTAATTTTCTCAGCGACCATTATTAAATTGGAAATTTCAGCATCATGCCGCTTTGATGCCTTGGTTGATCCTGTCAGAAAATAATAACACTAGCTAAAGTACTGAACATAAATAGAAAATGACTAAAATACCCTAAAAAGAAGGTCCACTCTCTTCTTCACTATTTCTGATTTTTTTTTCAACTGCTTTTGTTGCAGTAAATGTTCTTTATAAGACAATTATTAAAATTAGTTAATAATTTGAATATTTCAAGTGGTAATGAACTTTTATTTTTGGAAACCCATTAGTGTAACTTACTTTCTTTTCCTAGAAAAATTGCCATAAAATAACATGTTATTAAAATGTGGCCATGAACTTTCTGGTGCCTCCATTCCAGAATGTATTTTATTTTTTTCTTTGACAAACCGGTCCCTTAGGCTTTTCCAAAGCTTCTGGCACTCATCCACTACAACCAAAATCAAAATTGATATTTTATAAAACTATTTGTATTTTTACTTTTACTTACCACTAGCGTTCGCGGTTTCCGCAATTACCTCCCACGCTGCATCTTTCTTTTTTAGAATTCTTATAATCTTTATGTGCAAGATTATACACATACTCATAAGTTTTAATCACTTCAATAAAAGTTCCAATATCTATATCCACTGAAATAAAAGTAATTAAAATATAAGAAAAATTGTTTTTAAATTATTTCTTACCATTACCAATGCTCTTGTGGCTGGATTTCATTTTTAACTATACAGACGACTCTATTATTAAATAAATTATCTATTTTATTAAATTATATAAACTGTTCCACGTGGAAACACAAACATAAACAAAAAACAAATAATTTAGTTTGATTTGTTTGACAAACCTTGTCACTTTTTCGGTATCACTATTGGCTGCGATGACCAAAATACAGTTTTTTTTATGTTCTGTGATCGTAACTACAACCACAGAAGGGTAGGTGTATTCTGTGCTACAACGGCCAACGGCAAAAGATAAAGTTGGTTCGTCTTGAACGGAACCGAACGCCAGCGCCAACGGCGAACGATGTATATAAATAGACATACGAATTTCCCATTTGACCATGTTGTAACGCGAACGTCAGCGCCAACGCCAACGTAAAGTTTATAAATCAGCCTTAACGATGATACCAATATGGTGGCGGAATCATGGCCGGACACGATAATATTAAAAATACTATAAAATATGACTAGTTATTCAGAAGATTTAATCATAATCTAAAAAAGTGCAATACATTTTTAATAAACTATGATTTATTTATCCCGCGGTAAACACTAAAAACACGATATATTAAACATAAAGATAAATTAATACAGTCAAATACTATTAATTTATTCTCTGAAGTACGGGACATTACTTTGTTTACATATTGATATACTAATCTGTAGAACGTTATTCCTGAAGATTTTTTATTAACATTACTTCTGCCACTGCAACTACGTTGAGAACAAGAAACCATTATTATGCACTATCACAATATATTATTACAGTTTCTATAAAAGTATTATAAAACTAAAAATATTCGAAAAACAACAAACGTAAACAAACATATACGATCTGTCAAAAGTGTCAAAACAATCTTAACAATATGGCCGAAGTGAGGACGTTTTTAGTCACGTGGTGCCCTCTCCATAGATTCTAACTCGATGATGTCGGCACTGAATGTCGTGTTTAACCTTACTTTTTACTTAATAATTTTCGCTGTTTACTTCAAATATTCATTCCATCCGCTCGAATTGGACCAAAACTAATTATCTATGAACTTCTGGCTAATCAATGGTCATTGACCATATTCCTGAATTTACCATTTAATATTACAGTACATAAAAACTTCAATTAAATAAGGAGACGTTTTGCTGCGTGTCAAGACAAAGATATTCCAATATGACAGCCGTTACATCAATTATAACAGACTTGCCAACTTTAAGTTCCTAAATTTAAGAAAATAAAATTATGTCTAAACACATGCAATAAAAGAATTTTTAAAATATTTGTTGTCTTTTCACTGGAGATTGTGGTTATTGGTTTGGCCCATTTATCCTTATAACAAGGCATTTCTGGTATGGAGACAGCTTTATATTGCTCTTTGCTGGTTGCTTTCCTTAGAGACCAAGTCCAAGAATGGTCTAACATACGCCAACATAAAACATTTGGTCCTTCGAGCCGGATGTTTTTACATTACTGAAGTGCCAGAGGTGACCTAATTTATTGCAAGCAAACATCAAACAAGCAGCAAGTTGCCGACAAGGTTCAAGGATTTCACGTTTTTTTATCAACTACCACTGTTTTTTACGAGTTCAACAGCAAGGCGAAGCCGGTTTCATTTCCAGACAGCGAGGATTTGGATGTCGTCTTCACAGGTTGAAGTACTAAGGATTTGGTATTGTAAGTAGTTATTTAAATTTGTTTGGATTTATTCAGGTGGATGAGTGGTTTGCATTTTTTATTCTTGATTGTACATTTACATGATGGAAGACACAGTTAATCCAGAATTACCACATATGCCAACTCAAATAGCATTACAAAGTCAAATTGCTAGATTTACAATTAGAAAAAACGCAGCAATTAGTAAATTAAATAGATTTGTAGATTTTTTTCAGTCAGTGAGATTAGAAAAAACATCTGAAACTGTAACAAGTTACAGTTACAAACTAGATTGGATCAATTACAATTTGTATTAAATGAATTTTTAGCTTTACAATTAGAGTTACAATGTTTAGATGCTCAAAGCTTTGATGAATCAGAAACATTAACTTTTGAAAATACATATTACAGGGTGATTTCGGAAGCCAAAGAACATTTATCAAAACAAGGTGAGTCAAAAAAGTCACAATTAAACATGTCTGTAGTTAAAGGTCAATCAAATATTCGTTTACCAACTATAGAATTGCCAAAATTTACTGGTTTATTTGAGAGATGGTTAGAGTTTCGTGATTTGTTTCTATCATTAATTCACAATTCTGATCACATGGAACACATTCAAAAATTTCATTATTTACGTGCATCACTAGAAGGTTCTGCTGCACAATGTATTAAATCCATAGCATTTGTAGCCGAAAATTATGAGTTAGCATGGAAAACACTATATGACAGGTATGATGATAAATCATTAATTATTCACAATCATATAAAATCATTAGTGAAGATAAAAGAATTAAAACCAGATGTTTCAAGCTCCTATAGAGATATTGTTGATTTAATCTCAATAAAACTAGTAGCATTAGAAAGTTTAGGCTTTAATAAAAGTCATTTGGCAGATTGATTAATTATTATATTTATTGTCTCTAGTAAATTTGATAATGATACTATTGAAATACAGATTTTCCTAATCTGGAAGATTTTATTTCATTTTTATCAGATAGAGCAAATTTCATTGACAAGGTCAATAAACATAAAATCAAGCACAAGGTTTCATCTTTCAAACAGAAAGCGTTTGTGGTAAGTTCAGGTGGTCAACAGGATAAGCAGAATACATTATCTTGTTATTCCTGCAAAAAACCTCATTTTTTATTTAAATGTAGTGAATTTTTGCAATTGCCAGTCAGTCAGAGGAGGCAAAAAGTAAGTTTATTCAAGATTTGTGAGAATTGTTTTCGTCAAGGACACCAAGCTACTACTTGTAAGCATGGTCATTGTAGGCACTGTCCAGAGAAACACAATTCTTTGTTGCATGATTCCAAGATAACATATACCCATGTAGTTCACACAGGGTCGCATTTAGATCAAGTTTATGGTCCAGCTCAAGATTTTCAGAGCACAGATTCGCATTCAGATCAAGTCAATACTTCAGCTCAAAGTTTTCAGAGCATAGGTTCACAAGCAGGTCAGTTTTATACTTCTGGTCAAGGTTCTCAGAGCAAAGAGTCAACTACAGCTTATGGTAGTATATATTGTTCTTCAGCTCACAATCCTCAGAGTATAAATTTGGATTCAAGTCAAAACTGTCGACTTGAAGCAGATCCAACCTCATATTGTCAAAACAGACATACTAACATTACTGTACCAGTAGATACTCAGCTAAGGAGTACAGTCAGTAATGGGTTGCAAGTTTTAAATCAAGCTTCAGAATCAAATCAGGAAGCTAAACCAGATACAATAATCAAGAATTTTTGTAATCTTTCAACAAGTGGTCAGGTCTTATTAGCCACAGCTTTGGTACAAGTATTTGACAAGCATGGAAATCAGCATATTTGTACAGCACTTTTAGATAATGCTTCATGTCTAATTTCATATCAAAGGGTTTAGCAGATCGCCTAGGGATTACTCAACAAAGGGTTCAGTTGTCAGTATCAGGACTTGCACAGAATCAGTCTGTGATTCAATCCTCTTGTAATGTAACAGTTAAGTCTCACAGTAATCAGTTTTCATGTTCTCTTCAGTGTTTAGTTATTCAACAAATAACAGATGATTTGCCTAATAGGTATTTTTCTAAATCTTCATTACCGATTCCCAACAATATTACACTAGCAGATGCTAGGTTCAATGAACCCAAAAATATAGATATCCTCATTGGTGCAGATTATTATTGGAATCTCATATGTACAGGTACGATTCACTTAGGAAAACATCTACCAGTGCTACAAAAAACAGTTTTATGGTGGATAATTTCAGGTCCACTTGGATTATCTAAATTAACATCAAATAATAGCAAATGTCATTTTACGAAAGTTACCGATTTAGAATCACAGGTCCCAAGGTTTTGGTAATTAGATACCATTCCGGACAACAAGCAGTTGTCAAATGAAGAACAGCAAGTGGAAGAACATTTCATAAACACAGTTCAACGTGATACATCAGGTCAATTCATTGTATCAGTTCCGTTAAAGGAACCAATATCAAGGTTAGGGAACTCAAAGGACATAGCAATGAAACAGTTTTACAGTTTAGAGAGAAAGCTAGCAGTCAACCCCCAATTAAAGAAGTTGTATTCAGACTTCATGAAAGAATATGAAGAATTAAACCACATGACATGGTTTACTCCTAGTGATACTCAAATTACCTATTATTCACCACACCATGGTGTTTTAAAGGAAGAAAGTGACACTACCAAGCTTCGTGTTGTTTTCAATAGTTCCGCATTGTCATCTTCAGGACATTCATATAATTCCATTCAAATGGTAGGTCCAGTAGTTCAAGATGAATTGTATTCAATTATGTTAAGGTTTAGACAACATAACATAGTAATTTGTGTAGACATTTGTAAAATGTATAGACAAGTGATGGTACACAAAAGGTTCCATCCGTTGCAATTAATTGTTTGGAGAAACAATCCTAACGAAGAACTGCAGACATATGCGCTCAACAGAGTAGTGTATGGCACTGCAAGTGGTCCATATTTGGCCACGAGATGTCTGGTCCAGTTAGGTATCGAAAATGAAAAATCCAATCCAGTAGCAGCTCGAGTCATAAAGAATGATTTCTTTGTAGATGATTTAATTACAAGTGCAGATTCAGTCAATCAAGGAATCATATTGTGCCAACAAATAGATGACATATTAAAATCAGGAGGATTTCATCTCAGAAAATGGAAATCAAACAATTTGGAGGTATTCACAAATATTCAGCATACACAAGAATTTGATGAATTTTATTTTGGCTCTTCAGAAGCGTCAAAGGTGTTAGGGCTTTATTGGTCAGCAAACAAGGATGTCTTTTCTATGAAGGTAGTGTTACCCCAAGTTACAAAATTCACTAAACGACTTATCTTATCCGAAATAGCAAAGATCTTTGATCCATTAGGTTTAATTAGTCCTTTAATTATTAAAGCAAAAATATTGCTTCAATCGCTTTGGTCTTTACATTTATCTTGGGATCAAGAGGTTCCACTAGACATTCGCAATAAATGGATTTCTATAAGAACAGATCTCAAAGAACTGAACTCACTCCAAATTCCTAGACATGTTGTTTGTATGGATCGAGTACATGTTGAAATTCATGGGTTTGCTGATGCGTCTCAGTCTGCCTATGGTGCATGTATCTATGTACGGTCCACTGATTCAAATAACACTATTCAAACTAGTTTACTTACGTCCAAAACAAGGGTTGCACCATTAAAAACCATCAGCATTCCAAGGTTGAAATTATGTGCTGCGCTCTTGTTAGCAGAATTATTTCAGAAAGTTGTTAAATCGTTAACAATCTCAATTGATGATTACTATCTGTGGAGCGACTCCACAGTTACACTAGCATGGATTAAAACTTCTCCTCATATGTTAGAAGTTTTTGTGGGGAATCGTATAGCTCAAATTCAATCTCTCACAAATGTAGATAAATGGAGATATGTACCCACAGCAACAAATGCAGCTGATATTCTTACACGAGGTATGACTTCAGCTAATTTACTTCAGAATTCACGTTGGTTTATTGGACCACCCTGGTTAAAACAAGCTCCAGATAAGTGGCCACAAGATATATCTAATCTTAGTCCCATCTCAGCAGATAGTCTTCTTGAAGTTCGAAAAATCTACACATTTCTTCAGAGACAACCAGTTCATTTATTTCCATTTGAAAAATTTTCTAGCTTACAAAAACTTCAGCGTGTAACAGCTTATTGTTTAAGATTTATTTCTAATTGCAGAAAACCCAAACAAGAAAGAGTTCAAGGTGATCTCTCCTTAACCGAAATAAATCAATCACTAGAAATGTTAATATCACCTGTACATCGGAAAGTCTTTTCGACTGAAATCGATGATCTGTTAAAACTAGGTAGGGTAGACAGGAAGAGTCGACTTCTAAGTTTGACACCATTTCTTCAAAAAAGCATCATTCTTGTAGGTGGAAGACTACAAAATTCTTCTTTTCTATTCGATAAGTGTCATCCAATAATTCTTCCTTCAAATCACAAATTAACTTACATTATTTGTCACAAATTTCATCAACAATTAGGTCACGTAGGACCGCAGCTAATGTTATCAGTCATTCGCGAAAAATACTGGCCCATATCAGGTAGAAATTTAGTAAGAAAAATTGTCAGAGAATGTGTTACATGTTTTCGATGTAAACCGACAATTTGTACACCATTAATGGGTCAATTACCCATCATCACGAGTTTCTCAAACTTTTTCTTTTAATCATACAGGAGTTGACTATGCAGGTCCATTCATGATAAAGGATCGTAAGGGTCGTGGTTGCAAGGTTTTCAAAAGCTATCTTTGTCTTTTTGTTTGTATGGCAACAAAGGCAGTACATTTAGAGGTAGCCACTGAACTGACCACATCAGCATTTTTATAAGTATTACAGCGCTTTATTGCTCGCCGATGCAAACCATCTGCTATCTACAGTGATAATGGCAGTAACTTCGTTGGAGCGAACAATAAATTGAAAGATCTTAGTTCTTTTCTTAAATGCAACCAATCTACTTTACAAACGGAATTGGGCGTTAATCAGGGAATCAATTGGCATTTTATACCAGCTTACTCTTCGCATCAAGGTGGACTGTGGGAGGCTGGGGTTAAAAGTGTTAAGCATCATCTAATTAGAATTATGTCCAATCGTTTGCTTACTTTCGAAACTTTTTATACAATTGTAACGCAAATTGAGGGAATTTTGAATGCTCGACCACTCACACCTCTTTCTTCAGATCCAAACGATTTCAATGTACTTACGCCCGCACATTTCCTTATTGGTCGTCCGATAAATTCCATACCATACCCAAATGTTGAAGCTGTTTCAGAGACGATGCTGTCCCATTTTGAGCAACTTGAACAGTGTAAACAACACTTTTGGACTCGTTGGTCAAGAGAGTACATCAATGAGCTACAACAACGCACTAAGTGGAAAACTAATGCAGCTAGTGTCAAGGAGGGAGCTATGGTCATAATCAAAGATGACAACTTGCCTTCGTACAAGTGGAATCTAGGACGGATCGTCAAGTTACACCCTGGAAAGGACAATATAGTGCGAGTGGTATCGATTAAAACTGTTAAATGGAATTTACAAACGGGCCGTGGCAAAAATTTGTCTATTGCCAATCGAGACGGACAATGTTTTTTTGTAACATGATTGTATTTCAATGTTTATTTGATTTATAATGTTATATATATTTTTTATTTTTGGATAGTTCATATTTGTTGAAAGATTGTCTTTCAAGGCTGGGGGCATGTTCAGAAATGTAAAATAATGAGAATTATTTAAATTTGCCGCGCATTTGTAGACGGGGCCTTAGCTGTATTGGCGGTTGACACTTCATGTCTTGCCGAAAAAGAGAAGAGTCGCCACCCGCCAGCCGAGAGTGACAGTCGGTCGAAAAAATAGGTTAACAGATGGCATGTCGATATAGTCGATATTATTTTGTTATAAGAGTTTGGATAATAAATTTGGTATCTGTGCACATATCCTTTAATTTTTACTAGAGATACAGTCCACTAGCGAAGTTAAACCAGCGCACCAGTTACAAGGGCGAACAGAATCATTCAAGAGAACAAGAATGGTCTAACTTACGCCAACATAAAAGAGACACTATGTCCACTTTTTTGTTAAATGAATATTTTACACTACTCCAAGAAATTAACGCACCATTTACAAAAACAAAAAAAGCGATTCATTGATGTTTTAAATTTAATTTTCGACTAAATTTTGGACATATAAACATAAAGGTGTGGTGTACTGGAAACTGCTGTTAACTCTTGCCTACGAGTAAGCGTAAATGTAATATGTAATATCTGACTATAATTGTTGCATTGAACTGTTTATTTTGTTTATCTTTGAATTTTTTTGTGCTCATTAGTGAAACACTAATATATTTCAAATCGCCTTTCGCTTTACGCCAATTTTATAGGCAACCAGTAATACGAAATGGTGTGTTGTTATCTAGATACTGGCCAATAATTACAACCACAATGGATAATCCTAAACCTGTTGCTTTTAACTACAAGAGCAACAAAATGGAACAAACTACTTCAAACGTACCTAAATCAATAATGTTAACGAATGACGGAGAAAACAATACACCTACAACTTCATACGTTGCTGCAGTCAAAACAAGACCTAAACCTATTTTTCCAAAAAAAGAACAAACAATTATCATACATTCTCATCCCAATCTTGTGTTATTGGACTACGTTAAAGCAGTTGGAAACATCAAACAACTAAGTGTGTATCTACTTATCAAGAACCGAACTTGTAGACCAGCTTATATTAGAGCATTCCACTGTAACTGTAAATTCCGTTGAGCTGAGTATAAGAAGACAAATTTCTTCAGCTAAGAGAATATTAATATCAAATGTCTCTCCATTCATACCTAATGAGGTCATAGAACAGGCACTCAAAGATTTCGGACTTCAAATGGTGTCGCCTATATCATTATTAAAGGCAGGTATCCCAGGAGATGAGTACTCGCATATTATGAGTTTCAGACGTCTGAAACGTCACTTTTAATACAGCTTAAGAATATCGCATATAGAATATTCTTGTCTACAGATCATATGGAGTGTTTCTTTTGTAAACAGCCTGGACATACAGCAAACAAATGTCCTAACACAAATACACAAACAACCTTATTGCCGCAATCAAATGATTTATCATCAACATTGTCAACCACTGCAATAGTTGATACAAATTCTGAGAATCTTCAAGCAACTACATTATACAGTCATAGTCAAACGACTGCATTCATCAACTAATGACACAAATTCTCTTGAAGACCAGACATCCGACGTTGTGTAATGCCCTCTCCTGAGCACTCCTCCAGCACTGATAAACCAAGATTAGTTAAGAAGAAACCTAGGATGCAGTCCACAAACGAAGCTATTCTATCAGACAACACAAAGACAATTATCCAAAATCTCTGTAACACAAATCTGAATGACTATTCGTTAACAGCTGATCAGATTATTGCATTCCTCGAGAACTCATTTGGCAACGGCAACCCAATAATCGAAGCTCTGCAAATTACTACAGATATACAGGTCCTGTTGGACGATATTTATAAGATATATCCTTCTTTAACAGAAAGATCTGTTAAGGGTAGAGTTACTAGAACAACGAAAAAGTTAAAGAAATATTTAACCACAGATAATAGCAACGCTGAAGTATCACAATCATCAACTGACGACGATTATCTCTCAGATACATCACAAAAGTCCCAAAAATCTACCTTTTAATTACTTAGTTACTTTTCAAATTAATTCAATAGAATTGTAACGGATTTTATCCGAGATACGAAAGAATTCAACAATTGATCGCAGAAACAAAAGCAGATTTTATATGTTTACAAGAGACAAACTTTAAAGATACCAAAATTGGACAACTTAAAAATTACGAAGCCAGTGGCGGCACCTCAATTTTTGCTTCCAGAGATCTGTTTTCTACACATCACATACTCACTACTGGCATCGAAGCAGTCGCAGTCTCCATCTGGTGCCCCAGCAAAATTACAGTATGTAGCATTTATGTACTACCTAATTACAAACTTTCAGAAGAGGAACTGTATGATTTAATCCATCAACTCCCCACTCCTTATCTTCTTGTGGGTGATTTCAATGAACATAATATTATGTGAGGCTCTGATAAAACGTTTGGAATGGGAAAAGTCATTGAAAATGTATTAAATTGTTCTAGCACTTGCCTATTAAATACCGGATCAAGCACATACTGCAATATATCTTCTGGCACATTTTCAGCAATTAATTTGAGCTTTTCTGACCCAAAGTCATCATCTCTATTAAACTGGCATGTCCTAGACAGTCTCTTTGATAGCAATCACTTTCCAATTCTGATTTCAAATAGCGAGAATAAATCTAGCAATTATAATGTACCCAAATGGCGAATCGCCAATGCAGATTGGATTGGCTTCTGCTCGTATCTCGAAAAAAAAAACTTCCACTTCTGCCTCTTTCTGATGACGTAGACGAATCTCTGAACCTTCTTATCCACTGCATTATCTCTGCAGCTGATTTACATATTGGTAAAACTTCTACAACCTATACACGGAAGAAAGTACCATGGTGGAATAAAGACTGTGAATATGCAGTTCGTCAATGCAAAAAAGCATTAAACAGATATCGAAGAACTCGAAATAACGAAGATTTTGTGCAATTTAAAAAACTAAAGGCAAGAGCAAAATACGTGCTAAAAGAAAACAAGAGAATTTCATGGAGAGAATATACTTCATCACTAAAAACCAACACTCCTTCTGCCCAATTATGGACGAAAATACGACAAATGCAGGGCCGTAAGACAAGTTTTGGTATTCAAAGTATAAGTTATCAAAACATCTTTATCAATGACACACAACGCATTGCCAATTTACTAGCTGATACGTTTGAACAAAAATCCAAAAGACAATACTCACCTAACATATCATCAGGCACATTAACCGGAAAGGCCTCCACAATAAAAACTGTACAAGAAATCGATCCTATTAACACACCATTTACCTTAGAGGAACTAATGACGGCACTAGATTTGTGTAAAAACACAGCCTCTGGTCCAGATGACATTCCTTTCATATTCTTAAAGAAATTATCGACTCCTAGCATCATTGTTTTATTAAAATTTTACAACGGTATTTGGAACAGTTATAATTTTCCTAAGCGGTGGCGAGAATCATATTCTATCTAGAATCATAATCTATCTAATTCATATAGGCCAATATCACTGACGTGCACCATGTGCAAATTAATGGAGAAAATGGTAAACAAAAGATTGGTCTGGTTTTTGGAAAAAAATAGTTATTTCACTGGCACAATCCGGTTGTAGATCTCATCGTTCTACATCAGATAATTTGGTAATTTTACAATCACATATTTCCGACTCAACTTGCCTGTAAACAAGATTTATTAGCAGCCTTTTTTGATGTAGAAGGAGCCTTTGACACTGTTCAAAAATCTATAATACTCCAAAATCTTCAACAATGTGGACTTGGTGGAAACATATACTACTTTGTGCAGAATTTTTTAGATGATAAAACTTTTAAAAGTTATTTTAAACGGAAAGCGGTCATCTACTCGTATTCAACACAATGGAGTACCACAAGGTACTGTTATAAGCACAACTCTGTTTAGTTTTGCATTTAATGATGTAGGCAAAAGTATTCATCTTCTAGTTAAACACGCATTATACGCTGATGACCTTGTACTCTTTTGCAGAGGAAAGAATACCGAAACAACCTCTCGACTAATGCAAACAGCCATTGATAATATAGAAAGGTGGTCGAGGCATATTGGGCTTTCCTTCTCTTCTCAAAAAACTAAAATCATGAGATTTGGCAGAAAAACGACAAAAGATAATCCAATTTTGACATACAACGGAGTATTATTAGATGTTATTGATCATCATAAAGTCTTAGGACTGATCTTCGACTCCACTTACTTGGAATACACACATACAGGAAACGAAAGGCAACTGCTTAAAAAATATTAATATCCTAAAAAGTTTAGCACATTTTCATTGGGGAGCCGACGAAGAGGTATTGCTTACAGTTTACAGATCAAAGCTCAAAAATAGACTATTGTAGTTTTGTCTATATGTCTGCCTCCAAGTCACATCTGAAAGCTCTTGACTCCGTACACAATACGGGTCTTAGGATCTGCTTAGGTGCCTTCAGATCTAGCCCAGCTCAAAGTATGTACTGTGAAGCTAACCAACCACCACTCTGGTTAAGGAGACAACATCTTCTTTTGTCATATGCAGCTAGCTTATCAGCCAATCTACAAAATCTAGTCTATCAACTGATTATACAACCAAATAATCTCATTCATCATTCTCAGACCAATAGAGCTGCACAACCCCTTTCTTGCGTACTAAATTCTAATTACTATTTAAATGGGAATAAGCCACAATTAAAGGTTAAAATACGTTTATTGACGTTTCAATTTCCACTTCGGAAATCGTTCTCAAAATACAAACCTTAGTAAATTAAACAAATTTTGTTTTTGTTACTTAGTGAAAAATTCTTCTAATAATTTAATTTTATCTGACTCATCTATATTTACAATTCAGACGTACATTATACATTTTAAAGTAGACGACTTTAAAATAATATTGCCAATATTGTTGAGTTGCGTTCCTGGGACTACTTTACTTATAAGATAGTTCATTCGATTACATGAAATCAACTTTAACTTGAGAATATCCGTCAGAAAAGATCATAACATGTAATTCGTCTTTAAAAAGACAAATACATGCCATGATGACAGTAAAATTCTCCTGTTAGTGATTCCATAGTAAATTATGAGGGAAAAACCAGGAAAAAAACCTCATAATACTATCCCGACATGGTAAGTATTTGATCTTGCATTTAGTTTACCTTCAATAAATACCAAATTCCGATTTTATATGTTTGTTATTTAAAAATATAAATGATGTATTCTCTATATGTTACTGACTTACCAATACTGGTATTTTCTTTTTAATAACTTCCTCTTTCAATATGGGTAACCAGATCCTACTACATTCTGCCGAGGAATTCGCGACACAATTGGTCTCATTTAACATAATTAGAGCCGCTTCTTTGATTTTTCTCTTTTTACCATCCGTTTCCTTTAGGACTATATTTGAATCATTCCATTGAACCCTATGTTCATTATCCCATGCATGTTTACATATTTGAGATCTATCAAATTCTCTATTTTTAATATAGGATTGATGTTCACTTATTCTAACATTTAATGGCCTTGATGTTTCACCTAAATAAAACTGATCGCATTCACAAGGTATTTTATAAATGCAATTCTTTGTCCTTTCTTGTTCATTGTTAGGTTTGGTTTTGGACAAAATAGATCTCAACGTGTTTGTTGTTTTGAATGTTGTTGAAATGTTGAATTTATTTCCTATCCTTTTAAGCTTTTCCGATAATCCTTTTATATATGGTATTGTTATTTTCCTCGTATTATCAATACTAAATATCTGTCACTCCAGTGAATAAGTGGTTAAGTCGAATTTTTGCCAAAATGGGTTAAGTGCACAAATGAGGAAAGAATGTGAACTCCGATGTTGTGAACAAGTAGTTAAGTTGTAAGCTGACTCTAGCCAAAGTTATACGTATGTGTATTTTTGGCCATCTTTAAAATTTATGTACTATTTAGATTAACTTGACTTACCTAATAACATATAAAATAATGTCTTAGGAAATAAATGGTTAAATTAACCTGCCCAGTTATGACCAATAATCGTTTTCTGTGCTTAACAGGTTAAGTCGAGTTGACCTTTTTTGGACCAGTGTGCATAACTGGTTAACTATAATATAAGTTATTACATCACGACATTTTCTGGCTAATTTACGATCCAAAGCAGATACCTTTGGATGAGCTACAGCGTAGTTATACACTAGTCGTTAGATAGCGTTGTATGTACATTTATTGAATTATTAATTAACACTATTCGGGGAAGTACACGCGCATATAACGATATTATTATCGAGGATAAATTAAAAATTTACATTCATTTTATTTTTACTCTGTGACTGATAACATTATTTCTTCGTACTATTTCTGCATTCTGTTTAAAATATGCATTCCCGGTCAATATTTTTGAGAGAATTAAAAGAAAAAGCTTTGTCAAAAAAGATTGTGCTGCCTGCTTTTGATTCAAACAAACTAAAGGACAATAATGATAGCGATTTAATGAAAGGTAAGGTACTTACTTAGATTTGTGCAAAACGTTTCTAGAACAGTTCTTTGTTTCAGATGTGGATGTCGCAAATACATCATCAGCTAGTAATATCGTTGCAGTTAGCGTGCTGGAAGATTTCAGTTCAGATGATAGCATTGCTGATCCGATTTATTTACCACAGCCTGGATATTCAAGCTCGTCAGATGAAGGAAATTCCAACATTAAGCGGACGAAAAAAACAAATATGTGCCAAGAAGACAACAAACTCAAGGACAATAATGATAGCGATTTAATGAAAGGTAAGGTACTTACTTAGATTTATGCAAAACCTTTCTAGAACAGTTCTTTGTTTCAGATGTGGATGTCGCAAATACATCATCAGCTAGTAATATCGTTGCAGTTGGCGTGCTGGAAGATTTCAGTTCAGATGATAGCATTGCTGATCCGATTTATTTACCACAGCCTGGATATTCAAGCTCGTCAGATGAAGGAAACTCCAACATTAAGCGGACGAAAAAAAAAACAAATATGTGCCAAGAAGACAACAAACTAAAGGACAATAATGATAGCGATTTAATGAAAGGTTACTTACTTAGATTTGTGCAAAACCTTTCTAGAACAGAGCCGAATGCAAAAAATTGAGAAATTTATTAAAATCATATATAACCGAAAAAGGAAAAATAATTTCTGAACGAACAATGGGTACTTTAAAATCATGTAGAATGAAATGCAATGACAGGATAACAGAAAATGATAAAAAAATTTGCTTCGAAAACTATTGGAATTTAGGAAGTAGAAACAAGAGGGCCAGTTACGTTGGTTAAATATTAAATAAATGATAAAAAGACTAAAAAAAATATTATTAATCCAAAAAAAGACAGGTCATGCAGTTGCTCGTACCATTTAATAATTGATAAACAAAAAGTAAAAGTATGCCGAGATTGTTTCCAAAAAATATTGGGCGAAACAAAAGGTTTTGTCCAATTAGTAATAGAAAAAAAGACCAATTCTGCAAGTGGTATAATACAAAAAGACCAACGAGGTTTAGCCTCGCCTCAAAGTAAATGCAGCTTAAAAGATTTGCAGGATGTCAAGTCCCATATTTTGTCATTCCCCAATTACGAGAGCCACTATTGTCGAAATCGAACTAATAAGAAATTTTTACCATCCAATTTGACTATTTCAAAAATGTTTGATTTGTATAAGGAAGGACGAGCATCTTCTGTTTGCCTAACTATTTACACTAAAATCTTTCGTGATTTAGGTTTAGCTTTTAAAAAACCAAAGCAAGATACATGTCACAAATGTGAAAATTTTAATGTACAAATTAAATTATCCTCAGGAGAATATAAAACCCCATTAATAGCCGAAAGAGACGAACATCATAACATGGCTCAATTTGCTTATGAGCAGAAAAGTCGAGACAAGGCAATTGCTAAAGAAAATCAATCGAAAGGAGTTTATGCATTTGACTTGCAACAGTGCCTGCCTACCCCTTACCTTACAACCTCAGTTTCTTTCTACAAGAGGCAGCTGTGGAGCTTTAACCTCACGGTGCATGACATGGTAACAGACAAAGCAACTTGCTACTTGTGGGATGAAACCATATCTGGCAGGGGAGCTAATGAAATCGCCTCATACCTTAATCATTTTTTAACACACTTGTCTTCTGAAAAAACAGAAGTAACATTTTATTCCGATACGTGTGGCGGTCAAAATAAAAATAACGTCGTTGCATTAATGTTTCTTAATTTTGTGAATCAAAAGGCAAACCTGAAGATCAACCACAAATTTTTGGTTAGTGGTCATACCCATATGGAGTGTGATACTGACCACTCCGTTATTGAAAGGGCCAAGAAAAAAACTAATTTAAAAATAAATCATCTTAACGACTGGGCACAGTTAATCAGAATTGCTAAACAAAAAAATCCTTTTGAAATTGTTATGATGTTGAAAGAGAATTTCTTCGATTTTAATTCGCTTGTGAAGAAACATGGCCCTTACATTATTAAAAAAATTGATAATGATGGCGAACGGTTTCTGTGGAAACCTGTCCAATGGCTTCAATATGCTCAAAGCGGCGGCCAAATTTCATTTAAGTGCTCATTAAAAGAAGAAGATCATTTCAAAACAATAAATTTTGCTCGTAGAGGACGTCCAACTATACTATTTAGTTTACCCAATATTAACAACGAATCAGTACCGATAGCAGCAGAAAAGAAAAAAGACCTATTGTCTTTATTGCCTTTAATAGATCCTTCATTCCATTCATTTTATCAAAACCTGAAAACGAAAAACGATGTCGCCAATGATCCTGACCTGGAAGAATTGGATCCTGACGAAGATACACCAAATAATTCATAATAAATGTTTTTTAAACTGTTAAACTGTTTTTGTTAAATTTAAAATAAAGAGATATCCTTTTTTATGTTTTAAGTCATTAAACCAAGAAATAAAATACACAGATTGGCTTATTTTTATTAATATATTGATGTGAATAACTGGGTAAGTCGACGGTGAATAAATGGTTAAGTCTCATATCTCAGTATCCTAATCACTTAGTAGTTACAGAATGAGACCAATAATACATTTGTATTCTATCTAATTTTTTTGTAAATGTTTTAGCATTCTATCGTATAAAATCGATTTATGACATGTTGTCAAAACTTGTAACTCATCTCCTGAAAACTATGCAAAATTGACTTAACCACTTATTCACTGGAGTGACAGATATATCAGCTATAATGGAGTTAATAACAGTATGTACTGATAATACATATTTTCAACTAAATAATGAATTCTATAAACAAAGTTTTGGACTAGCAATGGGCTCTAGTTTATCTCCATTATTAGCCGATATATTTATGGAAGATTTTGAAACAAATATTATTTCTAAACAAAATTTAAAACCCTCAGTGTGGTGGAGATATGTAGATGATGTGTTCTCAATATGGCCTCATGGATCAGAGTTGTTGGACACATTCCTAAATGATATAAACGATAAAGAAGAGACAATAACATTTACCATGGAAAAGGAATATAATAACACATTACCTTTTCTGGATGTTTTAATCTCTAAGAACGATACTGGATACGAAACTCAGGTGTATAGAAAACCAACACACACCAACAGATATTTAAATTTCAAATCAAATCACAATATTAATATTAAAAAGGGGATTATTAAATCCTTATAAATACGATAGAGCCTAAATTACTTGTTCTAACGAAAATTCGTTCTTGGAGGAGAAACATTTGTTAACATCTGTTTTATTAAAAAATGATTATCCTTTATCGGTTATAAATAAGGAATGTTCAACAATCGATCGAATAGAACAAAACAACTTAGAACGAGATCCTACAGCATATACAAGGGATAATACGAGGAAAATAACAATACCATATATAAAAAGATTATCGGAAAAGCTTAAAAGGATAGGAAATAAATTCAACATTTCAACAACATTCAAAACAACAAACACGTTGAGATCTATTTTGTCCAAAACCAAACCTAACAATGAACAAGAAAGGACAAAGAATTGCATTTATAAAATACCTTGTGAACCACTTCCGTGCTTGTGTCTCTGTCTTTCTCGAGCGTTCTTGGCGTTCAAGACACATTACAGCAGAAACACTTCCTTTCATTTCATATTTCTCCTATCATCGTCCTATCCTCAACAAAATCACTCAAATAGAAATTAGTTAAGTTTAAGTTTACATGTACAATGTTTTAGTAAACAAAATATATTTCTATAGTTAAAATTTGTGCAATTCTTATTTTCATTCAATTCCTTGTTCCTATTGTGCAATTTAATAATATTCATATCAATAAATATTCTACCGAGAAAAAGACGTTGTCACGTAAAATCTTCGCCCGTAAAACCGACTTTACAGGCAACCGATTTTTTTAAATTAATATTGCCAAATGCTCTGGAACTCCCATCTCATGAAGAACTGTCCAGAGAACTTCCCACTTCACACAATCAAATGCCTTTTGGTAGTCTAGAAAACAGATTATTATTGGACTTTTAAATTCGCGGGCCTTTTCTATGAGCTGCCGCATATTAAGGATTTGCTCTCTCGTACCCTTCCCTTTGACAAAGCCTGCTTGTTCTTGGGGAATTTGTTTGTCTAAGTATTGTTGCAAACGGCGTTTAATGATTCTTAGTAATATTTTGCTTGGATGGGAAATCAGTGAGATGGTACGATAATTACTACACTTTGTAGTTGTTCCTTTTTTATGGATTGGTATGCACAATGATGTGCGCCATTCTCTGGACCTGTTGATAATAACTGATAAAAATGACAGTATTGACAGGTTAGAATGGATGTCGGAACAAAAAACAGTCAGTGCAACTTACGATAGTTGTCTAAAAATGACAGAAGCCAGCATTATTTAAAATTGAATAAATTAAAATTATAATAATATAAAACTATCAACCATCAATGTTGTAGTCTGTAATGTGAATTTGTCCTATATTTGTGTTGAAAAACATTGAAAAAATTTGTTTTATAAATTGATTTAGGTAGACTGGAGTACATGTAATTTTGTAAGTATCGATAGGCAACCAACTATACATGTGTCTAAATTTGTTTTTAACTAAAGATTTTAACAACAGGTCATGTATGTTATGAAACATTTGGACTTAGGAAATAGTAAAAAAGACATATGTAGGAAGATGGTTCTATAAAATTTATTGACGAGGAGTGATATAGTAAATAATATGTCTGAATGTGCTGTTGAGATGAAATTTGAATATGAAAAGAATGTTTTTGTAATGTAATATTCATGTATTGCTTAACTTACAACTTAAACATAGAAGGCCCTCTATGTCAGAAAACAACATTTGGTACCTGGTAAATATAATAGATTTTTTAAGTTATAAGTTCATGAACATAAATTACTGGTTCGGTGTGAAGAATAAAGATGGTAAGTTGTTTTGTGTGTTGACCAGTATACAAGATTAACAGAAAATTGATGGCTGAAAGGTGGTTTGGTATTGTATTGTTCAAACATTGCTCAAGTTATAACTTAAGAAAAAGAAAAAGGCCCTGCATGTTAAAAAGGACATTTGGTACCTGAGAAATATAAAAAGGATGAGTTATAAGTTTGAGTTTAAGGTAGGTAGATGAAGTTAATAGAGTTTTTTGGTGTGTATTGTGACGATATGTAAAAACTGCAAGAGTAGATGGGTTTTGGGTGGCTCTGTTAAATTTACTAAAGTTAGTGATGTTTTAATATTATTGTGAAAGGAGAAAAGACTCTACAAGAGGCTGAAGTCTCCAGAGATCCAGAACCAAACCCTGAGGGAAAGTGGATAAGTAAAATAAAGTGTAGTGAAAACAGTATGAAAATGTGATGATATGTGGTTAAGTAGGTAAAGATGTATGATAATGAAAAAATTTTGAAGGGGAAGTGGAATAATCTGCTCTGAATTTAGTTTGTAGAAAAGGAGCATGGAGAATATTAGGTGTGGGGTCAGACTTGGTCCTTAGATTCCTAGAAAGAAGCGAGGAAAGACGGGGAGTTAAATATATTGAAAAAAGTTTGAGAGGACTAAGGAGAATTAATAGGTGATAGAAGAAGAACGATCTAATACTAATGAAGAAGTAAAGTAAGAATGTGGGTTATGAGAATAGTTGACGATGGAGCGGAAGGAAGTCTCGATTGAATGAGACATGGCGATTAACACAATTTGGACTTCTCCGTTTTTCTTTAATAATTTCTAGGTCTTCGTAAAAGTCTAGATTGAGAAAGTTTTTTTGAGGGATATTATGAATAAGTGAAACGTCTTCTGAGATATTGAGGGTGTGGTTATGTTCTTTAAGATGTTGAGAGAAAGTGGAAGTGTTTTCTCTTTTTGTGTGCTCTAGAGAGCGTGAAGACAATGATCTACATGTTCTTACTATGTAGGTTGCATCACAATCAGAACATTTGAGTCTATAAACACCACTACGGTTCATATAATTGATGGGGTCTTTGGAATTGGATATATACTGACCCAAGTTATTGGGTACTTTAAAAGAAACATGGATATTTTCAACTGAACGTTTGATTAGATTTCGAATATCTCCAGAAAGCCTCTCATGATGGTATGGAAGTGAAACGTAATTGGGTTTGGTGGTAGGGTCTCTGGGGAACGCAGTCTCCTGCAGGTTCTTAAGACGTCTTCTGTGGATGAGTTTATTGACGATGTTGTGGTCATAACCGTTGTTGACTGCTATTTGTTTGATAATGTTGAGTTCTTTTTGTAGTTTGAATAAGAGAGTGGAATGGTTTCCAGGCGATGGATGTAACTATGAAAAGCTGCATATTTATGAGACATGGGGTGGTTATATAAGAATGGTATTACATGGTCAATCTGTGTGGGTTTCCTATAGATACTGAAGTCGAAGTGGTCATTTAATCTGGTAATGGTGAGATCAAGAACATTGATTTACATGGATGATTCTAGTTCCATGGTGAACTTGATATTGAGGTGGATTTGATTAATTTTAGAAAGTAATAGTTCAGCTGACTTGGAGTTACCTGAAATGAAGACTAAACAGTCGTCAACATATCGAAACCAATAGAGTATTTCAGGGTTTTCATAATCTGTGTGTATTCTAAATGATCCATAATTACATCAGCTACCCATGGCTAAGCCGTCAGGTTGTCTATAATATTTGTACAACAAACTAATGTATTACAAACATATATACAAAATTGTATAAAACAAACAAATCTTGGTCTAAGCAAAGTTGTAATAGTTGGATAATGAAGTTTGTAGTAGACAAGGTGATGGAATGGGTTCTTAGAAGAGAGTGAACCAGATTAATTGTTTCTTGTTTGGGGACAAAGGTAAATAGATTGCTAACATCAAATGAGAGCATAGTAATGTCGGGGTGAAGATTGATCTGTTGTAGGTTATTGACTAGATGACTAGTATTTTTGACTGAGAATCGAGGGGTAAAGTTCGTCATGTTATTAATAAGATTCAATATGAATTTTGATAAGATGGAAACTGGAGTGTTTATAAAACTAACAACTGGACGAATAGGAATGCCCTCCTTGTATATCTTAGGTAAACCATACAGTCTGGGTGTTAAAGGGTTGCTTGGAAGTTTGTAATATGGTGCAAAATGTTCTGAGAAGAAATCTGTAAAATGTTTGATATTTTCTTTTAATTTGTTTATAAACTTTTTTGAGGGATCTGAAAACATGGTCATATCTGGTAGGAGATTGATGTGATTGAGTTTGGATATTAGTTGGGATGAATTTTTGATGGAAAAAGTGGTAGAAAAATCAGTTATGTCATTTGACGTTAGCAATCTCTTTACTTCTGTACCTAAACTTGAAACTATTCAGTTAGTTCACGACCTTCTCACATCTAAATTAACTAATCTCTCAGTCATCACACCAATAATAGAGATAGTTTCCTTGTGTTTATCACAAGATTATTTTTCTTTTAATAATACTTTTTATAAACAACCTGATGGCTTAGCCATGGGAAGTTGTCTTTCCCCCTTTTTAGCTGACCTCTTCATGAATCATCTAGAATCTACTCAAATCATGATTAATAATGCAATTTTACACTGGTTCCCTTACGTTGATGATTGCTTAGTATTCATTAGAGGTAACTCAAATCCAGCTTCTTCCTTACTCAACACTATCAATAATATTCACCCCAATATTAAATTCACTATGCAATTAGAGTCCAACTTCTCTATCAATTTCTTGGATCTTTCTATCAATAGAATTAACAATGTCTGATTATAGCATATACAGAAAACCCACACAAACAAATCATGTCATACATTTCGATTCTAACCATCCCATTTCACATAAATTAGCTACATTCAACAGTTTCATTCATCGTTTAGAAACCATCCCATTATCCAACATTAACTACAACCAAGAACTCAACCTAATCAAACAGATTGCTTTCAATAATGGCTATAACCCTGATATCATCCATAAACTCATTTATAAAAAGAAACGTAAATTGCTTCAACAATCAGCTTACCTTATCATTACTTCAGATTCCCCATCTTACTTCTCATTGCCATTTCACTGTCCAACACTCTCCGAATCAATCAAAAACACTATCCTGAATTCTGTTGAAAATGTTAAGATTTCCTTTAAAGTAAACAATAAAGTGAGTAGATTAATATGAAATAGTAAGGACTCTATTGACTTCAGCAAACGCAGTGGAGTTTATAAATTTCAATGTTCTGACTGTGGTGCCACTTATATTGGTAGAACTTGTAGATCTCTGGTAACCAGGGCCATTGAACATTCTAAGTTAAAGATTACTTCTTCTTTTTCCCATCATCTTAAATATCACAATCACACAATCAAGATACCAGATGATATTTCTCTTCTTCATAACATCCCAGGTAGAGATTATCTCTAACTTGACCTTTTTGAGGATTTGGAGAAGGTCAAGGAAAAGAAAAATATTCCCAATTGTGTTAATCATCACACCGGCCTCAATAGAGACTTCGTCCCACTACATCGACAATTATTCTCCTGATCCAACTTTCTTTCTTTTAACTACACATCCAGTTTTACTTACTTCTACATTGCTTTTTATTTTCCCATAGCTTAATTATCGCCCTATATATTCTGTCATACTTAACATTATTCTTGTCACCATTAATACATTAAATTCCTCTCAAATAATTTCCATCCTAACTAATCACATAGGTTTTCTTATAAATGCTCACTTCACATCTATCATTTCCTTATCACAGTCAATTTCAGTATCCCCAGCTTACATCTTCACGTTCATATCTCTTATTTCTTTTTCCTCGATTCATCTTCTATAATTTTCAAATCAACTCTTATCTCTTCTTACTTCATACAATGAAACAATTAGGTAATAACATCCTTTTTTCACTTTTGATAATAATTTAATTTTCAACTACCTAACTTAAATTTTGTCTTACAAAATTTTGATACACCAAACTTAATTTACATCACAGTCACTCATTGTTTGACATTCTCCCCCCTTTTTAACATACCAAAAATTGCTATTGATCCTACTACACACTAAACACAATTTTTTACTAAAAACGGCCTATTCATAAACGGAAGCACAATGACTTTTTGTGACTTATTTACTGACTGATTTTTCATACCATCTTTCTATCAGTTAACCCTAGACTCCAGCACAGATCAGAGGTAAGTCGACAAAATCTCACCAGCTCCGGGGAGTCATGTAAGATGTCCCCATTTTTAGTTTTTATTAATTACCGAAGTTAACAGTCTATTGCATTTCCCTTTGTAAATTCCATGAGGATTGTTTTTGTTACTGATATCCTTCCAGTGCTTTTCTGTGGCCAAACAATGTTTTTTAACAACTTTTTATGTAAGTAGTAAAAAACCAACGTGTTCTTTCTATACATGTAAATTTTAACTTACGTATTTTTAATATTGGTATTTTTACTCTATCTTTTAGTAAACTGATGATGGAATGATTCAATTCCGAAAAGATCTTCTTTAAAATAAAAGTTTTAAGCTTTTAATAAGCATTTTTTATACGTTGATACACACGAACACCACGTGCTTTGTATTCAACAGGTATACTAGCCACTCCTGGATATCTCCACTTCATGGTTTTGTTCCAGTTTCACTTTTAATTATGAGGAATTAGTTAATGAAATAAACAGATGCGCATCCATTGCTATTCCAAAAGTATCAAAAAATAAAAAATATCCTACAGAAAACATTCCGAAACCATGGTGGGATAATAACTGCGAAACAGCTGCAAATAACCGTAAAACAGCATATAGACGTTATAAAACAAATCCCAATATTCATAATTTAATTGAATATAAAAAATTGAATGCATTAGCAAATAAAATGTTTAAAATTAGAAAAAAACAAAGTTGCATAAACTACAGCGAAAGCCTTAACTCCCACAGTCAAATCAGCGACGTCTGGCAGAAAGTACATCGCTGCAAAAACCGAAAGCAGTCCAATAAACTTACGATAAACTACGAAGCTGCATGGATAGAAGATTTCCACTTTAAAATTTCATCTCCTTGGGTACCAAATCAAATAAACAAAGCTACAGTCACCGTTTCCAGAGAATACTCCAATCTAGAAAAACCATTTGAATTGTGGGAATTAAATTATGGACTCAAACAAAATAATAGTTCGTCTCCAGGGATGGACGAATAATAGGAGTTCCAATTAAAAATTGTATCTAGGCACATATTTGGATCGTACACTGTTATGGAAGGATCAAATTCATTCTAGTATAAAAAAAAAACGGAAAACTCCATGAATATCCTTAGAACATTTTGTAAAACCAGTTGGGGAGCTGACCCGAATATTGCATTGCTATTCTATCGCTCAATGATTCGACCAATTTTCGACTATAGTTGTCATTTATATGGGTCTGTGTCAACAGGACATCTTAATAAAATTGAAATCCAAAAGAATAAATGTTTGAGGCTATGTCTTGGTTACTTAAAATCTATTCCTATTACTATTATTGAAATTGAAGCTAAAGAGCCACCCCTTACACTACGCAGACAGTTTTGTACAGATAAGTTTGTAGCTAGAGCTATATCAAAAAAATTCAGCTATTTAAAAAATATTCCCAACTTGAGTATATTGGACTTAAGCCACAAATATTGGCGTAACAAAAAAACTCCCATATACGTTGAAAGTTATAGGAAATTGACAATATTTGAAGAACAATTGTATCAAAATAAAATACCACCAATTTATACTCAACCTCCTAAGATTCTCTTCTCCAAGGTAATAGAAATATATGGATTCAAACCTTCCAGGAAGTATGATCAACAAAATAATTAAAGATAAGTGGCCTGCATTTCAATATATTTTTACTAACGGCTCTAAAATTCAAAATAAAACGGATTGTGCAATATATCACTGGAATTCTGATTACAAAGAATCATGTCGATTGCTCAATGAAGCTTCAATATATACTGCCGAACTATCAGCTTTATTACTTGCGCTAAAATATATAGCCTCTATTGGTATGAATAATTATATCATTCTGACCGATTGTAGAAGCATTGTGGACAACTCACTTTTATCAAAACAACAAAAAACCTAAACCATATTGAGATAGAAATAAAGAGGTTACATTATGATATTATTTCCGCAGATAGCTCGATTAATATTTGTTGGGTAAAAGGACACTTTGGAATATTAGGAAATGAAGAAGTCGACAAATTAGCTAAATCTGCAGCTTTAACCAAACATAATATAAACAACATACTTCTACCAGTAACAGACATAGATAATATCAGTAGAAACAATTGCAAAAAAGGTGGCAACGTTTATACAACCAAAGTTCAACTGGAATAATCTTTAGAACTTGCCAACCACTAATTCCCAATGAGAAATGGTTTAAATATGAGACAAATAGGTTATTTATAAAAACAATAAACAGAATAAGATCAAACCACGCACTCACTCTTGTATACAAACACAGCATAGGTATCACTGATAGCCCATATTGCTCCTGTGGTAAAGGGGGAGATATACAGCACATTATATTGGAGTGTGGACAGTACAGATTAAGTATCAAAATGATGTATGAAAAACTAATTGAGCCAAATTGCCCATTGCCTGTCAATTTGAATACAATTATTTTTTTAAATAATAAGCAGATATTACAGTCTTATTTTAACCTCTGTGGAGTGCAGATGTGTTAAAAATAGTTTTTTTGCCAAATAATAATTAACATTTATCGAATTCTCATTAAAATCTAATTATCGCTTATTAAGTATTTTAGGTGATTCGAACCAAATTTGATATTTTGATAAACTTATCTAGCTATATAAAACATAAAATATTTTATTAAGTGCAATAAATAAATTAATTAGTGGGTGATAAGCTGAAAAAATGGACGATGAACCACCCCTGGACAAGGGTGGAACAGTAGATGATGGAGGAGCAAGCGTAGATATGGTTACGTTTAACATCACGACAACCGACAATCAAGCTGGTAAAAATACAACTGATAAAGATAAGGACACACCTTTAGATAGCAAGCAAAAAAGTAAGGTTTTTAATCTACAAAAACCAAACCTGTATTCAGATTTTGTCTACGTAATTATTGAAAATACCAATAATGAAAATATAGGTAAATTACATCCTATGGCAGTCGCTCATATTTTACATCAAAAATTAAGTATTCAAAATATTGTAAGAATTGATAGAGTAGGCAAAAACAGAATTAGGGTTCAATTAAAAACAATTAAAGGCGAAAAACGAAAATTTAACTGCTTATATTCCAAATAATTTATTATCGAGGAAGGGTGTTGTTAAGAATGTTGATACTGCTTTTGACGAGCAATATCTTTTTACAAATTTTCTATCTGCGGTAACTATTACTGAGATTCGTAGAATCAAGCGAAAGATTATTTCTGATGGAGAAACAATATTTGTCCCTCGACAAACAGCCATAGTTACACTCGAGGGTAACATGTTACCCTCAAACATCTTCATTAATTCTGTATCTTGTCCAGTTGAACCTTATATTCACAGTGTTACACAATGTTGCCGGTGTCTTAAATATGGTCACGTAGCGAAGCAGTGTCGTAACACAGTGGCTCTTTGCATAAACTGTGGTAAAACAAAAGATAAAACTCATTCATATCGGGATCCACAGGATAATTGTTGTATTTATTGTAAAACAAATTCACATAAATCTATCTCTAAATCTTATCCAACATAAGTGGCTGAGGAGAATTTAACTTTTACGGAAGCAAGAAATTTAAATAAAACATCATATGCTTCAACATTAAAACTAAACAATAAATTTCAAACTTTATCTTATTTATCAGAGGAAGAGTTTCCCCCTTTGCCCACACGAAGGCCTAATATCAAAAATCCTAGACAACCATTTTCATCGCAGTCAACTAATTCTATTACCTTATAAACAAGGCGAAATCACAACGCTTTAACTCAAATCGAGTCAGTTAACAGAAAGCGAAAAGCCACATCTCCCATTCAAATATCAAATCCCCCTCCAATGTTCCCATTTAATTTTGGACCCGATAAACCTATTAATATATCACCAAGAGAAAATTTTGAATCTGATATGTCAGATGAATTGATTAAAGGATTTTTTACGGTCTTTCAGAAAGTACTAAGTGAAGTAAAATCTTTTGAAGAACTCTCAGCCATCGATGTAAATTTTATTAAAAATATTGCGTTTAATTGTAATGAAAGTATACCTGATGATGACGACATATTCTAATATTAACCAATTAAAAATTTGTCAGTGGAACGCACGTTGCGCTATATCTAATAAACATAGCTTAGTAAAAATATTATCAGATTATGATGTTGATATTGCTCTTATATCAGAAACATGGTTTAAACCAAAAGTAACTTATACATTTTATAGATATTCTATTATGCGAAAGGATAGGATAGATGGTATAACGGGTGTCGCTATTCTTATAAAAAATAATATCAGCTTCAAAGAAGTATTTCTTAATAATGTAGTAGATGGTATGCAAGTCTGTGCAGCAGAAATTTTTGCTTCTAAAAACTTATCCATTAATTGTGTTTCTGTGTACTGTCCTCCAAATGTTTCAGTTACTGTACACAATGTTTCCAATCTTTTTAATGATATAAATGGTACATCAATAACTGGAGGAGATTTTAATGCGCACCATGACCTATGGGACTCATATAAAATCAATAAATCTGGGAAAAATATGGTAAATGCATTAAATCAAAATAACCTGGTAATTTTAAATGATGAGTCACCTACAAAAATATCTCAGTCGGGTCAAAATTCTTCTGTCGATTTAACACTAGTATCTCCAGATATTGCGGATAAAACTAACTGGACGGTAGTAACAGATACTCTTGGATCGGATCATTTTCTCATTCTTATGAAACTTAGTATATTGAGGGAACAGTTTAGCAACACAATACAACCAAAAACCAAATGGAACACTAGAAAAGCTAACTGGATGGAATACGAACGAATGTGCATTTTATATTTTAGTAATAAACCGCAACTACTAAATGTAAATGATAAATATAAATATTTCATGGAAGGCATTGAATATGCTGCTACATGTTCAATTCCAATCAATAAGCCTTGTAAAAGAGCCAAACTGTCACCATCTCATTGGTGGGATGATGAATGTGATAAAGTCGTTGGTTATAAAAAAGAAGCTTTAAATAATTATATCAACAATAGTAATCTAGAAAATTATACACAGGTTAAAGAAAAAATGGCAACATCAAATATTTTTTTAAAAAACAAGGCTAAGAGTTACTGGATTAACTACTGCGCTAAACTTAACAAAAATACTCCGTCTAAAGAAATACGGAAACAGGCAAAAAAAATGCAAAGAATTACCTGCACCTAAGCCTAAATCTAGTAACTATGACTGGTTAGAAAATTGTTTGCAAAATATCACACCATGTTCAGCAGATCAGGAAGTAAAGGATTTAATAGATAATACAGATGTTCAAAATGATATATTTAATTATCCTTTGAAATTTACGGAACTACAATTTGCATTAAAAAGTACCAGTAACACAGCTCCAGGTATGGATCAAGTGACATACGATATGTTGTGGAATTTACCAACTGTCGGTAAATTATTTCTTTTGGAAATTTTTAACGATATTTGGTTATATAACGCTGTCATTGAGGAGTGGCAAAATGTTTTAGTTGTACCAATCCCCAAACCACACAAAAATCCCAACCTTGTAGAGTCTTACCGGCCTATTTCCTTGTTGTCCTGTATTATGAAAAATTTTGAACGGATTATTAAACACCGGTTAGAATTTCATTTGACTCGCACTGCCTTTTTTCCGTTGGAACAATTTAGTTTTTAAAAAGTGTTTAATACTATTGACGCAGTTGCTTATTTAACAACAGACATTCAGTTATGTTTTTCAAATAACTATTACTTAGGTGCTGCATTTCTCGATATAAAAGGTGCCTACGATGCAGTTAATATCATTATGTTAAAAGACAAATTGCTTCAGGCAGATGTCCCTGCGAGAGTGTGTAATGTCTTTTGCAATCTTTTAACACAAAGAAAGGTTTATGTAAGGTCAAATAACAATTCTGTAATAGGTTCCAGACGATCCACAGGTTTACCACAGGGCTCCGTTATCTCTCCCATTTTGTTTAATGTTTTTAAACATTTTTAAATGTAAAAAAATAATTATAATATTATACAGTATGCTGATGATTTTGTCGTTTATAATACTAATAAAAAATTAGAAGTAGGCATAACTGAGCTCACGTCACATATACAAATAACTACTTTGAAATTTGAACCGTTAGATTTTTACTTTAACCCCTCAAAAATCTAGTGTTACCATCTTTACAAGACATAATCTACCCAATATTGATAACATAAATGTAAATGGTACCTTATATCCAGTATCAAATAAGGTAACTTATCTTGGAATTATTCTTGACAAGAAACTTAGCTGGAAACCATTTATACAAAGTATAAAATCAAAATGTTTAAAAGGCATAAATTTTTTAAAATTCATAAGGAGAACCTGGGACCCATTTCACAAAACGACACGTTTGTTAGTTACAATGAAATTCTTACAAGTTTGGCAAAATATCTCGTTATTAGTGTTTCACGAATGCACAAGTATTCACTTGTAACCACTAGTGAATTTTACAAGTAAATTACTTGTAAGCTACCAACAATTTACTTGTTCAACACAAGAATAATTTACAAGTTTGTAGTTGACAGTTGTAGTGAACTAAACATTTTCTACCTAACTTTGAAGGTAGGTAGTTGGTTTGACAAGTGTAATAAGTGTAGGAAAAATGTTGTCTAGTAGCAGCTCTTCGTCAGAAAATAAAAATGAGGTATTTGTTCAAAGAAGAGGGAGGAGAATATTCAGACCAAGAATTAATAGTGATTTTCCATCAATTTCCATGTTAGTGCAAATTTGGACGGGAAGTGTTCATGACGCGATAGTACTGAGAAATAGCACCCTTTTTCAGAAAATGGAAGCTGGTTGGCATCCAATTCCAAATAGAATAATTCTAGGTGACTCTGGTACCCTCTATTAGATTGGCTTATGACCCCAATTGAGGTGAATGTGGATGAGGCTGTGGCTACCTACAACAGAGCACATAAGAAAACACGGCGATTAGTCGAAAATGCTTTAGGCGTATTAAAGGAGAAATTTCCTTGTCTTAACTACTTTCGTTTAAGTCCAGTATATGCAGCCAATGTTTTCAAATGCTCCACAGCGCTGTATAACATTACTCGGGAGAGAATGAATATAAACCGACAAATGGATAATGAAGAAATGGAAGACGATAACGAAATAGCCGGACAACCAGCTCCTTTGAATGCAAGACAAAGACAACAGGAGTTGATAAATTATTTTAGAAATAGAAACTAGTTCCAGTGTAACTTTAAAACAATAAAGAATATAAAATAAATAAATACAGAATAATACACAATATTTACTATTTATTTAAACGAAAAAATAATTTCCAAAACATTTAACAAATACTTAGCATAATAATGAATTAAAAATCAAAGAAGTAATTCCTATAAACTAAACGTTTTTCTTATAATTAATTAAAAAATCAAATATAACAATAACATAACTTCTCAAACAATGGTCGAATATTCCACGCTTTCACTGGTAGGTGACTCTTCTTCATTTGTGAGGTAGGTTACAGCAGAATCGAACGACGCAGTGAATTTTGAAGGGGTCACATGTAGTTCCCGTTCTAATTTTAAAATCTCTAATGTTTTTAGATATCTTTCTTTTGCAAGGATTTCAATTTGGTGTTGTAATTTTTTCTTCTTTAAATCGATTAGTGCTTCGCCAATTGGGTCATTTTTATTAGATATTTTCGACTTGTTCCTTTTTGCACAAGATGGAGTAGGTACACTGCTGCTCCCAATAGAAATAAACACATTAGTGTTTTTAATTTTGTTTGTTGCACCGTGATCTTGCAAATGGTTTGAATTTTCTATTTCTTGTTCAACGTTCTCAGGATCTTGCTCCTTCTCAGGATCTTGCTCCCAAGTTTCGGAAATGCCGAGACTACACAGAATTGGATTATCCGGCACAAGAATGTCCAGAACTACATTGTCCATTTCTGTAAATTTAGAATCTGTGACTCCACCTGAACCAGTTTTCCTCCTGTTATCAACTTTCTTCTGCAATACGAAAAAAAGTGTCAGATACGCTTACACTTTGGCAAATTAAACGCTAACACTTACCATTGTTGTTTTCTTTAAATTTTGCCAAAATACATCACGGCTGTAAGTCCAATCCTTATTTGGAGGCACAAGCCTTAAACTGGTGGACACAGTTTTTGGTGCACAGTTTTTCAACATTCTATTTTGTCTTTTTTTGTTAATTTGTCGGAAAAGCTGCCGAAAAGAATTGCTTTCTTATCTCTAATCTCTTTTAAAATTATAATTTTAGTACCATTTAAGACGCTTTTCGACATTGTCACAGAATTATAAATAACGACTGACGTTTAACTAGTAAATTGTCAACAAAGCTATTTTAAGGTTATGTTTATTTACAAACTTGTAACTAACATGCGTGAAGTACACTTGTTGCTGACAAATTTACACATGTAACGAACAAGTTAAATATTTTTTTTGTGAAACGCTAGTTATTAACAACTTGTGATTACAAGTGCTGAACATTAACAATTGTTACTAACAACACTTGTAGTTTTGTGAAACGAGCCCCTGGTGGGGGAGCAGATCCACAATCGTGTTTAACTTTTTACAAAGCCTTCATTAGGTCTACCTTGGATTACGGATGTACGTTATATGGATCAGCCAGTCCTTACATTCTAAAACGACTGGAAATAATTCAAAATATTTCTCTAAGACTCTGTTTGGGCGCAATGTGTTCAACGCCTGTGGAACCACTTAGGATTGAAGCACTAGAACCACCATTATTTTTAAGAAGGGAATGGTTAGCAGAAAAATTTATTATTAAGTCTTTTTTTAAAAACCGTACTCTGTTAGATAAAATAGCCTTATTAAATAACCACGATTTAACTAACACGTACTGGTCAAAAAAACCTTCTCGTCCAATATGTATGGCTTTTAAAAATATAAGTAGTTATAATAGTGATTTAAAAAGAACTGTTTCAGTCGAAAAATCTGAATTCTTTGATATGTTGAAACCACTAGAAATTAATATTCCTGCATATAATGAAAATTTGTTGATAAGTAAAAATATATTAAGCGCCTGCATATCAAATCTGTCAGATTTTCTTGAAATATATACCGATGCATTAAAACAAAATAATGGTACGAGATGTGCATTCTATATACCATCAACAAACGTTCAATAAAAATTCAAACTGAATAATAATACTTCCATTTTTTCTGCAGAAGCGGTTATTATTATTAAAGCCTGCGATTATGTCGAAAAAAACAAGTTATAGGGGGGGGGGTTTGGGGGTAGGTACACGAAATACACGTTCAAAACTAGGTACTGTAGATTATATTGAGATTAAACATTGAGTTGACAATCAAATAAAATACATAGCGCGAGGAACCCACGCGGTGCTGTTTCTAGGTTCACTTGCGTTGTCCTGGCTCTCTCGCGGGGCTTCGTGTCGGCTCGGGAAGTCGGCGGAGCTGCTGACAGCAGAGTACGGGAGATTAGTGGGTAATACACAGGTGGCTGTTATGATATCCCCCTGTGCACCACATAATCGTCTCGAATGTGGGGCAAGAATCTATCTTAAGGTGGTATTCTTCTTAGGGCGTCCTCTTCTACGGATAGGCCCAATGGGCTCTGGAGGGACTTCTCCAGGGTCTGCGCGATAGGGCGTCAGCGCAGATACGTGGTACTTTCCAACAGGTGGATCTGGGTTGCTGACAGAAGCGATTTCGTAGGTTGTAGGAGTCACTATGCGAAGAATACGGTCCATCACGATGCGGCACAAATTTAGATGTAGGCATCTTGCTTGCATTACTTAGGACGTGAGTGTCCATGAGAACCAAGAGTTTCTACGGTCCTGGGTTAGTTCATGCTTTTCGCGCGCGGCGCGTAACGTATCACTAAGAGTAAGCAAATATTGCGGCACAAAATTTTCAGTTTGCACTATCGCAAGAAAGTCTCGATTGACATCATCCGGGGTGCGTAACTTGCGTCCGAATGTTAGATACGCCAGTGAAAAACCTGTGGATTCACACTTGGCAGAGTTCATTGCGAAACGTACGGCGGAAAGTTTATCTGACCAAATCGTATGATCATCTTTAGATAAGATAGCTAATTGGGTTTTCATGTCGCGATTTTTACGCTCAACAGGGTTTGATGCGGGGTGGTTCACAGGAATCAGCGATTGTTTGAAACCGAAACACTCTGCGACCGTTTGCATTACGAATCCGGCGAATTGTGCGCCATTGTCACTTATTACCCGTCGAGGCAATCCGTACCTCAGTATGACCTCGTCGATTAAACACTTGGCACATGCGGCAGCAATTGCAGTTTTTAGCGGAAAGAGTTCCACCCATCGACTTGAGACATCTTCAACTATGAATACCCAGCAGTAACCATCTGCAGTCTCTGGTAATGGTCCAAACAAATCTATGCTAAGTACTTCGATGCGTTGGGACTGTATGGGCGTCTGTAGTAGGCCTGCAGGTTTTAAGTTGGTATGCTTAAATTTCTGGCAGTCTACACAGTTACGTAAGATTGTCCTGCGCATACAAGGCCAAAAATGTCTTTCAGCAATGCGTTGATATGTGCGTTCGACACCACAATGACCTACTGTATCAGCATCGTGGTATTGTTTTAAAATTTGTGGAATACGAGCACTAGCTACTACAAGTTGTGGCTCGTCTTCATCAATGTCTGGGGTGTAGCGGTACAAAAGTCCATATAACATCACATATCCTCTCTCCACCCGCTTTTTGTATTCGACAGAAGTCTCGTTAGGGTCTTCAAGCCCTTTCATGATTTACTTGATATCAGGGTCAGAAACCTGCTCTTGTCGAATATCGGCAGCGCTAAGTATAGGAAAATCGGCTACAACATAGGTTACTTCTATTATTTCTTCAGTTTCGTTGCGTGGTGGTCGCTAAAGTGTATCGGCAACCACATTTTTCTTGCCAACAATATATTCTATGCACAGATCATAAGGCGTTAATTCTAGAGTCCATCTGGCGAGGCGTCCGGTTGGTGATTTAATAGACATCAGCCATTTGAGGGGCTGATGGTCGCTTTGAACAACAGTGGTGGTAGCGTCTTCCAGGTAACGTCTGAATTTCTTTACAGCCCACACAACAGCAAGAGCTTCACGTTCCGTCGTGGTGTAGTTCTGCTCTGCGAAAGTCAAGAGTCTAGATGCATATTCCACTGGTCGTTCATCGTCGTTCTCCCCCTGGAGTAAACATGCACCGATTGCATAACCACTAGCATCTATGCGTAATATATAGAGTAGTCTTCTGTTCGCTTGTCTTAACATTGGAGGCGAACACAGAGTTTTAAGTGCTTCAAAAGCTTCGTGTTGCTTGTCGCCCCAAGTCCATTTAAAGTTCTTCTTCGTCAGAGTGCTTAACGGCTTTGAGATCTCAGCGAAGTTTTCTATGAAACGCCTGTACCATGAGCAAGTTTGTAAGAAACTTAAGAGTTGTTTCACGTTATTAGGAGGCGACATGTTGAGTATTGCAGCTACTTTTTCGTTATTCGGCGAAATTCCTTCGAGGGTAATAATGTGGCCTAAGTAGTGCACTATTTCACATACAAACGAACATTTCTCCCGGTTTAGTGTGAGTTTGTATAAGATCAGTCTTTCGAATACCTTCTTCAGGTCTCCTAGGTGTTCTTCAAAACTGGACCAAATTACTATTAGGTCATCAAGATAAGAAGTAGAGAAGATAGTATAAAGACATCTTGCAGGCCTGATCTGAAGCGGTCAATCAGACGCTGAAAAGTAGATAGCGCATTACGGAGTCCAAAAGGCATGCGTGTATACTTAAATGTTCCAAAAGGTGCCACGAAAGCAGTTTTGTCTCTATCACTCTCTTTGATGCTAACTAAATGATATCCACTACGAAGATCAAGAGTTGTCATACATCCTGTCTTCTTTGCGGCATGTAAAAGATTATCTATCCTTTTGATGGGATACCGGTCTGCCCGTGTGACTGCATTTAAGGCTCTGTAGTCAACGGTGAGACGAACACTATTGTTTTTCTTCGGAACGAGTACGACTGGAGCAGCGTAAGGAGACACATTCTTCAATGTAGCCACTCGCTAATAGTTTGTCTAGTTCTTTGTTAAGTTTATTTTTATTGGTCTCTGATATCCTGTAGGGAGGTGATGCTATTGGAGATTCATCTAATAGTACTATGGAATGTTCTGCATAAGGTGTAGGTTCATCATTTGGCTCAAAAACCTTGCTAAACTCATGCAAAAGATCATTAAGCGTACTTTTTTGTTCGTGTTTAAGAACAAGTGCTTCATCATCTCGTAGTTTGATATTTCCAAATTTTACATTATTCACAGAACATAAAGGATCTAGATTAATTTTAAAAAATAAAAGTAAGTTGTGGATATTCACAAAAATAATACTGATTACTAGGTAAGTCTAAAATTATGTTTGCTTGTTGAATAAAGTCGCACCCGAGCAAGGTTCGACTGTTTTCATGGTCTGGGACAGATATAAAACGTCTAAGAATAGTTTTATGTTGTAACTTAACATCTACTTCAAAAATATTTACGTTTACACGATGTTGTAGACCATCTGCTAATGTCATTAACATGATATCATCAGTATAGGTTATCCTGCAATAATAGTTTAGCAAGAGAAGATCCGGCAACACTTTTTTTAGCCCCGGTGTCTATATAGGCGTAACCATTATAATTAAAAATATCAATCGAAACTAACGGTCTGACTATGGTTAAATTTTCATCAAAAGTATTGTCCATAAAGTCTGCAGCACGAGCGTTAGCTGTTTTAGATCTACAATCTGGACATTTGCTTTTAATATAGCCAAGTTTACCACAGCCATAACATGTTATACTGGAAGACGTAAAATTATTATTACAAGCAGGCTCCTTTTTAACAACAAAGTCCGTTTTAGCCAAAGCGGCAGCGCTAGTAGGTTTATTTTTACTGTTTGCTAGCTTACGACACTCTTCGATAACATGTCCTGTATATTTACAATATGCGCATCCAAGTTTTTTCTAAGACGGAAGTTTTTGTTTGCTAAAAACTTTGTTTTCCGGTATATTATCGAATGTTTCTTCGACTAATCGCGCACGAGTGAGAAGTTCACCAAAAGTTTGTATTTTATCGCGAGGAACCTTTTCCCAAATTCTGCGATTTAAAAGTCCATACACCAAGTCCACTTGGCGCTAAAATTGACCTGTTTTGATCTCGATAAATTTTAACAATATCTCGTTTCGACATTCGCCCAACCATATTATAAACACCTCGACGAATATCAATTTTAGAGCAAAATTCAAATTCAAGACATTTTGCAGAGCACAAACCAAAATATTCTGCTTTGTTTATTAAATGTTAATAACTGATGACATTTCAATTCCATGGCCTTCTTTGTTAAATGCATTTTGCTTCTCAATCAGACCAGGTGAAATTTTTCCCAAAACTTTAGGACCATACGTTAAAATCGCGAATTGCACTTTGCAAAGTTACCGCTTTGTACATTTCCTTAAGGAATATCGTGCTGAACATTAACACCAGCAATGCGAGTTAAAAGTTCTTGAAATTGTTCTTGCGAAAGCGTCACTGAAGGAGTATTAGCCATCTTATCTTTCGATCTAAGATTGTACGAGTGGTTTATGTCCATATTGCAGCAGGAAACAACTAAAAATATTAAAAGAAAAACTTACAGTTTGAAACAGTTCAGCTTACTGTTTTCCTAGATCCCATAAACAAAGTCCTGTTCTGTCACTAGAAAGCCTGATGTAAAATATTTCCAAAAGTATTTCATGTAGAATGCACCCAGGAGCGTAATTTACGCGCCAATTTTGGAACAGACTGTACACACAATTAGCCTCTACGCAGGGATAGCGTTGCGTTACGAAGAAATGCCGGCAGAATCACGCGCCAAACGTTTTATCTTGTAACTTGTAATTGTTCCGCGAACGATTTTTTTTCCGGTAATAGCTTACACGAGAAACACATAACAGATAGTCCCACTGTATAGGTTGTGATAGCAGAAAAAAGTCCTATATAACACACGTGGAAAACGAAATCCCGCCAAAACTACAATACACGAAGTTATAACGTTTTTCTATTCCGTGCCACTCGTTGGGCGATAATATGCGGGGGTAGGTACACGAAATACACGTTCAAAATTTGGTACTGTAGATTATATTGAGATTAAACATTGAGTTGACAATAAAATAAAATACATAGCGGGAGGAACCCACGCGGTGCTGTTTCTAGGTTCGCTTGCGTTGTCCAGCTGGCTCTTTCGCGGGGCTTCGTGTCGGCTCGGGAAGTCGGCGGAGCTACTGACGGCATTGTATGGGAGATTAGTGAATAATACACAGGTGGCTGTTATAACGTTAAAAAAAAATACATTTTTTGAGTGACTCCTTATCTGTTCTTAAATACATCGCTAACCCAATTAATGTGATGGCTACTGATACTGATACTGATTATTAGAGAATTAAAAGTAAGAATTCATAAATTAAAAAAAAGTCAATACGAATTAAAATTCACTTGGGTAAAAGCTCATATAGAACGTCGTGGCAATAAAGTTGCAGACTCCTTAGCCAAAGAGCCAAAGAAAGCGTTACAACTGGAGAGCATATCAACAACAATTTAGGTGCTCAAGAATATTTAATGATATCTAAGAGTAATTTTAAGGCAAAATGGGAATTGCATTGGAAAAAATATTGCTCTAATAACCTCACACGATATACACTATTACATCCAAGTATTCCGACAGATTTGTGGCACCAAGAATTTGATTTTACAAGAAATGATATTGTGGCCATTTGTAAGCTAAAATTCGGACATGCAAGCTTCCCTCAACACTTACATAAAATCGGTGTAGTCAACACCGATCTTTATGAAACTTGCAATGTGGTTTGCGACTTAGATCACATTTTTTATGCTTGTAGTAAATTTGAAATACAAAGACAAGAACTCATTAATAATTTATTATTGTAAAAATTATACCCCCCTTTCAATCTACTTTATTTGATATCATTAAATATGTACAAGGTATATAAAATTATTCTTAAGTTTAATAAAATGTGTAACTTAAAATTTTAGTGTAGGTGTTAAGCTCGTTACCTCTGTTGAATCGTCAAATATTTTACCTTTTTACCTATACTTTCCGTGGTCTACACTTTCTGTCTGTGAGTCACCTTGAATGGCCCCTAGGTACCAAAAGTAATCCTAGTTCCTCTTCCATCGTAGTCTTCTTTTAATTTCCAGAATTGTAGTGTATTTAGTTTAATTAGAATAGGTTAATTTAAGTGAAAGTTATTACACATTTGCTGCTGGCTGGATGAGCACTTAGCCCGATTGCCAAGAGAAAAAAAAAAGAAGATATTAAAATGTATCTACGAATACATAACGTCCTGTAAATTTAAATTATAAGTAATTTTAGGTATTAAAATTAAAAATTGTAAATATATCAAAAATTGAATGTGTATACGAATATATTACCATTGTAATTACCACTGTAACGATAATATTTTGCCTACCATAGGGTAAGATTTTGGGGGAAGAAGATTGGGGAATAGAAACTATGGGGGTGGAGATAGGGTAAGCAAAATAAACGCTACTTGTGCGAACGGCACTCAGGGTTTGTTAGGAGAGCTGGGGTCGTGGATAGGTAAAAAATATCAAGGGGTTTGGATTGGGGTAACTACAAAAATATGAAACAAACGGTCATGAATCTCTTGGGACAAAATAAAAAGAAACAGGAAACACCTCTAGTAATTTATAAAGAGCGCCACTTCAAGGTGCCTAATTATAACTATTACAACAACTAGTTGTAATTTGAGATATAATTAATAAACATAAAAAACATATCTTTTCCAAATGGAAACTCAAAAAAAGGGTTAGTTAAAAAAAGAATAAACAAAATGTTAAGAAACAAAATTTAACATTTATTTTTGTGTCACCACAAACAGTTACAAAATAGACAGTGAAAAAATAATACAACAATAGTCGTAAAATACAAAAATACAAAAAAGACTTACATGTTTCATCTGTTTACAAATTCCAGGAGTTGAAGATACTATTATAAACTTACAAAATTTACCGCACAGAGATTAACCATTTTTTTTAAATAAAACAAACTAAAATCAAAAATAATAAAACGAGCTGTCGTGAGTTAACATTAAATTAAAAAAAAAAACTGAACAAATAAATTGACAGCTAAAGTCAAACCCTAAAATTTTACAATTTATTAATTAGTACAAATCTTTTTTGTTATGAAAGCAAATTCTTATTATTAAAAAAATGTCTGTCTTTACTTTAAAATTTGAAAGTTACCTGGATTTCACAAAAATTACACTTGCGCTGTAAACTGGACTTCTTAAAAACTCAACAATAGCTGGGAATCTCTGACACACGAACAAAAAGGAAAATGGGTCACTGGAACACAAACCTTGGAAACTAAACTGGACTTGGCTTCTTAAAAACAGGAAAAGGTACAACTGGATACAATGGCAACATTTCAAAACTCACTTAAAACTGTAACTGAACCATTAAACTGCTATTATATTTTACATATTTTTCATAAAAAAAGACGAACAACGAGGAACATTTCAAATTTGACGTAAAATTTGGACATAACGCTGAAGACCACCGCTCTTCACCGCGGCTCCAACGAAAGTGACCAAATTATCTTAAAAAATTGATCGCATAAGTTGGAATAAACAAAACACTTTGAGTTTAAGACACATAAACAAGACGGAAATTAAGAAGTAAATTCTTAATTTGAAAACGCAATATCGGGCGGTTTGAACAAAGAAATATCGAAGAAATTTGCGCCTGTGACAAAACAAACAATAAAATGATTTATTATCGACGGCGGCGACCTAAAAAGAACGAAAGATTATTTGGGTTTTAAATTAAAGGATCATCATCAATCAGCCAATCCCGTCCACTGCTGGACATAGGCCTCCCTCAGCTCTCTCCAGTGTTCTCTACACTGGGCCGCTTGTAGCCAGTTTCCCGCTACTCTTTTTATGTCGTCGGTCCATCTAGTCGGTGGTCGTCCTCGGCTTCTTTTATAATTTCTGGGCCTCCATTCCATAATTCGTCTTGTCCATCGTCCATCTTGTGTTCTGGCTAAGTGTCCTGCCCAGTTCCACTTAAGTCTCGTGGTTCTTTCGATGACGTCTTGAACTCCTGATCTTTGCCTGATTTGTCGGTTTGTTATGTGGTCTCGGAGGCTCACATTCAGCATTGCACGTTCCATGGCTCGTTGTGTAACTCTTAGTTTATTCGCAGATTTCTGCGTGAGTGTTAAAGTCTCTGCTCCATAAGTTTGTACAGGCAAAACACATTGGTTATAAACTTTTCGTTTGAGACACATGGGAATTGAACTTTTTAGAATATGGCTTAGTTTGCCAAATGCTGCCCATGTCAGGCCTATTCGCCTCTGTATTTCATTTGTTTGATTGTCTCTGTTTATTTTGATCTCGTGTCCCAGATATTTGTAAGTGTCTGTTTGTTGTATGGTATTATTGTCGATAGTTATATTTCCACTCATTACGAGATTTGTCATAAGTTTAGTTTTCTCAAAGTTTATCTTTAATTCTGCTCTTTCAGACAGACTTTTAAGCGAATGTAGCATAGAAACCGTATCCTGTAAGTTATCTGCGATTAATACGACATCATCTGCAAACCTCAGATGATTTAATCTTTCTCCATCTATATTGATGCCCATATCTTGCCATTGGGTGTTCTTAAATATTGACTCTAGAGCTGCCGTGAACAATTTTGGTGAAATATTGTCTCCTTGTCTTACTCCTCGACCTAAGCTGAATTTTTCTGTGTCTTCGTGTAGTCGTATACTTGATGTAGCGTTCTCGTAGATGTTTTTGATTAGTGACGTGTACCTGTAATCTATTCGGCTTTGATTTAGGGCTTCCAGTACGGTTTCAAACTCTACAGTATCAAAAGCCTTCTCGTAATCGACAAATGCAAGAACCAGTGGTATGTTGTACTCGATGCATTTTTCAATTAAGATCTTTATGGTGTGCAAATGGTCATTTGTGCCATATCCTCTCCTAAAGCCTGCCTGTTCTTTGGGCTGATAGAAATCTAGTTTAGGTGTTAGTCTCTTTGTTAAGATTTTCATAAAGAGTTTATACATATGTGTCAAGAGGCTGATGGGTCTATAATTTTCTAATTTAGTAATATCACCTTTTTTGTGTAACAAGACTATCACTGCATTGTTCCAGTCTTTAGGAATCGTACCCGCATGTAAGCATTTATTAAACAGTTCGCTTACTGATTTTAATAGAATTTCTCCTCCTGCTTTTATTGCCTCAATAACGAGTCCATCGTCACCAGGCGATCGATGGTTCTTCATTTCCTTTAAAGCTGATCTTACTTCTGACACAGTAATGGGTAAAAGTATTTCCGATCCCTGATTTATGAGAGTCTTTACTCGTGTCGGTAAATTTTCTTGTGATCTTTGGCTGGTATAGAGGTCTTTATAAAACTCTCTAGTTATTTTCAGAATGTTTTGTTTATCTGTTGTTGCCTTTCCGTCTTTATCTTCTAGCTTGTATATTTCTTTTTTACTTTGTGTGAGTTCTCTTTTCATTATCTTTAAACCTTTGTTCTTTTCTACTGTTTGAGTAATTACATTAGTATTATATCTTCTTATATCTCTTCTAATATCCGCTGAAATTCTTTTATTTAGTTTTCTATATTCTTCTTTGTTTCCCTTTTCTTTCTCGCTTAGGTTTCGTCGTATTTCCATGAGAGCTTTTGTGTCTTTGCTAATCTTTTCACTTTTGGTGTAATTTTTCTTGCAGAATTTGAGTTGTGCGTTTCTAACCGAGTCTGTAATTAATTTATTATGATCGTCGATACTTAGAGGTTTGGGATTATTACTCTGTAAAGTTTCTGCTATATTTTTTATGTACGCTTCTGGCTGATTTGGTGAATTCCAAACTATGCGTTTGCCACTGTTTATCATCTTTGCTCTTTCTTTTTGTAGATTTATCGTTATTCTAGCTCTTACTGGTCTGTGGTCGCTTCCTACTGATAGTTTATTAAGTACAGTGACATCTTGAATAATTTGCTTTTTGTCTGTTATTATATAATCATATTCGCTCTTAGTTCTTCCATCTGGACTAACCCACGTCCATTTTCTACTCTGTTTCTTCTTAAAAAAGGTGTTCATTGCATACAGTTTGTGTTGCAGTAGAAAGTTGGTAAGTATTTCGCCTCTTTCGTTTCTTACTCCGATTCCAAAATCTCCGATTGCTACTTCTTGTTCGTCCTTTTTCCTTCCGAGTTTCCCGTTAAAATCTCCCATTATCAGATTGTAATGGGCCGGTTCCTGCTTTTTTGCTCTTTCGATTTCCTCATAGAAGGCTTCAACAATCTCATCTTCGTAATCGCTGGTGGGGGCGTGCACCTGGATTATTTTCAGATTGTATCTCTTATTTAGTCTTAGATTTATATACATAACTCTTGGGGAAATGCAGCCAATGCTCTGTATCATTTTCTGTAATTTTTTGTGTACTAATAAACCTACTCCTCCAGTTGTCGATTCTGTTTCCCCATTATAGTGGAATATGTTGCCTGAAGAAAGATTATATATATATATATATATATATATATATATATATATATATATATATATATATAAATATAAAGGGAAACATAGAAATATAGAAACATATATATATATAAGGGGATTTCAATTAACACATATACGAGGGGATTCCAATAAATTTCAAATGCTACACCACAAATAGTCTGGCTAATTGGCTATACCAAAGCCATTATACAATAAAAAAAAATTAATTGTATTCATTTTTGTATGCAATATACCATGTATTTGGAATGTTTTTATCAGGTTACTTGTATTGTTTTTTTGTTTCAACCGGTTTCTAAGGAATACAAAACAAAGGTGCTATTAAATTTGTTAATGTGAGGTTAGTGTCATTTTTCAGTCGTTGTGTGAACTATAACTGTTTGGTGGTAACATTTTGCTATTGTTTTAATCAAAATGCAACGCGAACCGAGAAATTTGACTAATAAAGAGTGTGCTCAAATAGTGGTTTTGCACGAAGAAGGTTGGAGTTACAGACATTTAGGGGAACGGTTCGGCGTGCACCATACATCGGTCTCACGAATGATGGAACAGTACAGAGAGACCGGTAGTCACTCTAGGCGTCCAGGACAAGGTCGACATCGTGTAACAAAGTCCGTTAAAGACCGTTTTTTACGATTTCGCACCCTAAGACAACGATTTGTAACTACCAGAAGCTTACAATCCCAACTTGAAGATGCTCATAATGTTCGAATCAGCTGTGAAACTTTTCGCCAACGTCTCAAGGAAAGTAATTTGGTAAATCGAACACCTGCCAGAGGGCAAGCCTTGACCGTAGCTCATCGTAGAGCGCATTTAGAATTGGCACGAAATCATATCCATTGGTTGGAGGCTGATTAGAATAGAGTTATGTTTACAGATGAGAGCAGATTCTGTCTTTATAATTGAGAGGTGAATTTGCGTGTACCGACGTCAGAACGAACGCTATGCACAGTGTAACATGCGAGGAACGACGTTATTCGGTGGAGGGTCGGTTATGGTCTGGGGTGGCATTTCTTTAACGGGTCGTACAGACTTGGTGGTGTTAAATAACGGTACTATCAACGCTCACCGATATATCGTTGACCTTCTTCAAGACCACGTTGTGCCATTTGCTTCTTATATTGGCGAAAATTTTGTTCTAATGCACGATAATGCACGACCGTACGTTGCAAATATAGTGCAAAATTATCTAAAGGAAGTTGGAATCGACGTTATGGAATGGTCAGCGAATAGTGACGATCTTAATCCTATAGAGAATATGCTTGGTAGACGTCTTGTCCAAATTTGGAATGAACTTGATCAGAATACTTTAAGACCGTTCATTTTAAGTATGAATCATCGATGCCAAGCTGTCATTCGTAGCATGAGTGGAAATACGTCTTATTAGGTAAAAAAGAAATTGAACAATTTCTATTTTTAGAATTAGAGATTTTGTTGTTAAATGTTTTAAGATTGTGTTAAGTTTATGAATATTGAAAATGGTTAGCGACAAAATCACTAACTATGTTTTTTTTACAAAGTAAAGTAATACGAAATAAAATGCTTTTCATTTCAGTTAATATTTTCGTGAAAATTGATTATAGGTTCATTGGATCGATTCGAACGAGTACATACCGCTCTGTGAATCAGTGTAAAACTTTGCTGTTTATCACAGAAAATACCAGTTTTTAAAAGTATTTTACCATCAAAAAGTGATTAGTAATTGTTGTGTAGAGTTTTTAACGTCAAGAGCTGTATTATTATTCAGTAAGAAATTGTTTATTAATACTTTTCTAACCAAAACATTCAGCTGTGTTGACATTTTTTTTGTCATATTCGATATAAGTCAGTCCTATCAGGGACTGGCTCGTCGAAGTTTTAGACAGGCAACCAGTAATACAGACATGCGTTACAACTGCTGCCTATCACTCGAAACTTTAATACAATAAAACCAAAAATAGTTACTTTTGACTACATGAGTACCAACTTAAATCAATGTTCTCCTACAGTTAGCAACACCATATCTGGAAACAGCATCATCAGTAATAATCCAAATTCATATGCAACTGCTACTATGTCAAAACCCAAACCGAAATATCCCAAAAAAGATTAAGCAATATTAATACATGCTGAACCAAACTTATTACTACTCGACTACGTCAAAGCCATAGGAAACATTGTTAGTCCCAAAAACATATGCTTCGTCTCAAGAATTTCCAATAATCGGATATGCATCTACTTAACAAATTCTGAACTCGTAGAACATATTTTAACAGAATATCCTACGATTACAATCAACTCTGAAGAACTACCCGTAAGAAGACTGGTAACCCCAGCCAAGAGACTAATAATCTCCAACGTCTGTCCATCAATACCTCATGAAATTATAGAAAAACACCTTCAAGATCTTGGTCTTCAACTTGCTTCTCCAGTGTCACATATCAAAGCTGGAATCCCTGGTGATGAATTTACGCATATTATGAGCTTCAGAAGACAGGTATATGTTACTCCAACTACAGATAGCCTCGAAATCGAAACATCATTAATAATTCCATTTCACAATAATTCATACAGAATATTTCTCTCTACTGACAAAATGGCATGTTTTTTATGCAAAAAACAAGGACATACAGCAAATAACTGTCAAAATCCCCCTAGCAATCCTCTCCCAAATGAACAAACGTCCCCAGCTGAACCCATCCCTGCTACCTTAATATCAAACAACATGGCACCACCAAACACAACACAAAATTCGGTTCCCAGTCAACAGATAAAAACTGTCGATATATCCACCACTTCCATTGCCGCAAACAATGAATTTCTTCCTCCTACCACTGGTCAGAAACAAACTCGTTCTGACCTCAGCGATTCTACCTCCCAAGAAACATACACATCTACTAACTTACCCATCAAAGACATAAAAATGCCTTCACCCGATGCAAACGTACCTATAAAGTATAAAACTAAAAAATCCAAGAAAGTCGCACCCGATCAGTCTAAATTAACCGCCTCCTCTGTTCTCACAATTAATAATCTTTATCAAGAAAATCCAAACTTATTCTCCTTACCTGTTGAAAATTTTCTTGCCTTTCTGGAAAACTCATTCGGCAGTAATAACCCTCTACAAGAAGCACAGCAGTTCACTCAAAATGTTAGATCACTACTCGACGACATGTTTAGAATATACCCTTCACTGGAAGATAGAACAATTAAGAATAGATTTACAAGGATTTCTAAGAAAATTAAACAGCAACTTAATTTTGACAATTCAGAAATTGGAAGCACAACATCGCAATCTACAAATAATGATGAAGATTATCTAACCGACTCTTCTCTGTCCTGTCAACGTTCTAAATGTTAAAAATATTTTACTTTCACGTTAGTGCAGTGGAACTGCGATGGGTTCTACCCTCGCTTAGAACGCTTACAACGATTAATAAATAATACAAAAGCACATATTATCTGCCTTCAAGAAACCAATTTTAAGGAAACACATAGACGTGAACTTAAAAATTTTGAAGGTTACCATTTCCTTCGGCCTACGTTTACAAGAGCAAGTGGGGGAACATCTATCTTCGTGTCTAATGATTTATTTTCTATACAATATATCCTAACCACCAATTTGGAGGCCATAGCAATAACTGTCTGGTGTCCCGACCAAATAACCATATGCAGTACATATATTCCACCTAATTATAACTTAACAGAAACCGAGTTAGATGACTTAATCCGCCAACTTCCCAGTCCTTTTATACTAGTTGGAGACTTTAACGCCCATAATACCATGTGGAGCTCAAAGAAAATATTTGGTAGAGGAAAAACCGTAGAGACCGTATTGAGTTGCAATAATACTTGTCTGATGAATAGTGGAGCCAGTACATATTTTAACATCGCCTCAGGAACTTACTCATCTATCGATCTAAGCATATGTGCAAGTCTGCCGATTCACTCTCATGGTATACTTTAGATAGCTTATATGATAGTAACCACTTTTCGATAGTCATAACAAATAGCAATAAAATTTTTTGCACCATTACTAAATGGAATATCGCTAAAGCAGACTGGAATAATTTTCAAACTAGCGCCGAAGATCATATTTTATTACTTCAACAATCTGAAGATATAGACGAGGCAATAACTCTCTTTAATAACTGCATTATTATGTCTGCAGAAAATCATGTAAAACAAATAACAATTTGCCCCTCTAAAAAAGCAGTACCATGGTGGAATTCAGAATGTGAACTAACTGTACGTCAATGCAAAACAGCCCTCAACAGATATCGAAAAAGAAGAACTCAAGAAAACCTAATCTATTTCAAAAAGCTAAGAGCCAAAGCGAAATATGTCCTTAAAAAAAGCAAAAAAGATTCCTGGCAAAATTTTGTCTCTACAATTACTAGTGATACTCCACCATCTAAAGTTTGGATAAAAATAAGACAAATGAAAGGTCATAAAACTCCTCCAAAAATTCCAGCAATATCACTGAATGGAAAAGTTATAACAGATAACCAAAAAATTGCTCAAATCATGGCTGAAAGTTTTGCATGGAAATTCAGGTCTGAAGTCGAACAGATTGAAAGTCCAATTGACCAGAATATACAAATTCCTCTTGTTCCACAAATTAGTAGACACGACATTGATGCTATTAACCTTCCTTTTACACAAGAAGAATTAGCACTTGCACTATCCTCTTGTACGAAATCCGCCGCTGGACCAGACAATATCCCAATTATATTCATCAAAAATTTATCTCATTCCAGCCTCGCAACACTGCTGAATCTTTATAACAAGATATGGCATACTCAGCAATTACCCAAACTGTGGCGTGAATCAATTATCATACCAATAAAAAAATCTGATCTACCCTCAAACCTAACAAAATCATACAGACCTATCTCTCTAACCTGTTGATTATGTAAACTGTTTGAGAAAATGATTAATTCAAGATTAACATGGCTTCTCGAAAAATATGCAATAATTGACTCAGCGCAATCCGGTTTCAGACGTCACCGTTCAACCCTTGACAATTTAGTGCTGTTACAAACACAAATAGCTTTCGCTATTTCAAACAAACAGGAGCTGATCGCTACTGTCTTTGATATAGAAGGAGCTTTCGATACTATCTCGCGCCAAGCCATTCTTGAAAAGCTTCGTCAATACAAGATAACAGGAAATATTTACTTCTTCATAAAAAACTTTTTACAACAAAGCACGTTCAAAATGAAAACAAATGGGAAAATTTCGGGACATTCGGGCAAAATAATGGAGTTCCTCAAGGTTCAGTACTCAGTACAACATTGTTCATTCTTGCAATAAATGATATTTGTTCCAGTATTTGTCCAACAGTCAAGCACTTAATATACGCAGATGACCTTATTTTATATTGTCAGGGAAAAAGTACAATCGCCACATGCAACGTACTCCAAACCGCTATAAATCAACTTAGCGAATGGTCCAAAAAAACCGGATTAGCTCTTTCAACGACTAAATCCAAATTAATACGGTTTAGCAGAAGACCCTGCAGCCAAAGTCCAAATATCACCCTTAATGGAACTCCATTGCAACTAGTTACACATCACAAAATACTTGGTTTAACGTTTGACAGTAGGCTAACTTGGAAACAGCATATTAGTGTATTAAAGGGCAATGCAATGAAGAGACTCAATATCATCAAGGCACTATCAAAGTACACATGGGGTGCGGACGAAACCATCTTACTTAATATATATAGAGCTTTAATCCGCTCAAAACTGGACTACGGCGGCAGCTTCATATATATGTCTGCATCAAAATCTGACTTAAAGCTACTGAACTCTGTGCATAACACTTCTATTCGTCTTTGCTTAGGCGCTTTCAAATCCAGTCCCATAGATAGCCTTTACTGCGAGGCTAATGAACCACCTCTCTGGATTCGACGAGAGTATCTTCTTCAATCTTACTTTGCTTACGTATCCGCAAATCCATCCAATCCAGTCTACCATTTAATTACTTCAACATCGCCTCCAGAGACCCCACAAAGGATCCAATCAATAATAGACATCCAGAAATTAACCCTAAGAAATACCATCGACCTTACTAAAACACATCCCTTCCCAATCCCGGATACCCCGCCTTGGAATAGACCAATCCCACATTCAATCACTTGTCTATTAGAATACAATAAACATGAAACCTCAAACCTTCTCATAAGGCAACACTTCAAAGAAATTATAAGCAAGTACCAATTCCAAACAATTCTGTATACAGATGCCTCCAAAAGCGAAGCAGGCGTTGGATGTGCCGTTACCACACATGATGAAGTAATAAAATCATCTTTTTTACCGAATTTATGCAGCGTATACACTGGAGAACTTTATGCGATACTAGAGGCTTTTAAAAAACTAAAAACAGATCATAAAAACCAAGCAATATGCACAGACTCCCTGTCGTCACTACAATCGATAAAAAGCCTATACTCTCAGCATCCCTTAGTTCAAGAAATCCATAGGACACCTAAAGCAAATTTTCAAGCAACAACAATATCATACCTGGCAAACCCACTGGAACATAATCAAGAGTGCATTACATGAGATCCGGCAGACTGTTGAAAAATTTGAACTTCCAAATATGTCTAGAAACGAAAAAGCTGTCATCCGAAGATTAAGAATAAGACATACCCGATTCACCCATGAATATTTAATGAAATCCAAGCCGAAGCCCAATTGCCAAATCTGCTCAAGTGTATTAACCGTGGAACATATCCTGATCGAGTGTCCCCGGTACGCAAAACACATCATCATCCAGCCTCAAGAGTCCACTGCTGAACATAGGCCTCTTCCTCATGTTTCCAACCCCGTCTATCTTGCGCCGCTCTTATCCAGTTTTTATCGAGTCTTCTTAAATCGTCAGTCCATCTTGTAGGTGGTCGACCGACGCTTCTCTTGTCTTCCCTTGGCCTCCATTCCAATAACCTCTTTGTCCATCGCCCATCTGTCATTCTGGCTATGTGTCCTGCCCATCTCCATTTTAGTCTGGCTATCTTCTCGATGATGTCAGTCACTCCGGTTCTTCTCCTGATGTCTTCGTTGGTTATTCTGTCTCGCAGAGTTATTCCTAACATGGACCGCTCCATTCTTCTCTGCGTGACTCTCAGTTTGGTAGCTGCTGCTTTTGTTAAGGTAAGTGTTTCTGCTCCGTACGTCAACACTGGGAGGACGCACTGATCAAATACCTTTCTCTTTAGGCATGTGGGCAGCTCACTTTTAAAAGTTTCTCTCAGTTTTCCAAATGCTGCCCACCCAAGGCCGATTCTTCTCTTCAGTTCATGAGTCTGGTTATCCCTGCCAATCATAATTTCATGTCCCAGGTATTTATATCTATCTACGAGTTCTATTTCTTTCCCACCAATACTGATGTTCTGGTTGGCGCAAAACACAGAGTGCAACATAAACTTAAGTCAAATATCAAAGACGTTTTAAACTCGCCCGATCAAGTCTTTAACCTAATTGGTTTCTTGAAAGACATTCAGTTGTTCAACAGATTATGACCCCTTGTTTTCCATGTATTTTACCTTTAACTTATATCTTAGTGATAAAACTGTTGTATTATTTAGTCATAGGCTCTAAAATTATAGATTAACTTACTGTAGCAATTAGTAACATGTATTTATTGTAATAATTATTGTACACAATATTGTTTGTGTCAATGGCCATTGCAGCCGAGACACATTAATTTAAATAAATAAAAAAAAATATTTTCGTGTTATATGGAAAGTTTTAAAGTGGTGGGTTAATTTCTTGAAGTAGTGTATGTATCATGTTCTACTTTTTAATACTGTTTTCAGAGATATACACTATGTCCTATTCCTACTAGATTCTATTTTAGAACCAAAATTAAAACACTATGTGCCTTTTCTAGTTAGAGCCACACAACACTATGAATAGTTAGTGTCTTATGCCTATCAAGTAACAAACAATCCACGTCCGTTTAACAACGTTATGTCCACATGTTCATATTAAACGAAAGTTTGGCAACACGCATTAACGGTTTCAATGCTTTATTGACGTTTGTTTTATATTCAAACTTTTATATTGTAAGTGTTTTCTTCGATAATTCAATGAGTTCCCGAGCTTAAAAACTTGCTGTACTGCTGACACGCTCTGCTAAAGAAAGTAAGTATAATTGCTTGCATACTAAATTATATACACAAATCTCAATTTACTCCGATAATAATTGCTCTAGAAATAATTATTAAACAGTGAGCTCTGTAGTTTTAGAAAAGGGTCTGTATTATATTAAAATTTAAAAATTTTAAATTTAATTATTACTACTGGATAAATTTTAAAATTCTGATCAATGTTATGCAATCCAAATTTTTTATTGTATGTTTGTTATTTATTCTAACTAGAGAGATTATCTAACAGCGTTGCCACTACTCGTAGCAAATAAGACAATATTGGTAGTAAATCGAAAATATGCATTATTTTGCTGCACTCTTGATTTATAAAGGAAATCAGTGTTTTATTTCCTTTCTAGGTTTTGTTTAAGAGATCAAAAATATGTCATCAATTGCTAATAGTACGGATGATTTAGATATGTCAGAACGAGAAAGCGAGGTAGATGACCCTGATATGGATCAGGACTACGTGCCTTCAGATGATGATTATGATAATAATGGTAAATCACAACCAGATGTAACTATATCCGACAACCACCCTACATGTTCTACAAGTGATGCATCGAATTCGTCTAGGCGACAAAAAAAAGTATTACAAAAAACCAATATCAAACAAGTAGGATGGATACGTGCTGTCCATCGTGAAAATTGGCTAAAAAACCAACATAAACGTAACTATGCAGGAGGTAATACATATATTTCGGCTAAAGGTAAACAAGTTGGTCCAAGAAGACTGAAGCCGCCGTGTGTTTGTCGCATGAAATGTTACGAAAAACTATCTGAAGCAGACAGACAATTAATATTGTCTAATTATTGGCAGGGGGGTAGGAATAGTGACTTAAAGAGACAACTTTTGCAATCATGTATAGATGTCAAAGATGTTGCTCGTTCCAGGAGCAGAGAAAATTTGAAGCGGAAAAATAATACTCTGATTTATAGTTTTAATATTAGAAACAACAAGATCCATGTTTGTAAGGTAATGTTTGTAATACCCTTTGTATTCAAACACCGTTGTCAACACCTTAAAAAACCGCTTGGCAGGTGGTCTCATTCAACCCGATAGAAGAGGAAAACATGTACCATCGACTAAAACACCTAAAATGGTTAAGGAAAGTATCAGGTAGCATATTGCGACTATTTCAGCCTACGAGAGTCATTACAGCAGAGAAAAAACTAAAAAAAAAATACTTCTGAAGTGAATATAAACAAACTATATGATTTGTATGTGTAATCATGTAATAAACAAAAATTTGAAAAAGAGTTAGTGGCTAAAGAATGGCTATACAGAGAGATCTTTAATGCAGAATTTAATTCATCTTTTAAGCCACCAGAGGTTGGCACGTGCGATGAGTGTGACACTTTTCACGTTAAACGGAAAAATGGTTTGTCCGCTGAAGAAGAACTTATTGTTAAAGCCAATTATCGTTCCCATTCTGATGAGTCTACAAAGAGATATGCGATGAAAAATGCTGATTCTGATTTCAAAAACATAGTTCAAACTATCCTGGATTGCTGGTGATGGGTGATCATCGGTTTTATTGTAACTGACAATTAGCGGGGAAGTTCTTGAGGGGAGCGATATTAATAATTCTAATAGGAAATAGGTATTGTATATTTTAGAAATGTGTGTTAATTTATTGAGTTATTTATTAAAAGGTGGTAGCTGTATGACAATAAATGAAGGTGGATGTATAATTTGTGCGTGTGCAGTACTCTAGCTTGTGATAAAATTGATTTTGGTTTCTGTTTTGTCAGAAAATTGTGATGTCAAATATATTAAAATTAAAACAATTAAGGACTATCAAAGACACTTAGAGACAAACAGAACACAATCAAAAAGACAAAACAGACATTAATTTAAAAAAGGGGGCACTTAGTGGCCCTACATCACTCATTACTAGAGGAACTGTCAAAAATCAGTTTTTTTGTTGTCTACTAGATTTTTAAGAGGTAAATTTGACAAGCTATTGTAGGTTAAAGTGTGACAGTTCTTCTATTTTTTAGTATTGTAACTAAAGTTAACCAGTTTTATGGTTTGAAGCAAACAAATAACTGAAATAGTAATAAAAAGTTTAAATGGATAGTTGTAAGCTAATATGCATAATATTGGCATTCTTTTAACAAAGACTAGATGAATTAAATTTAACAATCGAAATAATTAAAATAATTAACAACAAAATTAGTGTAAATGTGAACGAAATAAGAAGAGAATGGCAACTGTATATATCAGAGTTGTTTGAACATTACAGAAATAATATTACCGCATCCTACCAAAATTGTACTGAAGACCCACAAAATATGAAATCAGATAGAATACGCTTTAAAAAATGCAGTGCTGCAGCATATAACACTGGAGTGATTCCCGCAGACTTTTCACACAATTCTAATAAATGCTTACAATATCGATTAATTGGCCTAATGAGTCGCACTCTTTAAGATTTTCCTAAGAATACTCTCCACAACAGAATTAGACTCGGAGTCTCACTCGAACATTCGAAGAGTAAACACGTCGTTATCATTTCGTAGTAATTGATTTTTAATATTAATGAGTTTTTAACTATCATATTAAAACAAATTTTTGAGAAAAAAGTGGTGAAGTGTTAAAATAGTACATCACACATCATTTGTAAGTATTTAATTTACTTCATAATATTATCAACATCCACAAAAAATCAATATCTTTCCATTCACCTGTTGTGAGTGCTTATCTACCAACTGGTTGTTTTTTTTTCTCAAATTATTGTCTGTGGTTTTTCATCGCCAGAGGCGGACTTAGCTTAAATGCTTTGGAAGAAACTCCGAAAGAAAGCAAAAAATGGATAATCTTACTCAAAATTCTTCAAATGTCAATACTACTTCAAATAATTTCCACAGCACGGTTAAATCATACTCAGCAGCGTTAGTTAAAAATTCCACACCATTACCAAATAGAGATCAAGCGATAGTTGTCCCATCGATAGAGGGTTGCAAAATTCAAGACTATCTCTTACAGATTGGACCAATAGTTAACCCACAAAATATAATATATTGTTCACGTATATCTAACAATCGAGTTTGCATATATTTGAGAGATAAAAAAATTGTCGACGATCTTCTTAAAAATAATGAAGCCATCACAATTAACAACACTCGTCTAGTTGCTCGGCGACTAATTACTCCATCAGAAAGATTGCTAGTATCTAATGTAAGCCCGACAATTCCTAATGAAGATATTACACGACATTTACAAAACTTAGGTTTAACACTGTTATCGCCAATGACTCCACTGAGAATTGGAGCTACTGATCCAGCTTACAGCCACATATTAAGTTTTAGAAGACAAATCTACATTTCTCCTCCTATAAATACTAACATTCCTGAATTTATTGAAATTGAACAAGATGGAGTAGTAAGCAGGTTATTTTTAACATTAGACAGCCATAATTGTTTCAAATGCAAGCAAGCAGGACATAATGCTTCACAATGTACTGTTTCTGTTTCACCAACTTTGAATACAATACCTACAGTAAGCAATACTCAATCAGGTAGCATATCTCTTGCCCAAACTTCACAAACTCCTATTGCTGGAATCACTACAACTTCTTCCAACAGCTCACAGTCATCTTCGACCCAAAATTCAGAACTGTCAAATCCACCCCTATCTCAACCTATCAATACCCCTGTGAATTCTGAGATAATGGAAAACGCCTTGGTTGACAATACAAAGTCTGATCTTTCTTTTACACAAAATATTTCACATAAACGTACTGCTTCTGCTGTTTCATCACCTACTTCTGAGGATGCCCAATTTGCAATTCCAACTTTAAAACAGAAAAAAAACCGGAACAAAACATAAAGTTTTCAGACAATATTAAAACATTTATAGACAAACACTCTCCTTCCTTTTGTCTTAACAGTCAGCAAATTGAAAGTCTACTTGAAAATTGCTATGGATGCTCTGATGTACTAACGATTGCGAATGAATATACTTCAGACACCGTAGCTCTTATTAATATGTTGGAAGAAATACGTCCCCATTTAGAAGACAGAACAACAAAATATCGCTGCACAAAATTGAGGAAAAAATTGGCTGTACAACTTGATTTAGCCATTTTGGATACTGAAAGTGATACATCCACTTGTTAATACTGTAGTTTTTTTTTTCTTTCACTTAATCGATATATAATAATTTATGTATAATAAAATTTTACAGTGGAATATAAATAGCTTTCAAACTCGTTTACCTATGTTGCAACTATTAATCAATCAATACACACCACAAATTATTTGTCTTCAAGAAACTAATTTTAAACATTCCACGTGCATGAATCTAAAGTCCTTCAATTCATATTTTAAAAACAGAGATAATGCAAAACACGCATCAGGTGGAGTTGCAATATATGTAAAGGAACAAATAATATCCAAAGAAATTCCATTAATCACAAATCTCGAAGCCGTAGCTGTAGAAATTGGCACTACACAAAAGATCAACATATGTAATATATATATACCTCCAAATTATAACCTAGAAGAACAAGATCTTGTAAACTTAATAAATCAGGTTCCTAATCCGAAATTCATTTTGGGAGATCTAAATGGACACAATACTAACTGGGGTTCCTTTAAAACTACACACACTGGAAAAAAGATTGAAAAGATCATAAACACATTAAACCTTGCAATAATAAATGATGGTAGCAGCACACACTTAAATTTATCGACAGGGACATTTTCTTCTATAGATATCTCACTCTGTACGCCAACTCTTCAATTAAATCACAACTGGTATGTAGAAAAAGATTTACATGGGAGTGATCACTTTCCAATTTTAATAGAAAAACACTCGATGAAACCTACACCAGTTACACCAGAACCGAAATGGAGGCTAGATAAAGCTGATTGGCGCAGTTATCAAGAAATTATCCGTAACGGATCATCAAAAATTTGTTTAGAAAATTCAATAGACGAAATAATTCTACAGTTCAATAAACTCATAACGGAAGCAGCTCTAGAAGCGATAGGTAAAACAAAGTTTATAAAAAGAGATAAAGTAACTCCCTGGTGGAATGAAGATTGTAAAGAAGCTGTTAAGGAAAGTAAGAAAGCTCTTCAAAAGTACAAAAGGTACAAAAGCCTAGAAAACTTAATTAATCTTAAAGAATGTAGGGCTAAAGCCAAACTGATTACCACGAGATCTAAAAGACAATCCTGGATAAAATATGTAGAAACGATCAATAATTACACATCCTTAACAAACATATGGAGGAAAATAAAAATATAACAGGCACTAGCTCATATCAAGGAATCGATTCATTAGAAGTAGAAAATAAATCATTAATAACAAACCATGCAGAAATCGTAGAAAAAATAGCGGAAACATTCAAGTTAACATCCACAAATTCTAACTATGACAAAGATTTCATAACATACAAAGAACAAAAAGAAACCATCCCTATTAACGTAGTAAACAACAATGAACCTATAAATGCACTTATCACAATCAGAGAACTAAGAGAGATGGTAGTTTCTTTAAAAGACACATCCCCTGGCCCCGATGACATCCCAGCTTCTTTTTTGAAACACCTTCCTGACGAAGCAGTAGAAATATTATTAAAAATATATAATCGTATATGGACCAAACATGAATTTCCCAATTTATGGAAAACAGCCATAACTATTCCCATCTTAAAATCTAATAAGCCACAAAACAAAGCAGATTCTTATCGTCCAGTGTCTCTAACTTGTGTCATGTGTAAGCTTTTAGAAAAAATTATAAATAAACGTTTATTGTGGTGTCTGGAAGAAAATAACCAACTGATTAATGAACAATCTGGATTTCGTCCTTTAAGATCGACTACCGACAATTTAGTAGATATAGAATCACATATTAATAACGCATTCTACAACAACCAAAAATGTATTGCAATTTATTTTGATTTGCACAAAGCATTTGATATGGCTTGGCATCACAAAATAATTTCAACACTGGAATCATGGGGCTATCAAGGAAATATACTTGCTTTTATTAAAAATTTTCTTCTAAATAGAAATTTCAAGGTAAAAGTAAACGAACTTCTATCTAATGTGAAATATCAAACAAATGGTACACCCCAAGGCTCGGTAATCAGCCCGACGCTTTTCCTTATAGCTATCAATGATATAATCAAATCAATGAACAAACCCATTCAAGCGAGATTGTACGCGGATGATCTTATAATATTCTTAAATGGAAACAATATACAGAGTATGGCCAAATTATTACAAGATCAACTCGATAAATTTATAGCATGGTCTAAAAGGAGTGGTTTTCAATTTGCTTCATCTAAAACTCGCTGCATCATATTCTCTAAGAGACCAAAACAGATAAAAGAAATACCTACTTTAAAACTTGGTGGTCAAACACTTGAATATGTAAACACAATTAAATATCTAGGTCTAATATTTGATCAAGCTCTAACCTGGAAGGACCACATCAAATATATATCAGCTGTATGTCAAAAAAGACTAAACCTCTTGAAATATGTCTTTCTGGTACGAACTGGGGAGCAGACGGTAGAACTCTACTCATACTATATAAAAATTTGATCCGCTCAAAGATCGATTATGGTTGAAACGCTTACTAGTGTGCTTCAACAACAACTCTAAAAGTTTTAGACACCATTCAAAATAACGCTCTTAGAATAATAAGCGGCGCATTTAGAACAACCCCTATCTTAAGTCTTCAGGCCGAACTGGGTGAACTACCATTAGATTTACGAAGACAGGAATTAATGCTCTCTTATGCATCGAAGCGGTACTCTTTACAATATCACCAAACCATTCGCTGCTCGAATATCCAGCGCGCAAAAACCCACATTCCCTTTTACGAAAGATGCAGACGAATCATAAATGAATTAAACATTAAAGTCCCCGAAATCTATTCTAGCAAGATGCCAACTTCCCCTCCTTGGCTAATGTCTTCTCCTTACATAAATTTGGATCTATTATCAGAAAATAAAAAAGAAAGCAATTGTCATCTAATTAATTCTAAATATCAAACGTTAATTTCTCAATTTTCTTCCTTCAAAAAGTTATTCACAGATGGATCTAAAACAGAGCGTTGCGTAGCATCTGCCTTTGTAACAAATGATGAAATAAAGAAATATAAACTAGCGGAGACGAATACTATTTTAACAGGAGAACTCTGCAATATATAAAGCCATATGTCATGTTACAAAATGTCCTGAAACTAATTTCTTAATAATTACTGACTCATTAAGTTCTCTAGAAATCATCTCAAAAATCTATTCTTCCCATCCTGTGGCCAAACTCATTAGACAAGAATTGCATAATCTAAACCACAGAAACATTGCTTTCCTGTGGGTGCCATCTCATGTTGGAATCACGGGAAACGATTTGGCGGATAAATATGCACGAGAAGCCTTAGAGGAAACAACTATTGAATTCTATCCAAAAACTCCAGCGACAGATCTCAAATCATATTTCCACAGCAAAATAGTCAACATATGGAATAGCAGATGGTGTAAAAAACAGGCAAAACTACTTGAGATAAAACCAATATTTCAACCATGGTCTGATAGTTCCACCAATCGTTTTTCTCAGGTTATCATCACACGACTGCGGCTTGGTTATAGTCGCCTCACACATGGACATCTGATGACAAGGGATCCACAACCGGAGTGTTATGCTTGCGAGACCCCGCTAACAATAAAACACCTTCTAGTGGAGTGCCCGTTACACAGTGCGGAAAGGTGTAAATTCGGCATCCCGGAGAATTTGAGAGAACTATTCTTAAAGTGCGGTGCCAAAGTGATTATCCAATATCTAAAAGCAATAAACTATTTATACAAAATTTAATTGTTACACTGTTCAATTATTGTTATTACTTTTTCTTTTTTTCGCTAATAGCCTTACAGGCTGATGCGAGTTTGTAAATAAAAAAAAAAAAAAAGAATTAGACTCAAATGCGAAGAAGATTTTGAAGATACCCAATTTGGTTTTAGAAATGCTATGGAAACTAGGGTGGCACCTTTGTGCAAAATATCCTATTAATACCGTGATTAAAGAAAATATGTATTTGCATGCTTCGTTGACTTCGAAGACATTTGAAAAAGTACAGCATATAAAATTAATGAAGATGCTAAAAAATATAGGAATAGATGAGATTAAAATATATGAGATCAAAGATTAATCATTAAAAATCTGTACTGGAATCAAACCGCTATCATATAAATTGTAGACAATTACACCGACGAAATCTCCATACAACGAGAAGTGCCTCCAAAAAGAAAGTAGAATCACTCTGTTAAGTATCATCACTTTCGTTGGCTGGCTTATTCGTCTATAACAAATAAAAATTAGTGTTTTTAAAGAATGAGAAAAAATAGAACAAGCTTTTAATACCGGGTGGGATTTTCCTTGTTGCTACGATGCTGTTGATGGCAAACAGGTATTGATTCAAGCACCTCGTAATTGTGGGAATGAATCTTTTAATTACAAAGGCTCGAACAGCGTTGTTCTAAAGGCTGTTGATGATCATGACTATTATTTTCGCTATGTAAATATTAGTGCGAATGGAAGAAACTCTGATGGTAGCATTTTTAGAAACAGCTCTATACATACCAACTTAGACAATATGTTACCAAAAGGTGGCTTTTTGGTCGAAGACGACACATTTCCGTTGAAAACGTATTAATTGAAACCATACAGCGGAATGCGTCTTACAAAAATACAGAAAATTTTCAATTATAGATTGTCTAGAGCACGTATAATCGTTGAAATAGGTTCGGTATATTGCCAAGTACGTTCAGAATTTTTTAAAACCCCATATCAACTGATGTAAAAATAACCGATCAAATAATTCGAGCTTCATGTGCCCTCCATTATTGGTTACGTCTGAAAAGTTACAAGAATAAATTTTGGAACTCTCTTTGTTCTCCTACACTCGAGTAAAAAAGATCTTCTCGGTACTGTTCTGGCTAGTATCTCAGTCAATATGGTTCATCTCTTAAGTTTCTTCACTGCATTCCGCAATGGGTGTGCTTGGGGGATGCGAAAAACACCTCTATTATATCGATGATTTAATTTTAGCAGTGGGCAATTACTACCTATATTACTTACAGTCAATCAATTGGAAGAGAAAATCACAATTTGAAATCACCAGTTCCACAAATTACTTTCCCAAAGGCTGCGTTGACAAAGAAGGCATTGATACCGGAACAATTACCGAAGGTGTTTGGAGAAGAAAATTCACGTGTGCTTTACCTATTACTTAACAGAACGTCTATCAGTCAGCAAGAATAACAAGGGAGTTTCGAGAGAAATATGCTGAATTTTTTAGTGGAGCAGTGGCTGTTATATGGTAAGACAGAATGATTTCGTAATCATAATATGAATTAAAGTTATAAACCAATTATACGTGCAAAATAAACCTAGTATAATAGTTACCAATTAATTTTCTGTTGAGATCGTTCTCGAAGAGCTCTTCGATTTCCTGGAGCCATTTTATATTCGAGGTATTCACGTGTTCTACCCCAGCTTCTGATTTCTTCAATTCATTTATTTTTTTTTATTTCTTGACTACATGTCGATCTTAAAACCCTTAACCACTGACATGCGGTATGCCATACCGAGCCGAAAATATATTTTGTTGTAAAACGTGTTTTATAAAAGATTCTTAGAACACCATCTGTATACCTTCAAGTGGGGTTTAATTGTACCTGCTCTCAACTGCTGCAGTTTTAGTACACGTTTAGTCTTTGAGCTACGTTGACATAAAGTTTTCTTGCGGTATCAAGTACCGTATGTCAGTATTTACGTTTCTATAGTTAAAAGCAGTGTAGTGTATTCTTTTGCTGTTAGTATGGCAGCAAGTTCATCCAGTGGTTCTAAATTTAGCCGCAAAACTGTAAAGCTTTCAGATGATGATTTTGAGGCTGTTTTATCTCAATGGGCTGACGAAGTACCTAGTGGTTTAGAATATTTTAGTGATAGTGATGTTGACGATGCAAGCGAAGAAGTATTTATTGAAAGTTCACACGACACCAGAAGTGAGCAGTCGGAAAGTCTGAAGACGAATATCATTTAAATGATAATGGTAAGTCATATTTTTATGGCAAAAATCGTTTTAAATGGTCGACTACAGCACCCTCGAAAAATATAAGAACTTCGTTACACAACCTTGTAACAAAAGTACCAGCTGTGCGGTCCAGAGATGTAAGAAACGAAACTTCATCATTTTTTTTTAATTTTCTTATTTCTGAGGATATAATACAAGAAATACGTAAATGGACAAATAATAAATTACGTGCAATTCGTGAAAACTATAAAAGAATGAATAGACCAGAACTAAATGAAATTGATGAAATAGAACTAAAAGCCTTTTTGGGATTGCTTTTATACTCATCAGCTTTCAAATCCAATGACGAAGATATAAATTCTATATTTGCTACAGATGGCACTGGTAGAGATATATTCAGATGTGTTATGTCAAAAGAAAGATTTGCAATATTTCTAAAATGTTTACGTTTTGATAACCCTCTGGATAGAGAAGAAAGAAAAAAGATAGATCCAAAAGCAGATATTAGTAACATATTTAATATATTCATATCAAATTGTCAAAAACTGTATTCCATAGGCATATGTGTTTGTATTGATGAAATGTTGGTCGGCTTTAGGGGAAGGTGTAGGTTTAAAATGTATATTCCTAATAAGCCTGTGAAATATGGCTTTAAAATAATGTGCCTGACTGATGCACGAACAAGTTACTTACACAATGCCTATATATATGGAGGCAAGGACACTGACGGAAAAGGGTTATCTGAGGAAGAAAAGAAGATGAATAAACCAACTCAATCTGTTCTTCGGCTTGCTAAACCTATTTATGGAACTAACCGTAATATCACAGCTGATAATTGGTTTAGTTCTATAGAATTAGTAAAGCAGTTAGAAGTAAAGAAGTTAACGTATGTGGGAACACTCAAGAAAAATAAACGGGAAATCCCTCCGGAATTCCAGCCACACCGATGTAGGCAAGTAAATTCAACTACTTACGGATTTACGAAAAGTTTATCCCTAATTTTCCATGTGCCAAAAAAATCGAGGGCTGTTTTACTTATTTCTTCGATGCACCATTCAATAGGCACGGATCAGATTACTGGAAAACCAGAAATTATAGCTCATTATAATCGTACGAAAGGAGGTGTCGATACTTTAGATGCCAAGTGTGCCAAATATTCTGTAAAACGTCGTTCTTGCCGATGGCCACTTACTATTTTTTACCGCATCATTGATAAAGCTGCTGTTAATTCGCATGTTGTGTACCAATCACTACAAGAAGATAATATGGAAAGGCTAAACTACACAAAGGAGTTGGCGAAACAATTACTTTTACCTCATCTACAAAGAAGACTCGAAAATCCCAGAATCCCGAGAGAATTATTATGTGGTATTGAACGAATACTAGGACAAAAACGCCAAAAAGAAGCAGATTTTGAAGAAAGGCTTGAGAAAAAGAAGACGTGTTACTTATGCCCAAGTGCATTAAAGCGAAAGACTTTTTATGTGTGCTTTTCTTGTGGAAAACCGGTGCGCGTACACTGGCTAGTTATTGTAATTTTTGGTTATTGTCAGAATTTTGTATTTTAGTTTCTCATTAAATTTAAATCATTAGTCCGTTTCTTTTAACATTATTTTACCATTTGTTAGTCACAAGTAATCAATTTTTCTTGTAATTTAGTTTATAAACAATTTTGTAGTAACGTCCACCATTTTTTTTAAATATTATGCATGCATTCATATTATTCTTGAAAAAGTAAAGTTTATTTTACTTGTGGCAGTATATTATGCTACAGCAATGTGAAGAATCATTCCGTAATTGATATAAAAAACAAATACAGTGATATAAGATAAATTCATATTAAAAACAAAGGAGAATAGGCAACGGTATGACATACCGCATGTCAGAGTCTACGTCCTGAAACATCCACGTCAGTAGTTAAGGGTTTTAAATTTTTTATTTTATTTTTGACTTCTTGAGTTCCAGAACCAACAATACAATCTGCATCACGTTTTTGTTTATTTTTATACTCCGAAGATTTGAAATTTCATAACCATGGGTGTGACCTATACAACTGAATAAAGTTTTTTGTCGTATGTGTTTCATTTGTTAAGTCGACTTTACACTACATGATTTATTATGTGATTTGGCATAAGATTTGGTCATAGAGTGAAATTTACATATTTATACTGTGTGATTTGTCATATGATTTTGTCATAAGCGTTGTCATACGGCTCGTCATAGCTCATCACAGGAGAATAGGACGGTATCCATTCCGCATGATAAAATCATATGATTTTCGGTAATATCTCCTGTAATACGGGTAACACCAACCTATTTAAATATCGCGCCTTATTCATATGTCAATTTAATGAAATTCTCTTTCCCTTCCCTAGAGACAACATCCGTATGATTCATTTAGATTCATTTGTTTGTTGTTTGTTGCTTTGATATTGAGCCTAGTGTCTTATCTTAAGGTTCATTTATTATAGTGACATTTTGTTGGCTGCCAAAATGGCAAATAAGGTATGTCACAATATATTCACATTACACAAATTGTAAAAATAATGAACGTTGATGTTTTCTTTTGTACATTGACGGAACTCGTGAGCTTTCTCTAGCATTGATCGATCAATATGAAATGAATTAATGTCTATATGACACTAAACAAAAATTTTATAGCAATAAACATGCTCGTAACGAGACATTACTAAAAATATTGGAAGAAATTAAAAAAAATTAATAATAATATTGAATTTGAAGACATTAAAAGAAAATTGCGAATTTGAGGTAGCAGTTTGCACATGAGAATGCCAAAATTCAATCATACCAGAAATCAGGGGCAGGAACTGAAGAAATAACAGAATCCTCACTTTGGTTTTTTGAAAAACTGTTATTTCTGATATCGCATATTAAGACACGCAAAACAAAAAGTACATTGGACTTGCAAGTATGTTTTCCACTTTTATATTTTGTTTTGCATAATAAATACCATTGAGGAAAAAAATTAATTTTGACATTTCTTACATATCGATGGCTGGGTTCCAAATGTGGCTAACTACAATTTTTCCATTTTTGGGCTATTTACACAGTACACCGCATAATTACTTTAAGTTTTGTTCCAAATGTGGCGAATTGCATTAATTTTAAAATCGGCGCCAGAATTAATAAAACCATTAGTATCTATGTACACAATGAACGTAGTTCGCAATTCCATAAGTAGCTAATGGCACATAGCCACCTTTGGAAGGGACATCTTTCGATGTATGTGAAGTTAGCGCCATTTGTTTTATTATAACCTATAATTAAATTTAATTATTATTATCAGTGTTTGTTGTAATTACAAGCATACCGAGTTTATAGAGTGTCTACTTATTTCAGGTATATTTTAGTGTTTGTTAGTGTTGTTGTAAAATGAGTTCCAGAGCGGAAAAAATATTAAATTTAGGACTAAAAGCGGATTTAAGTAATAATGAAACAGCTGTTCCGAATCGGTCAATTTACGTCGATGCAACTGTCCATCATGCTGAAGGTAAATTGATATTAAGAATACTATCCTTTAACATTTTTATGAGTAATAGCACACGTATTTAGACTGAATAATTTTTCAAAATAAGTTGAAACCGTTTTATTTTTACGATAAATTTCTACACCGACGTACCTTTTATGGTTCCTATTTTTATGTTGCTTTAGCAAATTTAATTAAAGAAACGCATAAGGGAAATATAGAGAACAATGAACTGACTGAATCTGACTACTCTGATCGTGATATGGATTATATACCTAACAATGAGGATACGCAGAACTCATTTTCGGGTAGGTAATATTGTTCAGTTAAAAAATGAAACTAAAATATCTGTCGATATTTTAGGAAGTGACGACATCCTGAATGATGAAAATAGTAATATTGAGAATATTAACGAAATTATTTCTAATTCCCAAGCGATTAAGACCAATATTGACAGAGAACGAAAAAACCCAAAACGAAGACAACCAAAACTTTGGAAAAAAAACATTCGCAAAATGGAAAAAAACTGTGGAAACCCGTATATTAGTAGCAAGGGTAACTACGTACCAGGAAAATCAATGGGTATACCTTGCAATGACAGTTGTAGGTAATGTATATATGACTCTTTTTACAAATTTAATCTTCATATTTTACAATTTTAGGCTCAAATGCAATACAAAAATAGACAAGGAACAGCGACTTCTTATTTTTACATCTTACTGGAAACTTGGAAGCATTGATAGACAACGTGATTTTATAAATAGTTTAGTAGAAGTTGGAGATTGCAAAAGAAGGATCGTAACAGAGGAAAATTCAAGACGATCAAGAACTTTAAACTTTCATTTTATGACTGAAAATATTCGTCAAAGAGTATGTAAGACAATGTTTTTACAAACTCTAGGCATGAAAAAAGGAGTACTAAATTTTGCAATTAAAAAACGTTTCCCCAATAGTACTACTACTGAACATGATAGAAGGGGCGGCCATGGATCATCAAAAATATCCGATGAATCACTAACATTTTTGAAAGAACATATCAAAAAGTTTCCCACCATGGCATCTCATTATTGCCGCAAAGACTCAAAAAGATTTTACTTAGATCCAAAATTGAATATTTCTACCATGTTCAAACTTTATCGATCAGAGTGCATGGAAAACAATAAAACTTGTCTCAAAGAATCATACTACCGACAAGTATTTAATAATCATTTTAATTTATCTTTTCACACACCAAAGAAAGACCAGTGTGTGACATGTACTACTTATGAAAAAGCAAATCCTACAGACAAGACCACGCTACAGCAGAATTACGATTGCCACAAACAATTAAAGAACAGAGCAAGAGATGAAAAAAATTCTGATAAAATCGCCGCTGCGTTAAATGATTCAACTATACACTCCTGTAATTTTGACTTGCAACAGGTCCTGTATGTTCCAACAGATCCGACAAATCCGGTTCTATTTTATAAAACCAAACTTGCTACTTATAATTTTACGATTTTCAATACTGGAAATAATACTGGTAAATGTTTCATGTGGACTGAGGTTCAGGGTGGACGTGGGCCCTCAGAAGTAGCGTCTTGCTTGTTTCACCATCTTAGGAGCCTCCCCCAAATAATTAAAAGTGTTGGACTATTCAGTGACACTTGCGGTGGTCAGAACAAAAATCAGTTTGTTGCTGCCATGTTTCTGTATGCTGTTCAGGCTTATCGTTTCCTCTTTGTTTTAAGACCTTCAGTGTCAAACACTTTTTAAATAAATATTCAAATATTCAGCTACTTTTGACAAATTAAACTATTAAATCTGTTGAAAATTCATAGTTTGTGTGATTAATAATTTGGTGTATATTGGCAACATGATAAATAAAATTAGAAAAAAATTTAATTAAATGTCACAAATATTAAAAGAAACTCAAATATCTTACTTTTTATGGAACAGAAATGGTAAATGATTTTAAAATGTTAATTGTCTTTATTTACAATTACAGGTTGACGACATTGTGGAACTTAAGGCCATTGACACAAATTTATAAAATGAAGAATCGTTAAAAATAGCGTCAGCATCCACATCAACTCCCATTTCCAAATAAAGGAAAAGAGTGCAAAATAGTCCATACCCAGTAATGTCTGAAGCTATAGCAAAGTTACAAAGTATTCAGAATAACATAAACCAAAAAACATATTCAGCTGGTAAGCACCAATCATTTGCCGACTATTTGCCAAATGAAATGGAGAGCATTGTCGATAAAGAGCTCATGGTGGACCTCAAACATGATATTAACATCAATTGTATAAAACAAAGAAGAAATGATTAGATATGGTAGAAGAAAAACATGAAACGATTGTGTTTGAAGTGTATTCTGAATAAAAAATAATTTAAACATAATTTTTATTTTTGTATTTTTTTCGTCCACCTTTCAATATAATGACACTAGCAAAGGTTAACACTATAAAAAATATATATAATAATTATAAATATATAGACAGTATATAACAGCTACAAAATATTTGTACCTAACTTAAATAGACCCATTATATAATAACTTTTATATCAATTTAGAAGTTAAATTTTTTAATTGCCCCCCATTGCCAGGGTACAAAAAACTCATTATTAAAATAGTCCATAAAACTTTTCCTTATTTCTAATGGCCCGGATCCCAGATCTATTTACATTTGTTATATAAAAATTGGATCTCCAAGCACCTTGACTTAGTGTTACATTTCCTATATTTTCATTCTCAATGTCTTTCAAGAAACTTTTTTTCCATGCTTTGGCTTGATGTAATTATGAAGTGCACAACATGCCAGTGTAATATTCTGCTCTTTTTCAACATCCAAATTGAAAACGGTTGGCAAGTATTCCAAAGGCGTTTTCTACTACTCTTCTAGCCCGACTTAATCTGTAATTAAAAAACTTTCTCATTTTGACTACATCTTTGGCCACATTGTTTCATTAAATGAGTTGATAATCGAAATGCATATCGGCCACCAAACATATGGCACTTTGATATTACTCTTTGGCAAAACTGCATCCTCAGGAATGTCAAGCAAGTTTTTTTCAATTGCTGTATATAGGGAACTATTGTTGTATACACCTCCATCACTAGCTCGACCATTGCAACCAATATCAACTTAAATGAAATTATAGTCTGCATCTACTAATGCCAGTAGTTATAAATAGATGGGGTAAGGATCAGGACTTCCGGTCCTGATCCTCACCCCCATCTACATATACAGGATTAAGACTTCCGGTCTTGATCCTCACCCTTCCCCACTTATACAGGATTAAGACTTTCAGTCCCGATCCTTACCTCCCCCATTGCTTGCTGAAAGGATTACTGATAAAAAAGTCCTCCTCCCCTAATGGATCACTGAGAAAAATCTAGGATAGGATAAAAATAAGAAAAGATTATCAGTAAGAACATTTAATAAGAACTTCCAATAGCACAAAATGTGGCAGTCTCACCTAAAATGGAAAGTAGTTTTTCTAGATAAGGAGAGATTTAAAAAAAACTACCAACTCGAGACGAATCAAACCAATAAAAGTACTAAATGAACTTTCGATCATAAGAAAAAACACTGAAGAGATAATGTCTTCAACGACAGCACAAAATATGAAATTAGAAAATATTATTTTTCTATTAATGAAAAATATGACTAGTGCCGTGTGGTTTAAATATTCTCCAGAAGAACGTGAAATGTTAAAATAATTTGTACCTTGTAAGAAATAATATTTTAAACATAAATGTAGTGATATATGCGGTTGTTTCATGACTTCAAAGTGTGTATTTTGCAATGTTTCATACTATAAGCCTGAGTAGTACCTACTGTATCATAGTTAAAATAAATTAGTTTTCTCAGTTGTGTAGCCAAATTCTTTTTACATTTAAAAAATCAGATAAACTTTGAAAATAATTGAATTCGCCTTTAAATTTAAAATTAGATCCCAAACCGACGGAAAAAAATTACATATAAGTTAAGGAGCGTGATTGCATTATCAGTATTTATATATATATATATATATATATATATATATATATATATATATATATATATATATATATATATATATATACATATATATATATATATATATATATATATACATATATATATATATATATATATACATATATATATATATATATATATATATATATATATATATATATATATATATATATATATATATATATAAGCGGGGATCCTACAGCTTCTGCCGCTTCCCGGATTTCGATCGCCATCTTTTTCTATCTCTCCAGGTGTCTTCATCAATGGCTCTATCTTTCATGGTTTCCATAACACCTTGTATCCAAGACTTGGCTGGTCTTCCTCGTTTCCTTCTATTACTTGGATTGTATTCCATAGCTCTTTTTGGCCATCTGTTGTCGTCCATCCTCTGTACGTGTCCATACCATATGAACTGTCTAGTTTCTATTCTTTCAGAAGTTGTATGTACTCTATCTGTTTTTCTTCTAATTTCAGAATTAGGTATACGTTCTACTCTTGATATACGGCAAGCTCTTCTTAGGTAGTCCATTTCAACCGTGTCAACTTTTTTCTTTCCTTTTACTGTCATTTGCCAACATTCTGCTCCATATGTAAGAATGGGCTCTACAATTACTTTGTAGATAGTCATTTTAGTTCTCATAGTAGCTTTGTTGGACCAAAGTATCGAATTCAGAATTTGAACACTCTTCCTGCCTTGTTGCACTCTATAGTCTATATCTCGTTCCGTTGTTCCTTTACTGCAGATAATACTTCCCAAATATTTGTATTCGTAGCACCTTTTCATTTGTCTAATTCTGTCTAATTCTATCAGTATTTATATTTTTCAAAAATAATCTAGACAATATCTGCCTTTTTTCCTTGAGACCAACCTACAGGCATGTATTTTTAAAAAAATATGTAGGCTTTATATGTTATATAATTAAAATCACCTTAAGATAACTTTTACAAACACATGTTTTTTCGGAAGCTTTTCAGACGAAAACATCCTTGAGATTATGCCTTTTTTCCTTAAGATCTGTAATACAAATATATATTTTTAGAAAAAGTAGGTGGGATTTTAAATCTTATATAATTAAAAAATCACTGCAGAAAGCCATAGGCGAATCAGAGGTTTCCAAAAAGTTGGAGTCAACTAAATGTAAACGGCTCTATGAAAAAATGTAAACTATCTATTTAACTCTGTGTTTATGACAAATTTCTGAAATCATTTACAAAAAAAAATCATCTTTAAAATTTTCAATATTCAATATGCAATATTTTAAGTAGTTAATCTTGTTCTGAATACAAAAAATTATATAAAAAAAAGTTGAGAACTTCTGGAATAGATACAGATTAAATATATTTGAGTTGTATACCTCAAGTAAAAATACAAAAGTCTTACTTGACTTCATTGTAGTCACAATGAAAACTGTTACAAGTACCAAAGTTGCCCCTAAACCGCGGGGTGGAAGTAAAGGTATAAAAATAATCAGTTATTACAAGAAATCTGTCGATTCTGACCATTTGGTAAAGTTGCCCAATACTATAAACGAAGAAGAGGATAATCAAAGTTCAACTTCATTGGTGTTTTTAGACGATCCTGCAACAGTTAAGCCAATTGGATATAGATCATTTACAAGACATGTACCAGCATCATCAACTCCTGCTAACCATATGGAAGAAATTTCTAGTGACGAAGAAATAGAACGCAGTCTATTGCAAGCAAAAGTTAAAGGTGAGTTAAATACTCACGCTGTTTCTCCAAATCACCAATTTCCCAATAAAGTGTGAATATTGCCATTCTTTGTTCTTCCGTAAATTTGGTGCCACACCTGTGTAAACATTTTTCTCCGCACGAACGCTTCACTGATCTTGTAGTAACAGTTTTCTTGCTTTTAACAGAGACATAGTCTTTCCAGAATTCCTAAGTCTTTTGGCTTTGTTTGCCGCCCACTCTGAAGGACGAGCGATCCTTTTTTCCCTCTTTTTCATTTTGGCTTTCCTTCTGAGATTTTTTCGGAATGCGCATCACGAGTATTTTGGAAAACCTCATTTGTAGAAGCAATTAAGTTATCTTCGTCAGTACTGTCACTGTTACTAGAATCTAATAGTTCAAAATCAGGATCTTTTATTGAGTCGTCACTATCAAAAATTGTATCCATATTGGTTGAGTTTTCACCGAGTGGTTTCGGAACATCATATTCATCAGTATCGAGGAAATTAAAAACCGGTAATAGACTCAAGAGTAGGGACCCTCGTAAACTTTTCAAGTGTTCTTCAGTGATAATGGTGCTAAACCGATCACATTCGAAAATGAATGGTTGCCATACGTTTCAATCATAAATTGGAACTGCTAAGTCAAATCTTGATTGGGTCTTTAGTAAATACCTTTCTTCAACCTTGTTTGAGGGTAACAGTTGGCTAGATGTCGATGCGATGGGATCTGTGCATAGCGAGAACAGATAACGCCCCCGTCTACAATCTTCTAATGTCTAAACACAAAATGATAATTAACTTACAAAGAAGTAAAAACTTCAAAATTTGTAAAATGGTATATTTTTTATTTAAATTTTTTTAAAAAAGTCATCCAAAAGGATTGTAAAATATCAGAACGTTTTCGGTCTATCAGACCATCTTCAGTGACCTGGAATGAAGTATTTCCACTTTAAAATGAATACAAAGGTAAAATTTGACTGTTCAAAAAAACACAAATGTGGTAAATACTTACATTCCGTATAGTAGTTGAAACTAGCCAACCAGATGTTAATTGATACTCGAAGTTACATCGTTGACAATCGTCAATTGACAAAGTCCTCGTAGACATACCGTCTCAGGACTCGCAACTAATGTAGAGTCATATGTCGCCCTGTTACCTATCCAACGGTAACTTTAACATCTTAAATGTAAATTAGACATAATGTAGATCAAATCTTATTTAATAATTTTTAAAGGGTTTTTACCCACATATTTAGTGGCTACATCCATGTATTAACTTGACACTGATGATGGAATATTTATTCCGAAAACGTTTTGTCAATGCAACATAGCCCAACTGTGTTTTTTATATACCTTTTTATAAAGGATTTTATTCAAAATTTTTAATATATGGTATACAGCCAAATACAGGAACTTTGTTTCCTTGTGGACTTTAGTAAAAACTTCCATCAAAATAGAGCTTTCAGAGTTAGGACAAACAACACAACATCAGACATAATGTATCCAGAAAATGGAATTCCTGAAGGCCTACGCTCTTTATAGTGGCAATCAATGATATTCTTACAAATCTAAAATCGCCTATAAAGGCACGCGTCTACGCGGATATTCTTGTAGTTTTTTGCAAAGGTAAAAATATACAAAATACATTTTGCACACACAGAACTTTATACAACACTTAGAACTCTGGTCACAAAAAACAGGTTTCTGTTTTTCCACTAAAAAAACTCGTTTTATCCTGTTTTCTAAGAAAAATGTCACAAACACGCCCAACTTAAGACTATGTGATGAGAACCTAAAACGCGTAACGTTAATAAAATTCTTGGACATGACATTCGAAGAAACTCTAAGCTGGAAACTTCATATAACAAATTTGATCTTAGCTTGTCACTTGTCTAAAAACTTTGGCCAATAAAGAATGGGGTGCAGATCGCCAAACACTCTTAATGTTACACAGAACATTAATCAGATCAAAATTAGATTATGGATCTACTGTGTATTCTACAGCCACTAAGACTGCTAAAAAAACTTGACAGTCTTCACAACCTATCTTTACGTATAATATCTGGAGCTTTTCGCATAACATCAATCGAAAGTATTTATTGTCAAGTTGGTGAACCGTCCTTAGAAGACAGAAGACTTTATTTAAGTGTAGCATACGCCGCACATATCAGGTCTAACTCAAAAAACCCTACTATTCGCAATTGTTTAACAGAAAAGTTTCCAAATCTTTTCATAAATAAGCCAAGAACTGCCAAGCCTTTCTACGCAAGGATTAAAAGCTATTTAAATCAATTAAACTACACGTTCCCAGAATGCTTTTCCTTTCAATCGTTTTCGATTCCTCCATGGCAAATAAAGAACCCTCAGTGCCTAACCCGCCCCATTTCATTCGACAAACATTCAACAAACCCACAGTTAATCAAATCCGCCTTCAACGATATGCTTCACAACTAAAAGGATTATACAAATATATACACCGACGCATCTAAATCAAATGAAGGTACTGGTGCTGCAATCATAACCCCAACATCGACAAATAAATACAAACTTCTTTCAGAGTACTCCATTTACTCTGCTGAACTATATGCTCTATACCAGGCCACCATTGCTGTCAACGCATCTAGTAATACCAATTATTCAATATGTCTACCCAACTAATCCTTTAGTCATCAAGATAAAAGAAGAAATCCATACCGCTCAACTAAATGGAAAAAATATTATATTATTCTGAATACCATCTTATATTGGAATTCCAGGAAATGAAGAGGCAGACAATGCTGCAAAAGAAGCTGCAAGTAGTGATAGTGCGGAATGTACTAAAACATTTACGAGTGCGGACGTGAAAGCATCGGTTAAATATGAAGTGCGATATATGTGGGAAGAAAAGTGGAAATTGTCATCGGTCAAGCTACGCGATATTACAAAGTCGATAAAACCCTGGCCGGTATTACCAACAAGTCGGAGAGACCAGGTAATATTAAGGCGACTCCCACTGGGTCATACGTGATTAACCAATAGCTACGTGATCTCCAATAAACAAGAACCAAGATGTGACAACTGTGATGAAAAATTAACAACCAAACATATATTAGAGAAATGTCCAGCATTAACGCCAAAGCGCATGTTGAACAATATACCAAACAAACTTTTTATTACCAAACAAAGCGATATTTTAGGTCTACAGTACAATATTTCAAACATAAAAAGTTTCTCAACCTCAATTAACGTTTTAAAAGCTATCTAAACTAACATTATAAATCTATGGGTGGTGGGAATAAGCACATAGGTCAAAAAATTAAAAAAACAATTTTTAAGTCATATCCGTATTGTACCTATGCCTTCCCGTGGTTGTGTAAAATGATATGTCAAAAACTTATTATATCTCTATGAAAAGTAACTGTGAAAATCAATATAAGTCAAACTGAACTAATAATGATAGTGTATAATCACATAAGTCGACTTATGTGTTCTTACGCCTACATCAATTTGTTGTGAATAAACACATGAGCCCCCTTTCAGACGAGGATACTGTATCCGAGATACGCATATCCGAGACGCAGATATTACATAGACTCAAATGGAGCTTTTCACACGGGACGCGCGAGGGATACAGTATGCGAGATACCGAATTCAGTATCTCGGACCTTCCTGTCGCCGACGACTGAATGCGTATGCCAGATACAGAAGAAACGTTACGTTAAATGAACGCTTTCAGACACGAATACTTTTGCACCACATTCCATAGACGCGCGATTTTCTGTCGAATAATTGTGAATGAGCAACGAAAGAAAGAAGGTGTTTTCTGAATATAGTTAAATAATGGAGTGTGCTGTATTTGATAATGACAAATTTATTTGTTTGGTACAATCAAATCCCTGTCTATGGGATACAGCATCGCCAGAATACTGCAATAGAAATAAAAAGCAGCAGTGCTGGGTCGAAATTTCTAAGCAAATGTGCGACAATTTTGAGGCCATGACTGCAGTACAGCAAAATGAATATGGTAAGAAATAAACATGTTTTTATTATAAATACATAGGTATTTTGTTTCATACGTATACAGTTTAGTTTTAAAAGTTTGCTAATTGGAATATTGATTATTTAACTAATATAAAACTAGATTATTGTGAAAGGAATACGGTCATTTTTTATTTAGGGCGAGGTAAACAATTTACAAATTGGAGATAAGTACACAGATTTATTTTAAATTTAAGTCATAGACTTTAACTTTAACTTAAAGTCATAGAAAGCCGTTCTTTTGATGAAATACTTTTACGCATAGTTGTGTCTTTTTTACTCAATTGAATTTCCAAAATTTTATGAAGTTCTTCAAACGACTTCACAGACATTCGAAAATAATTAAAAACTTCGAAGGATATAATCTTGATACAGCAAATTATACGTTCCCCTGGTTTCTCTTAATTCTACAATAGGATGAACCCACAAATTACGTCGTCTTTTCAGTTTCTTTTTCTTTTTATTTAATATGTACCACAGCATAACAGACTCTTCTACATCCATAATCCAAAAATATAACCGCACTGCACTGCTACTATTTTCATACTGACGAGCATGCCCGTGAATCCGATACAGCAGCCATCACAAATTCTGTATCTCGCATACAGTATCCTCGTCTGAAAACCCTCTAAGTCTAACTTATGTGTATTTACTCATCTCAATGATTTGTCAGTCGCTATGTATTAGTGGTTTGTGGTCAGTAGTTATTCTGATAACAAGTATGAGTCGACGAAGTAAAAATATTTTACAGCTCGCGTTAGAGCAGGCGAACATATTGACCGATGGTAAGTAAATAAATCTTTTACAGGAACTTGTTATAGATAAATTTTGAACATTTTTAACAAGTAAAAGCGTTGTTTACATGCACTACACGGCTTATTTAAATTTAGATAGGTAGCTATTAATCCTGTATACATATGCAGATACCTTCGAAAATATAAAAATAAGACATGATTACTCTGGGATAGAAAACAATGGATTTATTTTGTTTTAGGAGAGAGTGCAATATAGACAGTGATGACTCGGATCGTGATCCGACATATACCTACACCAAACAGTGATAGTGATAACATTCCCCGCACTCTTCTCTTGCGGACCAAGGTTTATAGTTGTCGAAATGACCCAGACCGACTTTTTAATATTCTCAGCTATGTTAAAAGGCCCACTTGTAAAAAGAAAGAAGGATGTAGCAAAGAATGACTTTAAGTGGCAACCTGTACGATGTTTTCAGTACACTAAAAATTTTGGCGAAATCAATTTTAAATGTAGCTTAGACGAATATGAACCATACCAACAAGTATCATTTTTACGCATTAACGCAGCACAAAAATGGCTAGATGAAGGAAGCAATGTTCCACAGATTACAAACATGCCATTATATTCCACTATATATGACTATATTCCACCTGTTTTTCATGATTTTTATAGACAATTGCCGTCTTCTCCAAAGTATATATCTACCGATCCCGATGTACAAGAATTTTATGAAGATGGTAACAATTGATGTGTGTAAATACCTTTTAACATAAATAATAAACTTTTTGTAAAATGCATTGCTAATTTGATGATTTTGTTCTTCACTACTTTAGAATATTACATTATTTTTGGTTATTTGTTATATTTTATTAATTGTGAAAAAACACATGTCACTTTGTTATACTCACTGTGGGTGACAAATGGAATAAGTCAATCAAAACTCAATCTAAGGAAAAAATGTATATTTGTAATTGATTTTTTACAAGACATATGTAATACATTAAATCGCGGTAAGTTATAAAATTTTATTAATGGGTGCTTAATAATGTAGGAATCAATCAGTTTTTACGTTCTCCTAAAAAGTTGCCGTTTTTGACATGTATTTATTCGCACCACCCATAGAAATATAATACGAATTATTGTTCGCTATCATTGTTTCGCTAATAGCCAATTTGGCTGATGCGATTTTGTTAATAAAAAAAAACAACGAAAACAATCTTAAAATAAAATAATGTTAATTGTGTAATAACAAAATCATAACTAGTAAAAACGGTTTAGGATTATACATATTTTGATTCAAATTAAAAATAAAATCAGCTTATCACCTCCGGATAGCCATAATGTATATCTAGATTTACTTTACTAATAAATTATTAAAGAAAAACTTATTTGTCATAGTGAATAAAAAAAGTTTTTATTTATGCTTATATGAATAAGATTTTAAAATAAAAAGTTTGCCTACATATATTTGGACAATTATATAATATAATTTTCAACCTACTTCGCTCAAGCTATAAGAATAATTTTATTCTACGGAACGAGCAAGCTCGACGTTTTCAGTCTTCATTTTAGGGTTCCAGTGCACTGTTGCCAGTTAGTTCTGCACAAGGTTTTACAACGTCATAACTATTGTTAAAATCCACGAGGTTTAAGTATATTTGAGCTATTAATACTAATGCCCGATTTCACCAACGATACCTAAACAGTTGCCTTCGAAAGTAATTCTTATCGAAAAAAACTTCCTAAGTCAATACTTAGGAACACTAGCGTTTTACAACTAAAATAACTGCTTATCTAGGAAATTCTTTCTTAGGTATTACTTTGGGTACGTTTGAACTATTATTGATAAATAAAAAGAAGAATAAGAAGTAATAACCTTACTTTTTTATTTGTTATTGAATTGTTTGTTTTCCAAGTTGGTTTTATTCAGTTTTGTGTGTTATAGTTAGTTTAATTAGTAGTTAGTTATTTGTAAATTAGGTTTGTTTAGTTTTGTAAATTATTTATATACGTATAGTGAAATGGAGGATAAGAAAAGGGCTGTAAATTTCACTTATGACGAAAAGTTTAAACTAGTTGAATTTATTAAACAGCATCCAGTACTGCTTAATAAAAAAACAGATGGTGCTACTAATAAAGCGAAAGATTAATTATGCTTGGGAGGTGCTAACTGCAAAATTTAATAGCAGCGGGTAAATTAAGAGGTAGGGAATATGCCATTATATAATATAAACAGTTTTCATTCATATCTCACAAAATATTTTAGGTCAATCAGCAGTCTTAAAAAAATATGGAACAGAATGAAGTCAGAGTGTAAAGTGTATAAAGCAAAATTAAGAATAAATATAGCCAAAACAGGTGGTGGAACCACAGATATAAAAGAAGATCCCCTGCTAGATCTAATAGCAAATTTAATTGGACGTGCTGCTGTAGGAATAGCAAATGTAAATGATTGCGATGCTATTCCTGACGTCAATGACAGTGTAATAGTACAAACTGTGGTTTCCGATATAAAAGACATCGAAATAGAAGAAAAGGTGGTTTCAGATATCGATGCTATTATTGAGGAAGAATCGGAAGCTACTATTACACCTGGGCCATCCAACATTTTAAATCTGACTTATTTGCACAGTAGAAGACGTCCAAAAGTAATGAAAGTGTAATAAAGATATATTAACTGAACTAAAAATTGAAAATGAAAGAAAAAAAGGAGAACTTCTGGATGATGAAAAAAATAGGTTAATGGCAGCAGAAGAACGTGCTAATGAGTTGCATCAGTATCAACTCAAAAAGGCAGCTCTAGAAAATGAAATTCGGGAGAGCATATTAAATAAAATTAAAAGTGAGTTGATTACAATATTATATTATACAGTATAATTCATTTTTAATCTAATTTTAATTTCAGATAATGAAGAAGTGCCACCAGCTCTATTGTCATTATTGAAATAATTTTAAAATAAAAAATATCTTGAATATTGTTTTTTATTTTATATTTTTAATAATACACTTTTAATAAAATCATGAATGGCTTTTTGAAAGAAAATACCAGTTTGTTACGTAAAATATATAATTTTTTTTAGTATTATCTTTCGAGGTTAGAACTATAATTTAACTTTGTTTTTTTTTAGATTTTAATGGTTTTGTTGTATTAAATTCACAAATGTAAGTGCTATTACATTAATATATATTATAAAAAATAGTCACCGTAGTAGGATTTACCGTGATTGAAAAAAATTTTGGACAATAACATCTCTTGCAATGCCATATAGATTTTGATTATCAAGCGGTTGATTGATTTGTCCAGCTTCAATTAATTGACCAATGTTTTCCATATCATCTGGGAGCTGATCTTCTTTGGCTTCAATACAAATATTGTGTAAAATAGCCCATGCTATTATTACATTTGTAGCTGTTTCTAACTTTAATCTTAATCCTACACTAAGTACAGGAAACTTCAGTTTTAATACGCCATATTGCCTTTCAACAATATTTCTTGTACGAATGTGGCTAGGATTATATTGTACTTGTGCATATATATATATATATATATATATATATATATATATATATATATATATATATATTGTGACGATTGGGGTTTATAGAAAATAATTTATAAGTTATATACTACATAATATTAGATATAAAAAAGTATTTGATTATTTTAAGAAGTTATATACTAGAGAATTTAATAAAAATATATTTATGTGAGGGCATTTTTAATAAATTAGCATATAATAAGTGTAAAAAGTTGTATTTTAATGTTGTAAATATATTTAAGTGAGCCATGTGCATAGGCAACCAACTATACAGTAAATTGACAGATAGAAATTAATCATAATACGAATATAAGTGGGGTTATAATAATAATGTTAGTTTAAAATGTTTAATTTATATATATTTAATGATTTAAATGTTTATTCTGATCTGAAAAGCCTAAATGTCAACAAAATTATTAATAGAAAAGAATGGAATTCTCTGGATCACCGGAGATGGCCATGTTTGCGAAATGGTTTGTTCCAGAAAATTCAGACATGTATTTAATAGAACAAATTGGAACATGATCTCTTACCAGATGGTTCTAGAATATCCAAAAAGATATAAATACCCGTGATTTGGATTCAAGATAGGAGTTTTTAGTCAGAAGTCAGGCCAGTTCATTATGAAAGTTAGTAGACACATTTAGTTAGTGAAGTAAATTGTTCAGAATTTTCAAGAAGTCAGTCAGAAAAGTTTAGTAAGAAATATGAAAGTTAGTTGGAGTCAGTGAATCAAGTACAAATAGTCCAATAGTTTAATATAGTGAGTTAAATGAAGATTAAAAATTATGCATATAATTTAATGCACATTTATAATTATACACAAATAATTATTGAAGATTAAAAAAAAGTATATTGGAAGAAATTAATTATATTATGGTTGGAGATTAGTATAAATCAACTTATAATAATTGGATATTGGTATATTGAAAAAAAGAATAAATATAAATGCTGTTTGCTGGTTTGCTTGGTGGTGTATAAATGCTGGTGAAGAAAAATATATCTTAAATTGGTAGAAGCTGATAATTGGGAAAAGAAATTTCACAAAAACAAGGATAACCGAAGTACGAAGACATTCAGTGGTGATTAGAATCTATATAGTGGAAAACAGTTCATTTAGGCATTCAGTGAAAGAAAGGTACAAAATTTTGTTAATATAATTTAGTTAATGTCATAATAATTTCAATTTTGAAGATAGTTTGTTTAAATTTCACATTGTCTATAGAATTTAATTAGTTTTATAAGAGTATCAATTTAAAGATAGTTTATTTTAAATTTACATTGGCTAGGTTAGATATATATGTGTGTTTCATAATAGTTATAATAAAGATAATTTAAAAAAGTACTTACAAGCTAATTCTTTGAGAACCGCGATAAAAACCCTATATATTATATTATTAAAAATACTCATTGCTCATCATTCAAACAAAAAACACATCATAACAATATATATATATATATATATATATATATATATATATATATATATATATATATATATATATATATATATATACCAGTTGGTCTCTTCTAGGGCGTATAGGGCCATTTCCACCAAACATCACATTTACTTCACAAATACCAAAATACTGGCGAAACAAAATAACCATCAGAAACGCTCCTTTATTGAAATGTGTGAGATCCTCAAGAACTCATCGGTAATAAACAAAAGAACCGACATCGACAATTTGAGCCAGGTTTACCACTCTCTCATCTTACGAAATAAATAACACCTATTCTTCAGTTAAAATTTGGCTTATTTTCCATTCAAAATAATAACACAATCATCCCCTATTTCCACGTTTCATTAAAATATAAATTAAAAATAATATATCAAATATTTCCGCCATACAAATCCACCCATCCAACTAATCATGCAATGACCCCTGTAGAAGTTCATAATTGTCTCAAACCTTGAAATTGGGTGACATACGGCCCTTTAAAAAGATTTCGGTATCGCGTCACGTTGTTTGCATAGATTGCAATAAATCAGAGCTTTGTTTGCCTTCAGTGGAGAACCATCTAAATGAAGCCAAATGTTCGTTTAAAAAATTTTTAAATCTTCGTATCTACGAATATGAACATTATTTTCTACAGAGTTTGTTTTTTTTTTTGTTTTGTTTTTTTTTGATAAGTTAGTTTTAAATAATGAGTAAAGTTTACAGTAGATATATAATAACATCGATAATATACTACATATTGAGTTGTAACTTAAGAACTATAAAAATCTGTATTTCTTATAAACTCTATGTCATCTGTTATATTTTAGAGAACTAATAAAGCTTTAGAAATGTCTTCGATAAACTTATGAAGTAGTTGACTTCTTGTTTTATTTGCCAACCTGAATGACCGATTAAACCTCTGAATTCACTAGTTGAATACTTTAGTATATATATATCATCTATAAAAGATAAAATTATCTTTTGTTTTTGACTCTAATGTTTTTATTTTTAATGATTGTTACTACAAACAAGTCTTTGGTACTCGAATGGGTTCCACTATTTCACCAATACTGTGCAATTATGTCTTGGGCGACTTGATTAAAGACTGTTTGTAACAAATTAATTTTGAAATACTGTTCATAAAGAGATACGTAGATGACTTAATCTTGGCACTACCTGCAGACTCTATACAATCTACGTTAAATGTTTTCAACCAACGAAACCCACACTTGCCATTCACGTGCGAGGAGGAGCGGGAGGGATCTTTGCCTTTCCTTGACATGAGATTGCATAGGTGTGAGGATAATGTTGTGAAAACACAATAGTATAGAAAACCCATATGTAGCAATAGATTCATAAGCTACCATTCTTACCATCCTCCTAGGATGAAAACTAATTTAGTACTAGCGATGAAAGAACGTGTCAAAAGGTTATCACATCCCGATTATGTCCAACATGATCTCAACCTCTTACGTAATATTTTTATTGAAAATTCATATCCTCCAAGACTGATTAATAAATTAATTGTTAATGTTCTTAGTTTTTTTTTAAATTTTGTTAATAGAAATAACATTCTTACTATGTCACAATCAGTGCCCTCAGCACAAAATAATTCTGCTTCAACAAGTGTGTATTTTTATGCCCTTTCATATATTCCGAAACTAACCGTTGAACTTATTAAGATTTTCAAAGAATTTAAGAATATCAAAAAAGCTAACAAGAACATCAAAACCATACGTCAGCTGTATAGTAAAATAAAACAATCCCTAACTACTTTAGAGACTACAGATGTTGTTTATTGCATTCAATGTACTGAATGTCCATCCACGTACATTGGTGAAACTGGAAGGAATCTGTCTAGTCGTATCATTTCTCATAAAAGTGACTGTAGATTAAACAAACCATAAGACCATAAGATAGATTTCAACAATGTAAAAATATTAGCCAGAGTGAAAAATAAATTTAAGAGAACTTTCTTAGAGATGGTACATATCAGCAAGAGTGATAATAACAATCTGAATAAAAGATCTGATATCCAGAATCTTAGCAAAATTTACAATTTTATATTGACTTGTGACTGAGCTATTTTGCATCTCAGAGTTTTTTTTTCTCTTTTTTAAAATTTCTTTATTAATTGAATTTTTTTGATCAAACTTCAGTTATTAATTCAGTTTTGTTTTTGTTTGGTTGTTTTTTCTAAACCTATTTACTAAATACTATATGTTATAAATAATATTTGTAATTTCCCGCTCAATTTCAAGTTGGTAATACAGTTGGTAGTACTCAAAATTCATAAACAGTATTTTGTTAGACATTAGTTTGAAAGTTGTTTTTTGTATTTTCTTCAAACTATTTAAACAATAATTGTCCTCCCACTTTTTCTTTCTGCTCGTGAAATTGTGACTGAAATCAAGTTTGCAACGACGACTGTTTTAACATGCCGTCTTTCATTTTGTTTTTTAACTTTTTAAAGTATGTATTAGTTTTCAAAGTGTCTTTTTAAACAGTAACACTTTTAAGGTTAGTTGCAATTTCAGTACATATCATGTTATTTAACGTTGTTGTTTATGCCACGAATCTTACATTCGGATAAGTTTTTTATAGCTTTTTTATTGCATCATTCAAATTGTTACAACATAGTGGCTAGAGCTTTTTCCTACCCCCAAGTTGAAGACATTGCATACGTTAATATTATTGATGTTAAATTAATATTGCCTAATCCAGAAAACAAACAAGGTACCAAAAGAACACAGAGTTTTTTAATTTTTGAAATATCATTCTCAAATTTAGATGTACGTTAATATATAGGTAGATAGACCTATGTACCTTATTTGTAATCATATTTCATATTAAAGATTTTTAGTTTTAAGACTCATTTCACTTTGTTATTAGAAAATTCCTAATGTTTCACTGTGCCCGTTGCTTTGTTTCACATTAGCACACGAATGGGACGCAGTGAAACAAAATACATGATTTAAAAAAATAATTATCAAAAATCAGGTTTTTACTTTTTTTTAGATTTCAAACCAGTAATATATGTTCAATACATGCAAATATACAATTCTACTAAAAAAATATTATAAATTGTAATACATAAGTTTCTAGTCTAAAAATAGTACTTTTCGTTTCAATGTGCCCCACCTTACCCTATAGCAAACTTTTGACTTAAAATCCCAAAGAAATTTTCAGATACTCTTCGTGCCCGAGACAGCCTATAATTGAATTTTTTTAAATGTTATCCTTCTGAAGGGACGCACCAGGGAAGGGTCGAAGTTTAAGTGAAAATGCTTCATTACCAACAATAATATGTAGTAAAGGATTATTTGTTCCAGAATAGGTTTTGATTGTGGTATCTGTGATTGGTTGGTTTCTAACCACCTGCTCAAAGAAGACTTCGCAAAAATTCGCCAATAATACTATATAAAAGTTTTTTTGTAATTAAAGTATAACGATCCAGTATTTCTAGGACCTTGAGTTAACACATGTTTGCCATCTAAGGCACCAACACAATTTGAAAAATTCCAGTATTCGTAAAATTTCTTTTCTATATCTTGACAGAATTCGCTTGTATGCTGCGGCATCACCTTTGACTGAAGAATGTGACAAATCGCTTTAAAAGTCCCTTTCTGAAAGAGTCGTGTATCTAATTCGGTAGCTGTTGCCTATGGTTTTGAAAAGAATCTCCAGTAGCCAGATACCGACAAAATAACAATACAAAAAACTTATGTGTACAATAAAGCAGCAAATTGTTATATGGATATTTGAAGAGTGGCCGAGCTAAGTGATCTTAGTACCAAAATTAACAATTGCCAGAAATCAAAAAAAACTTTATTAACCAAAAAAATAAAACAAATATATAATTGTTTATGGAAATTCCGCTTCATTAACAAGTACCTAAATAACGTATAACAAATTCCCGGTGTTAGTATACTAAACAAACTTAGTAATACTCAATAAATGAAGAAAAAATGGAAATGATCTAAGTCGACAGGAATAATATTTGACTAAATATCTAAAATAGAGGTGAAAAATGCTCTATTTTCGTGGTTAATGAATTCTAGCATGGCGCGAAGGTCTTTTTTCTTACTTTCGTTCATTTGCTGAACACCAGAAAAACCCAAGAGCTCTGTCGACTTTAACTTTTGGACAGTCACACCTTTTTTCAATACACGACACTTCTCCCATCCAATTAAGTCACTAAAATTTTTCTTGTACCACACTGTTCCCGGCTCTTCTTTCGTCACACGTAACCACGATGCTTGAGTAATACCAAGTTTAGATGTATCTATACATTCTGATGATATTTTATCGAAATCAAAGAAAGTACATTCTCCCATATCTAAAACTCTGTAAGGTCTGGAAGGTCTAGCAGTTTAAATCGTTTACTGTTGGAAGCTTGGAACATTTTGCTCGTTTCTCTATAAGAGCAAAATCTCTATCTGAAGATGAAAAGCTATGACCGGAAACTAAAAATTTATGATCAATGGTATCAAAATGTCCATTAGCTACTAAGAAAATGTATAAGAAGATAAACATTCGGTTTTTCAGTTGACCTGCACAGTTGTCGCTCCATATACATAGTTTTCGCTTATAAGTTGAAAGCTCTCCTGTATTCAAGGCTTGTAAAAGACATGATGCCATTTGGTTCCCACCACGACCCGATTGTCCTTCATGCCAGATGCACATTATCCCATCTGCAGTATCTTGCATGTGTATTCCAAAATTGTAGCATGACAATTGGTGGCTGTAATACATACTACTATGCGTCAATTTAGGAAGCGAAAATACTTCTTGTAGATCCATGGTAATGGTACAGGTATCGCTACCTGGAAGAGTACTGCTCGTACTATCTTCTTTAAAAACATTAAGAGCTTTATCTGTTTTTCTATGATGTAATTCCAACTCATTTTTAGCTTTTCTGGATATACTAAGGTCTTTGTCCTTGCCTCTTAAAAAAAGTAAATCACAAGTCTTACAGGTGTCAACTCTAGGTTTTCTAAAAGAAAGATTCGGAAAATCCTTCCTAAAATCTTTCCTATAGAATTTGTATGTTGTGGTGCTGTCAGGATGTTTTATTTTAAAAGAGTTGTATAGCTTATTAACATTGAGGTCTGGACTGAGATATTCCTTTTCACTTTTTGAACGACTGTAGTGGCTCTCGTCCCTCGGGAAGCTATTGATGTGATTATTTACCATCTGTCTGTCATGAAGAGTATACTTAAATTTTCTAACACCTCCTCGTTTATCCTTAAAGGTTGTATGTCCCTCCTTTTTACGCTTAACAAGCGTAGTAATCTTTTGCGAACTTATAGCAAATATTTCCAAAAACGTTTTTTTACAAACTCTTTTCACATTACCTTCCCCATCTGGAACAAAAAAGGCTACGGTACACTGTCGTCTACTTTCTGATGAATCACCAGAACTACCATTGCGGCAACGTTGGATTGGTAAAACTTGCAATAATCCCATGAGATAGCTGCCTTGCTCGTTGAGTTCAAGGCCATGATACAAGTCGAAAAGCTTAATTTTCATATCAACCACGTCTCTACAGCTGAATTTACATTTGCACGTGGTCTAAAATAGAAAAATCTCATGATAATATATCATATCAACAAAGCCAAAGTAGCAATAAAAAAAGTTTTAGGTAGCTATTCACAAATTTCCAGCGAAATATCTGTTAAAAATCTCGTACTAACCTCATTTTTTGGAATGGCCTTTCCAAGTTTTTGCAGCTTACATTTTTGTGTAATGAAGGGTTTTCCACGCAATCTAGCTTCACTCTGTTTTTTTCTTGACGATATTGTTTTTTTTTTAGCATCAAACGCACTAGAATCCATTGTATTTACTTTAAAACACAAATTCATCAATCGATTCTAACGCAATACGTCAACCTGCAAATGGCACTTAGATCCATTAGCACAGCACATGATCTCGGACTAACAGGCGGCTCCATCTTTGGGCTTCGTTTGCAATCACTAGAGTGAAGTTAGCACGTAGATCTCATAGGGGGACATTGGCATAGGAACATAGATCATATTGATTGAATAAAAACAAAATTTTATGTTTTGGCACTTAGATCACTTAGCTTGGACACTCTTCATTTGTATTTTTTTTTGTTCAGTAAAATATCTTAAGAAACGATGGTTGTCGCTTAGAACTATGCATAGAAGAGTCTTAATACAAAGAAAAGAAACGATTTGAACAGGAAATAAGCATTAAAAGTATTATATAATATATCGTCGGTATACTGCGAAAACCAGGTAAATGACAAATTTTAAAATATTGAGTTAAGTATACCAAAATTCTCAGCTTTTTCCGCTCTACATACAGGTAAAACCCAATAAAAGATACGACTTACCATTCAGCAGATAATTTGTGTAATAAACAAATAAGTTACACCTAATCAACTTTTCATTTTCAAATAAAACAATATATCGCTACTTACTTCCACAAAATTAAAGTTCTGTTGCATGTAAAACAAAGTAAGCCCACATATATTATTATGCCGGACAACAATATATTTCTACTTCTGCAAACCATATTCAGTAAAAAGGTGATAAGTGTCTTTAATACATTTAACGTGTATGATTTATTAAAATTTCTCTTTCATATCGACTAAAACCTTTAAGTACACTTACTTCATTCTACCTGAAAACGGGTTTAGTTAAAATTTAGAAATGGTTACTAAGCTAAACCCATAAATGATCTTTATATCACATACACAGATAGAATAACTGAAGACAGCAGTTCAATTCTTGATGATTCTGAGAACAATATAGTCTCAATGATGGAATCCATTTTTGATAGTGACTTTTCAGATGTAGACCCCACATATCAGCCAAGTGAAGAGGGATCGCTCTCTCTAGGAAGTCTATATGATTTACACACAGCTGTCTTTGATAGCCTAAATGATAAGAAAAAAGATACTGAAATAGGTACACCCACGAACAATTTAGTGTCAACTGAAATAGCTAGTTGGATATTAAATCTACTTCTTGACAAAGTATGGAAAGACGTACGTCCACTAAAACTTTGGAGAAAAGTTAACCCCAAAGATTGGGTAATCAATGTCGCAAAAAGGAGGCGTGCTGAGGGCTTGCCTTATATGATAAAAAAAGACCATAGACCAGCAAAATTGCCAAAACCAGTTAATTGTTCAGAGTGCTTTTACAATTGTGCCAGTTATTTCAGCGAAGATTACAGACAAAGACTATGTCGTGATTATTGAAAGTTAGAATATATAGGCCAGAAACATTTTCTTATTGCACGTATTAAAACGGAGCCACCAAAGAGAGTCGTTGCAGTTCGTTGAAGTTTAAAAAACCACTTGCATTTTCCAAAAAGTGTTACTTTTCTTTGAATGGTCAAGACATACAGGTATGTGAGAAATTTTTTTGTAAGACACTTTGTATATCAGCGTCGTTAATACAAGATGCATACACCGCCAAATAAAACAAGCAGTAAAACCCGAAAAATCGTGAAGACTCATATTGAGTCTTTTTCAACCATGTGCCCACATTATATTCGCCAAAGTTCAAAGCGTGGATATTTGGACAAAAATTTAAGTATAAGAAAAATGTACCAACTTTTTATAAATGACTGTGAGCAGAAGAAACTGGAAGGTGTTAGCGAAATTACATATCGAAGAATATTTTCTAACGATTATAATTTAAGCTTTTTTGTTGCTAAAAAGATCAATGTTGAGTTTGTAATAAATATGATAGGGCTAATCCAACTGACAAATGGGATTTAGAAGACAGTTAAAGAGAACATCAGAAAAGAAGTATGTAATGTTAAAAAACAAAATGATAAGAAAAGATCTAATGAACAACGGGATTTTGTTTCAATTACTTTCGATCTACAGATTCCAAGTGGATTGACTGGAAAACTATATCATTCTCGAAAATTATATGTCTACAATTTGTGTGTATATGAAGCCGCATTACCAAATGTAGCTTACTATTTTGACTGGTCAGAAATTAACGGTAGACAAGGAAGTTCTGATATAGGAAGCATTATACTCTACTACTTATCAAAATGTGTTCCAGAATATGTAAGTGAAATAAGTTTATATTCTGATACCTGCAGAAGACAGAATCGTAATCAGCATATTGCAGCCTTACTATTATGGGATATTCAAAACATAGACCATTTAAATATTATTGAACACAAATTTTTAGAGTCTGGACATTCCTATATGGAAGTTGACTCTATGCAGAGTAGTATCGAAACCGCTAAAAAACACAGATCTATCTATGCGATGCCAGATTACTTGTCTGTTTTACGACTTTTATGATTTAAAAAATTTGTCATGCACTTTAATTAAAAACCGGACAAAACACCAAAACAAAAAAAATAATGTGGTTAAAGATAAAAAGAATGAGATTCGTGAAAGGAGAGACAAACAGAATCTATTTTAATTATGACATGTCAAGAAGCTTCAATTATTTCCATACTGATACTGCACGGCAGTCAACAAGAAACAAGCACGCCAAGTTATCAACCAATACAAGCAATCTTGAAGAACTTAAGCGACTTTATGATGCATATTTGCCAATTAGCATAGCAAAAAAGAGAGATTTGGTACAGCTATGTGATAAGGTAGTGATACCGGAGGAATATCACGGGTGGTATCGTAATTTGAAAACGGGAAATGATGTAACAGACATCTTGCCAGAGCCTGCTTTCAGTGACGAATCGGACGAGGAAGCCTCATAATAATTCTATTGTTATTATTATATTCGAAAGATTTTTTCTATAAAACTTCCTATCATTCATATAAATAATAACTATAACTACACACAGATGTTAATAAAATTTTCAGGGAAAACCAGTTAAATGTCATAAATATCGACTAATACCTTAAAACATTGCTATTACCTAGTAAAAGCCTCATATCTAGATCACAAAACTGGAAAGTATTATACTTGGTTTATTATATTTGTGTTAAATATGTTATTTGAAGACTAATTGATTTATTTAGATTTACAGGTAAAACCAGGTAAGTGATAGCATTTCCAACTTAAATTTAGGATTAGTCAGATAGGTGTCTCAACTTTTTTAAACTAATGATAGAATATCATTTCAGATATATGCATCTTTCACTAGAATACCTCATATCAAAAACAAGCTGACTGCTTAATTCACAATAAAAAACTAAACTTTAAAAACGTTATTTCTCGATTTCGGTATTCTGACATTTACCTGGTTTTCGCAGTATACCGACGATATATAATAGTAAAGAAACGCATTTTACAGAACTACATCAAATATCGTAGAAGAAACACTGGTACTATCCCAAGATAGTAATAACAACCAAGCAGCTTCCAACGGGGAAGAATAAATTGCATTGAACGTGTGCTCGCCATCTGAAACTATTTTCAGTACACCGACTCCGTCTACAAGCAGTACAGTACCTCTAAGAAGAATCGAAAATTACAAAATGAGCCTCTGTAGCTACCGTTTTTCGGAATTATTTAGACAGCGTAAACTGTAAAGAAATTGTAGCGACTTGTACAGTAAGGGTATAAACCCTTACATTGTAATGGGTCTGTTGAATAAAAATAAGTGTTACTTTAAAAGTAGTAACTTTTAAGCACAAGCTAATACTTATAAGGATAAGATAATATTACTTATTTTTATTCGAATAAAAGTAAGTGTAAAGTAATACTGGAAAAATATTCTGAAATTTAAGTATATACTTGTAAGTATTAACTTATGCTTGTAAGTATTTACTTTTAAAATTGTCTTGTGATGTTTTTATAGCTGCAAGACAAGTTTTAACAAGTTTGTAAACGTCGCGTGCGTCGTTGAGATTCTGTGTAGTAGGTACATCCACGCCAGTTAAATTTTAGCGCTATAAATAGTCATGTCGTCGTCAAGTGAGGAAGAATTACCTGTCGAGAGTGGCTGTCAAAGGCTTATATTTGTAAAAATATTGAAAAATCATACGGTTCTTCTGATCAAATCAATGGTTCTGGCAATTGTTAAAAGTAAAGAGAAGGCATGGAACGGGATAAGAGATCAATTTATTAAGGCTTTTGGTACACGTATTACTATTGACAAATTAAAAAAAATTCTCAATAACATAAAAACAAATTGCGCGAGTGGGAAAAAGAATTTCTGGATATATTGAATTTTGAAAAAAATCCTTATTTCACGAAAATTCCTGGGGGATGTTCCATTGGAACTAACAATGGAGAAGCGAACAATCTAGAAAATACTGGATCAGCTAGTACCAATTCACAAATACCCTCATCTATAGGAACGCTGAAAAAACGCCCAAAGAACAAGAAATTTAAGTTAGAGACCAATGAAACGGAAAGTTTAACAACACAAGAGTTGCAACGACTTATTCTTCTTAAACAATTAAATGTTGCTAGACTTCAAGCGCAAATTGAAAAACTTCTGATAGAAAAATTGACAAATGTTTTGACATATCGAATTCCTGAAGATAGTTTTGGAGCAGAAGTGGTTAATAATCGCATCGTATCAGAACTAAGACAATACATAGACTTGTAATGTATTTGTAATTTAAAAATATGTACTGCCATTTTTAATGTATTTGTAATTTCCATATATGTACTGCAATTTTTAGTTTCACATTTTTTGTTTTCTTAATTTTGTATTAAAAGTTTCAGTGTATTAAATAGGTATCAAAACAAAAAATACTTGTTTTATATTGTAGTGTCTATGGCACAAAAATGACAATGATATTTAAGTAAACAAATTAAAAACAACGTTAGAAAATTACAAAATCAAGTAAAATATTGTTTTTAAATATTATTGTTAAATATTGTTTACACTATTAATTGGCGTTTTGCAGCTCCTCTTTGACGAATGATATCTACTTCCGCTTCATTGTAATGTACATCATGGAGGTCCTGTGGGTTTTCCCGTTCATTTTCGGATAACTCAAAATCGTCCCGTAGATATTTGCAAATATTATGCAAAACAGCACAACAAACAATGATTTTTGGAACTTTTGCCAAAGATACTCTTACTTTAGACCCTAATATAGGAAATCTCTGCTTTAACTGTCCAAATACTTTTTCAATTATCACCCTTTCTCTGGAATGAGTGATATTAAATAATTCCTCGCTTTTGTTTTGGGGGTTTTTGAATGGGCATAATAACCATGGAGAAATTCCATATCCACTATCTCCTAGGAGGCAAAAATTGCCTCTAAAGCTATGTATAACTTGATAAATCGAACTTTGTTTCCAAATCCTCGAATCGTGAACACTTCCAGGCCACTGAGTGTCCACACCTGTAATCACTTCATTTGTTTTTTAATTTGAACATGGGTACAATCCAGTGCGCCAATAACGGTAGGTATTTGGAATCGATTTGCTCACTTTGTCCTTGCTTCTTCCATACCTTCCAGGTCAGACGGAAACTTTATCCACTGATGTGATTTCTCAGAAATTCTATCAGCAACATTATTTATGGTTTTACATACAGTCGTATGGTGAACGCCGAAATCTTCAGCAATACCTGGTTGAAATCCAGTATCACTAACGTATCGCAGAAAAATCTCCATCCTTTGTCGAGAGCTAAGGGCACCTCCTCTGGTTTCATCTAGCTATGACAAAAAATAATCTGATAGAAAGTCTATACTTTCGCTTTCAAAACGCAATAGAACCTTAGACTTGCTGGGACTTACGTTTTTTCTTTTCATGTAGTGTTTATGTTTACGAACATATATAAAGTCAGCCATAATTATACTAATCGAAAAATGTTTAGAACTACCACTCTACTAGTGTAAGTATGCATAAACTACTGGCGTAATTATTCATTTGAGATTCCTTAACAAATATTAAGGTATTACTTACTAATCGTAAAATATCCTTCTTTTTATTCAACTAAAAAGAAGTAATAACTGGAAAAAATTTTGTGTAACCTTATACATTCAGTAACTACTTGAAAATAAAGAGATTACTTATTGCTCTAAGTAAACTCTTTTACATAAAGTAATTACTGTTCTTTTATTCAATTAATATTAAGTAAATACTTAAATACGAGGAAGTAAAAGCAAATACTTATTTTTATTCAATAGACCCAATGTTATATCGAATATCTTAAACATATATGTTGTCAAAAGTGGGTCATGATACGAGCAGTTATGTTTGTATTACAAACACTTATTTTTTATACACAGTCAGATCCTGCCAGTCCTTTGTGCCCTTTAGAACCTGAAAGAGAAGAATGAGAAATAACTATAACAAGGGGAAAGAGGAACAAATATTTATAAACCAGTCGGGAATAGTGAAGGCACCATAGCTAATAACAAAAATATCAAGAAAGGTAACAGCATATCAATTCCAGAGATATTGGGAGTAGTAGCATTTGCCCTAGCTTTCATATTCGCCTTATGGTTGCTGTACAGACGATAGAGAAAGCAGTTGGAACGACAAATCCAACGGGAGGTGACCAGATCAATGGAACTGTTGGAATTGGACGCTAGATTTTCAGGAGCATCTACAACTAGCTAAGAGGAACTGTAAAGGACATAAACCTGTGAGTTAATAATTATTGTTTTATCCTTTTTTATATATTTGACCATTATACAGCTTGATATAGAGATTTTATCTTATTTTAAACGAAAGTTAATTATTAATTTTAATTCTCGTAAAATTTTATTACTTATATAAGCAAATGTTTCACTTATTATAAATATAGACGGTAGACAAGTCAAAAAATTTTATAATTACTAAGCTAAAAAAATGTTTTACGGACATTTCCAAAGGTGGATACACATATACGAGCCAAACGGTATACGAACGCTATATTCGTTAATATGTACGGCAGAAAAACCGCTTGCGTACTATATGCGTACTGTTTCATCGTAACTCATCGCGAACCAAATTTTTACGTTTTATTCCACGGCTTCAAAAGAAGCTCGTCTTTCAGTTTGGAGGGCGCTACTAGACGCAGCGAACATTTTTATTGTCTCATCAAATCGACATTGTCTGAATGACGTGTTCCTTCCTAGAGAGACGTGAGAAAACAGTAAACTGATTATTGTACATATTTTTAGTTTTGTTAAACAAGCAAATCGTCGCCGAAGAACCAAAACCGCCTAAGTGACATTTTTCCCCAAATGCACTTTATGGTTCCTTTACATAGAGACATCTCTTCTGCGTCATTTGGCCTGAAAACTGTCTAATTTCGACAAACGACACGCCCTCCAGTGACGTTATTATAATACTGCCTATTTACATTCTGTTAAAAATACCGCCGTTCAGTTCTGTTAAAAATACTCAGCTAGTTAATTAACAACATTTTAATAAAATATCCTCATAATAACAAAGTTTATTTGTAAAAATTGTACTGAAACTTAACCATGGAGTTGCGCGGTATTGCTCTTTGTAACTGACACTAGCTATATATCAAATTCGAGGAGATAAGCGGTATTTATTTAAGTAAAATAATCCAATGAAGACAAATTATAGTAGTTTAAATTTTTGTTTTTATATTTATATTATATTAGTTCTTGGCATATTATTTAGAATTATGTTCTTCTGTATATCTCACAATGAATAAACTTATTTTAAGTTAGTTAATTAAAAAAACAAATATTTTATGTTTTTTTTTTATTTCAGATAATATGGACTGGGAACTAGAAGATAGTCAGCTATCTGATAAAATAGAGGATGACGATGGCCTTTTCTCGGATGCCGAACTAATGACTGCATTTCACGAATATCAATCAAATATGAAGAAGGGTCGTAAAAGTTCCAATATTAAGGATCATAAAGAGAAAACTCCTAAGTTACTGTTCTCATCTCCGGAAGCCTCAACCATCTGAAGATTTTCCGTTAGACAAGGGAATTTTAACCATAGACAATAAAGAAATCCATAGCAAAAATGCATCTACATCATTTGCTGAATTGAAAACTGCTCCTGTGGTTTGTAGTATATTTGAAAAAGAAAATGAGCCAGCTAGTTCATCCTCTGTTCATTTGGACTGTAGTATAATATCCGACAAAGAAATTGTAGCTGAAATTGAACCTGAAGACATTGAATTAGAGGAGACTCCTACAAATAGAACTTCTTCTTCTTCTTAGAGTGCCATATCCCTACGGAACGTCGGCGACTACCATGCTTATAATATTGTTATACTGATCTCGGTCTTGCGCTACGTGTAGCAATTGGTCCGCTGTCAAACCTGTCCACTGCCGCAAATTCCTCAACCAAGAGAGTTTCTTAATAGAAAATAAAACTAATGACCCTGAAATGGATGGTACTAATATAGAACTAGCTAGTTCATCTTCTGAAGATGCGGAAGGGACACTTTTTGATGGAAATGCACATGCACTAAAAAAAAAGAAAACTTGTCAACAATAAGGAATGGAAAAAACCTAAAAACAAAAATTTGAGGATGCAAGTGGAAGCGTATTTAGGGTATCGAAGAACCAGATAGGGAAAAATATATCAAGATGTTGAGAGAGGTCAACGAAAAATGGGATCACCCTGTTCTTCTGATATGTGCCAAAAATCGAAGGTTAGAGCCTGTAATGAAATTACCGAGCAGAAGAGGCAAGAACTTTTTAGTTCGTTTTGGAAAACCATGACATGGGACCAACGAAAAACATTTATTGTAAATACAGTTGAAAAACACAATATCAAACGACGAAGAAGCCAAGCTGATAATTCTAGACGCCACTCATCGCTACAATATTTCCTAATTATTAATGGGGCTAGAAGACAAGCTTGTTGTAAAACTTGCTTAAGTACATTTGGTATTAAAAAATGGACTGTACGCTACTGGCTTGACTTTAAAGAAAATAGTGATGGTATTCCTCCTACTTCTAATATCACTTACTCAAAATCTACAGAGACTGCTGCAAAGCGGCACACAAAGGACAAAGATTTCGTTAAAAGTTTTTTCAATTCTCTACCAAAGATGCCGTCCCATTATTGCAGACAAACAACAACAAGAAAGTACTTAGATCCTATCGTAACATCACTTTCGCAACTGTACAGACTTTATCTCGAAAGATTGCCACAAGAATATTTAAAAAAAGTAAGTAGATTTACTTTTGAGTCGATTTTTAAAAACGAGAATTTGTCACTATTTAATCCGAGGAAAGATCAGTGCGATTTATGTTGTGCTCATAAAAGTGGAAACATTTCTGAAGTTGAGTATAATACACATATACAAAATAAAGAAAGAGCACGAATTAAAAAAGGACAAGACAAAGAAAGAGCCTTAAAAGGCGAAGCACATGTGTTTACGCAAGATCTTCAAGCCACTAAATTAGCTCCGATGACCCAAGCCAGCGCATTTTATTATAAAAAAGTTAAATTTACATAACTTTACTATGTATAACCTACACACTCATGACACGGTTTGTTACTGGTTGGACGAAACAGCCACAGAATTGGTATCCTCTTCTTTTGCTTCTTGCATTATACATATTTGGAAAACGCTATGCAAGAAAAACAGTTACCAGTTATCATTTGGTCGGATGGCTGTAACTATCAAAACAGAAATACAGTTTTATCTAACGCACTGCTACACTTCAGTAAAGAATGAAATATTACTATCGAGCAAAAACTTTTGACCAAGGGACATACGCATGGATGGAGTGTGATTCCGTGCATAGCGCGATTGATGCAAAATTAAAAAATCGAGATATTTCTCTTCCTGGTCAGTATTCTGATATTACAAAATAGGCCCGACGTAAACCATTTCCATATAGAAGTTACTATCTGGACTATAAGTTTTTTAAAGATTATTCTCAGAAAAATTTTGTAATTTATGACTCCATAAGGCCAGGTAGATCAGCTGGTGATCCGACCGTAGTGGATATTAAGGCCATAAAATTTAGTAACGGAGAAATATCTGTAAAAACGAATTTTGATGACGACTATTCTGCTTTACCAAGAAGACCAAAAAAAATCATTCATGATAATTCACTCGCGAATGCTTCCCCTTTAAACCAAGAGAAGCGAAAGTTGACCTATTCCAAATGGAACAACCTTCAAGAATTGAAACTTGTTTTGACGCATGATTGTCATTCGTATTACGATCAGCTGCCACATGATCAAAAGGATAGTTAAAAAATGTTGTTCATTATCAATGTAATTATCTGTTAACAAATAAATACCTCATTAATTTTGTAAGTTGTTTATTTATCATGGAGGACACAAAATCGCCTATCTTACTTTTCTATAAATTTATAATGCAAAATACCGCCTAAGTAACAAAAGAAACTGCAAAACTACATATTTAATATGTAATTTCGCTAAAATAATGATATACCCTTTTAAACAATCTAGAACTTAATCCTTTAGGTCAAAATTATGTCATTTTATTGATAACTTTTCTAATTAATTAGTTTTTACTGGCTCCTGAAAAATTACCTTTTTGACACTTAGGCGGTTTTGGTTCTTCAACGACGAAATGCTGTCTTGATTTACATTTTCGAACGTAACTTATGTATGTAGGGGAGACTGGTGTCGGTTGTAACAAATCTCACAAGGAGTCAGTTGAAGTTTTTGAAATTTTTAATTTATTCTAGCTTATACTAGGGACTCTATTGTACAGTATCTTTGGCTCAAAAGCATGTTAAGTATTACAGAAATGATTGCTGGTGTTTATTGTTAAAGAAATTAACCTATAGAATAAATAAATTAAATAGGAAGTAGTAAAAAATATATTTCATACTACAATGACAGAAAAGAATATGTGTAAGCATTAGAAATAAAAACAATAACAAATTCTGGTAACATATTTTTACAGAGGAAAACCTAATCACTGTCAGATTCACAATTGAAGAAAATGTAGAATGGGCTTTTGTTTGTATAGTTTAAATGGGACCAGTACTTACATTCTCGACATTGTACCAACCACCAATCTTCGGAGCTGGATGAATATGGATCCATCCATCCATCGAGACTTATTTCCAGTTCCTATACACTCAACTGGTCCATCTCTAATAAAGTGGTCTTAAAAACGTAACCGTGGGAAGACGAACATTGGAGGTACGGTATTTCCCACTTGTTTAGTTCTTTTTCTGCTTGTAAGGCTCAAAATTATATCTGTCTAAATTAGTTGACAATTTATTAAAAAAGTTTACATTTTGTCTATTAAAATTCAATGCTCGTGAAAGGCTAGTAGCTTGGGGTGTACGAAGACTTAAATTTTAATTTCGTCGCATGAATGCAATAAACCAATCTTCACTTGCACGTTCAGTCGTGTTCCATTTTTCTGGGCAGAACAGTATGTTACACTTTGCAAATTGAAAAGCTAACTTGTGTAAATCTTTTGTGTTAAGTCCGAAATACAAATATACAGCAGTTTCGCAGTATTTAGTAAGCTGTAACTCCATGTCGTCATTAAATACTCTGTTTTGAGGATTGTATCCAACCAGAAATTGTGAGTTTTCAGCTAACGATTTAACATAGCAATATAAAGAATCGTGACAAATACCATCATCTTTAGTAACTTTTCTAATAGATTGGTTAGTATCTATTTCCTTCTTAGCTGCTTCGTCATAAATAACTATTGGTGTTAACCCCCCTTCCGTTTTTCTTGGCATTGGCTTCACCATTTTTCATCGATCTAGAAAATAATTAAACTCTATTAAAAAATAGTATAATAGGTGTAAATTGTATAATGTTACAATGGCAACCGCAGTGTGTGTTACAATCGACACCAAGTTAACCTATAAATAAGAAAGATGATTTTTGTATAAGGTAGGTGTAGGTAATATGGCCATGTACAGTAATATGGTCATCCAACAAATTTCTTACTCTTTTTATGTTTAAACGGTAGAACTCTTGATATTAGCATAGTAATACACATTTCGTGCCGAAATTGTTAAACAGATGGTGCCACATTCTCTATACGTCAGAACCATACACCATTGTTGTGAAAACTCGTCATTGCAGAAGCTGGTTATTAATTTCGTAATTTTTTAAAAAATCTTAACTGAATCTAATAGGTAAGTTTTTAATATATTAATTGTACTTACATGTTTCGTATACCTTCAAAATCATATACATGTTCTTATTTTATTGTATAAATTTTGATTTAATACATTTTTTCTTAGACAAAATATCAAAATACAGTGTTGAGTAATATGGCCAGGTGAAAAGTAGGGTTATATGGCCATGGCCATATTTATCTTACGTGGCCATATTACTCTACAATGCATATTTTGTTTGCTGTATTGATATTATTTCTTTTATTACAGAAATAAAAAATGCCCCAGTATCAGCGCAGGGGCCTACGAGGCAACTGGATGGAAGAAAATTTGTCAGCCGCTTTAAGAGCGGTGAAAAATGGGACCGCAGTTAACACAGCTAGTCGTACATATCACATCCCAAGGCGGACACTTCGACGATATTTAGAAGAGGGAAAACAAGTAAAGTCTTGTCTAGAGCGAAAGACTATACTTACAAATGCCCAAGAAGCAGAATTAGTTCAACGTATTATCCGTCTTTCGCAAATTGGATATCCACTTACTGCAAGGGTACTTTGTAAGTGTGTATATCGGTTTACAGAATTCAATAATATCCCAAATCCTTTTCAAGAAAGCAAAGGAATAGCTGGTCGTTATTGGCTACATGGTTTTATGAAGCGCAATCCTCAAATCAGACCTAGGAAAGCACAAAACTTAAATCCGGCTAGGGCACAAAAGCTTAATAAATTTATTGTAAAAGATCATTTTACTAAGCTGGAAGGTATTTTAAGAGAAATGGACATACTTGATAAGCCCGAACGGATATATAATGTACACGAGAAAGGTTGCAGGTTAACACTTCACCACCAGCAGAAAGTTTTGGCGCAAAAAGGGGCTAGAAGAGTACATGTTGTTGCAAACGAACATGGAGAAAGTGTTACCATTGTTTCTTGTGGTAATGCTCTCGGTACAGCAATCCCTCCAATGGTACTTTTTAAGGGTAAACGTAGTAAGCCATAATGGGTTGACTCGCTACCTCCAGGTGCTGCTGTTCAAATGACTGCAAAAGGTAGCATGAATATTGAAACGTTTTCAGTTTGGCTTCAACACTTTTCAAAATTTAAGGTTGCTGGTCCATGTATTATCATATTTGATGGTGCAAGATGCCATTTGGATCACACTATTGTAGAAACTGCCGAAAGATACGAAATTACTCTATACTGTTTACCTATTAATACTACTCACGAGCTCCAACCAATGGACAAAGCTGTATTTAGAGCCTTTGAATATTACTGGGATGATGAAGTTATGAAATATTATTCTATTCATAGCGATCGTGTTATTACCAAACAAAGATTTGGGGCAATTTTTTCTACAGTTTGGGACAAAACAATGACACCATCTAATATAAAATCGGGGTTTTCTTCAACGGGAATTTATCCATTCAACCCAGAAGCTATCCCAGAGATAGCGTTTGCCCCTAGTACTATCACATATCAACATCAGGAAGATAAAGAGAATGTCACATTATCAGAAACTAATCTAAACTAAAACTAAACTGTAATAAAGCAGATGATTTATCCATGCCATCAACTTCAGGCATTCAACAAAAATATTACCGTTGTCATTCTACTTTGGGATTACAACCGAAAAATAACTCAAAAGAAGTATCTCTGGTCACTGATAGTAGTAACTCTTGTCGTCCCTCTACTTCGAATTTTCAACCGAAGAATCGCCCGGAAAAACCATTTCTAGACAGTGATAGTAGCAACTCTGACTTATCCTTTAGTTTGCATGATTCTAGCAGTGATGAAGTTATTGATTGATGTCGATCGGATAGCCAAGCGGGCTGGGCGGCTGGCTTCTCCTTCGCTTCAATGCGAGATATGTCAGTTCAAATCCCCGGCTCGGTGAATAGCAAACAAAAAGGCTAACGCAGTAGTTTAAAATTCTAAAATGAATCTGCGGCTTAGTCTAGAATATGCTGGTATCTGATCGGCCTATGGTGGAGCAGTACGGCAAGAGATAAGGGCTTGCGGCTAGGTGATACTCCTCCATAGATCCCTACCGGAAGGGCGTGGAACGCCTAAATACCGGGTATATATATATATATGAAGTTATTGATTCAGAAGACGATCACAGTGATTTCTCAAACATCCAAAATACTTCATTCACAATTATGCTCGAAACACCTGAAAATGCAGCAATAAAGAACGATAACAAAAAGCCTAGAAAACCAGCTATCAACAGTCGAGCCCAAGTTGTTACTAAAGATTTATTCGGTAGATATATTGGAAAAAGTGATTCAGAAAATATTGAAGCCAATACGCATACTACAGATGGTAAAAGAGTCTCGTCAATGCTACGAAAATTACCCAATCCAAAAAACAAATTTAAGACCTTGCCTGCTAAGAAAAAGGGAACAAAAAACAAGAATCTTGGTTCTGCAAATTATGCAAGGAAGACAGGATGGTAGATATGAGACTGTGTAGCGTATGTAGCACTTATATCCACGAAGAGTGCATGGGTCTCACAGCTAAAGACAAAATTAATACATTCTTATGCCCTGATTGTGAAAAATAAGACAATATTAAGTTTCTGTACTGTATCTATTTTATTCTATTTTGTGTTAAGCTTCATAATTAGATATAAAAATTTACTTTCTGTAGAGTGGCCATATTAGCGTCACCATGTTGGTAATATGGCCAATAGCAGTATTTTTTTAATTAAGTTATAAATATCATATTTTTATCAATTTTTGAAAAATTATACAATAAATATATATTTAGATAACCCATGTAACTGTAATAACAGTTACTTTTTAAAAAAATTATATTTGGCCACAAATACGAACAAAAGTTCTTAAGGTGGCCATATTACCTGCACATACCTTATATTATGGAATACCTTATCATAGGAAAGGTTAGCTACAGTAAACGGAGGTAAAGATATTAAAAAAGATTGGCCTTACCTTAAAATATTTTCAAGTTGACGTTTGAACGGTAAAATAAACAATTTGTGGCGCAACTAAAATTTACTTTTATGATGATGATACAAACAAGTGACTGTAACTTGTGCAGTAGGTTACGGCCAACTCTGAAACTACAGTCGGTGGTGTGAGGCAGATATCCGTCTATGCATATTAGTGCATTTTGTTACAAACGACACCTGTACAATTGACACCAGTCTTCCCTACGTATCCAAAGTGTGTACGCATTTGACGTTGAGTTCGCGGTTTTTATTTTAATTGGTTTAAATTTTGTACTACTTTGAAATAGTTTGTAAAGTTGATATAAAAAACAGGTTAAATTTAGTGTATATTTTTCGGCGTGAAGTTCTAAATGATGGCTCAGTGGTCCGAGAATAAACGTATTAAACTTATTGACTTATATCAGAACAAAAAGATACTCTGAGATCCGAAAGACCGTGATTATTTTCGAAAAAACCTAAAAGATGATGCATGGCGCGAAATAGGTGAGACTATGGACATGCCACCAGAAGACTGTAAACGGAAAATGATAAACCTATTGGCATCCTTTAGGCGCAAAAAGAAAAAGATCTCCACAGGGACCGCTGGAACAGGAAAAGGTGAGTTGAATAAAACAGAAACTCTAAAAGCATCAATTATATTTCACCAAATTGTGTTTATTAAAAATGAATAAAATAAATTATTTGTTTTAGGTAGATACGAAGTATATGAAAGTAGATGGTTTGCTTATGCTGCCATGCGATGTCTTGAAGATCGGGATACTCCGCGACAAAGAATGACAACAGTAAGTAAACTTGAATTTATGTTTTAAAGCATACCTCTGCTGCCATTCAACAGCACCATCTTGCATGCAATAATCGGCAATTTCAACCCGTATATTCTAACAATTCTGTGTGGATCTTCTAGGAATAACTTGCAGTGGTAACATTGATGTCATATTATCTTCTTCAGTTTTACATGGCCCATTATTAACCACAGTGCCATTTACAGTTGAATCAAAGGAGCCCGGGGAGTGTACAACTGTGGTGAATGGGTCCTCACATAATTATGTAATAGAACAACCGTCATTACTATCAACTCAGATTTCTTTGGCTCTAGTAGTAACGGTTTCCTTAGAACTCTAAAGACTGCACTTATGATACCAAAGGCATTTTCTACTACCCGACGGATCCTGCTCAAAAGGTAATTAAAAATTTTTAAACGTCCTGGTAATTGTTCTGGCACTGGTAAATTCAAAGTATTTTCCCTTATCATACGGTGTAGCTTTGTGCTTGGAAAATTCCTCCGTCTGAAATACGTCCCTGACATCCCACATCAACAAACATAAACTGGTAATTTGCATCAACTAGAGCAAATAAAACAATACTGAAATGCGATTTATAATTAAAAAACTCAGTACCCAGTGTATTGGTGCTTGTAAAATTACTTGTTTTCCATCTAGGGCACCGATGGCATGCGGAAAGTTCCAAGATGTTTCACACACATGTGCAACCTTCTTCCAAGCTGTGGAAGTTGTGAATAGCTAAAACAAATAATGAAACTGTTTCTTAGAGTCATCCATGGAAGAATTTATAAGAAGTGCGAGGAACAAATATCAGACAGACAGTTCGGCTTCATTAACGCAGTGGGTACCAGAGAGGCACTTTTCGGAGTACAGGTACTGATTCAAAGATACAGGGACGTTAACTGCGACGTATACGCGTGCTTGATCGACTATGAAAAGGCATTTGACAGAGTTCAACATCAAAAGATGATAAACATTTTAAAAGAAGCAGACCTGGATGACAAAGACCTCAGAATAATTTCAGAACTATACTGGAATCAGACCGCATACATGAAAATTAACGGAGAAGAAACAGATCACATAAAAATACTACGCGGAGTTAGACAGAGATGTATTCTATCGCCGTTGATATTTAATATGTACTCAGAAAAAATTTTTAACGAGGCTCTTTACGGAATAGACGAAGGCATCCTTCTAAATGGTGAAAGAGTAAACAATGTTAGATATGCCGACGACACCATGGTGATAGCAGATAGTTTAGAGGGACTTCAGAGGCTAATGGACAGAATAAACGAGTACAGTCAACAGTACGGACTAAACATTAATACCCACAAAACCAAACAAACGATTGTCAGCAAGGAGAATATAAATGGGGCTCATCTATACATTAATGGGACGCAGATAGAGCGAGTAAAACAGTATTGCTACCTCGGAACTATTATAAACGAACAGTGGAGCAATGTACAGGAAATAAAGTGCCGCATAGGAAAAGCAAGAATGGTCTTTAACAAAATAAGCGCCATCTTCAAAAGTCACAACATATCCCTGGCTACAAAAATGAGACATTTGAGATGCTATGTTTTCTCTGTGTTGTTGTACGGGGCGGAGGCATGGACGCTTACAGACACCACTATTAAAAAACTTGAAGCATTTGAGATGTGGCTTTATAGAAGAATGCTGAGAATATCATGCACAGCAAGGATCACGAACAAGGAAGTTCTAGAAAAAATGAAGAAGGAACCAGAGATTGTGTTTACGATCAAACGCATAAAATTGCAATATCTGGGACACGTTATGAGAAATCAGCACCGTTACTCCCTGCTGCAGTCTATATTGCAAGGTAAAGTCAAAGGTAAGCGAGGACCCGGTAGAAGGAGAATATCATGGCTGCGGAATTTAAGAACATGGTTTAAGAAAACCTCAACGGAGCTGTTTCGAGCCGCAGCGAGCAAGGTCATGATTGCCAATATGATTTCCAACATCCGAAACGGATAGGAACCAGAAGAAGAAGAAGAAAACAAATAATAATATTAGTAGTACATTTACTCACGGTAAAATATTGAAAAACCTCCAAACTTTAAAGTACCGCTTGGATTGACATAAAATTTCGCATACACGTAGCTAACATTTCAAGGAAAAAAGTATAATGTGCCAATGTCTGCTTTGGTCCTGGGGGTGAGTATCACTCCTTCTCGAAAGTAAATAAAATACGTTCAAAATAAGTCCGGAAGTGGATAAATTGACTAATTTTAAGCAGATTTTGTTTTATATAGTTTGTTCACTAAGTCAATACTTTTCGAGTTATTTGTGAGTGAATATGTTCATTTTTTATATGTTCATGTGTTCGTTTTTGCAATTGAAAATATAGTAACATTTAATAAACGAATTAAATATCTCATAAATTATTAAATATTTTTCGACCATTTTTTTTGCTTTATACTGTTATATCATAACGGAACTTCTCCTGTAAAATATAATCGGACGGACTATAAAATATTATACAGTGCTTATTTAAATTGCAAATTTGCTTTTCAAGTTTTATATACAGAGAGGTTCTAAATTATGGAATAAATTCATTTGTTCGAGAATAGGCCATTTCGTAGAAAAATTCTTAATATTTGCAAGAAACCGTCTGAAAACGTGATTTTTTTTTGTTGAAAAATGAACATATTCACTTGCAAATATGCCGAAAAGTATTGACTTAGAGAAAAAACTCTATAGAACAAAAGTTGCTTAGAATTAGTCGATTTTGAACATATTTGTTTTCACCACCGAGAAGGGGTGATTCTTACCCCCAGGGCAAAAGCATCACTTTTTTTCTTTGATATGTTAGCTACGTGTATGCAAAATTTCATGTCAATCCAGACGGTTCTTTAAAACTGAGAGAAAAAATGTGAGTAAATGGACTAAAATAGGTGAAAATTAAAACAATACCTAATAATTATCTGTGTTTCAGGAAGAAGAGAATCTACACACAGAAGAACAGCGAGATGTATTAGCAGATGAAATGTATTCAGAAGAAGCAGTGCACCGAAATGAAGACACATCAGCATCCAGTTCGTCTTTAATACCTCGCTCTGATTCATCCAGATCTCGTCATGCAACTGGTAATGAAGGTGCTCCAGCTGCTAAAAGGTGACACGATACTTCAAAAGCAGAAATGATGAACAGTACCTTTTCAATGTTAAAAAATGCCTCGGAAAACCTCAAAAAGGGGCCTGCTGAACACGATGAAATAGATTCATTTTTCAAGTATCTTTCTGCTAAAGTACGCAAGTACTCTCTTGCAACGCAGAAGAGCGTGCAACATGCTATGATGGATGTCATCATGACAGCAGACAGAGGGTTATTTGATTGGCAGCCAACAGTCTACTCCCACACCTTTCATGCTACAACCTCCTCCTACAATACACCCTCATCACACTTCATACACACCTTCCACACTAAACCCACTACCATCTCCTTTACTCACACCTCCATAACAGGAGGTTTACTTTACCTCATCACCTTCCTGCTGTGCATTTTCTCGCTTCTGCAGCTGCTAATACTCAGTTGTCCACTTCAAACTCACCAGCTTCATCAGAAATTTTGAAGATTATGTTTAGAGTGTGTTGTGCTGGTTAAAATTATGTGGAAAGTATTTATGTGGTGGACAGACGAAAGCAGATAAGTCCAAATTTGACTTTTTTCAGGAAGTGATAAAAACTATTTTAACATTATCGGCATGCGTAAATGTAGCTTTTATTAATTAACATTATGTACATTATTACCTTTGCATGAAGATTTTGATGGAATGTGGATACTAAACATTTCACAATGTTATTAACGAAAACATTGAAATATATATGAAATTGACTTGTCTGCTTCTGTCTGTCGACCACACATTTGTTTACGTATAATTTTCTGAAATAAATAATTACCTTTATGTATTGAATTAAGAATTGGCGAGCAAACGGTTGGTTTATATTTTAAAGAAAAAAGACATTTCCGACTTCGTCTCATCAGCGGTGCAAACAATGTGTCCTCGAAAAACAATGAAAAAATCTTCATTAAAAGACTTAGATGAAGCCGTCTACAAATGGTTCATTCAAAAACGTGCTGAGGCAGTTCCTATTTCGGGACTAATGGTAAGTGGAAAGGCTATATGGTTTCCTGAAAACTTAAAAATTGAGGAGCCGTTCTCTGCTTCCCAAGGATGGCTACAACAATTCAAAAAAAGACATGGTATCAGGCAGTTGGCTATTCAAGGGGAGAGTCTTAGCGGTGATAATGTTTCAACCACATTATTTATTGAAAATTTTAAGTCTTTAGTCGAAAAATTTAATTTAACTCCCGATTAAATTTATAATGCTGATAAATAAGGATTATTTTGGCAAATGCTTCCTTCAAAAACTTTAGCTGCTCAATCCGAAAAATATGCTCCTGGTCACAAAACTAGCAAAGAACGGCTTACAATTATTACATGTTGTAATGCTTCAGGAGATCGTAAATTAAAATTAACTGTTATTGGAAAGGCGGTAAAACCTCAATCATTCAAAGGAACTTTACTCTTCCTTGTGACTATTGCAACCATCGAAAACCTTGGATGAACCAAACAATCTTTTCGTCGTGGTTTAAAGATAAATTCGTACCTTCAGTCTACCTCTTAGAGTTGTTTTATTACTCGACAATGCTCCTTCCCATCCAGCTGAGTCGACTTTGACGACTGAAGATGGACAAATTTTTGTTCATTATCTTCCACCAAACGTCACATCCCTGATCCAACCGATAGATCAAGGGGTAATATCCAGTTTAAAGAGAAGATACAAAAAAATATTGATGAGATTTCTCCTTGAAGAGAATAACAGCAAAGATTCAATAAAAGAAATTTTTAAAAAGTGGATCATAAAAGACGCCATCTTTTCAGTCTGTGAAACCTGGGTAAACTTACCCTCCAAAACATTGAAACTTTCATAGGGGAAAATATTGGAACAAGATGATGTTGTACAAGAAACCTCAAAAGAACTGGAAACAGAAACATTTTTGAAATATCCAAAGCTCTCCCGGATTTCATTCATGTTAATAGGGATGACATGAAAAACTGGCTGGAAAATGACAGAGACGAAGAGGGATTTGAAGAATTGAGTGGCAAAGAAATAGCAGATCTCCATAGAAAAGATGGGCCATCTACTTCGTCGCAGTTCGATTACGAAAACTCGAGTGATGAAAACGAAAATTCGCTATTCGTTACGGAAAGAAAAACAATAAAACACAACCAAGCATTGGAGGCAACAGAACTTCTATTAAATTATTTTGAACAGGAGAACGCTGATTATAACAGAATTCTCTTACTACGGACTATCAGAACTGATATTAGAAAAGAAATGTTTAATAAACAAACTAAAATTACTGATTTTTTCTCTAAATGAAAATTCAATATGTATCTAGGTATGTAAAACAGTATTGTACATTCATTATACATACATACATACGTATGTACATACATATGTACCTATATTTTATTTATTATATGTACATAGTTTTGTGTACATACATACCATAATTTAATATACACATGTAAGTACATACATATGTGAAAAACGTTTGTTTTTTAATAAAAGTGACTTTTCGGATACATTTTTTTAATTATCCTTCTTATCTATCACCTTAAGTCAATAAAATAATGTATTTCCATTATCTGGTGTTTCCGATTATCCGTGCACCCCCAAACCCGTCATTACCCCGGATAACGGAGGTTCTACTGTATATAATACGTAAATAATTGATTTTTTAGTTTTAAATAAAAGTAAAATCATTAATTCAAAATTTTTATAATCTAGTTATGAATAGTTTATATTTGAATGCTTTTATAGTTTATATTTGTAAGATTTTGAGGCTAGATAATATACAAATCTTGCATGTACATTTTTATTAGAGTTAGGTATTCCCAACAATTCATTTGTTATACTACGTGTTATTGCTTGTCAAATTTAACGTGATACTTGGCCGATTTGAAATTAGGCTCCACCCACGATGCGCATTCGACCACAACACAATTCTTCCTTATTATTTCTTGGCCCTTCGAAGTGCAAGGTACTTGTATAGTCTGCGACAAAGTTTTTTTTTATTTTACTTATGTTTAAAGTTACTGGATATTGAAGAAATATCGTATTACAATAGATTTGACTTTTTAAATAATTATTGTTGAGTATTTTAAATTATAAACATGGATTTTCATTCAAAATTAGAAGGCAAAGTCTTGTTTGGACAAACGAGGGAGGTAATAGCAAATGTAATTTATTTTTATGCAGAGAAAAGCAATGCAAAATCCGCATGTTAAAGATTTTAAAAAAGTTCAAGAGCGTGCTAACTTAGCAACGGGAGTAAGTATAGCCACTATAAAACGGATCTCTCGTGAAATGAAAAATATAGAAGAAGGTGCTTCTACATCATTTTCGACGCCTAACAAAAGAATGAGATCTGCCCCAAAATCCAACTTAGGCGATTTTGACAAAGATTTGCTTCGGCGTATAATAGTAAATTATTATGTCACCGAAAAACGAGTTCCTACATTGCGACATATAACAAAAAAAATTAATGAAGACAATATTTATACAGGGTCGCATAAAACTTTGAGAAAAGTGATGAGAGATATGGGATTTTGATGGAAGAAAGCGAAAAATAACAGGAAAATCCTAATGGAAAATACCGATATACAAGAGCTCCGGAGGAAGTTTCTCAGAAATATTAAACAATATAGGAAAGAAAATCGGCCCATAATTTACATGGATGAAACTTATATTCTATTATTATATTCTCATAACCATGACAGATACTGGGGAGACAATACCACCGAAGGTTTGCACAAGCCAGTGTCCAAAGGGTAAAGGCTGATTATTGTTCACGCCGGCGGCCAAATGGGCTATATTTGAGATATACTTTATACGATATATTTCTACAAAATCTACAAAAATAAAATATTCGGGAAAGCTAATAAAGTTATACAGTTTAGTACCTAAATACCAGCCTTGACAGCCATCCCAACGGAGCTGGTATTATTCTATTGTAAAGAAATAAACAACAGATTGAAATATTTATGACTTATTAAAATGCTAAAATGACGAAGATCCGAAGAATAAAAGTATATGACTATAATATAAATTATTACGACAATTCTCGTATAAAAATTAAGTAATAAATGTTTCGTCGGTATGTTCCAGGTATAAGATTAACTACTGTTCTTTTATTCTTATATAGTTTACTGTAACGCAAATGTAAAGCTTTAATCTATGCCAATATTCCTCTTATAAAATCACAGAACGAGACATTTATAGAAGTGTTCGAAAAAACTGCCACTTCAACATGACTGAATAGTCAATATTAATGAGTCAAATAAAATATAATTATTTGAATAATTTTTTTACCAAGTAACAAAAACAAAATATTTTGTATTTTGAGAAAAATTTCCGAAGGAAAAATTTAAACGTCAAAATAACATACAATATAGACATATCATAGAAGTTCCATTAATAAATAAGGTCACTCTCTGTAAACTTGTAGTATGGAGTGTACCAACGAGGAGAAGAGACCGAGCGCATTATGTATCTCTTTTCCTCCGAATGCGTTCTCACTTAATTTTCTACGCAAGTGGACAAATTTGTCAAGTATCACCTTAAATTTGACAAGCTGTACAATGTTATGCTGTATATGGCGTTTAAAATGTTCCTTTTTATGGATAACTGTAGCCACAAGGTATATAGTTAAACAACAAAAATTTTACTTTTATAAAAACTAAAATAAACGGAATATATTTATGATAATTTCAGCATTTTTTTCTGGTCCAATAAAAATTGCTTTCCTTCAGGCATCAGCTTAAGATCAGTTCAACGAATAGTCAGGTGAGGTCGGGTAACAGATAAAGCTTGCACGAGCAGAAATCTGTTCTCCGTCTCCGTCTACAAAAAAGCACAGAGTTTCCAAACTAAAAATGGATGTAGTTGACGAAGGCTTGTTACCTCGATTTATAATATAAACTTCCATATTCAGGAAAAAATGCTTCTTCTTCTTTAAGTGCCATCTCCGCGACGAAGGTTGGCAATCATCATGGCTATTCTGACGAGGCAGATACTCTGAACAATTGCCTTGAGCTGCAACCAAACCACTCTCTCGAGTTCTTCAACCAGGAAACGCGCGCTTCTCCTACCCTCTACATTTCCTTGAATTATGAGTCTCACGATGTTGTGTCTTTCGCCTCTCATCACATGTCCGAGATATTGCAGAGAAAATGCTGCCGACAATTAAAAGATTGCATCAAAAAATTGTGGAAGAATTGCAGTACTCAGGAAGCAGAGAAACTTTTTGAAAAGAGATTCATAATTTAGGATTTCGTTGGAGAAAAACAAAAAATAGTCGACATATTTTAATGGAAAAACATGAAATACGGAAATTAAGACTAGATTATCTTAGAAAAATTAAACAATTTTGCAGCTAAAAGCGAACAATTGTTTTTACCGATGAGACATACTTGCACTCAAATTATTTAAAAGAATATAATTGGAGTGGTAACAGTTCCGACGGTTTGAGCAACCCAGTATCAAAAGGACAAAGATTAACCATTGTTGCTGCTGGAAATGAGGACGGATTCGTCAATGATTCGTATCTGAGATGGAAATCCCAATCTAAAACTGGAGACTACCACGACGATATAAATTATGAAAACTATCACTAGTGGCTTACGGAAAACCTGTTGCTAAATCTACCATCCAACAGCGTTATTGTGTTGGATAATGCACCGTACCACAACAAAAGAGAGGATAAACTTCCATCTTCGACATCTCGAAAAGCAGATATGCAAATGTTGCTTAGATAACGAAATATACCGTACACCGAGGATATGCTTCGGACAGATCTCTACGATTCAATTAAATTACATAAGCCTGCTACACATACCTAGCCATCCAACTGTCCGCCATCTTGGATCTGATATTCTCATATTCCCTCTACAGGTGTTTAAAGGCTGGTTATGGATCTCGGAGGTAATATGAGATGTTGCCAAAGTTTCCGTACATTAAGTTCAGCTGAGAGATACTTTCGAGCCATCTTATTTGCACAATAATGTGTTTCGTTACATTTCAAGCTATTCAAAAAACGCATACCACTAGCTTTTTTAGTTGTAAACTTGCGAGCAGTTCTATCCCCTTCTCTGTTTTGGCATTTCACCAGTAGTAAAGTACCTTTGGGCTAGGTGATTCTCTCTAAACTTACGATAGATTTAAGGTCTCCAAAAATTTAGTATAGTAAACTGAGACATTTTTCTTTTCACTGTTTCGTATAAAATATTTCGCTCTAGCTTGCTGCACTGTATTCCTACTATTTTTATCTTGCGATATTTTATCCTGTGTTGAATAAAATTTTGAGAGAAAGCGTCTAATATCCTGTGCTGATATTGTTCTGCGTAATAGTGCTCCACTATGGTGGTCACATATCGGGAAGCCTTTTGCCGCATATCTAAAAAAATAACGGAAGATAAATATCGGTTAGATTGGCTATTATCTATTTTTTATCTGAACATTCAAGTTAAGCAAGACATTTTGAATTTAACAATGCACATTTAAGATTAAAGTTAGGTCAAATACCTGCATTTCTTTGCCTCACTTCTCTTCCATTTTTCCGGTGCCTTCACTCGTTTCCTAGCAGTTTCGCCAATACTTTTGTTTACTGGTCGTACAGTTACATACATTATTTTTGTATTTTATTACTTTAAATGTCGAAAAAAAAAACGACAATAACTTGTACTTCGCTTGTGTATACCTAATTCATAATAAACTAAGCAGAGAGGCGAACACTGCCGCTAACAAACAGCCTATGCGACACGTGACCGTAACCCTCCAGTCTCATAGGCTGAGGGCTGATGAGATCATGGATCTAGTCAGTCAAGAATGGCCGGAGGGGCTCTTCGTGAGGACAAGTATGTGTGAGGGTAGCCTCCTTGAATCCGGTGGCGATGGGGCCGTTGCAATAACCGCGGACATGGCAGATGCCGCCATGATCGGCAAGCTTCGGGAGAGATACCCGGAACTGCCGGGAGTGCCGGTAATTGGCGACGCCAGCGGAGGAGTAGGAACAATGTTCTCGAGGGTGGGAGTATTGAAGGAGGATGGGCAACAGGTGTGCACGGAAAAGTGCATATACAAGCTCATTGTTGGAAAGGGAGAGGATCCTATGGCAGTGAAGTTCCTGTCGGTATGTAAGTTGCTGGGGAGAAAATGGAAAAGTGTGAGAGAACGAGTGTTGGACTTGACGCTCCGGCAGCTCTGGGAACTGAGGTGTCCAGAAAGCTTGCGGAGCGGGCGTTCAAAGACAGGAGTTTCAAGGTCTTAGTGTTTGGAAAGAGTGGTAAAGAGGCGAGAGTGATCAAGCCCAAGGTGAAAAATGGAGTGGTGATTGTAGAGAAGACGAAGGACAAAACGTATGCCGAACTTCTACAGGGGCTCAGGACAGGCGTGTGTGACAAGAGTAATATTATTATCAAGAGAGTGCGAAAGACAAAAGAGCAAGGGGTAGTCCTTGAGCTGGAGGCTGGTAGTGAGGTGGTAGAAAGGGTCAGAGAAGTTGTCGGCGCGATGCCCTCCTGCGTTGCGAAAGTAACGACCAGGGGTGGTACAGCGAGGAGAAAACTTCTCTTGATAGGTATGGATGCGTTACGACAGCCAAGGACGTCGCTGACGCAATCCAGAGTGGTGCTGGCAGCAATGCGTCATGCGAAGTGCTAGGAATCAGGCCTTCACGAAATGGCTTAAACGCCACTGTGGAGGCCGATGAAAATGTTGCGAATGTGTTGCTGAAAAAGGAACGACTGAAGGTTGGCTTTGTAGCATGCCTTGTAAGGGAGAAAGTGCCTATCCTGCGATGTTATAGGTGTCAAGCCTATGGGCATACCAGGAATGAATGTAAGGAAGAAGAGCGCAAGGGATGCTGGAGACGTGGACAAGAAAGGCACATTCAATGTGCCTGCAAATGACAAAACTGCAATGTAAAGGGTCATTTGAGGGGGTCGAGAGACTGCCCTAGGTTCAGATACCTGGTCGACGAAGCCAGACGTTGCTCCGGGAGTGGGACCTAAAGGGGCGCGTATCCTCCTCTCGACATGGTAACGAATTGCAGTGCTGAGCTGAGGATTCTCCAGACCAACGTGGGCAGGGCGAGACTATCACACGATCTCGCCCTGGCTTCCGCCGCTGAGGGGAGATATGATCTGCTCGTGGCGGCGGAACCGAACCCCACGTTGGTCAGGAATCGGGGCTGGTTTGTGGATGACGCTGGTGTCGTCGGTGTGCATATCTGTAATCGCAAATTAAGGGTGTATGGGATTGACGCTCATATGGGCTATTTATCGGTGAGAATGGAGAGATTGAATCTGGTCTGCTGCTATATTTCACCGAATATAGTGGCAGGTAAATGCAATTATGGAAGAGGTGAGGCGACTGGGTAACGAGTGCGTAGTGCTCGGCGACTTCAACGCAAAATCTGCTGAATGGGGCTCGCCGATCACTGACACTCGGGCTCAAATGTTAATGGAATAGATCGGGGCACTAGATCTAGTGGTTTTAAACACAGGTTTGGAGCCAACTTTTGTGAGGCGATTCCAGATCGTACATCGACGTCACCCTCGCTACGCAGGGAACCGCCCGATGTGTCAAGGACTGGGCAGTACTGGCGGAGTATACCGGCACGGAGCACCAATTCATCGACTTCTCGATTGGCAAGACGGGGGACGTTGGGGGTAGACCCAAACCTTGCCTGTCGAGATGCCGGAGATATCAGGTGGATTAGGGTGTATATGATAAGAGTATTAGATGGGAGGTACATGGGGCTCGACGTCTTACACCTTCGGTGGAAGGTCTCGAAGCTGGACGAGGACATCTGGGGTGAAGGGTATAATATCGCAATGAAGCATTTCGACGCCTGTACTCCATATGACATGCCATTGGACCAGAAGCTGGAGATAGTCACCGAACTGTTTCCACAAGGAGTGTGGCATGGTGTGCGGAGAGACGTCGAGGCTGAGTGTGGGATTCCCTTTACTTTGAATGAACTAGCTGTAGCGGTGAGTTCACTTAAGTCTGGTAGGGCTCCCGGTCTAGATGGTGTCCCACCTGAGGCGGTTATACGTCTGTGCCGTTTGGAGCCCACGTGGCTGCTGGAGCACATGAATGCTCTTCTTGCCGCGCAGACTTTTCGGGATCTCTGGAAAATCTCGAGGCTCGTACTCCTGCCTAAATTCAAGGCAGGAAAATATCATCCTATTTGCCTTCTTCCTTGTATCGGAAAGCTGTATGAGAGAATGCTACGTTCGCGTATCGAGGAGGTGATTGTGATGTCTGGAGGCCTGTCTCCGAGACAATATGGTTTCTGCCAGGGTAAAAGTACAGTGGATGCGGTGACCGATGTGCTCCGGGCGGCACGGGGAATTGGGGCAGATCATCGATGGGTCGTCCTGATTCTCTTTGACGTCCGAAATGCTTTTAATACATTGCAGTGGGATAACGTAATGGACTCTTTGGAAGCAAGGAACTGTCCTGGGTATCTGAGGAATGTGGTCGCTAATTATCTTTCCGAGAGGAAGATTGTGGTAGAAAATGGTGTGATGGTGGATGTAACGGCTGGAGTCCCGCAGGGCTCCGTCCTGGCTCCGACGTTGTGGAACCTAGCATACGACGGAGTCTTAAAATGCGAATATGAGGAGGGTGTGACCCCCTTCGCATTCGCGGACGACCTTGCTATGCTGGTGGCGGCACGGGACAGGGAGGACAGAGAAGTTTGTAAGAGAGTGTAACTGCAGAATGTTTGATTCCGTGAGAGAAATGGTGGAGAAAATGATGACGGATGAGTGGTGGTAAACACGGATCCACAAATTTATCAGGGAGCTGCTCTCTTCAAAAGAACGAGAGGAGAGGGAACTCGCAACAGAATTCTAAAACAAGCGAGTAGTACCTTGGTGGGGTTCGGAATGTCGCAGGTCGAAATAAGAGTAATTGAGAGACAGACGACGCGAGATGGCAGCCTCGTTAAGGCAGGGGGTTGAAAGTCCTTGGTGGTTCGTGTGGGTGTAGTTTCCTCGATGAATGTGTCGGAGAAAGAATGGGAATCGGGAGATAGCAGGGCATCAGGAGAGATGTTTGCCTTAACCGGCCCTTCCATCCTGATGTCTAGTGTGACAGAGGAGAGGTTTCTAGTTGGACGCCGACCGTCTCGGAGTGGTGACGGGACGAGATGTCAAAGGTCTAGATTCCTTGGCTAGGGCTAGGGTATTAGAAACCCAACACTACCTGTGTGAGTCACTGGTGTCTGTATGCAGATTTTCCTTCTTCTCTTTAAAGATGTAAAAAAACTATCATAGGCTGAAAGGTGAAAGTGAGTTCTGCAAGTTAATACGGCGGTGAATGTTAGTTTTGGGATAACAACGCGATTTTTATTCATTAATTTGTATAAGAGACTGTTAGTTCTGCTCTCTCAAACTTTGAAAAATTGTGTATTTCAATGTGGAGAATACGAAACAACTAAAAATACATTTTGACAAAAAGTGGAGAATGACTTTTGCATCTATATTCTTTATATTTTACAAGTTTATTTGTAATAATCATTACGTTAGTGTCGACTTAAAATTTAAAACGATCGAGATATGGTTATAGAATAAGGAGTAGAAAAGTCAATTATTTTTATGGCCTGAAAACTGGTAGATCAGTATCAAGGATTTTCAACACCAATGACGACGTCCTGTACATAGTATATTTATTTATAATAATCATTAGGTTAGCATTGACTTTAAATTTGAAATGCCAATTTATGATTATGTTATGACATGTTAAAAGAATGCCAGAGTACAGATGGCCTAGAAGAGCACTGGAATGGATCCCTCATGAAAGAAGAAAGAGAGGACGACCACGGAGAAGTTGGCGCAACGATATTGATAAAGCAATGGCGCCAAGAGACTTAGAAGAGGCAACTGCATATGATAGAAAAAGATGGAAATTGGGGGCGGAGAAGCGGCGACAGCCGTAATAAATCCGTTATTATATATATATATATATATATATATATATATATATATATATATATATATATATATATATATATATAGTAAACTCTTAAATATTGGGGAAATCTGCAAGAAAGACTCTAATGTGTATCAATTGTTTCGCCGAACGTTTTCGCCAAAGAGAATTAATTTGGCTTCTTCAGGGCTGAAAGAGAATAAATTATAATTAGCTACCATATATTATCTATTAAAACATTATTGATCTTACCGTAACTTAGAATTGTAGAGTTAGAATATTAAAAAACTTTGCTAGTAACATAGTGGTGTTTTTTGTTACTATGTGCAAAAAAAGTTTTTTTAGGTTTGAAATGTATGGTAGCTTTGAACTTGACACGTAAAGGCTTACCCAAGGTTAATCGAAAAACCCAATGTAACTACATTTAAAAGGAGGTAATTCTTTGAATTGTCGGCAATAACTAAATTTTTGATTTTTAGAAAGTTTAAAAGTGAGGTTCTGTTTTAGCCAGAACACAAGCGCTGACAACTTCATTAGTTCTTATGAATCTTTATGTCGTTAAGGTTCATTGGTAAAAACGAATGAATTTAAATCCCAGTATAGGGAAATATTATTTTGATTTTCTTTATTTAATTATATTCTATTGTTCATGTATTATTGCATCTTATTGAGATGTATCTAAGAAAAACAAGGGAATGTTATATATTTTTTTGTTAATGAAAATTAATTATAAAGGTATGTTAGTTGTTAATGGATATATCATTCTACAAACAAATCCAAAGCACGTGGTTATAATATGACAGAAAAGTTTCTATTTTGAACGAATATTGGTCACAACATACTTATACCAACGCTTCTAGTTAATGTAGTATACAAAATCAAATACCGAATAGAACGTGTTTACAGTCACGTTAACACGTTCGTCTCCCGTAAGATATGTTGATGTATACATGGTGCCAGTTAATTTTGTAAAAGATATTTTGAAATTAATAAGTTTCAGTTACATGATGTCTGTTGATATAGAATACATTTTTTTTTGTTTCAAATTTAATTTAAAAAGTGAACGCGCGTAGCGCGTTGCTGACTTATAAAGTAGGTAGTTGTGTTCCAGCATCTTCTCATTTTTTTTTAAATTCACCACATTTTGTACAATTTTGTGGTAAATTTTCCACCGATGGTTTTATAAATGAAAGCCTAAAATCGTAAAGTAACATCTTTTGATTTATGCTATTATATAGAAAAGAAGCACTCAGTAATGTGAGTTGAAAGAAATGCTCTCTTAATTCTTTGTGTCACCTTAAACTCTTATGGTCACAGGAATATCAGCTCAGCATTTTATCACACATATTGAGCGATTCGTAGGTTTCTCAGATGCTATTCCCTTTCTTGAAGTAGTTCTAACCATCTGATCACCAAATACTGAAGAAATCGTGTATATGTTTCGTGTGTCTCTCCACTTGGTTACACATATTCCTTCAGCACTGTACACACTGGCAACTTCATGTTTTTTTAGTTTTTTTTGACATCACTTCATGGGTATTGTCCATTCAGTAATTTCTTAAAGTACCTGTAACGTAAATTTGAACTCCAAGTAATTGTCTAGTCAAAACAATACTATTATAGAAGTTATCTATATACAAAGCATGTCCAACATTCATATCACCACTTTTTGTGTGTGACTACCAATTTTTGAATAAGCTCAGAATGATCTGTTATCATGTAGGGTAGACCGGGGTCGAAAGTAACATTTTTAATTCAAAAACCAATTTCGGGAGAACTATAACAGATATAAACAAACTTTCTCGTTCAGGCCTTAATTGCATGTTTAAGCAATATTCATTTATTCATAGAGCATTCATATAGAATGCTTAGGTTATCAAACAAACTAAATTTTGCTGCTTTATTTTTATAAAAACTTGTTAAGTTTTGAAAGCAAATTAAAAATAATATTGTGCGTAATAGTAAGTCGGTTATTGCTTTTTATATTTCATAAATAATATACCACAAAAAGCCGAGGATTACTAAAATATTTTAAGATAAAATTTTGAGGTTATAATGACCAATATTGTAGCGCTTGTTCTCAAGATCTTGGTATTGATGAAAAGCAAATATTAGCATGTGACAGTCCGTTCAAGGATACACATTGCAGAAAAATGCTCTGGCTTGTCCACATCCAAGATACGGACAATTATTTTGCAGAAACGTCTACTTATGTACTTTTGCGCTACCTGTCGTGATGCATTTAAGAGTGTTCCTATGTTTGTGCGAAGCTTTGCCAAGCTGGAAAAATAAATCACCAGTCTCAAAGAAAATATTGCATTAATGAAAAATAGCGATCCACAGACGACAGCCAATTCAGTTTATTATGAAGTACAACAATGTATATATAGAGCTCAAAATCTTATGATTTATAAAATTCCTGAATATAACTCGTAATGTTTTAGCTGATCGCATTAGCCATGAAAAATCTCAGGTATGTGAGGTCTTTTGTTTACTTGGCTTACAGCAAGAGGAATCCACCATATCACATGTTATCCGAGTTGGCAAAGTGTTCAGTTACAATCAAACTAGACCAGTCAAAGTTATATGCAATGCTAACACGGCAAAATTGGCTCTTAAGTCTAGTAATCAGCTTCAACATACAGTTTATAGAATATCAAAGGATCAAACTAAGATGGAACAAGACGCTTACAAGGCAGCTAAAAAGAAACTAGAGGAAAGAAAATCTGCTAGCGATGACAATTTATCCATTAGATACCGCAGTGGTGTTCCTACAGTTTGTAAAGTTAAAGTACAAAAAAACTAGTATCCTTCCCATTAACAGTTTTTTATAAAAATGTTGGAGGCATTCGTACAAAGATTTCGGAGATCCTGAAAAGTATTTCCTGCTGCTTGTACAATATAATTATTTTAGTGGAGAGTAACTTGAATGACAACATAACTGATTGTGAAATTAAATGTGATGGTTTTAGTATCTACAGATTTGATAGATCCCAGAGAATCAGTGTAAAGTTGAGTGGCTGTGGTGTACTAAGGTTTGTTAACAACAAGCTAAAATCACAAACCATTAGTATTCGTGAAGTAAGTTTACATACCTCCACAATCACCTCGTGAAGTATACAACTGGCATTGTCAAACTGTGGAAAATGTTGTTCTGCAATGCTCAGCACATGATATCTATGTTTTTGGTGATTACAATCTTAGCAATGCATCATGGGAGAATGATGAGTTTGGTGTAATGGTGTATTGTCCTGCAGGTGATCTAGCTCTGAATATTGCTCAAGCCTTTGGATTTTTAAAATTGTATTAACATAATATTCCCAATAATCGTAATGTATTTTTGGATTTAGTTTTTTCTGATGTTAGGGAGCTAAATATCTTAAAAGCAAGTGATCCCCTTGTAGATCCTAGCATCCATCATGTGGGTTATGAATGTTGTTTTATGATTTTCGGAATGGTGATTACATTGCGCTTAACAACTTTCTTGCTTCCATAGACTGGCAGATATGTATGGTTAATAATGTTGAAGTTGCTACAAAATTATTCTATGAAGTTCTCCCTATAGGAATTTGCTTAATTTGTGCCATTGAAGAAATATAGAACTTCAACTTTTCCCAAGTGGTTCTCTGCTGATCTTAGAAGGCTGAGTGGAGAAAAATATGCTTATATTTATGTTATTAATCGTACTGATGATAATATTAGATTTTCCCACCTAACGGCTAAATGTAAACAACTGTCTGAAATTTGCTTCAGCAACTATACTAAAGGTATAGATACTGGCCTAAGAAATGATCCAAAATCATTTTGGAAGTACATCAATGATAAGCGGTCTAGTCATAACCTACCTAACTTCTTACTTTATCAAGTCCAATCTGCAGCAAATAGTCAAAACATAGCTAATTTATTTATGAACTTCTTCCAAACTGTGTATTCACCAAATAACAACCTTTACATACATATGCATCCATTAAATAGCAACTTTATCAGAGTATTGACAGTGGTCGACATACAGGTGAGCTGAGAGACGAGTACTCTGGAGCAAACCTATGCAAACAAGAAGGCAGTATACGACAACATTAAGTTCATAGAAGCTGCCGCTGCACGTTGGCCAGATACTACCATCCAGGTATATCCAGTTATTCTGGGTGCCAGGGGGATCTGGCCTAGGTGTAACGACACCATTTCTGATCTCCTAAAGCTGCCGCAGTGCCTCCAGCGTCCAGACATGTTTAAAGTGGGGGCATTCGATACATACCTCTTTTGGACGTACGGTCTGGAGGAGACGGTAGCCTGTTAGATCAGCTAAATCTGTTCAGTATGTCGTGGGACCCCTTGATAAACCAGATTGTCAGTGTAGCGGTCAAATTATGCACGACTTTTCTTTCACCAGCTTTTTGTTTTCTTTTCCACAATTTGTAACTTGTTTGTCAGCATAATTTTTCTTATTAATTATACCCTCCTTATACATAGTTGCCAAGTAGAGTCTCAGTTTGTCTTGTTATCATGTTGTATCTTAAATCTACTTATTTGTTTTATACCTACCGCTATTGTAATAGTCCATTTTTTACATTTTTATATTTTGACTCATTTATATATTTTATTATAGTTTAATTAAATCTTTAAAATTTTTAAGGATATTGGATGTATACTTTTGAAGTGTTTGTGATTGTGCGTTATAGACTTTAGATCGGTTTGAGCGAATGTCGCTTCACGGCGGACTTTATATCTGTTATTTGTGAATTGCCAAATGCCTCGTCATCTAATTAGTGACGCGCATGAATGGATTAACGAGATTCCCACTGTCTCTGTTGAACCCCGTCCGGCTCGCGGAGATAAGAATACGGCCGGGGTCAGAAAGCCCTGCCTGTCGTAAGAGGCGACTAATGGGTAGGAATAGGGAGGTGGAGAGCCGTCGCCTGAGGTGTCGGGTTTGTAGAAACGCACACGGTCGCTTCGGCGACACGGTCACCGGTCTACACTCCTAGTATCCGAGACGAGACTACTCGTGGGACCACTCTACTCCCATTCCAAAAGAGCCTGGTGAGGTTGAACGAGCTGGGCCCGTAAATACCTCTCCTGACCTCGGTCAGGAGGGGTGTATATACACCGCGCCTGACGGCGGTCAGGAGCGGTGTAGATGCCCCGGCACGTACCCACCGGGAGATCCAAGAGTGGTAGAGGAGAGATCCTCGGCGGCGACCTGTCTACGTGTGAGGTGGAAATTCCTCCGCCTGCCGAACCTACCCGCCCGTAGTGTGGGAGTAACGGGTAGGCAAGGTACTCACAACACAGGTACTACGGGGAAGGTGGAGCCCCCGCGGGTTGCGTGTGCTAGACGTGTCGTGGTAACCCTACGGGGTACCCCCACGGGGGGACCCACGGGACGTCTTTGGCACGCGCCCCGTGGCACCTTCACTTTGGTGTCGGACTCGTAGGGGCAGAGGTTTCACTAACGGGCGTATGCCGAAAGGCCAGGTAGCCCAGGGTCCTGCCAATTCTTTAATTGGAGGGCACGCCATTTATGCCATGTCTCTGTTGAAGAGTTTAGTTCAGCAGAGGTGTACGAACTTTTGAAGAACATGAAAAGAGGTAAGGCCCCTGGGACAGATAACATACATGTGGAAGTGCTCCAAGCACTAAACGAGCAGATAGTTCCCTACTTGACAACGATGTATAACCAATGTGTTAGACAGAGAAAATTTCCTAATGTGTTTAAACAAGCTGATGTTATAATATTGAACAAAGGCGAAGAGAAAGATCCAAGACAACCAAAATCATACAGGCCCATTTGTTTATTAAACACAATGGGTAAACTGTATGAAAAACTACTTTGCAAAAGACTAAGTGAAGTCAGAGATGTCATTGGAATGCATCCCGACCAATATGGGTACAGAAGCGGAAAGTCAACTGAGGACGCTGTAAACAAGGTTTATGAAACAATCGACAGTAGCGATTGTAAATACGTTTGATGGTTTTTATTGACATTTTTGGGGCCTTCGACAATCTCTGGTGGCCCGCATTTTTCGAAAGACTTCGAGAGGTGCGGTGCCCTGGAGATTTGTACGGAAGTTTCAGAAATTACTGGCAGGTATGCAAGCCTGAGTTGCCACATGCCAAAAAGACAAGGCATATATCTGAAGGATGCCCTCAAGGTTCGGTATGTGGTCCCATTTTCTGGGATCTCATGCTGGATAAGTTGCTTGCTGAAATGACTGCTACACCCGAGGTGCTTGGATGTATTGCATATGCGGATGACTTGTTGCTGGTCATAGACGCTAATAGTAGAAGACAACTTGAGCTAAAAGTTAATAATATACTGGAGGCCGTGTCGTTGTGGACGTCGAGAGTTAAACTCTCGATTTCACAGTCGAAAACGGTCTATAGTTTAGTGAAAGGTAGGTTGGAAAGAGATCCCTAATAAGGATCGATGGAAGGCCTATCAGGAGAACGAACAACACTAAGTATCTGGGTATCGTCACTGACGAATCCAGACTATTTAGTAAACACATTACTAGCGTGTGTGACAAAGCGACAAGACTGATGCATGGCATAGCCAGCTTGACCCAAAGGGAGTACAGATTACCGTTTCATCAAGTAAGAGTGTATCTAAATGCAGTTCTTTCTTCAATAGTAGGATATGGAGCTAGCATATAGGCACACAGATTATCGAATATCAAGAACAAAGAAAAAATTGACAGAGCGCAAAGAGGTTTTCTAGTCAGAATGACTGGAGCCTTCAGTACAACGTCAACTTCGGCCGTAACGGTCCTGGCCGGAGTTCTGCCACTCCATTTAGAAGTACGAAGACGTGCCAGCTCTTACTGGCTAAAAAAGCAAAGACCGCAAAATGTCCAAAAAATACTTGGTACAAACGCACAGACGTTACGTGGTATCTATGATACCATAAAACAACAGTGGCAGAATGAATGGGATAAGACACAGAAAGCTGGAAGACTCCACCAGTTTCTACCGAGACTGAGTAAGATCCCGGTGTATTTTAACCCTACACCAGGGTTAGTACATTTCTTAACGAGGCACGGCCCGTATCCTGACTATCTGTATAGATTCAATCTTGCTGAGGGAAATCTATGTAAATGTGGACAAATCGGTACGCCTGAACATGCCTTATTCCAATGCGAAACATACGCGGACGTAAGAGAGTTAAGAATACAACTTCAAAATTTAACGATAGTAGAAATGTTAAGAGACGAACATTACTTCAATTTGCTAAATTTGCTAGCGAATAAAGTTTCCAAACACCAGCTGGAACTTTATAACAGCAGAAGACAAATTAGCTAGATAAGCTACCTGCAAAATAGAGACAAAAGTTCAATCATTATTTTATTATCTTACTATATATGTAAAATAAAATAGATCCAATAGATACCTATAACTACAAAATCAGAGTCAGTAGATGAGAGGGATCTTCTCTGATAGTTTTGGAATAAGGGTCTGTGGCTCACCGGAACTACAGAGAAGTGAACTTGATCTCCATAGCGCTTTTTCCGACAGGCGCTGGCTCTGAAAATAACAGCATGTATACCATGTACTTGCATGTTGTGCATGTAATTGTATGTTAGAAATAGTATTAGTATTTAGAATAACATAGTATAGTGCATGTGATTGCGGTTCGCACCTGAGGATGAGTAGCAGAGCTCACGTTTTGGGTGCGGCCCGAAATAATAGTAGATTAAGTAGTCGTAGTTCTAGTTAGTCTTAGGGAACATTCGTAGAGGCCGAATGTATGTGTAAAAAGTTAGACGTTGAATGCGCAATACTTTAATTTCAATAACTCTACATTAGGGGAGTAGGGCCTATATATTTAGGAATTAACAATAGGATTATAGTTAGTTAGTTTAACTTAATTAATTATAAAAATTTAACAGCATGTATCAAACTAATCCTTTCAGGAAATAACGACCAGGATTAGATTCCAGATGCCTGGTCATATGTATTCTAAAATTAACGAAAAAAAAAATGTCTCTGAGGGTCTATGTTATCAAGCAGAGTGATAACATAGTAGAAAGCGGCCTACGGGCATCAAGCGAATAGCCTTGTAAAGAAGGTTTTTAGTGTATAAAGTTTTGTTGTAAATCTCCCTCAAAAGGGAGAAGTATTTTTCACATAGTTATTAATTATAAAAGACATAAGTAAGGTAGTAGCTAGATTGACCAGTGCACCACCTCCACGTGGTTAGGGGCGGAAACCACTCCGCCACAATCAGACGGGGTCCTCCCGCAATAAACTCGGCGGTAGGGCCAAGAGTACACGGCTACACCCGGTTAAAATTTAAATTTTGTGCGGTAGTTGGCCATTTCGTAGGTTCCAGTTCGGAACCCTTTTTCCTATATATAAGACCTAGTGTATAAGTTGAGCATAGAATAAGTAAGTAAGTTTTATATTATAAACGGTGTCAATGGACACTCGGAAGAAGGCTCTGGCCGCAGGTGGCTCGACCACCAGTGGGAGGGTCTCTCCGGTGTCAGAGGTTGCGGACGAGAGCTTCAGCTCGAGTCTGAACCTCAGATTAAGTGAGTCAAGGGGAGCATCGGAGAAAGCGATGACGGTAGAAGAAAAATTTCAGGATGTGATGGACTATGTCGACAACGACATGGATCCATCCAAAAGGTTGACGAAGACAGGAAAGGAGGGACTAAGGCTACGGTTACTATGCATGCGAATTCGTACGAAATTTTGTTCTTACGTGTTCTGACGAATTCGCTTGAACAAACAAATAAATGCTTTTCAATGGAAGTGTTTACAGTGGGTGCGATTTCCTCGTCAGAATACGTGCGTCGTCGTCAGTACGATTTGAGAGTTTAAACAACTTTGTTATTTTCGTACGAATTGTTCCGAATAGCGGCTGTTTTGCGACACATACCAGTGGTCGTATTTTCGAATTCAATCGAATTTTTTCGTATACGAGTTAACTCGAAAGAAAAATTTCGTATACGAATTTGAATCTGTATTTTTGAACGTCCTTCGAAATTTTATACGTATACTAAAAGAATTTGCACCGGCAACACTGCAAATTCGAACAACCAAAACTTAAATAATAAAAAAAGAAGAATAATTGGCAGTTTTACTTAACCTAGTTTATGGTGAATTTGTTATCTAAAACAAGTAAAAAAGGGCATGAAATATGGTGGTTCAGTGTCGGCCGAACAAAAAAAAGCCATTCTATCCACTCCATTGTGAGGGGCCTTGTTAATCTGTACAATTTTTGAAATTGTACATCCGAATAGTCCTCTAGATGGTTAAGAATGGGTTAGTAAACTTGCCTCTTCGTTCCGCTAATATTATCGCCTCGGCAAGGGCGTTAACTATTTCTTTCTATTAAAAAATTATTTAAACCACCCATTAAAAACAAAGTTCAATGTAAAAATATGGTAGGTATCAATGTAAATTTTATTGTATTGTTCAATCTAAAACAACGATTAAAAACTATCAGCTGAAATTTTATCTGACGTACACGGGCCCAGTGACAAAAATGACAAAAATTACTTTGATCGTATACTAGCATCGAAATTCGAATGGTTCATACCCATTCGTGTCGTCGTATACGAAAAAATTCGTATACGCACTATTCGAAAATATGAAAAACTGGATTTCGAGCGAATTTCTTCTAATTTCGTATGCGAAATATGCTCGAACGAATTCGAAAATACGACCCCAGCAGTAAGTAAAGTTTTCTTTTTTTATTAAGAATTTTTTAGCGAATTACACCTAATCAAGTAGAATTATGATGTTAACAAACATGGATGTTTAATTTGTTAATTCCTTTTTTGCGTTAAACCTTTCAACTATGGATGTTTAAAAACAATAACATTTACATGGATGTTTTGTTCTAGGAACTGCGGACTGTCCACCATGGACATTGAAAAGTTAATTGCTTGTGTTCAAGAGAACAAGTGTTTGTGGAACATGAGGGAAAAACATTACCACAACAGAGATGTTTGTCGGCAAAGTTGGGCGAAGGTTACATCACAACTCAGTCCTTCCTTATCAACGATTATGTTATGCAAAAGACAAACGCATTTAACTACGATGTCTACTTTATCTGGATCGATTTGCAGTTCGGTTTTTAAACACCTCCACTTGGATACCAGAATACCAAAGGCACATTCCACACACCGTCTAGCTCTTGATAGTCTATAGTTAAAAATCCGTTCTTCAATACCAAGTCTTTGTCTTGAATACGGCTTCAATAAATAGGTTTTCAGAGGATAAGCATTATCAGCCAATAGAACATAGGGTGCTGGAATGTTAGTTGACGGAATATTTTCATTCTCTGGTATGTTTAGAGTTCTTGCTTCCAACTGTTGATAAATATTTGAATCTGAAAATGTTCCCCCGTCACTTTGCCTACCGTATCCCCCAACTTCAACAGCAATGAACTTGTACTTTGCATCGGCTACTCCTTGCAGTACAATTGAAAAATAGCCCTTGTAGTTAAAATATGTCGACCCAGTTTTTTTTTGGGCATTTCATGCGAATATGTTTGCCATCTATGCAACCAATGCAGTTGGGAAAATTCCATTTGTTGTAGAAGTCACTCACGATGTTTTTCCATTCCTCTGTAGTTGGCAACGACATATGTGTACCGCAGAAGCACTCCCATATAGCTTGACATGTGTCGTAAACTATGCTTCGAATACCGCAGTGGGAAATTCTGTATGAGAAGCTAAGTGCTCGAAAAGACATCCCAGTAGACAGAAATCTGAAATAAGAAACAAATCTACTACACACTAAATCAACATTATTTAACAAAACAATAATTCAATACACTAAAATAATAGTAGGTTACAAATTAAAACAAGATTAATTGGTTCTCATTTCAATAATTTCAGGTGAAACAGCCAAAACTAAGTGGCGAGGTTTGAGGGACACGTTTCGCAAGGAATTGAGCAAGTATCCTGAAAAACGAAGCGGAGACGAAGGAGGAATCGTCAAAGAGTCTAAGTGCGCCTATTTTAGAAGCATGGAGTTTTTAAAGGACCAATTTCAAAAAAGACGACTGCAGGGTAATGTCCCGAGACCCACCCAGCCAACATCTGATAGTGAAGAAGACACCCATAATTCACCTTTTAGTTTTCCCCCTGATCCCGCTGAAGACGAACCAGATTCACATACAAAAACTCTCGTATCACCTCATAACACAGTGGATGAAACAACGCCACCACAAGCATTTTCTGCACCCAAGAAAAAAGTAGCGAAGATAAATAATGCCACTATCGTCAGAAAATTGATAGATTTTGAAGAAGAGAAACTTCGAATGATCAAGGAAAGAAATTCATCTCCACGAAACGACGATCCGGACTATCATTTTCTGATGAGCCTACTACCTTATTTGAGGAAAGTGCCAGATGACAGAAAACTGTACGTGAGGACTAAACTCCAACAAGTTTTTTGCGAAGAGGAGGAAAGATTTGGAAGTAAATATACACCACAACCAATTCACCATAGTAGATAAGGCACCACTTCGCTCCACTTTTTTCCCCAGATTCTGGGGAAAAACCGCTCGCTCCTTATGGAAAATATGGCAAATTTCCCCAGACCCCTGACACAGATTTCCCCAGATTTGACCTAACCTAACGTAACCTAACCTAACCGCAACGTGAAGATAGCGTCAATTCTTCTTCTTCTTTTACGCAACGTGAAGATAGCGTCAATTCTTCTTCTTAAATTTAGTAATTAGCCATTTTTAATATGAATTAATTTACATATTATTTTTGTATTTTAAATATTATCCACTATCTATAAGACGATTTTAATCCAAATTATTAAATTATTAATTATTATTATTAAACAAAAAATTCTACCGTGTGTAGGAATCGAACTCGGGACTAGCACCACCGAAGCTAAGTATCCACGTCGCTAAGCCACATAGACGTATAAAATTCACAAACAACAATCTGTATAAAAAAAAACAAATACGGCATAGGTATCAAAATCTGCGTGTGTAATTTATCATCAACAGGTAATGTACAAAAAAATTTCGATATACTTTGTATATTATTGTTCTACAATAAATGTCAAGAGAGACGATATGGATAATATTTCAAATATATTTTTAACTGTAAATGTGTTGGTGAAAATACCATTTGAATACTTGCAACGTCCAAACGGCTCAACGTATAACAATGTGTAAGGTATCGATGAAAAGGGGGTGAGGTAATGAATACGTTAACAAAAAAGGCAAATCCAAAAGACAATGCCAAAAGGACACTAAGCTTGTAACGTCTAAACGGCTCAACGTATAACAATGTGTAAGGTATCGAGGAAAAGGGAAAAGGGTAACTAATACGTTAAGAAACGAATACACAAAGTATAAAAAATACACAAGTTATACGCCTTTATATTAAGACAGAGACCAAGAAACGAATACACAAAGTATAAAAATACACAAGTTATAAGCCTTTATATTAAGACAGAGACTAAGAAACGAATACAGAAAGTATAAAAATAAAAAAAAATACAAGTTTTACACACAACACTGATACCTTTATATATAAAAAAAATGAACAAGTATTGTTTATTTACATTACATTAGTACCAAAAAGCACGTCTGTATAAGCTTCCTCCATCTTTAGTAAGCGATTAGGATATGCCAACCAAAATCGTCCCTTTTTCACAAAACCTAGTAGGTCACGTAGCGTCTTATCCAGGTAACCATTATTCAAATATCGGATAAGTTTGCGTCGGAAATCAGTATTTTTAATTATTTGATGTAATTTAATGTGAACGTCGTCTGTTAATGCCTCAATTTGCGTTTTCATGTGTAAACGTCGTTCTTCTCTAAGTAGTCGTTTTGCTTCCAATCTCCTTTGATCTTCATTCTCTCGGTTTGACCGTTGCTCAGCTTCTTCTTGTGATTCTTCGTGATGGTGATGTTTGTTACATGATATGGACACAGTTCTAGTTTCGTTCCAATTGTTCCTTTGGAATAGTCGTTTACACCCGCAACGTTTTTCAGATTCACATATTGTATCATAAGACATTATGTCACATAACCAGAGGAATCTAAACGACGCGTGAACGGTAGGAATATCTGAAACAGAATAAAGTGCTTAATTAGGGTATAAGGTACACGTTCATCCATAAGAATCAATGTAAAAAGTGCGGCATTTATCGCATGTAGTAAAATTGATTACATTAGCTGTAAACACCAAAGTTATATCTTCGGTCGGACGGAAGATTAAATGGTATAACATTATGCTCAAAAGGCCTCTGAAATGTGCAGATTTGTGCTTGTTCTTCCATAAGAATCAATGTAAAAGTGCTGCATGTATCGCTTTTAGTCAACTTGATTACATTAGTTGTAAACAGACAAAAAATCTTGATTACCCCCACCACTTTCATCATTAACACACTCTGAATAATACCAGCAAGCGGTCATTCATTGAATAACAGTCAAAGCAGACACATCGCAGTATGGCCAATCTTATGAAACAGTACATTCAGTTAAACTTAATTAAGACATGTATTGAGCAAGAATTTATTCGGGCCAACTACGCAGGCGCGTGTTTACCGACTAGTTTAATATTGCATGAAGTCGCAAAGCAATATGGAATAACAACAAAGGTCGTAGTAGGTACAAAGTGTTACTCAAATGGAGTTACAATCACACCACATTTCTGGAATGAGCATAATGAAATAATATACGATCCAACAGACGCAATTACAAAACATCATCTACCTCATCAAATAAAATTTACTATGAAAAAAGGAATGGTCATGTGTAAAAGTGATGAAGACAGAAAAATGGTTGATATATATCACGATTTTAAGAAAAACAGATCGACGGCAGCATATTTTGAGGAGGCTCCGGAATCTCTACTAGAGTTACGTACAAACATTTTTATTGCTGTAGCACAGATACTAGGAAATAAATAAAAGTAATGTTCTAAAGTAATTGTTTTTTTTAAAACCCATTGTTGAAATGACCTACCTACGAAGAAATGTTCTATGAAACCTCTAAAAATATATAAAATAGTACTTACGTCTTTTAATTTTTGTAGCCCACACACAAACAAACACCTTATCGTCAAGGTTCTTGTAGCACAAACAACCACTGTTACTTTTCGTACATGTTGACTGACACAAACACCCACTGGTACTTTTCGTAAATGTGGACTGGCACAAACACTCACTGTTACTTTTCGTAAACGTTGACGGGCACAAGCAACCGTTGTTACTTTCGCAATGTTGACTGCAGACTGGTAGTACAAAACGTATTCGTTCATTAAATAGACAGGCTGGTATGACGTAACTCACGCTAAAACTATGTTGCGCAATATTTCGTAAGACTATTCATTTATGCATCACATGCCGCTGATCAGGACCTGTTCGAGACCTGTTCAAGACCTGTTCGAGACCTGTTCAAGACCTGTTCGAGACCTGTTCAAAGCTGATCAGGACCTGTTCAAGACCTGTTCAAAGCTGATCAGGACCTGTTCGAGACCTGTTCGAGACCTGTTCAAGACCTGTTCAAGACCTGTTCAAGACCTGTTCAAGACCTGTTCGAGACCTGTTCAAGACCTGTTCAAGACCTGTTCAAGACCTGTTCAAGACCTGTTCGAGACCTGTTCAAGACCTGTTCAAAGCTGTTCGAGACCTGTTCAACACCTGTTCGAGACCTGTTCAAGACCTGTTCAAAGCTGTTCGAGACCTGTTCAAGACCTGTTCGAGACCTGTTCAAGACCTGTTCAAAGCTGATCAGGACCTGTTCGAGACCTGTTCAAAGCTGTTCAAGACCTGTTCGAGACCTGTTCAAAGCTGATCAGGACCTGTTCAAGACCTGTTCAAAGCTGATCAGGACCTGTTCGAGACCTGTTCAAGACCTGTTCGAGACCTGTTCAAGACCTGTTCGAGACCTGTTCGAGACCTGTTCAAGACCTGTTCAAAGCTGTTCAAGACCTGTTCAAGACCTGTTCGAGACCTGTTCAAGACCTGTTCAAGACCTGTTCGAGACCTGTTCAAAGCTGTTCAAGACCTGTTCAAAGTTAATCAGGACCTGTTCGGGACCTGATCCAGAGCTGTTCAGAAGTTAAGCGAATACCTACATTTTACGATGAATAAAGATTTGAAAAGACAACTTATAACTAAACGGAGAAACATCCAAAATAAATTAAGACAATTAAAACAAGGACAAATAATCCAAGAAGATTTATTTAATCCAATTACAAAACACTTGAAAAATATCGAAAACAAGTTAAATAGTTCACAAAATTCCAGTCCTGAAAATGAAACAAAAAACGATGAACCTTTAAGGTACATTAAAAACGATGATGACGATAATGAAACTACTGACTTTGAAACAAGTGAAATCAAACAATCGATATTGGACAACATTGAAGTGGATGATATAAAAGAACAGATTAAAAATGATAAACACTCTGAAAATCGATTTGAAGATATTGCTAACCAGGCGCGTGTAGACTACTGGGATCAATATGATCCATTGCCTAGGAAATATATTACAAATATGCACGCTGATGTTCTAAACAAAGAATTTGATCATAAATATGGAATTCGATTTGATGAAACATCTGAAAAGCTACTGATTGGGAATTCTGAAATAGATTTAGATGGTGCTGATATTCTTTTAAAAAAGAAAAGGTACAGAGGAACACCAGGTTTATATGAGCTTTTGTTTAAGAAATATCCAGCTAGTTTTACAGATGAAGATGAGAATAACTATAAAAAGATAGTTGTAGCGACGAATGCTCACAGAAGGCATTACAGATCAAGTAAACAGATAGATGGTAGTAGATTAGAAAAATATAAAAAAATAATTGCACCAATAACAGAAGGTAAAGGATTGGTTATGAAAGTAAACAACAATAAAATCGATTACGTCCACTGGGATGATCCAAATGAACTTGTAGAGCGATTACGTTTATTACTATCTTCACAGCTAGCTGGCCATACAGGACATACAAATGAAATAAATTCAATTATTGAAGAACTAAAAGAGGCAAACATTATAGAATAAATATCATGTATGTTAAAAGAGATATCGTTAATGAGTTACACAAACCTGCAAGAATTAACTTTAAAAGACGAAGAATTATTATAAAATCTCTTAATGATTTGTTCCAAGCCGACTTGATTGATATGCAAAAATATTCAAATACAAACAGAAATTTCAAATATATTTTGGTTGTAATAAATTGTTTTTCAAAATTTTTATGGGCTTTACCACTAAAAAATAAATCAGGTGTTGAAGTAGCCAAATGTATGGAGTATGTGTTTAAACAGCAAAAGTACAAATATTTAGAAACTTTGCTAGAACCAATTAAAGGAATAGGATATTATACTTACAGTGGAAGTACGGATATAATGCACCCATCTGAAGCGAAGCCCAATTCAATTTTTATCTTTGATGATGTTGCTTGTGACAACCAAGATGTTATTCGAGAATACTTTAGCATGTCTCCACATTCTCAGGTGGATCCATTTTATTTGAGTCAGAGTTATGCAAAAATACCTAAACACCTTATAAGAGACAATGCAAATATTTTAATTGTATTCAAACAAGACGATTTAAACCTAAAACACGTTTACAATGACCACGTCGGAACAGATATGACTTTTGAAGATTTAAAAAATATTCTGAGACCGTTATTTTTTTGCTAAACAATATAGAATGTGTTATAAATGAAAAACTTTATATTTTATTATTATATTTATTAATACTAATTACAATTTGATTTTTATGTGTCCATAAATTTTACAATTTTTGACTTTATACAATATTAATAATTTTTGTTATATTTTCTTTCTTGATACTTGGGTTTGGAACCATTATCTCCTATAATCATCATCATTGATACTGCAGAAAGTTACCATACCCGGGGAAGATCATTGTTTTTCGGACTACGTATTTTCAACATTTGAACAACAAATTTTGTATTTCTCGGGTGGACAGCTGCGTTATATATCGATATATTGCTAATTTGTTCTAATAACTTTGACATATAGGCACTTGAACTTGTTTCTGTCGATATCGGGTGTCTAAAGTCATCATCATCAGAGGAAGATCAGTGGTTTTTTCGGACTAGGTATTTTCAAGATTTGAACATCAAATTTTGTATTTCTCAGGTGGACATCAGCGTTAGATGTCGATATATTGCTAATTTGTTCTAATAACTTTGACATATTGGCACTTGAACTTGTTTCTGTCGATATCGGATGTCTAAAGTCATCATTTAAGGCAACAATTCTGATTTTGTCACCTGTTGTGTAGCCAGCTTGCTTTTTTATATTCTCAAGAGCGGTCTCTAAATGGTTTTTTAGATAGTCTTTGTCTTGTTCTAAACCTTCACCTATTTTAAAGTTGTCACAATTAACTTGAAAAGTGCATAGATAAGCGTTGAATTTTTTTATTTCTCGCTGATTTATAATATTTATTGACCATTGATCAGACATTGTTAATTTATACAAAATCAAAATTTATCGAAAACACGAGCGAGACAAAACACGTCTTTCCTGTAACAGCGTCTAATAAAGAATGATGTCTAATGCGTAATAATATTATAATTTTTGAAAGCCAAGAGGTGCTGTGTCAATTAATGAGTCATCACTTTGTATTATTTTTCGTTTCTTGTAGGCCATCTTGAAAGTCTTTGATACCCTTTTTCTCGTAACAATATCTTTGGTCTCTGTATCCCTGCCGATCTGGTCATACGTGAGCTTAATTTCTTTGGTTGGATCGTGTATGATGTCATTCATGGCGGAGGCATTGAGTACTAGGCTGTTTTCGTAGTTTAAAGTGAAACCTTTGATTTTAGTCACCTCTTTGCCCTTGGCTGTTTTGTAAAAATAACTTTTAGGACCTGTACTGAGCCATTCAACTATGTAGTCATCTCCAGGCAACTCATCACTCCAATCGCCCAACATTTCACCTGTTTCGACAGTGTTTAGGCCATCATCAATGTAAACAATGGAGTCTGTGTCGAAATAAGCTACAGCCTCTCCTAGCCTATCAATCATCTCGTACAGTCTTAGACGAGCGTTACTGGTCGTAAATAATGCCACAAAAATATTCGTAGATGTTGGGTCTTCCACAAACACGTCTTTAAAATCGTAAGAGACTTGTGCTATATTATCATTAATAAATGTGACGTTTGTTAAATTTATTTTATCGTTCATCAAAACTTCGTACCATCTTTTAATGTCCACAACATACTCTGTCTGTTTCATATTCATTCTTTGGCCAAATTTACCCCATAGACTATTTAGGCATATTTTAGCGACTGCTCGTTTACCGGGATTTGGGGCTATTTTAGATAAATCGAGCTCTATATCCATCTGCTCTTTTACAGCCCGAGCGTACTCTTCATTTGTGGCATACGTATGTGGACTAGTTTCTAATTTGATCTTCATAAAATCTTTGACATATCCCTTGAACAAATCTGTCGATGTTTGCTCAAAATGCCACACCTCGTGAATTTTTATTATTTTGTACCCTTTTTCTAAGGCCTTATTAATTTCTAGAGTTGTCCATGTACCCATCAGCATTCTTTCCGAGTCATCATGATCACAATTTTCGCAATCTTCCAAGACGCATTGATTACACAGTGGAAACATTAATTTGTCAGTTTTGACAGGTAATACAGGATGGTATAAATCAGTAGGTGGTAGTATTTGACAATGTACTAGACCAAACCAATTAGGATCGTATACTTCAGGTGCATGTATTTTTGTAGGGTGGCCAACTGGATATTGATCGTAATATTGTACGGTTGGATACAGTGATACAATATCTATGTATCTGAGCTTTTTCCCAGTCACGTTTAGTTTTATGGCGTTTGTTCTACCGCCAAAGAATGCTTCACGAGGCTTTAAGGGTTCAATAAGTTGAGGATCTGCGGCGTTTTTACATTCTTTTGATTTTATCCATTCACATTCCCAGATTTCTACCAAGTTGTACCCTGCTTCTTTTATTTGTTTTGATCGTCTTATTGTTCTCTCGTACAAGTCACTCATTGTCTCATTGTTGACGTGGTTAACTGTGTCGTTCTTAAAGCATTCTGGGTGACCATGCCAGAAGCAACCGTGGTACTGGTACACAGTATTCGACTCTTCCGAGAAACCATCAACTTTACCACCGCAAATTGTCACTTCTCCGCCATTAAGAGCATGTTGTACGTTAGAAAATTGATTGAGCCATTTTATTGATGCCCTGCTATATGTCTCCTTTATCTCCTGCTTTACAATGCCAATGGTGTTTGTTCGAAGATATTTAGATCTATATATGGCCATACACACACTGGCAATAGTCAGATATTGAAATGGGTCTATGTTTGCTATTTCTAAAAATTCCTTGCGAAATTCCAAACACCCACGTCGTAAAATATCAACATCTGAATCGCAATAGGTATGGAGCTCTTTCTGGAACACAAAGTGGTCATTTTTATGCTCATCGTACCATTTCTTAAAATCAGATCTTTGTTTTGGTTTCATTGTGTTGGGTCCATAATACGCAATATCTGGTAAGCAGCCTTCGTAGTGAGTATTTTCAGGAGTGTTGAAAAAGTGAGGAAAATACCCTTTCTTTAATTCGTGCAGACCAAAAGTTTTAGGAAAACCGGACAAGGGGCCGGCTACAAAATTAGAGCTGTCTATTATTTTTAGTTTAAGAGCCTCGACTTCCAAAAGCATAAGTTTTGACCCGTTGTAGATAGTGTACGGCTTTATCGTGTTTTCCACGCAATATTTTAAAATGAAATATGAATCGTATGATTTACTATTGTGGGCTATCGCAGTATAATTTCTATGTTTCTCGGAAATTAACCATCTACAGAACTCTTCATTGTCTTTAAAAACAAATTTATGTCCGTCGAAATCCTGCGCAATTACAAGATTCGGTACATGAATGCCTGTATCCTGCATTGCCTCGTAATCAAAGAATATATATCTTTCGTTGTAAGAGCATTTCATTATTTTTTCTTCAGAGAGATTGTTACATATACAAGGGTCTTTGCAACTTTGTGACTGTTTGTGATTTTCTTTACAGCCTGAATTTATCACGCTTGATCTGTTATTGCAAGTACAGGCTACAGTACAAACTCCTCCTTTGGCTGGTTTTTTCATCATGTAACACTGATGCGTAGCTATTTCTACAAAGGTATTACAGTTTCTGCACATGGAGTAACCGCATACATGCTCCTTATCTCTCTTGCATAGTTTATTACATTTGTCACATTTAAATACTTCTTTGCAAGCTTCTGTATGGTTTCTTAAACATTCATTGTTGTAGCAATAACGGTTACAGTCCTTGCACAAAACTTTGCTTTTTGTAGTTAAGTCATGCTCGGGATGTTTGCAAATCGTACAAAGTGGTGCTTTCTTGCATTTGTGTACACGGTTATGACTGTAAGGGGTATCACACTTCGTACAATAAAAACGACTACCGTAAAGACCCTTTAAATTGTTTATAACATCAAAATGATTCCCGTTTTTATACAAATAAATCTTGGCTGTTTTTTCGGGGCCCTCGTATATGATTGTGTTGAAATTTTCAGCGCAAATTATCTTTATTTGTACATCCAGTAGTTCTTCGACCTGTTTAAAATCGGTCAGCGTGAAACCTTGGATATAACAACCGTCCAACAGGTTGCAAAGTTTTTCGGCCAAATCAGTCTGCAATTTTCGACCTATACGTATGTTATGAACATCACTTTTGATCAATTTGTGACCCAAAATCTCGTTTGTGACGTATGTTAAGCCCACTATAACTGCTCGAGCCCCGCATAAAGTGTCGGTATTTTTAATCCGGGTAATGCTTTTCTTGGTGCGACGGTCCTCTGCCAAATTTATAATTTTATGTCGTCCGCTACCCCTAGGTATCTTGAAAATTTGTATATCAAATATAGTATCTTCGACTTGAACCGACTCGTCAGAAGTTACAATGTTTTCGATATGATCCAAGATATTATCCGTATTTAAATCTGTTTCAGTACCTGTTGATATGGGATGTTTAAAATTTTCATTACGAACAATTATACGAATTTTATCCCCTTTTTGAAAGCCGGCTCCTTCTTTAGCATCCTGTATACCTTTTTCTAATATGTTTGCTAAATCAATATTTAAATTACCTTTGCACTCTTCATAACGTAATTGAAACGAATTTAAATAGGTGTTAAATTTAGAAATAAAACGTTCACCTGTGGTAATTAAAGACCAGACCATGATGATCGCCTTGAGAACAACAACAACACTGGACACTAACAAATCACGACGTTCACAGTCAAAGTTATAGCGTGACGTACTCGTTAAAGGTTGACAGCAGAATGAACAGGGCTTCTATTAGGGCGTTCTTTTATACCTCTTTGTTGACCTTGAAACGTGCAAAATATTTGTGATTTTGAAAAACTAGGACGAGTTTATTTAAAGACACATCACTTAATAATAACATAACATTCAATTATTACATAAAACTGCTATTTGTCCTTATCTGTGTTATAGATTTTAATGAAATTGAAAAAAGTTTGCCGTTTGCATAGCGAACTCCCCTATTTTGTGAGTTAAATGGACTCGTCCAACAGTACCAATACCTTAAATATGTTTGGTTAGGTGTATATCCATCCCGATGACTAACATATCCCTGTATAGACTTATATTTTTTGTTACTTATTATCTAACATTTTAAGTCGTAAATATATTGCAGTTTAGCTAAAAATCTTTTTATTCTTTACAATTCTAACATAATATTTGGCTTTGAACACATGTTACATAGTAAATAGAATGTTAGCTTCTTCCGGGAATTTGTATTGGTAAATAAAAAACATATATTTTTACAATTTTTATTATTACTCGTAAACACAAAACACATCTTTTACACTTTTTTTTTTTTAATTATATACAGATACAAGTTTAGATATTAGAGTTTTTAATTGTTGTAAGATATTTTCGTTTGGACAGGGCACCCCAAATAGATTCCAGTTAAATTGTCCAGCGGCCACAACTTTTCTAGTAAATTCATTAAATTTATAGTAAGTATTTTGACGGAAAAAGTACATATGACCGTCAATCCAACGAAGTGCGAGAGAAATATCTTCAGGTATTCCCGGAAATATGTCTTTTTATCCAGCCTCTTCTTACCTCGCTAGTAAAATCATTAGAAAATTCTATATATGACATATTGTTGTAAAATGTATAGGATTGCCCGGAATTTTATTGAAAAATAGCATTGATGTGGGCCTTCTTGGGTATATTAAGTGTAAAATTATCAATATATTGAATGCTAGGAAAGGATGCTGAGAAATATTTGTTTGGTGGCACAATTGTAACCAAATCACCGCCTGTTGTTTGAAAAATGTGTTGTAAAGTGTATTGACGTAATTCTGCAGGAACATAATCAGCAAGAAGTTCAGGCTGAGATGGAATAATCATTTCGTTCAAGTCTAGTTTCCATATAAATTTATCGCGGGCGAGATATAATCGGTAAATTTGAAAACTCTGGAGCAGTGGCTAGAAACATAAAATCTGGAACAATATCACACAAATTTTTCGGTTGCTTACTAGGCCTTGGTCTTGTCGAACTAGTTGTTGGTCTTGACGTTGTCGAACTAGTTGTTGGTGTATGTACCGTTGTATACCTTGAACGGGTCGGTTGCTTACGAGTTGTTGTAAACTTTGGGTTTGGAGCATATGTATTGTTAGGCCCATATAGATACTGTATTGCATTTATATAATCATTATGTAGACCACTAATCTTATGCTGATACATATTATACATGATAGCGCTTTGAGTACCACTATGACCGATCCCAAGAGCATGCCCAATTTCATGAACCAGTACCATAAGAAAACTTATACGGCCTTCAGGTATAGAGTCGTTTCCAAAATGCCAGGGCTTCGTTATATCTAAATGTATTTCTGTACAGGTGTCGCGGGGAAAGTATGAATGTCCTAAAGCAGCACCTCCAACAAATCTAATAGGACATTCGTCATCTCCCATACAATTTGCTCTAAAATTATGAGTTCCCTAACCATAGTTATGGTTATATCCGGTGGCTCTAGCGTAGGATTTGTAACCATTGTGAATGTTAAGGTTGAAACATTTTGCCACATCTGAAATGCCATTTCTGCGTCTTTTTGGGCCTTGGGCGTTCTTTGAGGAAAATACCATTTAATAATTAAGCCCGGCATGTGATGCATAAATGAATAGTCTTACGAAATATTGCGCAACATAGTTTTAGCGTGAGTTACGTCATACCAGCCTGTCTATTTAATGAACGAATACGTTTTGTACTACCAGTCTGCAGTCAACATTGCGAAAGTAACAACGGTTGCTTGTGCCCGTCAACGTTTACGAAAAGTAACAGTGAGTGTTTGTGCCAGTCCACATTTACGAAAAGTACCAGTGGGTGTTTGTGTCAGTCAACATGTACGAAAAGTAACAGTGGTTGTTTGTGCTACAAGAACCTTGACGATAAGGTGTTTGTTTGTGTGTGGGCTACAAAAATTAAAAGACGTAAGTACTATTTTATATATTTTTAGAGGTTTCATAGAACATTTCTTCGTAGGTAGGTCATTTCAACAATGGGTTTAAAAAAAAAAACAATTACTTTAGAACATTACTTTTATTTATTTCCTAGTATCTGTGCTACAGCAATAAAAATGTTTGTACGTAACTCTAGTAGAGATTCCGGAGCCTCCTCAAAATATGCTGCCGTCGATCTGTTTTTCTTAAAATCGTGATATATATCAACCATTTTTCTGTCTTCATCACTTTTACACATGACCATTCCTTTTTTCATAGTAAATTTTATTTGATGAGGTAGATGATGTTTTGTAATTGCGTCTGTTGGATCGTATATTATTTCATTATGCTCATTCCAGAAATGTGGTGTGATTGTAACTCCATTTGAGTAACACTTTGTACCTACTACGACCTTTGTTGTTATTCCATATTGCTTTGCGACTTCATGCAATATTAAACTAGTCGGTAAACACGCGCCTGCGTAGTTGGCCCGAATAAATTCTTGCTCAATACATGTCTTAATTAAGTTTAACTGAATGTACTGTTTCATAAGATTGGCCATACTGCGATGTGTCTGCTTTGACTGTTATTCAATGAATGACCGCTTGCTGGTATTATTCAGAGTGTGTTAATGATGAAAGTGGTGGGGGTAATCAAGATTTTTTGTCTGTTTACAACTAATGTAATCAAGTTGACTAAAAGCGATACATGCAGCACTTTTACATTGATTCTTATGGAAGAACAAGCACAAATCTGCACATTTCAGAGGCCTTTTGAGCATAATGTTATACCATTTAATCTTCCGTCCGACCGAAGATATAACTTTGGTGTTTACAGCTAATGTAATCAATTTTACTACATGCGATAAATGCCGCACTTTTTACATTGATTCTTATGGATGAACGTGTACCTTATACCCTAATTAAGCACTTTATTCTGTTTCAGATATTCCTACCGTTCACGCGTCGTTTAGATTCCTCTGGTTATGTGACATAATGTCTTATGATACAATATGTGAATCTGAAAAACGTTGCGGGTGTAAACGACTATTCCAAAGGAACAATTGGAACGAAACTAGAACTGTGTCCATATCATGTAACAAACATCACCATCACGAAGAATCACAAGAAGAAGCTGAGCAACGGTCAAACCGAGAGAATGAAGATCAAAGGAGATTGGAAGCAAAACGACTACTTAGAGAAGAACGACGTTTACACATGAAAACGCAAATTGAGGCATTAACAGACGACGTTCACATTAAATTACATCAAATAATTAAAAATACTGATTTCCGACGCAAACTTATCCGATATTTGAATAATGGTTACCTGGATAAGACGCTACGTGACCTACTAGGTTTTGTGAAAAAGGGACGATTTTGGTTGGCATATCCTAATCGCTTACTAAAGATGGAGGAAGCTTATACAGACGTGCTTTTTGGTACTAATGTAATGTAAATAAACAATACTTGTTCATTTTTTTATATATAAAGGTATCAGTGTTGTGTGTAAAACTTGTATTTTTTTTTATTTTTATACTTTCTGTATTCGTTTCTTAGTCTCTGTCTTAATATAAAGGCTTATAACTTGTGTATTTTTATACTTTGTGTATTCGTTTCTTGGTCTCTGTCTTAATATAAAGGCGTATAACTTGTGTATTTTTAAACTTTGTGTATTCGTTTCTTGGTCTCTGTCTTAATATAAAGGCGTATAACTTGTGTATTTTTTATACTTTGTGTATTCGTTTCTTAACGTATTAGTTACCCTTTTCCCTTTTCCTCGATACCTTACACATTGTTATACGTTGAGCCGTTTAGACGTTACAAGCTTAGTGTCCTTTTGGCATTGTCTTTTGGATTTGCCTTTTTTGTTAACGTATTCATTACCTCACCCCCTTTTCATCGATACCTTACACATTGTTATACGTTGAGCCGTTTGGACGTTGCAAGTATTCAAATGGTATTTTCACCAACACATTTACAGTTAAAAATATATTTGAAATATTATCCATATCGTCTCTCTTGACATTTATTGTAGAACAATAATATACAAAGTATATCGAAATTTTTTTGTACATTACCTGTTGATGATAAATTACACACGCAGATTTTGATACCTATGCCGTATTTGTTTTTTTTTATACAGATTGTTGTTTGTGAATTTTATACGTCTATGTGGCTTAGCGACGTGGATACTTAGCTTCGGTGGTGCTAGTCCCGAGTTCGATTCCCACACACGGTAGAATTTTTTGTTTAATAATAATAATTAATAATTTAATAATTTGGATTAAAATCGTCTTATAGATAGTGGATAATATTTAAAATACAAAAATAATATGTAAATTAATTCATATTAAAAATGGCTAATTACTAAATTTAAGAAGAAGAATTGACGCTATCTTCACGTTGCGTAAAAGAAGAAGAATTGACGCTATCTTCACGTTGCGTAAAAGAAGAAGAATTTATGTTGCTTAAAAGAAGAAGAATTGACGCTATCTTCACGTTGCGGTTAGGTTAGGTTTGGTTAGGTTAGGTCAAATCTGGGGAAATCTGTGTCAGGGGTCTGGGGAAATTTGCCATATTTTCCATAAGGAGCGAGCGGTTTTTCCCCAGAATCTGGGGAAAAAAGTGGAGCGAAGTGGTGCCTTATCTACTCACCATCCAACTCATACATTTTCCACTTATTCATCGACGAGTGATAGTCAACAAGATGACCTTGCTTCGTACTTTTCTAATGTAACACCGGACGACAAACATTATTAAAAACTAAGCGCTATTTGTTCGTTCAATTTTGTTGCGTTTAATTTAACTTTTTGTATTTTATTTTATTATTGAATATTTCAAATTGTTATTGAAGTAAAGAACTAAATATATAGTATACAGTGTAGTTCATCTTTTTCTTACCTTAAAGTTACAGCCAGTCTGTGTTTTGGCGAAATACATTCGCGAAAATTGGAGAACTTTTCGAACCTTTTTTCAATCCCCTTTAGTATGTAGTCGAAAGTTTCAGGTGTCATCCTGAAGTACTCGAAAAACTTCTCTGGTTGGTCCCATATCTCTCGAAACAACATACGAAACTCTCCTTTGTCGTCTCTACCGCTAAACAACTGGCTCACGTGCTCCGATTTTCCACTATTTAAAATTAATAACTTTAATAAAGGATTATCCAAAAAATATAGATCATCGAGTTCGTCCATTTTCACTGGGTGGCAGAAACGTAATGACGATCAAAATGCGTCCACAGTGTAACCACCTTGCTCTGACGACGAGTTCGTCAGAACACGTAAGAACAAAATTTCGTACGAATTCGCATCCATAGTAACCGTAGCCTTAAAACGAGGCTACTGACGTTAGCCATGGAAATGGCCAGCGTGACAGGCCAAAATAAATTATTAAAAGAGGAAGTCGAAAGACTTACTAGGAATTTACTAAACTAGTAAATCCAAGAACAAATAAAGTACGAATTAACAAAATGAGGACACCAGGCAAAGTACTGATCATAGAAACAGCCTCAAAAGAGGACTTGAACAAAATTAAAGCGAACAAAATTGTTCAAGAAAACTTCAAATGTGAGACAACAAGAAAGCGGAAGCCCTTGGTGATCTTATATGATATACCCAGCGCTGAAAAGGAGGAAGACATCATAGAGAGTATAAGAGTGCAAAACTTTGACGAAATTACAGAGAAAGACTTCAGTGAATCAATAAAGATAAGATTCAAAACCGGACCTCGGGGAAAATCAACTGTCCACTATGTGCCAGAAGTTTCACCAGACCTAAGAAAAAGATTAATTAAAGGCAAAATTTATGTTGGCTTTCATGCCATAAATGTAAAGGACTACCTGGTAGTCCCAAAATGTGTGAAATGCCTGGATCTCGGGCATGTTTCAAAGCACTGCACAAGGGAAACCAAGTGCAATAACTGCGGAGAACAGCACGAGACAAAGGACTGTAAAAAGAGCAATGATCAGCAAAAAGCATGCATACCTTGCAAGCTTAGAGGCAAAGTAAATTGTAACAAACAAAATGCGAAGGATTGTCCTACGTATAAGTTACTCTTGGATCGCCAGATCGAAAGAACTGACTACGGCCAGTAAATTCGATAGTGAAGATGGTGATAAACTATCAACACTCAAAGGAACTGACCCAAACGTAGGACCATCTGCAACGCATAAAACACCATCAAAGCGACTTCGAGATCGACTGAGATTACTTTCTTTTAGAAGAAAGAAGAAAACACCTGTCAATAGCGAAATTCAGGAAAAGCCGAAGCCGAAGGATGAAGGTATATTGGCTCTGTATGAAGATATGGAGACCAATATGAGACTATCGCGACTAGAGGAGCCATCCATACTAGTCGCGGCCTTAAGGCACATAGTCAGACATCTTCATCCATACGGTGATAAGGTTACTTTTCCAGTTCCGAATGCGGTAGATAGAATACAACTCAAGTGCTTAAATATACCAACGGACACAAACATATTGCTATAGTTGCTGAAAAGAGTCTTTGACAGGAGAGGTGAAAAGTTTGACCTGGAAGAACTGTACGGTGACTTCGTGAAGACTTATGGTAGGATAACGGTAGACTACACACAAAAATGGCCCAACAGCCAAATTCACACGCGACACCCCTAAGAATCCGTATTGGGCAGATTAACTGCATGCGCAGCGCAACTGTGCTGCATGAAGTCAGGAAATTTGCCCAGGAGGAATACTTAGATATCGTATGTCTAGAGGAACCCTACACTAAGCAAGGAAAAGTGTTAGGACAGTTCAGCGATGAGTATTGTGTTTGTGTAGAAGTACAGACCAAAGTTTTTTTGTTTCTCTACAAAGTCCATAAATGCATGCAGTAATATGCAACCGTCATAAGTAGAAAATTTTACCTTGCAAAAACTCCAGAAAGATCACAAAATTGACTTTAAAGTCTTAAGCTATGTTTATTGCAGAATGTTTAACAATTCGTTAAAGTGTATTTGCAATATGTAAAATTTATGTTTATACCTTTATAATGTAACAAGTAAACTAGTTAAATTTTGTTCTATATATCTATTCATTTTATTATTACAGATTGAAAATGATACAGAAAATTTAATAAAGTTTAAATTGGTCGGTGAAACATTAAAATTGAAATCAGAAATATACCCTCACAAGTTTGATTGCCAGAAAGTAGTAAAACCTTTAAGAAAAAGTGGAGCATATGAAAAAAGACGAAAAGCAGAATGTTTTAATGAGATTTTAAAAGATGATGTTCCATCGATCTCAGGTTGTCAACCTTTCGAAATCATTAATTGTGATCCAATATATGAAGAGAAAAGTGTACCAAAGTACCCTTTATCCGAGGATTGTATTTTGAAAATTGTACTAGGTAGTCCAAAGAAAAAATATAAACATAAAAGAGTGCAAGTTAATATAAAAACTCCACAAAAAAACAAGGAGGTGCAAACAGTAAGGTTTAGAACGAAAAAAAGTGTCATGGAAAATAAGCGAAAAAACATCTGTTCCTCACCTGAAAGTTCTCCTTCAAAAATGTCTGTGTCATCATGTAGTAGCACAAGTTCAGATAGCATGTCAAATACAATCAAACCTAACTTTTGTAAAGATATTATACTTAAAATAAATACCAACATCGGTTTTTATTTGGGATTACCAGAAGAAGTATATTTTCTAACGAAACAATTATCTGAAAGCATTGCTTCGTCAGTAAGAGATATTTTAATTTCATTAAAAAAAATTCGTCTTAATTCGTCTTAACGACCCATATATACGTCTGGCCATTGACTTCGATGTCAGCACAAGTTTAATAGGAAAAATATTTAACAGAACAGTTCCGTTAATAGCCAACCGCATGAAACAGTTTATTTTTTTTTTTCGCCGATGAAACAAATTTATGAGAAGTTACCCATATCTTTTGGAAAGAGATATTTTAAAACTGTCAGTGTATTAGATTGCTTTGAAATACGAATAGAAAAACCTTCGAGTGCCAAGCAACAGTCTTTGACCTGGTCTGAATATAAACATTGTAATACATTTAAATATTTGATTTCCATTACACCTGATGGATTAATTAACTACATTTCGGATGGTTATGGTGGAAGGGCCAGTGACACAATAATATTTGAAGATTGTGACTTTTTGTTGAATTTGTCAACGGGATATTCTGTTATGGCTGACAGGGGTTTTAAAAACATCTCATTTGCTAGAAACTAAAGGTTGCCATCTTATAAGACCTCCAAGCGTTTCTGCAAACACGGTTAGTTCAAAATTGGAAGTAATGGAAACGAAACATATAGCAGCGCTACGTATAAATGTTGAGAGATCAATAGGTAGATTAAGAAATTTTTCCATGGTAGCTCCTCCCGCTTCTATCGATACTAAAGTCATTTGTATGTTGGATTTCATTGTTGTGATTGCATGTGGTATGGTTAATGTTCAAAATAAATTAATAACATGTAATTAAAACGTATTGTGTTTTATTTTTAATCTACAATCAATAAATCAAAAACATACTTCCAAAACAATGTACACTGTTTAATTAAATTTTTGCAGTATTTTCTTCATTATAAAATACTTCAAAAACATCAACTTGTTTAGAAGTCTCAAAATCATCGTGAGCGATGCAAAAATAAGCTTTCACTTTTTTTGTAAAATGCATTTGTAATTGCACTTGGGCTTCGCATTTTGGTGTTAAGTTATTTAATTTCAATAATATGGTCTTCTACGAGTACCCCATCCGAAGTTTTACATTTTGACGCTTCTGTTTGCAAAATGTTATAAAATCATTTAAACTAAACTGAACCTTACTACTCTTGTATTTACAAATCAGGTAGTGTAGTGAAGCTTTCATCCCCAAGTTTACATCCTTAAAATATGTCATTATTTGTATGTTCACATTTCGTTTCTTGCATTCGCTAATAAAAGTATTACAAAATTCATTATCTTCTGTTATTTCCGAAATTGTTGCGCAGTCTTTGTTAAAATCTTTGGCTTTAATAAATTTAACGTTACTTCCAACATTAAAAAGCGATTAAAGCGGTAAAAGCCCAAGAAAAGGAAAATACCATCCTTATCTCAAGGCAGCATCAAGACGGCCTAGTTAACTCTGTGAAAGGCATAGAGCATATAAGATTAATAACACCGCAACCAAACACTATGCAAGCAACAACTGTAAGAATACAAATGAGGCAAGGAGAAGTCAACATTACCTCCGCCTACGTGAGACTACAAGATCTACTGATCGACGACGACCTGAACACGTTCTTAAATAACGAACCCTCAATAATAATAGGAGACCTAAACGCAAGATCCCCTAATTGGAACGACAGAGCTACGAACAGAAATGGAAGACTACTAAATACATACATCGAAAATAATGAAGACATTATGGCAATGGGCCCTACAGACCCTACACACTATCCAGGAAACGGACTTCCTACACACATAGATATAGTAGTAGCAAAAAATCTAGGACTAGAAACAGAATTACAAACGTTAAACGAAGGCACAACCGACCACAATCCCATCCTATTGGAACTAGGAACGTGGAAGGAAGAAAGTACAATCAGAAGAATTAAAAAGAAGAAAGAACAAAATGGACAAACTTTAAGAGACTCGTGAGCACTGGAATAAACATAGCTCCAGTGATAGAAACCCCACGAGAAATAGAAGATAAAGTCCTAGAGTTGGAAAACATCATCCAACAAGCGCTCAGAAACAGCACTACAGAAGAGGAAGTAGAAATGCATTCTGGAAGATTTAAGGACATGCCACAAGTAATAAAAGACTTGATAAGGGAAAAGAACAGAGCAAAGCAGACAGCAAGAAGGACAAGTAATCAGGCAGACAAAAACAGATCAAATAGACTAAACAGAGAGGTCAAAACAGCACTACAACAACACCGTAGTGAAAGCTGGGAAAATCAAATAAGAGACATGGAAGAACAAGGACCACACATGCAAAATCTCTGGAGACTTCAGAGGATTTTGAAAACCGACAGAAAACCAATCCCCCCACTACACGGGGAAAATGGAATCGTATACAACATAGAGGAAAAAGCAGAGGTAATGAGGAGTACTCTCGAGAGAGAGTGTACATTAAATTACCACCCAGACGAAGACATCGACTTCATAGAAGAAGTTGAAAGACAAAGAGAAAAACCTGATAATCCAAATGAAATTATCCCTCCTACAACAGCAGAGGAGATAAACGAACTAATTAAAAATAGCTCGCCGAAAAAAGCACCCGGACCCGACCAAATCACAAACAGGGCACTGAAATACTTACCAGCGAGAGCTATAGTGTACCTAACTAACATCATAAACGCAATGCTAAGATTTAAGAAATTCCCGAACAGATGGAAAGAGGCCCATGTCATAATGATAGCAAAGCCCGGAAAAGACAGCACATTCCCGCAAAATTGCAGGCCAATAAGCTTACTACCTGCAATCAGCAAGATTGTAGAGAGAATTATACTCAGCAGACTACAAGCTGAAACAGACAGACTAGAGATAATACCTGAAGCCCAATTCGGCTTCAGAGCAGAACACTCCAGTGAGCTACAAGTACTGAGACTAACAGAGTACATAGCAGCTGGATTCAACGACAAACAATACACAGGAGCAGCCTTCCTAGACGTAAGCAAAGCATTCGACAGAGTCTGCCATAAAGGACTAATATACAAAATGAGAGGATACGGGTACAGTGGAGCAATGACAAGACTGATCTCGTCGTACTTGAGCAACCGACGTTTCAGAGTCCGGATAGGACAAGTCCTATCCGAACTCGGGAACCCGGAGGCTGGAGTGCCACAGGGAGCGGTACTATCACCCCTACTGTACTCAATATACACAGCAGACATACCTAGAACACCAGGTACACTACTAAGCCTCTATGCCGACGACACAGCGATAGCGGCCAAACATAGAAAGATAGACATTGCGGTAAATAACCTACAAACAGCACTAGACGACATAGAAGAATGGAGTTTAAAATGGAAAATAGCAATAAACTTCGACAAGACACAGGCTGTACTTTTGAAAAAGAGGCACCAGCAACCAGAAGAACAGGTAACTGTGCAAGATAATCCCATTGAGTGGAAAAGCGAAGCAAAATACCTCGGAGTAATTATGGATAAAGGCTTAACATTCAACAAACACGTAGAAGCCACAGTACAAAAGGCAAACATGGCAAGAGTTTCTGTAAGAGGACTAACAGGGAGGAAAAGTAAACTTAGAATAAAAACAAAGATAAGACTAATAAACAGCATAATACTCCCCATACTGACATATGCATCCCTCGCTTGGGGACACGTATGCAACACATCAAAAGCGGCACACAACAACAGCCTTAGAGAAGCAGTCAACGTACCAAGATACGTTGCAGAAAGATTCCTCTTCAGAGAACTGCAACAAATCAGAGTGACAGACACGATGAAAGAAAAAGCCAGGATAAAGTTTGCAGAAATAGAGAACCACCCCAATCACATACTAAGAGAGATGATGAGGTACGACGCTTTCCACAGATGGAAGCAAAAAAGACCAAAACAACTAATAGTAGAATAAAATAAAAAGTACTAGAGAGAAAATAAAACACTAGAGAGAAAATAAAAACACTAGAGAGAAAACACTTCAAAAATAACAACAACGCATACAGAAGACAGTTCGTAGCTCAAAACACCTAAGGACTATCGCAAAGCACAGTGGGCCCAGTTGCCTATAGACGATAAAGTCTATATTGTTATATTGTTTATATATATATATATATATATATATATATATATATATATATATATATATATATATATATATTGTTATGATTGTTTATTTTGAGTTCAAACTTAGTTTATTGAGATAATAAAAAAGAATTATAACTTATTTGTTATCAAAAGTAAAATAATCCTTATATTACACTTACAGCTTATTTTCTGTACAGTCTTAATATCTTTCATTTTAGTTTCTATTTCTTCTCTCTGCATCTCTAGTTTCCTCTCTGTTTCTTCTCTGACTTTTTCTAAACAGACTTTTACCTCATTTTCATATTTGTCCAAACGCTTTTCCATTTTTCTATCATTTTCTTCTAATTTTTGTTCATAGTTTTCCAAACGCTGCTCTATATTTCTGTTATTTAGTTCTATTGCTAGCCTTGTTTCCCGTTGGTTTTCTTCCATTGTTTGTTTTGTTTCATCCATTTTTTGTGATGTTTCTTGTTGATTTCTATCCATTTTATCCATTTTCTTTGATGTTTCATTCATTGTTTGTGTCTGTATTTGCATCATTGCTAATAATTTTTCCAGCATCCCTGTTTCTTTTCTTTCCTCCATTATTGTCGCATTTCCTTCATTATCCGATCCTTCATCAATAATTGTTTCCTCTTCTATCTTATCCCCTTTCCTTTCTTGCGTTTTGCTTTGACTCCTTGTGGTTGACATGTTCGTTAGATTATTTATCCCCGCCAAATGTGAAGCTTTGAAATTTGTGCAATAATATCCCCGCCAAATATGAAATTCGAGTAATGCAAATTACATTCGAGCAAAGACGAAAACTTTTCCTCTTATTCCAAATGCAATAAATTCAAATAAATGCAATAAAATTTTAAAACTTTTGCCAGTTGTAAAAATCAATCAAATATCATAAATTATATCATGTAAAAATTTGTACCTAGAGAAATTTGAAATGTAATGTCATAAAAGCAAATATTATAAACTTTAACCATCGGCAAATAAATTTTCAATCAATCTGCTTTCTTTCTCTATCCGTTTAAATTTTAACTAGAAATACTTTCTACGCCTTACACGTTGGGGGCCATTTGTTATGATTGTTTATTTTGAGTTCAAACTTAGTTTATTGAGCCAATAAAAAAGAATTATAACTTATTTGTTATCAAAAGTAAAATAATCCGTATATTACCTATGTTCGATGGATTCAAAAGATTTTCTAGTTGTCTTTTATCGGGATAGAGAAGAAAAGATAAAAATACAAATATATTATATTACAAAGATTTACGTTTCTTTATTTTATATGAACGAATAAAACAATTATTAAATTCTGTCGTTATCTTATCAATCAGCATACAAGAAAATAAATCAAATTATTATGATAATAAGATTATAAAGCTACATACATTTATATTACGTGAAAAATCAATTTTACTTAAAATTTTCTTTACTTGAAAAAAGAAACCACAAAACTTTAAACTTTTGATTAGCCTAACAAAACCTCAGTTCTTAAATTTGAATGCTAATGACCATGATGTCGAAACGATCCTTCACAGATATAAAATTCAATTGTACAAACACTTACAGCTTATTTTCTTCTTGAGTTGTATGTTGGAAAATACCCAGAAAAGTCCAGTCTCCTCAACGATGTGATCTCTCCTCTTTGGCACCTCGGCTCTTTCTTAACGTCTCTGCAAACCTCCTGCAGACTACACAAAAAACACCTGATTCACTTCTCCAAACTCAGCTATTTATTTATGACACCAGGACCTCCTTTTGTCAACTTGATGCCGTAAGAATACTTTCACATATACTTTATAAAATGCCCACGGTAGATACAAGGACCTCCTTTAATCTACTTGTTATCTCCTTCTTCAAACTATTCACTTCTTTTCGTTACGCCGGTATCCAAACTCACGAACCACACCCTATCTTGAGACAAACGACTGTTTCCTTTCGATGACCAAAATATGACTAACTTCTCCTCTCTCATGATCGACTCACAAATTCCCATTTAAAAAAGACCGTCCAATCAAAAGCTCAAATTGTGTTTACCATGATTTTGGAAAAGCCTAATTTCGGTTTCAGAGAAAAACTAAATAGCTTTGAATTCGGTTTCGCTAAGTAGAAATCGTTTGATTTCTCTTTTTGTTAAATAGCTTACTTTAAAATTGGTTTTTTCAATACATCATTTATACATATTTCAAAAGATTAGAATATGGTCATTTAATACTCGACTATACAAACAATGAAAAGATTAACTTACAGGTAAAATGTCTTCTAATTCTAAACAAAGGTTTTTTGATAATTTTGTTTGAAACGGAAAAAGGTCGTTATCTTATCTTAAATTACTATATACAATTTGTTTCTATTGATATCTTAAAATTTTATTCCGATGGATATTTTTATTTATTTTTCTTTGGTTGGGAAAGAAAAAGTATGACAATATATATATATATATATATATATATATATATATATATATATATATATATATATATATATATATATATATATATATATATATATATATATATATATATATATATATATATATATATATATATATATATATATATATATATATATATATATATATATATATATTCAATGTTATAGTATGGACTTTACATTAATTCTGATTTTTTGTTTCAGGGCCACCTACAAAAAACACAAAAAACCGGCTTCGGCCACCAAAAAAATTAAAAAACACTAACAAAAACCGGCGCAAGCCACCAAAAAAATTAACAAAAACCCCAAAAACCCGGGCACGTAGGGCCCAACCCCAAAAACCCGGGCACGTAAGGCCCAACCCCTTGAGCACCAAGTCGCCGAACTGAGCCTAGGCTCAGAGCGGAGACTTGAGGCCCAAGTAAGCAATTTTAGTTCGCGGGTAAGCCACTTTAAGATAACAGGATCATAGCGACAATGCGCTGTCCTGAGTTTTTGCAATCGGTTAGGAAACCATGTTGGTGTTCTATTACCCAGGACCTCCACATGAAGAGCATTTGGCTGATAGTTGTGCCCCTATCGCGCATCAGAGTGCTATAGGGGGAAAGGGATGGTCTAGAGCATTGGAGCGCGGTGGGGTGACTCCTGTATTTACACGAGTTAACACACCTCGCTCCAATGAATTGTTACACCCGAACGTAATTCTTAGGGGTGAACATTTCTCATAGGCTGGGTTTAATCAAATTGCTTGTTTGCTTGATCGGGATCCAGTCGTCATACACCACTAGCCCCGTAACACCTTCTTGGTTCGGTGTGCTACCAAGCTACGTTTGAGTTTTATTAATTAACCAATATCCTGCTATCGTCGAAGACGTCAAAAAATTGAAGAATAGTTATCCAATAATGGTTATCCAATTTAGAAGTTAAATCATCAAGTGTATAAGAACCGGCGTGTGGACTACAAAACGCTTCCTGATAGTAGAACACGACTTTCTGAGATAGAAAAGACATTGGTATTAGAACTATTTCAAATCGTGTCGAACTGACCACAGCGTTATTTGGGCCTGTCACGGTAAAGAGCGAATGAAAGCCCCGACGGGGACTTGTAATTGCTTTTCCGATCAGGTTGAGCTGCAATAACACTTCGTCTCCTAAACCTTATGTAAATAGTAACTACAAGAATTACTGTTAACAAAAAGGTAGCTATACGAAGCGACTGGCAGCAGGAAGAGTCGACATTGCCGGTATTCTTGTACCTCTCTCGAGGAGAGTGAACGCGGCTACACGAAGTGAGAAGGCCGACATCTCTGTGGAACTTGAGGTATACACCACGCATCAGAATTCTAACACATATTAAGTCATTGTAAGAATATTTTGTCTGTAAGAAAGCTCAAACTGTTAGAGAATTCTGACTGCCGGTGTCCCCTCACCTACGACAAAGGCTCGGCGGAACTTCTTGCCCGTAGAGGCCGGTATCTTAATTTAACTCCTTAAAACGAAGATGGACTCTCGAAACTTGAGATCCTCTTCGAGAGCGGCGGTCGTAGATCGTCCAGAAACCCCTGAAAACCAGGAGGACGCTACGGCCGTATGACAGCGCGCTCGGTACCTTTTTCATTTACGTCTAGATCACTGCAAAGGGCCCTAGTACCCTACCGAAACGCTCAGAACTGACAGAAATAGGATGTGCGGCAGACTACCCTACGTCACAGACACATACGTCATAGATAGTTCGGAATAAACATAAACAGCGAAGTGAAACTTGTGTAAAATACGCAACTACACAGGACTAATTAAACTCAGTGAAGTTTTGTGAAAAGTAAAAGTGAAAAAGTGAACAAGGATTAACTATAATTAAAATTTAAGTTTTTAGACAATAAATAAACTATATTAATAATATATAAACTATCACGAATTCACAAAATTCAATTCCACATAGACAATTTACCGTAAATATTGGTGAAAATTGATAGACTTATTAAATAGACTTAGTTTCTTCTCGTTTTTCATTTAAATAATATAAAGACTATATACCTAAATATTAGTGTAATTAATAAATGCATGTAACAGACTCACGGCCGGTTTCCGAAACGTTATTTAAATCTCCAATCATGTAATCAAGTGTCAAATTTGATCAACTGTTAACAAGCGACAGGTTTCCGAAACGAAAATTATGGTAAAATTACGTGATCGCCGATTATAGATTATTTGACATACGATTTTACATGGAAACGGTAGAATCGATTATAATCGTTTATTATTTCTGTACGAATTGTTCTTTATCTTGCTCTAAATTAAGAAAGTAATGTTGCTGTTTCACTTTACCATCATTCCTGTTTATGTGTAATCTGCATTCTGAAAATCAACAAACAAATATAACCTAACTATTAATTTTGTGTCGTTCGTTAATGTTTGCCAATTTGAAATTTTATCATCTTTAATTCTTAAAATGAGCCAAAAAACGAGTCCTCGTAAAAATTATACCGAACGGGAAAAATGTTTGTTATTAACAATTATTGAGAAGTATTTCACTATATTATAACTACTTATTCCAATTTGAGAGTATTTAATATTCATTGGTATTAAACTAACTTTAATTTTCTCTTTTCAGATATAAACACGTAGTAGAAAATAAATGTACCAACGCTTTGTCTGTTTCGGAAAAAAACTGCAACCTGGGAAAAAGTAGCCTTAGAATTTAATGCCAGTGCTGAAACCCCAAGGTCTGCAAAACAATTAAATACAGCGTATTTAAATTTAAAACGACCCAGTCGACAAAATGTGGCACAAGAAAATGTATATAAGTGTATAAAGTTTTCTATTTATTTAATTATATTTACAGTAATTATGAGTTTAATGATTTTAACATTTCAGATGCAAAAGTACTTGGAAAAAAAGGCACTGGATCAACTTAAAAAAGACGAAGCAGCAGATAAGGTAATCACTACTGTACTCAAAAATATTTTTTACAAAACAATGAACTAACAATAAAAATGTTTTTAGAAAGCCATACTTGCAACGGGTGGTGGAACCTTTAAACCCTTATTAACTGAGGTAGGAGCACAAATGTTGGCTTTGATGGGCAATCAAATACAACCATTGCCCAACAGTTGTGATAGTGCATCTTCCTACCATGCATCGGGTGAGTTTTGCATTTATTTGGTATTTTTAATTAACTCTCTGTTAAGTTATGAAACACTTTATCAGATGTGGTCTGTGGGGATCAAAATTAATTAGCATTTGTCAGATACTAATATTATGTATAATGTAGAATTATTTAGAGTTAGTAGCTATCTGAAAGGTAGTGACATTAGAAATGTAAGAAAAATAAAAGAATTATCTAGAATTTGAATTTTTCTATAGACTCCTGATAAAGAGAGAGTTAAATAAAATAAACTAATTGATCATGGATGTGTTTTATTTTTTATTGGGTTATAGAGTCAATCCATACTCAGTGCTCCAGAAAAAAATTAATTTGTTGCTTGACCATCTCAGAAAATTTTGATATTTAATGAGTAAATACCCTTAGGTGTGGTAAGCCAAAAATATTTTTTTAAAATTTGTATTGGTCACTATTTGCGATTGGCGGCCATTTTTGTTTTAATCCGCACACCATTTTTGGTGTTTGCAGGCATCTACGTTTTTTTTAAATTATTTGGTTATGGATGTTTGCAAACAAATTATATTGAGTAAAGTACACTCTGGCCTACAAATTAAATCCATAAATAACTTGCTACATGCATTTATAAATATATTTGTAACCACTTGGTATACCCTATAACTATTTTACCCTATATGGGTTTAAAAATATAAAATATGCTATTGTGCATTTAAAACATGTAACTTATTTTTACAGTTATACCAGAGGTTCAAATGGAGCTGGATACTGATGTATCAGGTATGATACCCATTTCTCCAGTAGAGCAATGTACTGATACTGAACCAAATGTATCAGTATCACTACCTGGTACATCAGGTGTGCTGCCTAAAAAAGATCCAGGAACAGCTGTCAAAATGAGGAACAAAGTAATGCAAAAGAAAGTTTTGAAAACTGATGCATTGAAAAGGATTTATTATAAAAAAAAACTGGAAGGTGCAATTATTGAAAAAAGAACCAAACTGGCAGCATACAAAACAGAAATCAAAAAACAGACTCTAGTGGATTTAGAGATAAAAATAAAAAAAAAACAGAATTTGAAAATTTAATAAAAAAACAAGAATAATTAAAAATAATGTGTTTAATTTTAGATACCTATATGTTTATACCATTGTTAATTGATGTAAGAGGATAAATGTTTATTTTTGTAAATTAATTTAGCACAAATCAAAAACTGTTGTACATCATGACCTTTACAAGTAGATAAGTGAAACCTTCATAAAATACAATAGACCAGAGAACTTTTTTTTCCGTGACATTCGTTGATACAGGTAACTAACAACTGCTTTTGAGAAATTTGGTGATAACAATATGTAGTAAACAAAATATGGAAAAGATTAAACAATTTATCAAAGATACCTGTATCAAAGAGTGTCATGAAAAAGGCTTTTTATTTGCTAATTTCTCTGGTCTATAAAGGAAATTTTATATTCTGAGAAAAAAATTAAAACAAGTTATCACATAGCATATTGTATTTAATTTCTTTTTCTCGGAATCTATTGATTCCATAAAAAAACATTAAGATGAAAAAATGGTTTTAAATAAAGGGGGATTTTAAGTAAAATTTTTATTAAATAATATATATAAATAAATTATAAACATTGGAACTGAAAACAATAAACTGATTTACTTACACAAACTTAGGTTACATAATAAAAACATTAACAATAAAACTTTTATAAGGGAAACATAAATGAAAAATGTTCAGTGTATTTACAAAAAATTACATTTATTTATAATTAACTGATGTGTGTTGGGCCTCATCTAAAAAAGAAAGAAGATATTAGGTAAGTACTTAAATTGAAAAAAAAATAAACAGTTATTAGTGACAACAAAACTAGTAAATTGCTTAAAAGAGATAAGCGCTTTTAAATATAAAAAATAAAATAAATTAAGTAGAATTTAAGTTTTTTTAATAGGAATAATGAAAAATAATTTTTGAAACTGACATAAATTGTTAATTTTTAATTTCAAATACATACCTATTAAAATGGGTCTGCAATAAAGAGGAGCGTGCAGCTGTATTTTCATTTATTCCAGCAACCCCCTGCACATCATCAGCAATCAAGGCTGCAATATCAATCATATCATCAACATTATCATTGTGGTTGAGGGCTATATTGTGTAATACGGCACAGGCAATAACAATATTCATAGCGGTATCTAATTGAACTCGCAACCCCATTGACAAACAAGGAAAACGCCGCTTTAACACTCCAAAACACCTTTCTATAGGGTTTCTTGTCGCGATTTGGGCTCTATTATATGCTTCTTCACTATTGTTGTTAGGTTGCAAAAATGGAGTCAAGAGATAACTTCGACAGGGATATCCACTGTCCCCTAAAAGAAAATCATTGCCGTACACTCCACTTTCAAAGTCAGCACGAAGGTGTCATTGAAAATGGTTGTATCATGCACAGAACCAGGCCATCTACAAATTATGTCCCTAATTCTTAGCTGTGCATCACATATCGCCTGAGTGTTTAGTGAAAAAAAAACCCTTTCTATTCCTAAACAGTTCTGCTCTTGGACCACCAACTGACTGTATTTTAATATGAGTACAATCAACAGTATCAATCACATTAGGAAAATTCGCAATTGCATAAAAACTTGATTTAATATTGAGGAGCTCCTCTGCTGTTGCTGGCATCTGTATAAAATCTGGTCTTAACCTGGCTATAGCAAGGGATATTTTCTTGATAATGCGACTGGCTGTTGATTTGTGCACCCTCACATTATCAGCTACAGTTATTTGAAATGCTCCAGTAGCATAAAAGCTGATTGTTAGTAGGATCTGTTCAATGGCACTAATTGAGTTGTTGCGGTGGGTTGCTGGTTCAATATTTCCAAGTAACTCCTTAATATTAATTATAACTTCCTTGGATACTCTGTACCGATTTTTAAATTCATTGTCATTATAGTGGGTCATAGGATCCATTCTAGTCCTGCGGTTAATTCTGGGGACCTCATTTTCCTCCTCACTGGACAAAGAAATATCGGAAATATCAGTCTATCACTGATATTTCACATGTTCTACAAAAAATAGTTTCAATTATTTCTGAAATCCTTTTAATATTAAATATTAGTAAATTGTTTACCTTTGTAACAATATTTTTGGGTTCTTTCTAAACAACAGCTTTTTATAAAACACCTTAGGTTTATGTATCTTACAACGTAACCAAAGATTTTATTTTATTTACTTACAACCACTGGTACATAACCAAAGATTATAAGATTAATCGTCCAAAAATCTCAGATTACCTGACAAGCTAGTGTGACAGAAGTTTGACATAGATAAAACGATAATTAGCGTTTCGGAAACCCAAAATACTTCTGACAGGCTGTTAATCATCGATTATTTGCTTGTTAGATTAGTTAATGTGTGTTTTGCGATTGAAGTTTGATCGATGTTTCTGTAACTCAAAATGCATTTAATCAACTGTTAACAGTAGATTGCCTAATTTTGATAATGATCAGCCTTTCGGAAACCGGCTGTAAGTGCAACTAAATTTAATAATTAATAAATACAGTGAAATAGTTATTTGATAAACTTAGGTAAATATTAGTGAATTTTTACATTATATTATTGATGAACACTGAACAATAAACACAGACATAAATACACAAAAACCGCGTAACATGGAAGAGGAAATTCCTCGGGCGTCCGTGGGGCTACAACGGACCCCAACAAGAGGAAGGAGCCTGAGCGTAGGCCCACCCTCCTCCTGTCAAATAAATATGGAGCTAGAACAAGAAATAAAATCAGTACAAAACATGGACCAAGAAACAAAAACAAGATCACAAATAATAGACCAGCAAATAAACCTAAACAAACCCACACGAGAGATTATAATGGAAAACGCTGGAAAAATCCAGCAATTAAGAGACCTTACAATAGCTTCCGTATCACGTACAACCTCCGAAGGCAGGGGCAAAATATCGTTTAATACAAAAGATCGTAACACGGTAATAGAAAACACAAATGCAATCATACACATATACGACCAATTGATCACACACCTCTACTTACAGGATAACAAGATTACGGACCTCCAAGACAAATTAATAATTATGATGAACAACAAAAATACGACAGAATTCGAAACACAAGACACGCACACAAACAAGTTATTAATAAAAGAAATACACGACCTAAAACAGCTCATAACAAACACACAAAACACAAAAACACACACACCTACACCCAAACAAACACACGAACACACACCGGAGACACAACCTACACAGGCCACACAACAAACACCGCCAACACCGGCACAAATACCATCAACATCCATACAGGCACCACAAACACACGAAAACACCACAACATCAATAGTAACACCTCAAACAAAAACATACGCCACAATAACAAAAACCACGGTCGAAAAACCACAAGGGAAAGAACCATGGACAACACCTAAAGCCAAGAGACGCTACGACACCATGATCAAACTAAAACACGGAGACAAAGGAAAACTAATGGACGAACTCAGACATAGCATAAAACCAAAGGACCTAGAGAACATGAACATAAAAGAACAAAAGACGACAATACAATAATTATCACAACTGAGGACCAAAACAAACATAGAGAACTAAAACGAAGGACACAACAATGTGAAAACATAGAAACAAGAGACGTAACAAAGACTAAGGACCCACTAATTATGATAACCGTCATGGACAAACGTCAAAACAGGGAACACTTCTCAAGAGCAATAAGGGCCGAAAATGACTCCCTAGAGGAGAAATTTGGAGAAAAACTGGATAATCTTAAAATAATCCACGCAAAACCATGCAGAAACCCATGGGTGGAAAATGTAATCGTAGAGGGACCAACAGAAATAATAAAACAAATTTTAAAAGATGGTTTCGTTTATTTCGACCTGACCAAATTTTATGTACATGAAAATGAAAAGAGGAAAGGCACCAGGGCCTGACAACATACATACTGAATATCTTCAAGTATTAAAAGAACAGATAATCCCATTTTTGACTGCATTATACAATCAATGTATAAAGCAAAGGAAGTTCCCCAATGCCTTTAAACAAGCCGATGTGGTTATAATTAGTAAAGGAGAAGACAAAGATCTAAGACAGTCTAAATCATACAAGACAGTCTAAATCATACAGACCCATATGTTTGCTAAATACAATGGGTAAACTGTATGAAAAATTGCTTTGCAAGAGACTGAGTGAAGTCAGGAATGTCATCGGAATGCACCCGGATCAATATGGGTACAGGAACTGAAAATCGACTGAGGACGCTGTTAGCAGGGTTTATGAAACAATTGACAGTAGTGATTGCAAATATGTTATGATGGTTTTCAAAGACATTTCTGGGGCTTTTGACAATCTCTGGTGGCCTGCATTTTTCGAAAGACTTCGAGAGGTGCAGTGCCCTGGGGACTTGTACGAAAGCTTCAGAAACTATTGTCAAGACAGGTATGCAAGCTTGAGCTGCCCACATGCCAAAAAGACACGGCATATATCGAAAGGATGCCCTCAAGGTTCCGTATGCGGTCCCATTTTTTGGGATCTCATGATGAACAAACTGCTTGCTGAGATGACTGTGACACCAGAGGTGTTGGGATGCACTGCGTATGCAGATGACTTGCTGCTGATCATAGACGCTAATAGCAGAAGAGAACTCGAACAACGAGTGAACAATACACTAACAGTCATATCGCAGTAGACATCGAGAGTTAAGCTCTCGATCTCACAGGCGAAAACTGTATATAGTCTTGTAAAAGGTAGGCTGGAAAGAGATCCCTTAATAAGGATTGATGGAAGGCCTATCAAAAGAACAAACAATACTAAATATCTAGGAATCGTAACCGACGAATGCAGATTATTTAGTAAGCATATTACTAGCGCATGTGACAAAGCGACAAGACTGATGCATAGCATGGCAAGTCTAGCCCAAAGGGACTACAGATTACCATATCAGCAAGTTAGAGTGTATCTTAACGCAATATTTTCATCAATAGTGGGATACGGTGCCATTGCATGGGCGCACAGACTATCAAACGTGAAAAACAGAGAAAAAGTGGACAGGGCGCAAAGAGGTTTTCTGGACAGAATGACTGGGACCTTTAGCACCACTTACTATACAATATATATGATACCAATATAGGATAAAGATACCAAGTAACATTGGAAAAACCTCGACTAAACAATACAGAGAGTTGACGGATGTGGGAGATCTTCTCTGATAGTTTTGGAATAAGGGTCTGTGGCTCACCAGAACTGCAGAGAGGTGATCTCGACATCTGTACTCCTGTTTTCCGACAGGCGTTGACTCGATCAATTATTAGTAATGTAAGTAGATTTAGGAAATATATAGATTTAGGAACTACAGAACTGTGACTGCTGTTCGCACCTGAGGATGAGTAGTTGCAGCTCACGTTTTGGGTGCAGGCCGAAGTCAGAGAACTAGAATATTCAATTATTGTCCCTTCAGGAAAAAACGACCAGGATTAGATTCCAGATGCCTGGTCACATGTAAAAATAAAATAAATTAAAAAAACAATGTCTACCCACATAGTTTGCCGCCGACCACCGTAGATTTCAGACGTGTACGCTCCAGCAACTCCATCGGACACAAGGATCTACAGACCGAGCGTGTCTTATAAAATCCACGGCTTCGCGCAATCGTACTTGAGACACTGTGTCGGATGTTTGGTTGTTGATTCTGTTTGAATATTTGCGTATAACTTATATTCTGTGGTGTGAATACTTTTAAGTGTGGTTTTTGACCGTTGTGAAATATTATAAATTTAGTTTTGTATTTATAATTTAAACTCTTGTGTTTTTTTTGTGTAAGTAGAAAATGAATCGTTGTACTAAGTGTAACATACACTTTTCGAAATCTTCAAACTTAACGGCACATGTAAAAAGAAAACATCGAGGTAATATATAATTTTATTCCCTAATTTATCCTCTAATTTAATGCATTATCCTTATACAATAATTTTTTTAGATATGCTACATATACTAGTGTCAAAGGACATTAAACAAAGCAAATCTGCTGTGCCTTGCTTAGAATGTAATAAAAAATTTGCAAATCTGAGCAATCTTAGACTTCATGTGAAAAGGCAGCATTCAGGTAGGTATAACGTATAACCAATACCAATACACTAAGTCAATCATAGCCAAACACAATAATTATATACATGTTTTTCTTTTTCAGATAAATTAGACGAAATAGCACCTGTTAACAAGAAAACTTATGTATGTTCCTGCTGCTCTGAAAGTTTTCATAATTTAAAAAAATTGGTTTCTCATAAAAAAACTCAAAAATAGTAATGCCTTAACAAAATTAAAGTGTGCATTGTGTGAAAATACTAATTCTGGTCGAGAAAATTTAATTTCTAACTACAGGAGTGACCATTTCATTAACATTGAAAATAATTACCTAGTATTCGATACTTTTGAAGATTTTGAATCTTGGAAATGCAAGGTAGAAGAAGAAACATTCTCATCATTTGTAAAAATGTATGGTTCAAAGAAAATCAGTAACTGTACCACAACAAACTATAATTGTCATAGGTCAGGTGAGTTCCATTTTTTTTTGTTTTTAATTTTTAATTTAAAAAAATTATTCTGGTTATTTGACATTTATTTTAATTTTGTTAGGTATATATAAAAAGAAGGGGCAGAATATCAGAAAACTTAAAACTCAAGGCTCAAATAAAATTAATGGTTATTGTTCTGCAATAATTAATGTTAAATTCATAGACAATAAAAAATATATTGTCAACTTTTGTCCAACTCATGTGGGGTACAAACAAGAGCAAGATTTAGGCCATCTATTTCTAAACCAAGCACCAAAACAAAATGTGGCATCAAAGATAGCTGCAAAAATTCCGTTTCAAATTATTTTTGATGAAATAAGAGATTCTGTGTCTAACTCTCATTTGGAACGACTGCATCTATTAACAAAAAAAGATCTGTATAATATTGAGAAGTGTTTCAATTTATGCAATTCGTCAGTACGCCATGAAAATGATGCAGTAAGTGTTGATGCATGGGTTAGTGAAATGAAAAGTTCAGAATGTGTGCTTTTATATAAACCACAAGAAACTATACGCAAAGAAAATCCTGAACTAAAATATGAAGATTTTTTCTTGATTATAATGACAGATGTATTGAAATGTTGCCTATCCTGATCCCCAAACATATTGTAAATCAGGTTGGCTACCATGACAGAAGTAATAAAGAAGTTGTCATTCTGTTCTGCACATGGAGCGGTGTTTTACTTTCTCAAATAATTAATTACACTTATTTAATTATACTCTGCAAGTCTGAAAGTTTATTCAAAAAGATGGACAGAAAGACCTATTGCTACGATTTGGGGAGGATTGCATTTGTATTGATGGGACCCATGGTTTAAATGCCTATGGGTTTGAACTACATACCATCCTAATACTGGATGATTTGCGAGAGGGCTACCCAACAGCTTTTTTGATAACAAATCGCAGTGATTCCATTGGTATGAATATTTTTTTAATGCATTAAAGAAAGAGTTGGCAAGGCTATTAAACCGAAAGTATTTATGTCCGATATGGCAGATTTTTATTATAAATCGTGGGTGCAGGTTATGCAGCCTGCTGAATTTAGGTAACATTAAAAAAATGTAACTGTTTAATAAGTTATAAATTTACATATTTTTAGATTGTATTGCACCTGGCATGTTGATAAAGCATGGAGAAAAAATTTAGAAAAAGTGCTCAATAAGGAAAAAAAAGTAAGTAAATATTTGTTACATATATAATGTTGAAGCTTTTAATATATTAAAGTAATTTTATTTGATAGTACATTATAAGAACTATAATATAAATGTTATATTTTTAAATCAATTGTACATTTTTTAGATTCAGGTGTATCATATGCTCAGGACATTATTGCAAGAAACTGATTCATCTGCTTTTAATAAATTATTAAATTTTCTGGAATATTTGAAGGAAGATTCAGATACCCTGGAATTTGCAATTTTTTTCGAGCAATATTATGCATGTAAAGCTGAGCACTGGGCATATTGTTTTAGGTTGCATTGTGGCCTAAATACCAATATGCACATTGAAAGGATGCACAGAACAATAAAACATATTTATTTACATGGAAAATTCGTCAAGAGATTAGATAAGGCAATAGGTGCTATTATGAAACTTGTTAAAGACAAATTATTTGAGAGACTTATTGTGATTCACAAAGGTAAAGTCTCTACCAAAATTAATGAATTAAGACAAAGGCACGCCACAAGTCAGTCTCTCGATCTGGATAAAGTAGTTAAATCCGATAATGGTTGGTTAGTGCCCTCTACTTCAAGCAATGAAATGTATACCATTGAGAAGGTAAAAGAAAGTTGTCCTTGTAAACTAGTGTGTGAAGATTGCGAAGTTTGTATACACTGCTATACTTGTACATGCTTGGATTCATGTATAAAATGGAACATGTGTAAACATATTCATTTAGTTTGCAAGTATACCCAAATGGATTTGACTAAAGAGAATACCATTCCAAATACAAATTTATTAGCAGGTAAAGTTTTTTATACCTTAGTATATGAAAATAATGTATCTTTATAAATAATATACATGGTTATGCAATGGTTTCTAAAAAGCTAAAATTACAGATTAATTTTATTGAAACATTTTTTGGAAATTCACAAATTTTTATAAGTATAATGACATAACCACACTGTTGTTTAAGTCTAAAAAATGCGTTCTTCTAAAATTATTTTTTTTTTAATTAGGTATAGGCACTGCTGTCATTTGAAGTTTCCAATACAATAAGTATGTACCCTTTAATATAGGTAATTTTCCTAGCTTATTGGGTGGCTTGGTCTATATGAAAAACTTTTAGATCTTTTCCTTTGGTTATTATGTTAGATCAACATATATTGATAAATATAATGGGTGGCAGTAATAGTAGACACTTCGATATATAACTTTTATTTAACTTTGCTTTTTTTCAGGCTGTGTAGAACTTATTTATAGACGAAATAAATTACTTATCTGATATATTATTACTTTGATTTAGGTGATGATGATAACCTGGTGATTGAATGCGATGACGAGAAAAGGGCTTTGATTGATGCGGTTAGCAAAACAAGAAGCGATGAAGAAAGTCATTTAAAAGGAGCAAATAAACGATTTAGTTTCCCTAGAAGAATTAAAGGCTATACAAAAAATCGTTATTCCGATAAAACCCACATATATGTCAATATATATGTTTTACACTAGTTTTGCTTTATTTTTTGAGAAAAATAAAAAAAACAGAATCTTGTTTTAAATGCTATTTTCCAAATAGTTTATAAAATTGCTTAGTCGAAATTCTAAATGCTCAGCAAATAATAAAAAAATTACTTGTGTTAATAACAAAATATTTTATAATTACCATTTTAAAAAACTCTCCATAAAAAAAATTTCCAATATAACACCAACCAAAAGACAAAAATATTAACTTAGGTATATGCAATCATTATCACTGTTCAGCGCATTTTCATAGAAATCAACCGCTGTGCTGACTAGTATATTTTTTTTAAATAATGATGAATAAATAAAGTATATATTAAATAAAGGGTATTTTAAATAAATTTGTAATATTTCATGCGAAAAGAAGAAAAGCATATTCCTTATATTTTCTTTATTTGTGTTAAGCGACTCGAATATGAGTCGTTGCTATAATTATTCAAAAAAATTAATTTACAATATTTTTTAATAAATCAAATGAGAAATATTATAGCAAATCGAGAACTAAGGAAAAAAACAAACTTTCATTTCCTAGCAAATTGTTTCTGAACACTTAAGATGAAAACTTCCAAATAAAATTTGGATAATATTGTAATGGCTTTTATACACTAAAATTACATTAAAAAAAAGCAAAAAAGTGGAAAAATAAAAAAAAATTCCCAAATTTAAATTGATCTCGAAAACATAATACGATCTGGAAGAAGACTACCGGAACTGTTTAATTTTTGTTGAGCTCTTCGATTGTGTAGTACCTTCAATTTCAATTTTTTTTTTCAACAATACTCGAGTACTCCGATTAAATACTCTCAGCCTTATAAAAATTTCCAAGAAATTAATATCGTATGGAGTTTCAACAAGCGAAATGAAAATCTTAATATTAAACAGCACTGTGACCAGGTACCTACAATATCTGACTGTTATGCAAATTAGTAATTAGAAAGTCAGTATGGGCAAAACCAGCTTATTAAAATTATAGCTATAGCCTTTTGTTAAAGGATTTCAATTTATTATCCCTAACATTTGTGAAAGTTTTCAAGATACTTATATTTTCAGATTAGGAATTAACAATTCCTAAGTGGGACATCAGGTAACAATTAAAAGGTCTTTAAAGAATAAAATTTTTATTTAAACTAATATACTGAATGCAATCTATCTGTTGGTTGAATGGTATTTGCGAAAACAATATCCTATGCATAGTCCAGGTTTTTTTTGTCGCAATCAGCACACTCGTAAATTGTGTTTTTTCTATTTTTATCGATAGAACATATTTATTATACATCGTTTCCTGTCACGTACTGGTTATATTTCAATATTGTTAATGGTCTGACAACATTCCATCCTCTCTTGGTTGTATGTTCAGTCAAAGAATTGGCAAATTCAGAAGATCCTTTTTACTTCCTCGTAGATTCGCCACTGACTACCCAACGCTTAGCTACTCTTCATACAATTTGTATTATCTTATCAAAAAAACCAAGCATTTGCAAGAAAATTGCACTTTCATATAAAAAACGAGTTATTTATCTCGTACTTTTTTTAAGCAAGGTGCAATATTTAATTACTTAATATTATTATTAATATAAAAAACAATATTAAAAGCTTTAATAAAATTAGCAATATTAAAAAATTCAATATATTTATACATATGAATGAGTGGAAACGATTACATTCAAATTTGGCAAATTATAACTCCCGTCAACTATCATAGTTTACGAACTCACAAGTACGATTGCGCGAAGCCGTGGATTTTATAAGACACGCTCGGTCTGTAGATCCTTGTCATCGGACCGACCCGCACAAGTGAGATGCGCGCGAACAGTTGCACGTTCGGTACTTTTTTCATTTATAGTTAGATCACCGCGCATCCGAGTGCGCGTTCGGTACCCCACCGGAGCGACCAGGGGTCGTATTTTTGAATGTGTTCGAATTTACTCGCATGCGATTAGTTCGAACGAAAAAAAATCGTGCACGAACGTAAAAGCGTATTTTCGAACGCAATTCGAAAGTTTAATTAGCATACGAGAATCCGTTAACCCAAATTCACCGGCAACGCCGCAAATTCGCACGAAATTAAGAAAAGAAGAGGTAGAGGTGACAGGCGACATTTATTTGACTGACAAGTTTATTTTACTTGTTGCAGCAAACTTGAAGTTTTTTAGTTTTTTGTGATTTGCTCAATTTTCTACACAGTGTTAACGTGTTTTGGTTTGTGTTTTCGTACTTATCTGTTTTCTCTGTTTCCAATATGGACAAAGAAAATAAAAATTCCATGTTCGGAGGATTTGTATCTTCCGAACAAAAAAAAGAACTGATAGATTTTATGGAAGAAAATCCCGATTTAAAAAGTGGGAAATTTACAAACAATTTTACATATAAAACGGCCCAAACAATGTGGCAGAAATTAGGCCAAATATTAAATGCTTTGCCAGGAGCAAAAAAAGAGTGGAAACAATGGCGTAAGGTAAGTAACGAAAGCAAAATGTAGATAAGTATAACTTGATACCTATTGTAACATGCATAAAAAGTAAAAAATAGCCCCTTGTAATGCAAACATCTCTTTTCATGTAGATTTGATTTCAGTATTTCCCGCTAAGCTAGGATGAATAGATTTTTTTTTCTATTTTGTAGTTTTTTAGGTAAATTCTAACATTTTGAGAACGATTTCCGGTTTCGAAGTCGAAACGTCAATGTAAAAAATGTAATTTTGATTACAATTATTGTGGCTTATTCCCATAAACACAATTTCTAATCTCTTTTCATATTTTATAATAGTTTTTATACAAAATCAAAAGGAAATGTACCTACGATTTATTTGTTTTATTTTAGACATGGCAAGATATGAAATCTAACACAAAAAGAAAAAACACAAAAATTAAAAATTCCCAAGTGGAAACTGGAGGTGGACCACCCATTAAAGATGTCAAAATGACTGAGGAAGACCTAAAAATTATTGACATCATAGGGACTGCAATAGTTGAGGGTGACCCTTTAGTTGCAGAATCTGCCACTTCATTTCATTTCAGCAATGATTGTGATGAAAATTTGGATGAAGATGCAAAAGAGGACTATGAGATTGAAATGGTAAGGTATTTTCTTTGTTTTACAAAATGTAATTTTTTGTGGAATGATGGTTTTTTTGACAATCCACTTTTCTCAGTTTTGCATTTTTTTGTTATTATCGCCGTACTAATCATATTTTTTTTTTTCATTTAATACACAATTTAATTTACAATCTGCTTCATGAAGCTATAAGTAAATGGTGTGAATGTTGAACACATGAGGGAGAAGCTGGCCTGTGGCAACTCTGATATAATATATTTTACATTAGTTCACATAAACAGTTAATTTATCAAGCCTATTGACCACAGTTTCTTCAGTCATCTTTCAAATCCAGAAGGGGTATTTAGTAGTCTTGCTTCGTTATTTTAATGATCCATTAGTCCAGCAAGGTAGTTTCTTGTGATTTGTCGAATTTCTTCCTCTACCAAAGGTATGGCGGAGTCCTTGTGTAGGGTTTTGTTGCTTACATACTAGGGTGCATTGAATATCATTCTTAAAATTTTCGATTGGACTCTTTGTATTATCTTAATGTTTGATGGCTTTGAACAACCCCAGAGTTGGACACCATAAGTCCAAATAGGTTTTAATATACATTTGTATAGGAGCAGCTTATTTTCAGTGGTTAGTTTTGATTTTCGACCTATAAGCCAGATCATCTGTCTTATTTTAATGTTAATCTGGGTTTTCTTGGCTTGTATGTGCAGTTTCCATGTTAATCGTTTATCGAGGGTTAATCCCAAGTATTTAACTTGAGTGCTGACTGGTCACTGTGTATTGTTTAATGTTATTGTGGGACATGCACCCCTTCGGTTTGTAAAGGTGACTTGAGTTGACTTTGTTTCATTTATTATTACCTTCCATTTGTTGAACCACTAATCATATAATCTATGCTTTTAGGGTAATGAAGGTGATACTGAACAATTGTCAGCAAAGAGAAAAGCATCAGAAAGTTTTACGTCCCAAAGCAGTGTTGTGGAGAAAAAAAAAGATACTATTTTTATACCTTCCACATCAAAAAAAGGTATTATTCGTACACCTTCCACATCAAAAAAAGATAGTATTTCTACACCTTCCACATCAAAAAAAGAAAAGACCAGGATTCAAAGGCTTAGTACAGCTTTGGAAGCAAACAAGCAACTTTTGGACCTTGCTTCAAATAGAAATGAAGGAAAGGAAAAATACTTTAGGGAGAAACTTAATATATATATATATAAAAGAAGTGTGGGGGCTAAGGAATCAGAGATGATTCTGTATGAAAGAGAGGTTAAGGCAAAGGAATCCATTGCCAATAGTTTAAACCTCTTGGTAAATGCACTTATTGAAAAAAATTCTTAACTGAAATTACGAATGATACTGAATTGTGTACTGAATCACATAGAATAGGTGTTTTTTTAGTTTGTAAGAAATATCGTTTCTGTTCCTCATTAGATTTATTACTTAATAATTTTTTTTATATTTTTGTAAAACTTTTTTTTATTATGTAGTTGAAATAAATAAAAACTTAAGATTAATTTTTTTTCCATTTATTAATGCAATAACAATAAACACCTTTTTTATATAAAAAAACTTAAAATAAATTTATTTTTATTACTTGAAAAGGGTAAATATACTGTTTAAAAAAATAATATTTTGATCCCCTGTACTTTTTATTACTTTAGTTTCTAAAATGGTTTCGAACAAGTAATTCTTGCAATCTTCTTCCTGCTACAAGATCCCGATTTCTAACTTGTTGCACTTCATTGATATTATTATCAATATAATACATTCCATAATCAATTTCAATGTCATTGTCTTCTTCATCCTCAAGTTCTACATTAGGCACATTATTCATAATGCACATGTTATGTAAAACTGTGCAGGCATTGACTATTTTTGATGCTGTCGTTGGATCATAATGCAGCACCCTATGCTTTAAAAGACAACGAAACCTCGTCTTTAGTACACCATTACATCTTTCTATAATGGACCTAGTTCTCTTTTGATGAATATTGTAGTTGTCTTCCGGAGTCCCTGCCAATGCATTTTGAATTGGGGTCAGCATCCATTGCCTTAGAGCATACCCAGAATCACCTAAAAATAATGAAATTGTAAAAAAATATAATTTTTGCTCCACCATACAAATTCATTAGTATGGGAAGCTTCTGTGATTGTTTCAAAATCAAAAAAAGATGCTCTGATTAAAAAAAAACTGTTGGTCTGTCTGCCAACCAATGTTGTTCAAATTTGATGGGAAGTTGCCGTTTGGGCTGCAGTTAATCACATTTTAAGGAGGTTTTAAATAATTCTCCAGGGGCAAAGAAACTGAGGAAGGAGCTAATTTTTGAAAACATTTAGGTAAAAACATGGTAATTTAAATATTTTGGCTTCACTATATTAATGTTTTTATATAAAATTAAAAATTTAATTTTTTTTCAGGCGTGCAGTTAAATTTAAGGAGAGGAGCTAAAAATTATTTTTTAAAATACATCTTGTGTACAAATTTGCATTTTTTTAAATCTAAATTTACAGAAGAACAAAAGAGTTTTAAATTATTTTGAGAGACAGATATATAATGACAATGACTATGGTACAACATTGCTATTGTTTACTTACCCAACAAAGAAAAAGATCTGTAGCCATTATTATGTATATTTCTTATATACTGGTAAGCTGCACTATTGTTAAAAATGTAGCTATCATGACAGCTGCCTGGATATCGGGGACAGACATTTAGAATTTTTAAATCAGAATCACAAATCTAAAAATGAAAAAAATATAAGGCTACCAATTAAATAAGCTTTCATACCAACAGAAATTTTGGGCAAACTATAAGAGTATCAGTTTTTTTTTTCATTACATTTTAGCTTTTACTTACTAGCTGCACATTTAGTGAATGGTATCCCTTACGGTTGACATAAACTTCTTCAGGGTATTGCTCTCCCTGTTTTGGAGCCCCTATTGCCACATGTGTGCAGTCCACACATCCAATTATTCCTGGGAAGTTGTACTCCCTATAAAATCTAAAAAGCAACATTAAAATTTTATGAATATATTTATTTATTAAATTAAATAACATTTTACAGAGTTAAAAATTAACAAGTCTAATATTAAACAATATACTAAAAAGAATATTGGAGTAAGAAAATTTTTTGGTAACTTACTATAGAAAAAAGGTCAACAAAAATTTTTCTTTCCTTTACAATGATTTTTGTAAATGTTTTTTATAGTTATTTCGACTGGAGCTATAAATATTTTTAACTAGATTTTATGTCAACTAAATAATAGTATATTATGTAACTAGTGAAAGAACCATTTCAACGGCGATTTGTTAGTTCTTTCACTCGCTCTTGCTCGTGAAAGAAGTCACTCGAGCCGTTGAAATGTTTCTTCCACGTGTTGCATATACTATTTTTTCTACGAAGTTATTTAGCACACAATTAAAAAACACAAATTTATTAGAAACGTATAAAAACGTTTGACTATTTGACGTTTAGTTTAGATTATCTGACAGGATTGCACTGTTGCCCGTAGCAAAATGTGTAAAATGATATTCGTTGTGGCATTGTTTTACTTTTTCCACTAGAGGAAGAAATGCAATTTCATCCAGTGGAATCGATGTTGTATTAGCCTACTTCTACATTAACGAGTAGAAAAATAAATTTATTTCAATGTAGGTACCTACTTACCGATCTCTCACAATACGAAGTTCCTCCATATTTCGTGGTAAATGTACATACTCATTAAAAATTTCTGGAAGATTAAGAGCTTCTACCACCTCGTGTACTGCCTTTCATACTGTTCCCTGGGAAATAGCATGATTCATATTTTTAGCTATGTCCCACTGATAGCTACCACTAGCAAGAAATCTTAATGTTGTGAAAACCTGCAAAAAATTATTGTAGGTAAACAATTTTATTACTCTCTATGTAAAATACTTGGCCCGGATGCTTATTCTTAAGGAACAAAGCGGAGGGTGCTTTGGGGAACATTTTCACAATATACCTATGTCGAATTAAAAATATTTGTTATACTTACCTTTCTCGGTATGCTCAATGCAGATGCCCTAGATGGAGGTACCAAGTGGGGCTCCAAAAGTTCTATTAGTTCCTCTGCCAGAGGCTTTGTTAAACGGTATAATTTTACAAATTGTTTGTCTGATAAGGCTTCAAGAGGGTTTAAAAATGCATGGTATACTCTATTCTCCACATTCGCTAACATTTCTGCATCTTCTAAGGCATTTAAAACATTTCTTTCAATTAAAAAATTTAGTCCGGCCATCTCATTCGAATGGTGAATACCCACTCGAGCAGTCGTGTACGAAAATCGTCGTATACGATGCGTTCGAAATCAACTCGAAAATACGAATCATCGATTTTCGTTCGAAATTCATCATCTTTCGCATACGACTTCCGTTCGAACGGTTTCGAAAATACGGGCCCTGAACGGATAGGAAAAGGATGTGCGGCAGACAAACATACGTCCAAGACAAATAAATAACAGTTCGGTACAAATAAATAGCGAAGTGTGAAGTGTAAAGTATTTTGGTAAAGTGGGAAATAGTGAATTCTGATAAATTGTTGGGTTATGTTGTAACTCAGTAACCATTTAAACATAACCCAACAATTTATCAGAATTCACTATTTCCCACTTTACCAAAATCCCTAATCAACCATTGCTTCCCTCTCTTAGTCAACAACTTAGTATAGCACACTCACAAATCAAAATTCAGGCTTTTATAAACCGAATTTAATACAACCAAAATAGATTTTGTTCAGAGTGCTAGATGCTTTAAGCATGAAGGACCTCTATTATCTCTAATTTGTTGATTAACTCATTTATTTTCCTTTAACCCCCTCCCCTTTATTCTTTAGTCATTTCCTTTACTTTTATTCTTATCAAGTCTCTGAGGAGCTCAGCCTTTTCAATTTTAAATTAATTCCATATGTTATAACTTTAATTCCTTCAGCCGGAAGATTTCTAACCCTTTATTCAATTTATTAGACTCACTTAACCTTTTTACCATACGAGCAGTATTAAACAATTTCATTTAAATACGAAGTCTTATATTAGCTACAAATATATACTATTCAATTTTACCTTGCCCTATGTGAGCAACATAAAAGGACAATTCCATATATATCTAAGATAATTTGTCACAACTTACACTTTTTAGACCACACTCTATACGACAAAGAGTAACATAAGCTGCCTAATGCATACGTCATTCTCTTAAACATGAACTTTAACAACATCAGTAATTTTACATCTTTTATATCCAAAATTAAATAATTAAAAATTTTTTTAAATCCCAACACCTTGATTGCTGTTATCATTTTTAACATCAAAGTTTTCAATCTTTTGGCTGTAGTAATGCTATGCTTAACTAATTCAATTCAATTTTACCTTGTCCTAGGTGTGAGCAACATAAAAGGACAATTCTATATATCTAAGGCTCCCCGCAAACTATCAATTTTTAATCGTACAACTATTTAGTTGTTTGGCAAAACACTACTATATCAAATTGAGGCTCTCATACTATCGTCTAAATGGTTGCTAGAAAGAATAGTCATAAAACCTCATCGATCGCCTTTTGACTGAAAAATCGCACAAGTATCGATAAGCAACTCAATTTCCATGGTATTAGATGGCCCCGCGCATAGACTCAACTAAACGGTTGTCTGACGTTCATTTGAGAGCATCTCTGAGAGCATTAATAGATATACGAACAAGTCATTCATTTTGGGAAATATAGGTAGGTTTATTATTGTTTTAAGTTTAGTTTTTATATTTATCGAGAACTCGTGTATTCTGAATTTTATTTAGTTTATATATATATGTATATATGTATTGTGACAATTGGGGTTTATAGAAAATAATTTATAAGTTATATACTACATAATATTAGATATAAAAAAGTATTTGATTATTTTAAATAAGTTATATACTAGAGAAATTTACAAAAATATATTTATGTGAGGGCATTTTAAGAAATTAGCATATAATAATTGTAAAAAGTTGTATTTTAGTAATTTTAATGTTGTAAATAGATGTAAGTGAGCCATGTGCATAGGCAACCAAAAATACTCTCGGAGTGATTGACAGATAGAAATTAATCATAATTGGGAATATAAAGTGGGGTTATAATAATATATTGTTTGAATTGTGTATTTTATTAAATTAGAGTGTTAGTTACTAATTTGAATGTTTATTCTGATCTGAAAAGCCTAAATGTCAACAAAATTATCAATGGAACATTAACGAATTCTCCAGAGTGGAGAGTGTGACCATTGTTTAGAGTCGAACATTCTCGAAATAATGATTATGGCGGTGGATCGAACAGATATTTTTTTCGAGAACATCTATATGAAAGTAATGGAACAAATTAGAACATGATCTCTTACCAGATGGTTCTGGAATATCCAAAAGGATATAAATACCCGTGATTTGGATTCAAGATGGCAGTTTTAGAAGTTTTTAGTCAGAAGTCAGGCCAGTTTATTATGAAAGTTAGTAGAAAGACACAATTAGTTAGTGAAGTCAATTGTTCACAGTTTTAGTAAGTCAGTCAAGCAGTTTAATAAGAAATATGAAAGTTAGTTGGAGATAGTCCAATTGTTTAATATAGTGAGTTAAAAGAAGATTAAAAATTATGCACATTTATAATTATACACAAATAATTATTGAAGATTATAAAAGTATATTAGAAGAATATTGGATGGACATTGGAAGGAATTAAAATTATATTATGATTGGAGATTAGTATAAATCAACTTATAATAATTGGATATTGGTATATTGAAAAGAAGAATAAATATAAATGGTGTTTGGTTGGTGGTGTATAAATGCTGGTGAAGAAAACTATATCTTAAATTGGTAGAAGCTGATAATTGGAAAAAGTAATTTCACAAAAAACAAGGATAACTGAAGTACGAAGACATTCAGTGGTGATTAGAATCTATATAGTGGAAAACAGTTCATTTAGGCATTCAGTGAAAGAAAGGTACAAAATTTTGTTAATATAATTTAGTTAGTGTCATAACAATTTCAATTTTGAAGATAGTTTGTTTAAATTTTAGATTGTCTATAGAATTTAATTAGTTTTATAAGAATATCAGTTTAAAGATAGTCTATTTTAAATTTACATTGACTAGGTTAGATATATATGTGTGTTTCATAATAGTTATAATAAAGATAATTTAAAAAAGTACTTACAAGCTAATTCTTTGAGAACCGCGATAAAAACCCTATATATTATATTATTAAAAATACTCATTGCTCATCATTCAAAACAAAAAAACACATCATAACAGTATATATATATATATATATATATATATATATGTATATATATATATTTATATATATATGTATATATATATATATATATGTATATATATATATATATTTATATATATGTGTATATATATATATATATATATATATATATGTATATATATAAATATATATACTTATATAGATATATAACATACCTATATAGATATATAATATATTCATTCGTAGGTATCTATTAACATGGCTGGAATAATTACAACCGACATTGAGTCATTTATTGACAGCGTAGAAAAGAGATCTGCACTATATCTGAAATCGTTGAAAGAGTATTCGGATGTTAATTACCGAAAAAAAATGTGGGAGGAAGTGTGCTTGGAAAATGTATCTAGTTGGGTAGAACTGGATGAAGGACAAAAAACAAAAATTGGTAATTTCATATTTATTATCTAATATTAATTAACATTGTACAACATAACAGTTTTTTAAACCTTGTCGTATTGCCACGGGACAGACCCTTGTGGGGAAACAAAATAAGACGACAAGTACTGACGGACATTTAAACCCCCGATAACATTTCTTCCTCTATTAGCATTATTGAGAGTTTCGACATTTTCTAATTTTGCGTAAAGAGTGTCTTCAAATTTAATTCCGTCTTTTATACGCACAAAATTGTGTAAAATACAGCACGCTTTTACTATAGCTACTGCAAAGTCTGTGTTTACATTTAGTGGTCTATGAAGTATGCGCCATTTATTTGCTAATATACCAAAAATACACTCTACCATCCAGAGAGCTCTGGTATGTCTATAATTGTAAATAAGTTTGTCGTATGAAAGGTTTTTTTGCGTATGGTCGTAATAAATTATCAGTTAATCCAAAAGCATCATCACCGACAACAAAAAAGGGAATAGTTTTCCCGTCATTGTCGTTGGGCAATTTCCTTCCACAAGGTACGTTTAAGTTATTTCCCATAAAATTTTTACCCATTTTTGAGTTTTTAAAAACAGCTGAATCACAGGAGCTTCCATACGCACCAACATCTACATATACAAATTTGTAGTCTGCATCAGTCCAGGCCATTAACACGCATGAAAAATATTTTTTGTAGTTAAAAAATAATGATCCAGAGTGTTGCGGTTGTATTATCCGAATGTGTTTCCCATCAATAGCCCCTATTACATTAGGAAAATTAGTACGCTCATAAAATTGATCTGCAATTGTGATCCAGTCTTCTTTAGACTTCTGGGGCATATAAATTGGCTGCAATATTTCCCACAGTATCTCACACGTGCTTCTTACTATTTGTCTAATGGTTGTAGCTCCTAACAGAAATTCAAATAATAGGGCATTGAAACTTGCACCGGTAGCCAGATATCTGAAAAAGCAAAATTTAATAATACATTTTAATTTATGTATTATAGGTGCAGAAGTTCAAAAGAAATGGCTAAATTTAAGAACATGCTTTACGAGAGAACTGAAAGCTCAACAAACTCAGGGCAAGCGGCAACCAAACGTCAAAAATATATTTACTTTGAGAAGTTACTATTTCTTAAATCCTCTTTGGCTCAGCGACCCACTGAAAGTAACATAAATGATGGTGCAGAAGATAACCCAAATATTACGGAATTAAATGAAACAGAAACACCTCGATTAGATAAGAAAACAATTAGTAGAAAAAGAACGGCAAATGCAAGTACAACATTTCAACAATCTTTGTTGAATATCTTAAAGGAAGATGTAGATGAGGACAAAAATTTTGCACTTTCAATAGTTCCATCCTTACAGTCTTTAACAGATAACGAAAAACTCGAGGCAAAAATCCAAATTCTCCAAGTGTTTCAAACAATAAAAAATAAAAGAGTTAAGAGCTTACACGAAAATAGCTACTTTACACAACCTTCAGAGGACAGCGTGCAAAGCTACTGGACGAATTACTCTGCTTCGCCGGAGAGTGATATTCTTGATTTGTAAAAATGTCAACAGTTATTAATAAAAAAATTGACACTGACTATTTGTTCTTACCTTAAAGTAACGCTTAATCTTTCTTCTGGTGCTATATGGATCCTCCATGTTATGACACGACGTTTTATAAGTGGAGCAATTAATAAAATAATTTCATTGAAGCTTGATTCGCTCATTCGATAAAACTGAAAAAACTTATCTGGGTAAGTCTTCAGATTGCAATGTAGCGTGTGAAATTTTCCATTTTTAATCTGTCGCTTAATATGGGATGTACACAGAACTTTCTTTTCCTTTTTTCATTATCTTCCATGTACAGTAATGCACAAGCAAGTACTTTTTTGTTATACGACATGATGACACACTGAAATCTCCAATACAACTATCAACTGTATGCGCACCCTACATAACTAAATAGTTTAGTCGAGAACAAATCGCAATACCCTCACGATTCGACTAAACTGTTTGGTCGTGAATAAATCGATAGTATGCGGGAAGCCTAAGCTAATTTGTCACAAATTACACTTTTTAGACCACACTCCATACTAAGAGTAACATAAGCTGCCTAATGCATACGTCATTCTCTTAAACATGACCTTTAACAACAACAGTAATTTTACATCTTTTGTATCCAAAATTAAATAATTAAAAAAATTTTTTAAATCCCAACACCTGGATTGCTGTTAACATTTTTAACATCAACAAAGTTTTAAATCTTTTAGTTGTAGTAATGCTATGTTTAACTAATATTGTTTCATGGTACATTGACATTTTGTTTTCGACACCGTTCATGGGTATCTTGTCAATCAGTTACCAGCTGAAGTCCGTTTGAAGAGGTTTACTCTCCGGACGCTGGAACTCACTTAAGGCATGGGTGTATGTTACCCGAAGTAAAATTTAATTAAATATTAAACATCAAATATTAATAATAACATTATGTACAATCTTTGTTAACTTTATATATTTTAAAGGGTTTTTACCCTAATATTTTGGTGGCTCAGGCATGTTAACCTTTAAGTATAACCATTTTGCTTTTTTTAACTTGGTAATGGAACTGTTGTTCCGAAAACGTTCGTGTTATTTGATGTAGCCCTTTTAAGGGTTTTACAAAGATTTAAGCGCTTAGCCACTGAAAGATGTACTCTTAAGTTGGATATATGGTTCATCTCACAATGTATTAACTACAAAGTTTTTCCAACCTTTTGTAGAATCAAAACCTTTCAACTAAAAATTCTAAAGAAGGAGATTTGTAACCATTATGGAAAACTTAAGTTTCTAAACTGTAAGCTTAAGGTAACATATGACTTTTTACTTGAATCCATAGGTTTTGATAACTTAAGTAACCTTCTGAATGATGTTCAGGACAAAATGGACAGTGTAACCTCTATTAAATTTGGTAAACTTAAATCTAAACTCAATAAACTCATTAGTAATGCATCTAATTCACAAAATAATAACAGTAACAAGAACAAAACTAAATTCTCTAATTTCCCATTTCACCCTAGGCTCAAAAATCTATCTTCAGTAATTTTTGATAAAAATGAACTCAACTTATTGAATCTAGGTCACAAATACTCCATTCCAAGGAAGGTTTCTGAAAAGGACCTTCAGAGTCTCTCCATTGAGCTAGATGTTATCATCCACAATCTCTCAGTCCCTCTAAATAAAAAAACTTCAATTAGAAACTCTTGCTTACCAACTGCTTACAAAACTATCTATAAATTCAAAAACAAAAATTTTTCATCATCTTCTACTTCTTTCAATATCTCTACTTCCAATGCTCCATCAAACACATCCAACAACTCTTTATCCATCAACCTACCCTCTATTTCTCAAAATTACTCATTCAGTGTTTCTTTTCCACAATTTTCAGACAAAAAACAGAAAGACCAACTCCAAATCCTCAAGTCTATCCAAAACAAAATTAAATCTCATAATCTAATTATTAGTAAATCAGACAAAGGCAATTACCTAGTCATTCTAGATCAAAATTTATACAACGACAAGGTCACTACATTTCTTTCCGAAAACAATTTCACTATACTACCAGAAGATCCAACAAAAAAGTTCATCAACAAAATCAAAGCCACCAATAAACTGTTTACAGAATTTCTTTCAGAACACGATGCTCCATATTATAAAATACCTACTAACCCATTGACACCCAGATTGTATGGTTTACCTAAGATACACAAAGAGGGAATTTCCATTCCTCTTCCATCAAGAGGTGATGCTCAAGGATATTATGAACGTTTAAATGGAGACTCCGTCCTGATGAACTTGGTGACCTTGAAGATAAAACCATGACACATTAGCAGTTTTGGGAATATATGTTTCTTGTATTTTAGTTTTGTGTTACAATTATATTTTTTATATAATAGTATTGTTGTATTAAATGTAATAATTTCAGTAAAACTTTTCTAAAGAGTTCATATCTTAAAATGCAGAAAGTAACCAACTCACTTTTATACATATATATGCATAGCTGTACTATTATTTTAACACTAACATTTTGAAGAAACATAATTCTAATGTATTAACCCACTTACGAACTTTCCTCAAATAAATTTAGATGAGCTACAATTTTTTTTGTCGCTGAAACTTTAACTCCATTTTTCTCAGCTTGTGCTATTTGTGGATTGTTCCCTTTCTGCAGAAAGTCGTTCAATTGCAAGAAACGCCACGCCCGACAAAATCAACTAATAAACTAATCAAATTAAAATACGCGACACAAAAATAACCATAGTGTAATAATAAATATAGTGAAATACGCGACGGTGAAGTGTATCGCGAAAATAATAAACAGTACAATCAGAGTGTTGACAGTGACAGGACACTACGCCCAACAACACTCAAAACCGCGCAACACAGTGAAAAGGCACCATCTCCTAGATTTAAGTCCACTAGTTAGTTAAGTTAGAATAGTTAAACCTGTTTACATATTAGAAATAAATTAGGGAAGTAGACTTTGCTTTTATGTTCATTTATAACTATGTAGAATTTATGCTTTATTTTGACCAATAAAGATATAGGGGGTTCTTCTTTCGCCGCAAGTTTTTGGAGTGCGGTACTGGGATGGGTTCTCGTGACACGGTTTCGTTGCATATTGGATACATACAGGTCGTATGCCGCGAGGTAGGAAGACCAGGGCCACGATTGGTTTGTACACTCCTCGGAGTGGACAAACGAATCGGAGGCGCGAATAGCTCTCTTTCATGTCTCTACCCACTCTCCGTTCGGCTTGCGGAGATAAGAATACGGCCGAGGCGATTTTCCCTGCCTGTCGTAAGAGGCGACTATTGGGAAGGAATGAACAGGCAGAGAGCCGTCGCTTGAGGTGTCGGATTTGTAGAAACGCACGTAGGGCGCTTCGGCGTTACGGTCACCGGTCTACACTCCTAGTATCCGAGACGAGTCTCTCGTGGGACCACTCTACTCTCATTCCACAGAACCAGGTGAGGTTGAACGTGCTGCGTCCCTGATACGCCCTTTCCCCATTAAGGAAGTGGGATTACGGCACGTACCCACCTGTGAGATTTGTGAGTGGCAGAGGAGAGCTCCTCCGCGGCAACCTGTCAAACGTGCGAGGTCGAGCCTCGACCTGCGTTCACTTACACAAAAACTTCTTTTTGTATAATGATTTAAAATTTTATTATTAAAATTTTTAAAAAATTATACAAAATGGATTTAAAAATTTTTCAGAACATTTTCGATTCTATCAGATCATCCTCAGTAAAAAACGTCTATATAGTATTTGAAACTAGGCACATGATAAAGTCAGATGGTCCTTAAATTACATAATTTAAGTAACTAACATTGCAACTAATTAAAAACTAGGTCGATGATAATGGATTACATTTTTTTAAGGGGACGTACAATTTCCCAGCTCAAAAAAGGGAACCTTATGCCCTGAAAGATAACAACCAACTATCATCAACAATCTTGAGTTATTATATTTACAATGTAATTAGAATATTAGTTACTCAAATTATGTAATTTAAGAGTCTTTTGACCTCATTATATGAATATAATCAAAAACGTTCTGAAAAATTTTTAAAAACATTTTGGATAATTTTTAAAAAAATTTAATATTAAAATTTTATACCATTATAAACAAAGAAGTTTTTACTTCATTGTAAGTGTTTTTTTTTTAATAAATTCAATTTACCTACTTCATTAGGATAGGAGATATTTATTTGTAAAAATTTATAGATGAATCTGACGAATCATAATATGATAGTGGAAAAGAAACTGTTTCGAAATTAAAAATTAAGAAGATACGGTACACCCAAACCTATAATGTGGACTGGGAAAGAAAATTTATTTGTTTTAATTATTTATTTTACTTTTTTTTTAACTAACATCCCGTCATGAGATCGTAGCCAAAAGTTTGGTGAAACAAAAAACCATTGTTGATGCTTTTCAACAAACCAAGGGAGACAATGAAGTAAGAGAAGGTGAAGTTAGGCTAGCTTCTTTTATTTTGGAACATAATTTGTCTTTTAATGTATCTAACCATTTACCGCCTTTAACCCTTTCACTGCGCATGGCACGGATCCGTACCAGGCTGAGTTTTCAGACTGCGCGTGTCACGGATCCATGACACATGCACATTATCACTTTCCTTGCCAGTAGGAACTGAGCGCTAGTTCAAGGTAGACGTACGTTGACGAGCGTGTAGCGTACATATCGGGACTTCTAAAAAGTTCGTTCGTTTCGGATTTTGTTTTTCGTAGATAGAGTACTATGAATGATAGTAATGCAGGACCGTCGGGCAGAAAAAACGTAAATTTGTGTGTAAAAATCCTAAAAAAACTCACTGATAAGGAACTATTACAACTATTGGAAGAATCGAGTGACATGAAACATATTTTAGTGATGACGATGACAATTTTGAACTCGACGATGAGTCAAGTAATAACGAGTTAGATAGTGATGGAGTAGATGATGGCGACAATGAATCAGGTAGGATTACATTTTATATTTATTTGGGTAGTAAAATTCATAATGTTGTTTAGTTCTAAAAGTGGGCACTGTAGTATTATACAGGGGGTGTTCAAAAATAGTTTTAATTAGTTTTTCAAAAACTTAATATAAATTTTGTTACAGGAGCAGTTTTGTCGACTACACAAGGACAACATCAAGTTCCCGTTGTTACAGATCTGGCTGCAGCTGCGAATCCTGTAGTAGGCACAACTCTTGCTGTCACCACAGCAAGTACCATTCCAAAGTGGTCGGAAGTTCCTATGCGTATGTTAGATATTCCATTTTCTAAAACTAACGAGCTATTACAAGCAATACCGGGAAATGAACCCATAAACTACTTCAGAGCAATACTTCATGACCAAATTGTAGGCCAAATATTAGAAGAAACTAATACTTACGCAGATGATGTTTTCCTATCTCACGGTGCTTTGGAAAAATCTCGAATTAGTAGGTGGAAGAATGTAACTTTTCAAGAAATGTTAACATTTATTGGACTAGTGTTACACACAGGTACAATACGGTTGAATCGCCTCCAAGATTATTGGAAAAGTCATCCATTATTTAATTTGAAATGTTTTTCACAGCACATGAGTCGTGATCGATTTTTGCTGATAATGAGGTGTTTACATTTTAATAGAAACATACCCGGACAAGCAGCACAGGATCGATTATATAAAATAAGACCAATTATAGATTTTTTTTAACAACAAGATGTCTGCCCCTACTACCCTGTAGGCAGTATGTAAAGAACTCCAGTATGTAAACGCCATAAGTACGGAATTAAATTATATATATTAACAGAACCGGGTGGCACAATTCTAAAAACTTTGGTATATACCGGGGCTTCGGATCATATTGGAGGAAAAGGTCATACTACAAAGGTGGTTTTGGAACTTCTGAAAAACTATTTAGATGCTGGCCATTCTATATACTTAGACAATTTCTATAACTCTTTTGACCTAGCCAACCAGCTAACTAAGCGAAAGACTTATTGCACTGGAACGCTGAATTCAAAAAGAATTAATAATCCCACGAAACTTATTTCTAAAAAACTTAAAAAGGGTGAAACATGTGCAGTGTATTCTCACAACCTGTTGGTCGGCAAATGGAGAGACAAAAGAGATGTTCTATATTTATCTAATGAACATGAAAACGAAATTGTCGAGTTTGCAGATAGAAGACATTGTACCAAAACAAAACCTAAACCAATTTTTCATTACAATAAGCAGATGGACGGAGTAGACCACCAGGACCAAATGAATGCATATTATCCCTGTGACAGACAAACATTAAGGTGGTGTTACAAAACTATTCTATTTTTATAAATTAAAGGTAGTATAGTCGGACCAGCTCTTTAAGATTTGGTTTAAATCCAATATATACCCGGAGAGTGGGGTGGGTAAAATGTTATGGCCCAATTTTATCGAATAATGCCGCGTGTCAGACCATTAGCCATAACCCAGCGGAGGTGTTGTTGTCACCTGTCAAGAACTACACTTTATGTTTATAGTTTAAATTTTTATTAAATAGTGAAGTTAATTGTAAGAATGCTTAGAGCAAATAATATGGATTGTTACAATGATTTGAATAACCCCAGCGTATATATATATATATATATATATATATATATACCTTAGGTGTACACTACTTTATCCACGGTAAGTTTCTAACTTAATATTATATCACACCGTTTGTATTTTGTGGTAATTTATTCCTACTAAGTTTCTAACACTAACTTAACTAAATTAAATAAACCTTGTAATCTATACCCCTAATTAGTAACTAAATATCTACCTTATCTTACCTTATATTTGAATAACCCCAGCGTATATATATATATATATATATATATATATATATATATATATATATATATATATATATATATATACCTTAGGTGTACACTACTTTATCCACGGTAAGTTTCTAACTTAATATTATATCACACCGTTTGTATTTTGTGGTAATTTATTCCTACTAAGTTTCTAACACTAACTTAACTAAATTAAATAAACCTTGTAATCTATACCCCTAATTAGTAACTAAATATCTACCTTTACTTATGATCTAACTTAATCTAATTATACTTTAAACTACTAATTATAATTTAAGGTTACTTTTATTTCAGATATCAATAGTTTCAATTATCTAAACGTCTGGTGGAAGAGAAGGTTATTATAAATACATCAGTTGTATGCAACCACAGATAAACTATTTGAATATGTGACTAGTATTATCCCAAATATGATAAGGTAGACAAGATGGTTGCAGGGAAGGTAAAATGGTTCATTCTCACCAAGTTTATTGTTCACTTTCCTTCTTAGGGTCTATAGCTTGGTCTTCTTTATATCCAATAACCCTACAATCAGCTTCTGGAAGTTGTAGATCCAAACGACGAACAGCTTGTATGGAAGTCAATAAAAAGTAAACACCAGATAGAAGATTTGAAGGAGGAGAAGAATATAAAATAAAAGTATAAGGTCATTGATGTAAGGTGACCTTAATGTAAAATAATTCTTAATCAAGAATTTAATCCGCTGTAAGCGCCTATTTTACAAATAGAATTGATTCCTGATCCTGTTGATGTGAAATTGAGCTTTAAATCCAGAAATTTCCTGTATATTCAGTACCCTTGGCACATGGGAACCCAAAAATCTCAACTTTTTTCCCCCCAAAAAAAAACAACTCAAAAAAACCCACAAATCCAACTTTTAAACGAACTGATGACAAGATATCCTGTCTCCAACCTATTAGGACCAACAATTCAAAGTACAACTTTTAGTTCCATGAACCAATAAATTGATCTTTAGAAGTTGATGTCAAATAACCTGTAAGAAGAGGCTAAATGTCATGTCACTCAAGATAAGCATACCCTGCCATTAACCTAACAGGTGACAGTTTTGATAAAGAAAACATTTGATAAGAAAACAATAACCTAAAGAAGAACAATTTGAAAGATACACCAGAAGAAAAATCAAGCCCTTTAGGAAATTATAACTAAGTAAGTTTTTATAAAATAAATTCAAAGCCAATTTATTGTCTATTTTATTTCTAGTTTCATTGACCACATAAGGAAAATAAACAAAGGAAATATTAAACCTGTAACAACTCTCCCCTAACTACAAAAAAGGTTTTCCTCAAGAAAACCGTAATGGAGCCATTAAAATAATTAAAATTTGTATAAATATAAGAAGATCATTAATGCTATTCTAAGTCTGAATCGTCAGTTTTATCGGCATCTGTGGGTGACTTTTTAAATCTTTCGCATGCCATACTCCTAAGTTTCGTCCTTTATCGTCTTTCAGTTCATAGGACCATGGAGATAGGATCCTGGTAATGTGATAAGGTCCTTCAAATTTTGGGGCCAATCCCGATGTTATTCCTTGAGCTTTATTTGACAAGGTGTATACTCGTTTCCAGACTCGTTGGTTGAGTGTGAACTTATCATCTCTTCTTCTAAGATTATAGCGAGTCCGACTCTTCTTAAAAGCAGTTTGAATTCGTTCAGCTACATCCTGAAATACCTCCAGAAGTGCTTTTGATCGAGATAAGGGATCATAGATATCGTCGAGAATTTCCAAGGCTGTGTTGTCTGAACCTCGAAGGTTTAGCTCTCGGGAAAACATAATACATTTAATAGCTATTAAATGTGGAAATAAAGCCTACAATCCATTTAAGACGACAAAAGGACTTCTACAAGGCTGTGCTACGTCCCCTACTCTGTTTAAAATATTCTTGGAAAAGACACTCAAACTATGGAGGAGAAAGTGCGAAGGAATGGGCATACCAGTAAGAGACGAATACCTATACACCTTAAGTTTTGCCGACGATCAAGTAGTCATCGCACAAGATGAAGAAGATCTCAGCTTTATGCTCAGAAAACTAGAAGAAGAATATAAAAACAACGGAATGGAAATAAACTTAGAGAAAACCGAATACCTAACAACAGAAAACAAGGATATGAGAAACCTAGAGATAGACGAGGGAAGACAAATAAATGGAACAGATAAATTCAAGTATTTAGAAACCATAATATCGAACCAGGGAACAACAGAAGAAGATATAAACAACAGACTGAGACAAACAAGAAACTGTATAAGACAACTAAACTCAGTGTTGTGGGATAAGAACATTACGATAAAGACAAAAAAGAGAATATATAATACCCTGACATATGGGTCCGAAAACTGGACAATAAACAAGAGAAATAGAGGTAGAATAAGAGCAGTAGAAATGGAGTTCCTGAGAAGAAGCTGTAGACTTACAAAAAGAGACAGAATTGAAAACGCAGAGATTAAGCGGAGAATGGGAGTGCAATCAGACATAATCGACTATATAGAGGAGAAGAGACTATCCTGGTACGGCCACGTCAGAAGAGCGGACAGAGGACGCTGGATAAACAAAATCACAGAATGGAGCCCGATTGGAAGAAGAAAGAGAGGAAGACCCCGAAGGTCATTCAGAGATGAAATCGACAAGGCTATGGAGAAAAGAACCCTGCGAGATGGAGACTGGAATGACAGGGAAAATTGGAGAAAACGGTTGAGTGAAGGAAGACAGTGAAAACTGTGGAAATCCTTAGTAGTAGTAGAAAACATAATAAAATTTGGGGTCATTTGGGTGACCTCATGGCGGCCGGACCGCATAGCACAAGCAACCTTTTGCAAGTATGTATCCCAAAGGCGATGGTTCTTTTCCACATAGGCACTCAACATGGTCTTGAGTACTCGATGATATCTCTCAACAGTGTTTCCCTGAGGGGAATAGTTTGAAAGGTAACGTTTTTCTACACCATACTTGTTCAAAATCGTATTGACCTGATGACTATGAAACTGTTTCCCATTGTCCATAATAATCTTTTCAGGTACCCCAAATAGTAGAAATACGTTATCTTCTATATGATCTGCGATTTTTGAAGAGGTGGCGTTTCGAAGAGGAAAGAACAAAACAAATTTGCTAAATACATCACAGACCGTGAATATGAAGGTGTATCCTGCTGACGAACGGGGAAGAGGTCCAACTAGATCTAAGCTCAAAATTTGCCATGGACGTGAGGTAGTCAGAGTCATACTTAGCATCAGCCCTCGTGGTGCTTTCTGTTCGGGTTTAGTTTTGAGGCAAGTTTCACAGCGACGAATATAACGGGCAATATCTGCTTTCATTTTTGGCCAATAATATTTTTGATTTATCCTACCCAAGGTTTTATATACACCCTGATGTCCACAAGTGACGGGTGCATGATGATCATGAATGAGAGAAGTGCGATTTTCTTTGGGAATTACTAATTTCCATTCTTGAATTCGGCTGATAAGGTTCGGATACGGAACCTTGGCTAGTTTATAAAGTTGTTCATTCTCAATTCTCCAATCAGGATATTTATCTGGAGTCTTCTTTATTTTTCCTAGTTGACGGATGTACCAAGAATCTTTTATCGGAGGATTAAACGGAGTGGTTTGTATGGTTTCGACGCAAGGAACTGATCGGGAAAGAGTGTCTGGTACTACATGTTCTGCTCCTTTCCTATGTATAATCTCAAAATCATACTGTTGTAGACGTACTGCCCATCTGGCTACACGACCGGCCTGGTCCTTAAAGTTGTACAGCCATTTGAGGCTGTAATGATCGGTAATTACCTGAAATCGCGTTCCTTCCACACAGGGTCTGAATTTCTCTACGGCATGCAATACCGCTAGGCATTCCTTTTCGGTGCTTGTATACCTACGTTCTGCCTTACTAAGAGATCGGCTTAGGTAGGCGATTACTTTCTCTCCGTCCTCGAATTTCTGAGATAATGTTGCTCCGATACCATAATCACTCGCATCTGCTTGGATTATAAAGGGCAGATCGAAATTAGGACAGGTAAGTATTGGAGCTGATATCAGATGTTCTTTGATTTTCTGTAAGGCAGCCGTGCATGAATCGTCCCAACAAAATTTAACATTTTTATGAAGTAACGCTGTCAACGGGGCGATAAGGATGGCGAAATTCGGTATAAAGCGGCGATACCAGGATGCCAGTCCAATAACTCTACGAACCTCTGAGGTGGTTTGGGGGTTTGGGATGCCAACAATTGCTTCAACCTTTTCTGGGTCCACAAGTAAACCAGATTCATTAACTATATATCCCAAATATTTAAGTTCTGGTTTACAAAAATGGCATTTCTCTCGATTGAGCGTCAAACCCGCATCTTTAAGTTTCCGAAAAACTTTAGCCAGTACATCCAGGTGTTGTTCAAAGGTTGGAGTACAAATGATGATGTCGTCTAGATAGACGAATACGAATTGTTCCAGTTCATATCCTATGACACGATCAATAAATCGTTGCCAAGTCGCGGGGGCTGAATGTAGCCCAAAAGGCATTCTCTTAAATTGAAATAGTCCTCGCGTGGGGACAACAAAAGCCGTTAGAGGTCTGCTAGCCTTAGCCACTTTTATCTGCCAATAAGCTGACTTGATATCTAGTGTCGAAAGATATCTTGCATCCCGTAATTTGTCCAGGGTGGATGAGACAAAAGGTATAGGATATGCGTCCTTTTCACTAACTTCGTTAAGTTTTTTGTAATTGACACAAAATCGGTAGGATCCATCAGGTTTTCTGACCAAAACAATAGGAGAAGCCCAAGGGGAAGTCGATGGTTCTATTATGTCTTCTTTTAACATCTTATCTAGTTCAGTATTCACATGTTTTTGCAAAGCCGGTGAAAGAGGGTAATGTCTTTGTTTTATAGGTTGAGCAGTGGTTCTTATCTCATGTTCGACTAAATTAGTACATCCTATTTTACTACCCATTGCACGGAAAGTGGTCTCGATCAATTCGTCCAAATGCATCTTTTGTGTCGTAGATAGACGCTCGATGGAATGGATGGCCATTATGTGATTTAGTGGTAAATCATTGTCTGTCCGAAAAGACCATTGTCCGGAGTATAAGTCAGGAACGATGTTCATGGAAATCCAAAAATCTATGCCCAGGATAGCGGTGTGTGGAAGGCTAGGTACCACCATTACTTCCATAATTTTCACCCTATCTTGTAGTTGGATGGGTATAGTGATGGAACCAAGAATAGGACACCTTACACCGTTGGCGACAGTACATTCCCTAGGTTGTCCCGAAGGTTTCAGTGTACACACTCTTTTGAGTCGTTCCCAACCAAGACTACCGATAACTGTCTTAGAACATCCACTGTCCAACAAAGCTAAAAATTGATTACCTAAAATCGTGATGGACAAATAAGGTCGAGTGTCATGCTTTGCATGAGCTAATACAAAATCTAGTAGTACGGACATAGAAGAAATTTTGGAAGTCGGATTTTCAATAGCTGATCCCGACCGACTTACTGTGGACCGGCCCGGAAGTTTTTTGTGCAGGTAGGACAATTCTTTACCATTACTCCGGCATAACCACACTTAAAGCAGAATTTTTTACGCGGATCAGGACAATTTCGGAATTTATGCGTATCTTTGTGGCAGTTCCAACACTGTGGTTGTCGGCTAGTAGTGGTGGAGTGAGAAGTAGAAGAAGAGGTAGGAGGGTCTCCTAAAGTACTGGTCCTACTATCAGTGTGGTCGGAAAAGTTTCCTTGTTGGCCAGTGCTTCCTAAGGAGGTCCGTATCGCGGAGATGTGTGGTGGTTGAGATGGACGATGGTATGCCAGTTCCGGTTCAAGTAAGTTTCTATAGGAGGTAGAAGGTGGGGTGAAATTCTTCACTCTTTCTTCTGTCTCCTCAACGGCTTTACATAACCGTATTAACTCCTGAACTGTCCTAACCTGATGGAGGGCTAATTGACTCTGGATATATGGTAAAAGGTTTCTTCGTAAGATGTTTACACGATACTCTTCGGATGGCTGATGGTCTAATCGGCGAAATAAGTTCTCCACTGCGGTTATGTAAGTCAGAACTTTCTCTTGGCTACCTTGAGTCCTACGGCGAATTTCGTCCCATAAACTGTACTCGTAGTCATATGGTCTAAACGCATCCCGTAACTGAGTCACTAGGTCATCCCAAGAATGAAAATTTCCTGTCCTGAACCAATACAACGCCTCTTTTTCGAAGAGTTCCGGGGCAGATAGAAGAAGTTGGGCTTTACTTATGCCACGTGAGAGCCGGAATTCTTCAACTCGTTCCAAAAATTCGTTAACGCTAGAACGCCCGTTGAATCTGAGATTCCATCGATAAACGAGTGGATTTGAAGAATATGTCCCCTCTCCGTAACCAGGTATAGAAGTAGTATTAGGTCCCAGACGAAGGTTACCAAACTGCGGGGCAAGGGATCCTGCGGTATCCACAAATCTACGGGAACAACTAGGTTCTTCTAGCGTTGTCATATTACGGGGATATTCCATTTCATCAATAGCCACTATCCGTGAAATATCAGAAGTGAAGTGAACTTTGGAATTGGATGAACTAGGAAGCTCTTCGTGTGTTTTGTTTAGTCCTCGTGGAAAAGGTGCTCGGGCTGAATCCAAGTACGAACTAGATTGCCTAGTCAAGAATTTGCTCGTATATGGAGGAGGGTGGTTTAAATTGTCCTCCGGATGGTCTACAATGTCTCCTATGATGTTTAGGCTTCTTGAGATATTGGGTAAACCTGGGGGGTTCAAGGTATCCAGAAGGGATTCTTCGGTTTCCCTACTAACCACTGGATTCCGTTGACCATTTGGTTCTGTTCCGATAGCGGCAGCCGGATCCTCACGTGAGAGTAGATATCGGTTTATCTCTCGTGTTACATCACCACGGTTTCTTCGCATTGGGCTAACCATTTCATATGCCATATTTAAGTTGGTAAATAATTGGTTACATTGCGTAGTAAGTTTGCATCGTTCTTGCTCCTCTTCAGGGTTATCGCCTTTAAACCTTTCCAATCGATGAGATATGTGTATCAGTCGTGCACATATTCTACGAAAATCATTTTCATAGTTATCTGGATCAATTTCATTTATCATTTCAGCTAACTCTTCTACTTTATCTCGACAAACTGCATATTCTTCAGCGAAAGTCAATGAAATGCAAGATGTAGCTATTTCTTGATTTCCTGTTTCCTTTTCAGATCGAAGTACCTGTCGTAATTTTGCTTGCTTTTCTTCTACTGTAGCGCCAACCGGTATGCCTCTGATCCGTAGTTCATATGTTAATTCCTCATTCTTTAATCTGTTTACTTCCATGATAATTAATATTAAATATCCAATTCTTAATACATTCAATGAAAATATAAAACAGTTTTTCGAACTTACAACTAACAACAAAAAGAATGGTACTATCTAGATACCGAATAAAGTGTCTATTTCTATAATAATTTAAAGTTCGCAAAAAAATTAATGTAATAAATGGAAGAGTATACACAAAAATATAGTCATGTAAATACACAATTTCCCCTCCTTCCAGGAAGAAAAGAAATTTAAAAGAAAGTTACTCCTAAAATGTGAAAATTATAAATAATATAAAGATTTAATTAGAAAGTTGTATATAAATAAATATGATAATTTTGTTGTGTTGATGTTTTATATATATGTTTATTAAAGATTAAGGTGTAGGTAGGTTTAAGTACAATATAGCACTAGTATTATTATTTTATTTATTTATTTTTTTATAATAACCTTCCGTTTTCTAACTACAAAATGTAAACCACAAAAAATAACAATAGAAAAGCCTTTAAACCACGTAGGGCGCCACTGTTACAAAAATATTCTATTTTTATAAATTAAAGGTAGTATAGTCGGACCAGCTCTTTAAGATTTGGTTTAAATCCAATATATACCCGGAGAGTGGGGTGGGTAAAATGTTATGGCCCAATTTTATCGAATAATGCCGCGTGTCAGACCATTAGCCATAACCCAGCGGAGGTGTTGTTGTCACCTATCTATGGTTGTCACCTGTCAAGAACTACACTTTATGTTTATAGTTTAAATTTTTATTAAATAGCGAAGTTAATTGTAAGAATGCTTAGAGCAAATAATATGGATTGTTACAATGATTTGAATAACCCCAGCGTATATATTTATATATATATATATATATATATATATATATATATATATATATATATATATATATATATATATATATATATATATATACCTTAGGTGTACACTACTTTATCCACGGTAAGTTTCTAACTTAATATTATATCACACCGTTTGTATTTTGTGGTAATTTATTCCTACTAAGTTTCTAACACTAACTTAACTAAATTAAATAAACCTTGTGATCTATACCCCTAATTAGTAACTAAATATCTACCTTTACTTATGATCTAACTTAATCTAATTATACTTTAAACTACTAATTATAATTTAAGGTTACTTTTATTTCAGATATCAATAGTTTCAATTATCTAAACGTCTGGTGGAAGAGAAGGTTATTATAAATACATCAGTTGTATGTAACCACAGATAAACTATTTGAATATGTGACTAGTATTATCCCAAATATGATAAGGTAGACAAGATGGTTGCAGGGAAGGTAAAATGGTTCATTCTCACTAAGTTTATTGTTCACTTTCCTTCTTAGGGTCTATAGCTTGGTCTTCTTTATATCCAATAACCCTACAATCAGCTTCTGGAAGTTGTAGATCCAAACGACGAACAGCTTGTATGGAAGTCAATAAAAAGTAAACACCAGATAGAAGATTTGAAGGAGGAGAAGAATATAAAATAAAAGTATAAGGTCATTGATGTAAGGTGACCTTAATGTAAAATAATTCTCAATCAAGAATTTAATCCGCTGTAAGCGCCTATTTTACAAATAGAATTGATTCCTGATCCTGTTGATGTGAAATTGAGCTTTAAATCCAGAAATTTCCTGTATATTCAGTACCCTTGGCACATGGGAACCCAAAAATCTCAACTTTTTTCCTCAAAAAAAAAAACAACTCAAAAAAACCCACAAATCCAACTTTTAAACGAACTGATGACAAGATATCCTGTCTCCAACCTATTAGGACCAACAATTCAAAGTACAACTTTTAGTTCCATGAACCAATAAATTGATCTTTAGAAGTTGATGTCAAATAACCTGTAAGAAGAGGCTAAATGTCATGTCACTCAAGATAAGCATACCCTGCCATTAACCTAACAGGTGACAGTTTTGATAAAGAAAACATTTGATAAGAAAACAATAACCCAAAGAAGAACAATTTGAAAGATACATGAAGATACTACCAGAAGAAAATCAAGCCCTTTATGAAATTATAACTAAGTAAGTTTTTATAAAATAAATTCAAAGCCAATTTATTGTCTATTTTATTTCTAGTTTCATTGACCGCATAAGGAAAATAAACAAAGGAAATATTAAACCTGTAACAGTGGTACAAAAAATTGGGTATCCATTTCATACAACTTATGCTCCTCAATGCCTTTTTCCTCTTCAAAAAATATTCAGGTAAAACCATGAGTCTTTATGATTTCCGAACTAGCAGTTCAAAACTATTAAAAATTGAAGTACCCAATACTAAAGCTGCCCAGACCAATAACCCAACATCACATAAACTGACAAAAATTACATCTGTGAACAAAAAAGGTGAAACAAACAGAAAACGTTGTAGATTTTGTTCCCAAATGAAAATTAGGAAAATGACATTGTACCATTGTGAAGGATGTCCTGAACAATCTGGATATTGGTGGGAGATTGCTTCGATGTTACCCATAAATAACATTTTTACTATTTTTGTTTTATATTGTTTTTTTTCGTTTTATGTTTATTGGAAAAATGATTATCTTTTTATTGTGTTAGTTTATTTTATTTTGTACTTTGTTGCAACACAAATATTTTCCTGTTTTTGTTATTTTATTGGAAAAGTGCATTATTCTTGTTCTTTTTTTTTTTATTTTAATCTTAGAGTTCAAATATATTATTTACTCATAATTAACAAAATAAAGATTTTCTTAGCATCCTTTAAAGTTTCTTCTACATAAATTTTGGCCTAATACCGATTAGGTAGAAATAATTTCCATAAATTGATCGAAACACAAACAACAAACAAATTTTCTTTAATTGTAGATGAAAGTACAGACGTTGGTTCCTCAAAATGTCTTATGTCTTGTTGTAAAACGTTTTAAAACAAGGTAGAGAAATAAGGACACGCATTGAAATTGCAAGACAAGCATTTATAAAAATGAAAACAATGTTTGTCAATCGAGACCTTCCTCTGGATCTGAGGATAAGAGCCTTAAGATGCTACGTGTTCTCGACTTTGTTGTATGGAATGGAAAGCTGGACACTAAAAGTTGATAATATAAAGAAATTGAAATCATTTGAGATGTGGTGCTATAGAAGAATTTTGAAAATACCATGGACCCAACGAGTTACAAATGCAGAAGTGTTAAGAAGGCTACAAAAGGAGTGCGAGGTCATAAAGCACATCAAAACAAGAAAGCTGGAATATTTAGACCACATTACCAGAGGTGCGAAATATGAGATATTAAGGCTCATAATGCAAGGTAAAATCAAGGGTAAAAGATCCATAGGAAGACGAAGAATTTCCTGGCTGAGACACCTAAGAGTGTGGTATAGTTGCAGCTCAGTAGATCTTTTTAGAGCAACCGCCAATAATGGGTTAATAAAATTTTTTTTTCTTGAACATGGAATAGATTACGTTCGAAATATGATAGGGTTTGGGAGTGATGGGGCAAATACCATGATGGGTAGCGGGCATTCTCTCCTGACTTTATTGAGGAACGATATTCCAAATTTATTTGTAATAAAATGTAGTTGCATGTAAGAAATTACCGAATTCAACTGAAAAACTGCTTCGGGATATTTATAAATATTTCCAATATACACTACCGAGCATAAAATTAGGGTCACCCCGTAATTTGAATTTATTTTAGAAATTATTATTCTGTTTTAACTATTTTCGGTTGTAACATAGTTTATTAATGGATTTCTTAAAAAAAATTGTTGTCGTTGTTGTTTCGACAAGCGTTTGAGATAAAAAGGGCTCCTTATCCTAATTCCTAAAAACCGTTATCAGCACAGTATTTGTTTCTATGGTTTTAACGTCAATTGTAAATTGTTTGTGCATTGTTATCACTGTCAGTGTATTGCAATGAGCATAAATTCTGTTGTGGCGGCATTAGAAGATAACCACGGTCAGCGAGAAACTGCGAGAAACGTTGGTGTAAGTCTCTCGAGTGTGCAACGAGTATGGCAACGTACGAAAAGACTGGTCTGCTTACTCGAAGACCTGGTCAAGGCAGGATTACAATAGCTAGAGATGACCGCTTTGTCGTTTCTAGTGCTTTGAGAAACCGAACGGTCACGGCAGTTTCTCTTCGAAATCATCTGCAAGAAGTGAGAAATGTAAACATAAGTGAATGGACAGTTAGGAGACGACTTCATGCTGCTGGTTTATCTTCTCGAACTAGAGTAACTGGAGAACACTTGGGTTGGACAATGCAGGATTGGAGTCGTGTATTGTTTTCCGATGAATCGAGATTGGTGCAAGAATGGAATAATGTTCCGCAGAATGTGATCCAAAATCTGATCCAAAGCATGCCTCGTCGTTTGCAAGCTGTTATCACTGCCAGAGGAGGGAATACTCGCTACTGAAGTTCTTAAAATTTCTTTATTTCAACAAAAAGCACATCAAATTAAAATTGTCCCTTTTCAATATTTAGTATATCAAAGGAAAATTCTTCATTTCCATTATTTTTAATAAACTTTAAACGACAAAAACGTTGTTTTCTTTAAGCAATCCATTAGTAAACTATGTTACAACCGAAAATAGTTAAAACAGAATAATAATTTCTAAAATAAATTCAAATTATGTGGTGACCCTAATTTTATGCTCGGTAGTGTAGTCCGAAGAAATTTGGTCAATTCAGACAATTTCAAGACTTTTGTTCTGTGAAACCTCAGAAAATGCTGCAACCAGCTCAAACCCGTTGGCTTTCCTTAGTTTCCGTTGTCAGGAGGGTACTGGAGCAGTGGAATGCCCTGAAACTATTTTTTCAGTCCGAAGTATTGACAGATCCGGATAAAAAAAATGTACCTGCATTTTTCGGATTTTATTTTGCCAATGGTGACAGAGTTGAATAAACTCCAAAGAATGAAGATCCAAAAATCTTCATTATGTTTACCAAGGTAGAATCTTTAATGAAATGTATTCTTGAAATGTTTGTGAAGTCTACAGCTGTTGACTCCGGAGATGTTTCAAAGGCTGATTATAAACTTCCGTATAACTTACTACCTTTGTCTGAGGTGTATCTTGGAGGAGCAGTAGCAGCTTTCGTACTAGAGAATAAAAACTTACCGGATTCTGAACTTCAAAAATTCAGAATTAGTTGTATCCAATTTTATCAAGAACTACTCGATCAAATAAAGTCAAGATTTCCATTTGATCGAGCAGACTTGAAAAACATGGATCTTCTGATCCCAGCAAACATATGTCACAAGAAGCATTCTTCTATAATGCCTCTAGTGATTAGTTTTAACCACATAATTTCTTCAGATCTATATAATGACATAGATCTAGCATGGCGACTACTTCTTAATAGTGTTAATCAAGCGATGGAAAAACTTGAATTTCTAAAATTTTGGGAATATGTTTCTGAACTTAGAAATGGATTAGGTGAACAAATGTTTCCTAATATTGCAAAACTTGTAAATATTATTAAAATATTACCCCACAGCAGTGCCTGTGTGGAAAGAGTTTTTAAAGAATTTCTTTCTTTCGCTTCATCTGTATGAAAATACGAAGTAAAAATAAATCTTTATTTATATCACTCCATTTTTCTATTTGACCTTATGAACAAAAAATAAAATACACATCTTCATAATATCCACTTCAATTGTTAAGAAGTGTATATAGATATAATACTTCTGGCAAAATGAAAAGATAATCTGAAATGCAGCCCTTTGGATGAGTTATCCGAAATTGCCAATCTAACAAGTTATGTTTACGTCTGTAGCCATAAACATAACAAGTTTTGTTTATGGTTACGTTTAATTTGATTTAACATTCGCTTGTGAAGCCTTGAAATTGTATATTTCAACAATATATTATAAAATAAAACAATAAAATATGGCCTTCCGTTAGAAAGACTACCAGACATTATCATTAAAGTTATTATAATTCAATTTATGCTATAAAAATTTAAATCATATTCCATTGCTATTGCACAATTTCAGTTCTAACAAACGCAATACTGAAGCATTTTTTTTGTGATTATTGCTACATTAAGATTTTGTCACATCCAGTAATTCATGTGTTAAGCAGCCGCCACCTTCCTGGATGGCAAGAACATAGTCATTCGCGCCCCGCCTAAAAGTGAATCAGACTACTTTAATTACAAAAAGGATTTAGTATAATATTGTAGATATTTTACAATTCATTAAAATATTAATGGATGTTTTATACGTAGAGATATCCATAACCCACATATGCGCTCATAACGTTCATATCATGACGACTCACGACAGTCGAATTATATCATCAGCAGCTGTAAGACAAGACGTGTTTGTTCCTCGTAACAAAAGCTAACCATAATTTGTAAGTGTTACCAATAAAGATTACTAATTGACTATAAAAGTATTATTACGACGAAGACGTGTAGATCTCAAGACGATATAAAAAGCTAGACCTACAATTGGGGGCTCAACTGAGATGATGAGATAATAAGATGATACACCCTTAGTGAATTTGTTTTAGGACGACGATCTTACTATATGGAGACGAAATTTCATTTTAACCTGACGACAAATTAGACAAGGTATAAAAATAACAATTATTAATACAGCTGATGAGACCAACCCAGATGAGAAATTAACAAGACGATAAGAAAATTAAGGACGTAACGAGGTAATGTGCATATTTCATTTTTTTACTGTCAAAGCATGCCAAGAGTCAAGGACGCTAGACGCTTAACAGATGAAGTTATAAACATGTTGATAGGAGCGAGCTTCCAGGGTGGTGACGTAATAACAGAAAGTACTTAAAGACATTAATTTGATTTATTGGTCGTTGGTTATCATTTAAAAGTTTGTTTTAATTTGAAGTGTTTACTATAATTTGTACTGTTTTTGTTACAAGGTTTTGAACGCTCTTTACTTATACAGGGTGGTTTATACAATTATATTGTATTATCAGATAGGTACATTTTAATACAATTATTGCATGTTTATTTTTGTTGTGTTCTAACTAATTTTAATTATAAACATAACGACGTTAGCATCTTTTCCAAATACTCAGCAAAATTGAAAGACGGGAAATATAACTGCTATTAAAATTTTATATAACATTGCTTTTGGGGATAAGGGTGTACCGCGAAAGCATAGATCACTTTTAGGTGATTTTAATGGTTTCAATTTAAGTAAAGATTCTGACGAGTATGCGAATAAATTCTGTAGCATATCTGAGGTGGTAATATCAGACTTGATTGCTATTTGTAACATTCTTGATTTGAACTACACTGGCTCGAAAGACGAGGTAACCGAACGCGTTTGCACATTCCTAAACGAACCACAGATGGACGAAAACGACGATAATTTAGAAAACGACGACGATGATGATGTAACGGACGAAGAAATTCCGGAGGATTTTCAGGACGACGAGAGTGATGATTCAGATGACGTAAAAGAAATCATTACTGGAAGACGAAGAAAAAGAAAGCCGGAATTATTTTCGTTGACATTTAGAGACGTCGAAGAAAGTATAAGAACTTTCGATGGCAAAGACGAGTATCCCGTACGTACGTGGATCCAAGATTTTGAAGAAGTAGCTGAGATTATAGGGTGGAATGATTTACAGAAACTAATTTTTGGAAAGAAACTATTACAAGGATTGGCCAAATTATTTGTTCAATCGGAAAGAGGGATAAAGACGTGGTCTGTGCTAAAGAAAAAGCTAATAGCGGAATTTGAAGAAAGAATTAGCAGCGCTGAAATTCACAAGATGTTAATGAATAGAAAACTTAGAGAGATGAGTCCGTGCAAGAATATGTACTGCATATGAGATAAATAGGTAGTAGAGCCAATATAGAACAAGAAGTGATTATTCAATATATTATTGACGGTACACGACGATACTAGTAACAAAATAGTACTGTATGGAGCAAAAAACTTCATGAAATTTAAAGAAAAGGTACAAATGTATAAAAAGATACTAGAAAGTATGAAACGAACAATGACGAGAGAAAAGGTACCAGATATTAGAAACCATAGAGGTGAAACAGCCAAAGGAGATGCAAGGAAAGTAATCCATAAACCAAAAAATGAAAGAGCAGGATGTTGTTACAATTGTGGAGATAGAGGCCAATCAGAGGGACAGAGGGAAGAACTGTCCTAATAGGAGCAAGGGACTTAAATGTTTCAGTTGCAATAAATTTGGACACACATCTAGTATGTGCTCGCCAAAGCCAAGCACAAGCAAAGCCGCAGACGAACCCAGCACGTCGTCAATTATATCAACGATTGATGTAATACCCAGCAGTGCAGTTAAGCTCAACATTAACGGTGTAGAGCTGATAGCTTTATTTGACACTGGAAGCGAAGTAACGGTTATCAGGCATGACGTGTATGAAAACCATTTTCAAGGCATTAAGTTGAACGCAGAAATTATACGCTTACGAGGAATTGGTATTAATAGGATCTCGACATTGGGAACTTTTACCTAAGTTATACATGTTAACGATGAAGAAATAGAGTTGAAAATGCATGTTATACCAACTGAAGCATCTCGATTCAAGGCAATCGTGGGAAATGATTTGACTAGAAAAGCCAATGTTGTTATAACGGATGGTGAAATAAGACTACGAAGAAAAGAAGACGAAAATTTTTTTATGAAAATATCACTAGATAGAAAAGACGAGGAAACTATTGAAGTCAGCCACGTTGAAGACGACCAATGCAGAAAAAAAAGTAGAAAGAATGATAACGGAATATGAACCAAGGAAAATATGTTCAACGGAAATTGAAATGAAGATCATTTTAAAAGACGAGGAACCAATATATCAAAGCCCACGGAGATTGTCAATATCTGAGAAAGAAGACGTACGAGAACAGATACAAGCCTGGCTAGATTAAGGAATAATACAAGAGAGCAGTCAGATTTTGCAAGTCCGATTGTATTGGCAAAGAAAAAGGACGGAAATACCAGAATTTGCTGTGACTATAGGAAATTAAACAAACGTGTTGTAAAAGATATATTTCCTTTACCATTAATTGAAGATGTAACTGATAGCCTACAAGGAGCTAAATATTTCAGTACAATAGATCTGAAAAACGGATTTTAACGTAGACGTCGAAGAAGGAAATCGTAAGTATACATCTTTTGTGACGCCCGATGGACAATACGAATTTCTAAGATGCCCGTTTAGATTCTGCAACAGCCCAGCAGTTTTTCAAAGATTCGTCGCTCACATTTTTAGAGAACTCACTAGAAAGAAGATGGTAATGTATTACATGGACGACGTCATTATTTTGAGTACTACCGAACAAGAAGGATTAGAGAGACTTAAAATAGTTTTAGATAAAGCAAGAGATTATGGACTTAAAATCAAGAAGAAGAAATGTCAATTTTTAAAGAGAAGAATAGAATTTTTGGGATTTCTAATCATGGAATATAATATTGAACCATCGAAAGAAAAATCGTTAGCCATAAAAAGATATCCAACACCAACTACAGTAAGACAAGTACAATCATTTTTGGAACTAACCGGATATTTTAGAAAGTTCATATATTCTTACGCAGTGATCGCTAAGCCGTTAAGCGATTTGCTTAAGAAAGACCAAGTGTTTACATTTGAAGAACCTCATATAAAAGCTTTTAAACGATTAAAATGTCTTTTGAGTAACGGACCAGTTTTGCAAATTTTCAAGCCGGGTTATGATTTAGAACTCCACACAGATGCAAGCAAATACGGATACGGAGCTTGTCTGATGCAAAAATCTTATCTGGATAATAAATTTCATCCGATATATTATATGAGCAAAAAGACGACACCACCAGAGGAAAAATACTCTAGTTACGAATTGGAAGTATTAGACATCATCCAAGCAGTAAAGAAGTTCCGTACTTATTTATTAGGTACTAAATTCAAAATAGTAACAGATTGCCAAGCCTTCCAGAAGACCATGGACAAAAAAGATCTAACTAAGAGAGTAGCAAGATGGGCTTTACTATTAGAGGAATACGAATACGAAATAGAACATCGATCAGGCAGCCGAATGTCTCATGTTGATGCTCTTAGCAGACATTGTGCTGTATTGTCAGAGGACGAGAAAATAGAATTCGGAATTATTAAAAGGCTAAAAATAGCGCAAGAAAAGGACGAATATATTCAATCAATTAAGAAAATATTGGAACGAGAAGATGAATATAATAATTATTTCCTAAAGAATGATATTTTATATAAGTACGTAGACGGTAAAGAACTAATAGTTGTACCAGAGATTATGAAAAATTAGATTTTAAGACGTGCACAGGAGATAGGACATTTTGCAGTAACGAAGACAAAAGAGGTACTTGAAAGAGAGTTTTATGTCAAAAAGGCAAAAGAAAAGATCAAAATTATCATCACAAATTGCGTGAAGTGCATTTTAGGAAATAAGAAAGAGGGAAAAAAGGAAAGAGGTTTTCTAAACCCATTACCGAAAGAGGGAACACTTGTCACTTACCATGTCGATCACTTAGGACCCCTTTTGTCAACAAATAAAAATTATAAACATATTTTGGTTATAATTGACGACTTTTCAAAATTTGTGTGGTTATATCCAACAAAGAGCACTACGACAAAAGAAGTATTAGATTGTTTAGCTAGACAGCAACAAATTTTTGGGAATCCTAGAAGAATAATAACGGAAAAAGGATCTGGATTTACATATAACGAATTCAAATTATATTGTCTGGAAGAAAATATTGAACATCTTACCATTACTGCAGGAGTACCAAGAGGAAACGGTCAAGTTGAAAGAACAAATCGGATAATAATACCTATATTAACGAAGCTATGTATTGAAAACCCAACCAAATGGTATAAACACTTAAGTAGAGTGCAACAAGCTTTGAATTCGACGTACCAGAGGACAATAGACTGTACACCGTTTGACATATTATTTGGAAAGAAAATGGAGAAGTAAGGAAGACCTAAAGATTCAAGAATTAATAGAAAAAGAAGTTGTCGAAGAATTCTCTGAGCAAAGAGAAGAGATGCGAATTCAGGCTAAGAAGCGCATTGCAAAATTTCAAGAAGAGAATAGAGTAGGTTATGACAGGAGAAGGAAAGAACTCGAAAATAAAAAGAAGGAGAACTAGTCGCTATAAAGAGGACATAGTTTGGACCTGATTTGAAATTAGATAAAAAGTTTCTTGGGCCTTATGAAGTTATCAAGATTGTAGCATTTGTAAATTTATTGGAATCCCCTCGTATATGTGTTAAATTGAAATCCCCTTATGTATGCATTATAATAACGAAGAATTTTTTCAATGTTTCTTAGTTCGTATCTTTCAATTTAAAACCCAAATAATCTTTCGTTCTTTTCACGTCGCCTCAGTCGATAATAAATCATTTAATTGTTTGTTTATGTCACAGGCGCAAATTCTTCGATATTTCTTTGTTCAAACCGCCCGATATTGCGTTTTCAAATTAATAATTTACGTCTTAATTTCCGTTGTGTTTTGTTTATACCCAAAGTGTTTTGTTTATTCCAACTTATGCGATCAATTTTTTCGATCAAGATAATTTCGTCACTTTCGTTGGAACCGCGGTGATCTCCAGCGTCATGTCCAAATTCATCCGTCGAATTTGTGGTTTTCTGTTTTTGCCCCCTTTTTATGCAAATATGTAGCAGTGAAAAGTAGTTTTATAGCAGTTAATGGTTCAGTATATGTTTTGAGTAAGGATTGGAAGAATCGTCGTTTCCATCCTCGTTTTGTTTCTCCCTGGTTGTCATCCAAGGCTTTTTGGCAGTATGGAGATAAATTTGTTCGTGTGTTCGCTGCATAGAGAGTGAAGCCCAGGTCTACCCCCAGTTTTATGGTTTCGGAGGTTCCAGTGGCGTCTGTTTCCAGAAATTTTAGTGCAGTTTGCTATTGAAAAATCCAGGTAACTTTTTGATCAAATTTTAAAGTAAAGACAGACATTTTTTTTATAAAGTAATAATTGCTTTAATTAAAATTTAAAAAATAGTAATATTTATTATTGTAAATTTTGGGTTTTGACTTTAGCTGTTATTTTATTTGTTCAGTTTTGTTTTAAATTTAATGTTAATATATGACTGCTAGCTTTATTTTTTTTCGATATTTATTTGTTTTGTTTGTTTAAAAACAAAAAAGGTTAATCTCTATGCGGCAACATTTGTAAGTTTATGTAGTATCTCCAGCTCCTGGAGTTTGTAAACGGATGACGTAAGTTTTTTTCTGTATTTTTTTTAATTGTGACTATTAATATAGTGTTTTTATATTGTCTATTTTGTAACTGTTTATGGTGACACAAAAATAAATGTTAAATTTTGTTTCTTAACATTTGTTTGTTTTTTTTAACTAACCCTTTTTGAGTTTAAAAAAAAAGATATGTTTTGCATTTCTGATAATTATTTCGATAGTTACAACTAACTGTTGTAATGGTTATAATTAGGCACCTTGAAGTGGCGCTCTTTATAAATTACTAGAGGTGTTTTCTGTTTCTTTTTGTTTTATTTGTCCCAAGAGATTTATGACTCTTTGTTTTATTTTTCTGTAGTTGCCCCAATCCAAACCGCTTGATATTTTTTACTTATCCACGACCCCAGCTCTCCTAACAAACCCTGAGTGCCGTTCGCACAAGTAGCGTTTATTTTGCTTACCCTATCTCCACCCTCATAGTTTCTATTCCCCAATTTTCTACCCCCAAAATCTTACCCTATGGTAGTAAAATATTTCGTTACAAGGTGAAGAGAAATGATAGATACGATGTTATTAAGGTAGGGGTTCATGATGGTCCAAACAGCACGTCTACTTGCGCCGAGTATATGAAGCCGTGGATCGATGCAGAATCGGGAGAATCCGAGACGGATTCTTGTCAGGAGGGCCGAGTGTAGATATTTTACAATTCATTAAAATATTAATGAATGTTTTATACCTGCAGATTTCCATACCCCACATATGCGCTCATAAAGTTCATAGCCGTAAGACGTGTTTGTTCGTCGTAACAAAAGCTAACCATAATTTGTAAGTGTTACCAATAAAGATTACTAATTCACTATAAAAGTATTATTACGACGAAGACGTGTAGATCTCAAGACGATATAAAAAGCTAGACCTACAATATTTGCCATTCTGATGCAAATTATAATTTTCTGTAAATATATGTGGGAACAAATGGAAGAGCCAATGATGAACTAGTTTCCTGAAAATCGACGTTCAATGAAGCCTTGTAGCAAAATCTATTCCACGTTAGAGAAAATGGTGTTTTTGTGCAAACGCTGCCTTTCCATTGAGACCTAATTTACTCAGATTTTATTAAAGCACCACGGAAAATGTTAGTGATTGTGACAACAGTAGTAAAAATAATCAAAATTCAGTGCCTTATACTACGGAAACATCTTCATGTACAGCCAGCCCAAGTCCTACTAAACGTGGAAAGAAACGGAGATCTGATAGTACTGTGGATTCTATTCAAGGAGCGATACAGAAACTGCGGAAGATCTCGGATACGAACAAAAATGTGAAGCAAATGCACGAGTTTGATGCATGTTGTGCCGGTCTTGCAATACAACAGAAGAACATGCCTGTTGAAAGGGCTCTCATCTGCCAACAGAAACTATAAGCTGTTATGATACAAGAACGTTTATCACCTTTCACCAAATCGTACAGGAAGCAGTGTTACATCCAGTCTTAGTCCTGAGGGAACCACTTAAAGTGTTGCCGATGAGTTGGAGGTCTATCATATCACAGTTAATAAAGTTTTAAAAGTATGGCTTAAGGAGTTTAAAATATTCAAAAACTCATGAATTATTTCCCGGATATCATTTTCTAAGAATGGAGTTTTGTGAATCTCCAATGAATGCATCTCACGAAAATGATAATTTTATAAAAAATATTATTTTCACCGATGAATCATTTTCAGTACGGGGTCATCACAATTCTTCCAGAACGCGGTATTGATCTAAGGAAAATGAACGTCGAAGTATTGTACATCGGACCCAACGTTCTCAAAAACATAATGTGTGGACCGGCATTTTAGGTGACCATGTAATTGGTCCATTTCTCATTGAGATATGGTAGATTTACTTAGTTTAACGTCCTTTGGCACTATTATATGTAGCATATCTAAAAAATAATTGTACGTTCTGCATTAAATTAAAGGGTAGGTATACAAAATATGATATATTACCTGAATGTTTTCTTTTTACATGTGCCGTTAAGTTTGAAGATTTCGAAAAGTTTATGTTACACTTAGTACAACGATTCAGTTTTTACGTACACAAAAAAAAACACTAAGAGTTCAAATTATATACACATTTGGAAAGTTTTCAACGGAACATAGAGATTTTTAATACAATTACTGAGATCTCCTGATGTGCAATTATCCAGTGTAAATTTCAATAAAACTTCGCGATGTTTTATAAATAATATGTTTGTTCCACTGAATTGCTGCTCTTTCGCGATTTATAGTAGCGTATTCGGCAGGCGTACGTCAACCGACAGTGTTGTATCATCGTCTACCGATTTTCTGTGTTTTTGTGCAGATAATAATAATGTTTTTTGAATAACAATTTTGTTTGTGTTCATTAGGTATTATTTGAATTGGTTAATATATAGTTTAATACATTTATTATTCCAAATATTGTTGATAATTTAAAATTTAAGGATGCATATGATATATGGAAATATTTTTGCCGAAGGTATCTACCGATTTGGCAACAGTCACAAGGAACATCACTGGCCGAGTAAATCAAATACCTTTGCCCTTTGTTTCTCATTATAACGCCATAGGCTGAAATTAAAGTAGTGTTTCTAACCATAAACCATGTATACAAACGAAAAAGTACAAATTTTAAAATGATATTTTGGGGGCAACTCGTACCGTGACATTATAAATTTATTTACTTGTGCCTATGAAGATAGGCCAATACCGACACAATCAACGATTAGTCGTATTATTAAAAAATTTAAATCGTTTGGTTGTGTACAAAACTGTCGAAAATGTACGGATCTATCACGAGAGAAAATAATCAACGAAGTTCGGCAAAATAGGGAAATTGATGTTTGCAGTGTTGCTGAAACTAGTGATCCTTGTTCAAGCAAAACTATTGCTGAAGAAGTTGACATGAATGATAGGACTGTCAGAAACGGAATGGTTTCGAAACGGAAATGGTTTCGAAATGATTTTGAAACGGAATGGTTACCGTTGTTTTAAAGTTTCAACAACTCAAGAGTTATTAGCCTAGTACAATTTCAAACGCATGGAATTTTGTGAACTGATGATGAATAAACAAACTGATAATGAACATTTTTTAAAAAACATTGTTTACCGATGAATCGACATTTTCGTTACATCGGAAACATAATCCTTCTATCGTACGATATTGGTCTCGGCATAATAAGCACTTGAGTATTCCAGTACGAACACAATATCCCCAAAAACTTTATGTTTGGATAGGTATTTTGGGGGACTATATCGTCGGTCCATTTTTTATTGATGGTAATTTAACAGGAAATAAGTATTTAGAATTGTTGCAAAATCAAATTATTCCAGCAGTTCAATTACTTCCTGTCAACTGTGACGATATTTGATTTCAGCAAGACGACTGTCCTGCTCACAATACACGAGCAGTTCAAAATTATTTAGAAACCATTTTTGGAAATAAATTAATGTTTTCTCGTGGTACGATCAAGTGGCCTCCCAGATCACCAGACATCCCCAAATGATTTTTTTCTTTGGGGATATTTAAAAGTAAGTGTTTATCGACATGGTTTTAAAAGAGCCCGAAATTTAGCAGAATTGAGGGACAAAATAACTCATCTTTGTGGAAGCATTAGACCGGAACTGCTCAGAGATATGAGAGAATTTTTGTACAACAGATTTGGTTTTTGCTCTGCAGAAAGAGATAGAATATTTGAACCTCTATTACGTTGAATTTTTTTTAATATTATTATAATATTTGTGGAATTCGTTTTTCTTTTAATTTTTAGAAATCTACTTTTTTTTATGCCATTTTGGCAATAAAATATAATTTTTTTTTTTTTAGTAAAATAATATTTTAATTCCATATCTACGTAAAATTGTAGGTTTTTGGAGAATTGAAATGTGAGTACCCTACCTTTGTTCCGTTTTTATACTGGCGGCTTGGCGAGATGCGAGATTTTATTATACGACGATCGTTTGCGTTTGGTAACGTGCGCACCTGCGCAGCAGTCGAAAAATATCGACTGGAGAGGGAGTTCAGTCGAACAAATGAATTAATTATAAAACATGGCGACGTTATATTGAAATTTACACTGGTTAATTGCAAATCAGCTAATCATTGTATAGTTATAAAATTCCTAGGTTCCGCAAAATAAATTCCAAATCTGTATACCAAACTAAATATATAATTGTCCACACTGGTCAAAAGACCACACTTAAAAGTTTTAAAAATTCACACCATAGAATATCAGTTATGCAAATATTCAAAAAGAATCGACAACCATACACCTAACAGTGTCGCAAGTACGATTGCGCGAAGCCGTGGAATTTATGAAGTCGCTCGGTCTCTAGATCCTAGTGTCAATTTTAAAGCCAATCGAAAGCTTTGGAGTTTCTCCTGCTCTGTACCTTCTTTTGATATTTACATTTATCGACTGTGTATCATTACAGTGTTGATGCTCGAGCTGTAAGTTTATAATTTGTAAAACCGGTGCAGCGGACCGTGTGCATCTAGAGAAGTACTAGAAGTTTGTGACTTGTAAGTAGTAATTGTTTTATAATAAAACTTTATTTTTCAGATATTATACACTTGAGTGCAAAACAATCGACTCAAAAGCGATATTTGAGACAACACCTTCTGTTTTAATGTAAGAAGTATGAAAATAACAAGATGTAATGTGTAAACAGTAACTTTATTATATTATTGAACTTACAAAAACCGCTATTTCATTATTTGGAAGACGCATTATAAAAACAATATGCTATACGAACAGAGTTTCTCAAATATTCATCATTGGAACTATCCCAAGAAAAACATAAGGAACAGAGAAATCATCAATTACGAAATGAATTTTTTTATTTTTCAATATCTGATATTACCACCCCTATTACAAATTACACTTTCCAGTCGATTTCGCATGGATCGGATGAATTTTCTAATAAATTCTTGAGGCATTGATTCCCATTCATCATTAAGCGCAACCCTCAATTCCATTATGCTCCTTGATGCATGATTTCTGTTTCGGACCCTTCGTTTAAGCTCATCCCAAACATACTCTATTGGATTTATGTCCGGGCTCAACGCAGGCCAATTTATTGTAGGTATACCGATCTCAGTCAGATAGGTGGTGGTGACTCGTGCGGTATGACATCGTGCATTATCATGCAATAAAATAAAGCATCACCAATCAATCTTACGTATGGAACCACATTTCCTCCAAAATATCTCTGATGTAACAATCCGTCGTTAAACCTCTGCCACGTCCTCCACCAGGCACGAAAAGCAACTCGGTTTTCCCATCCATGGAAATGCCTGCCCAAAATATACAAGAACGGCCTCCATATGACACAATTTCTCGTATACAACATTGAGCAAATCGTTCTCCTGGCCTTCTATAGACTTGACGCCTCTTTTCGTTGCCATGTAGGCAGATCCTACTTTCGTCGGAGAATAATACCTGACTCCATTGATAGTCGTCCCAATCCAAATGTTCACGAGCAAATTCTAGTCGCCTTTACTTCTGGGCTGCAGTTAGCTTGGGACTCGTAGCTGCCCTTTTTGGAGTCAGGTTGTCTGCTTTAAGTCTCCTTCTGACTATCCAAACGCTAGTAATCACACCTCGGACCTCTCTAAGCTCTCCTTTGAGATTAGCACCAGTCAAATGTCGATTTCTCAGAGATTTAGATACAAGAAATTGATGATCTCTCTCCGTTGTTGTTCGTTTACGGTCTCCTACTTGTCGGCGGACATATTCACCATATCTTGGTACCGATGATATACTCGGGATCCAGCAGATTGGCTTAAATTTAGTCGATTTGTTACGGCCCTTTGGCTCAGGTCTTCTCTCAATAATGCTACTGCTTGAGCTGCTTTGACAGATGTGGTATCCATTCGTTACGCAGTTGCGAACTTAATTGACTCATGTTTTAGTGCATCGCTATTGAAATTGATGCCTACGATGTTAAACAAACGTTTTAAGTCGGTGCGTGTCGATTTTAATGAGTCAAATTCTGACCCCCTCTCTACGTGTTGCATTATTTCTTTGTAATACGTCACCCGATTTACCAAAAACCAAAACTTTTTTCAAACTCAATAATGAGGATAATACTTGTACAATAAATATTATTAAATTAACACCTTTTAAATTGAAACAGGAGATGTACTTTCACAAAATAATTTTGAGTCGATTTTTTTGCACTCAAGTGTAGATTATGAAAAAGAGCAAAAAATATTGTTAACACTTTTTGAAGAAGTTTCGACGGGTGATAAGTATGATGTTAAAGAGGAATCGGGAGAAGAAGATCATGTAGAAGAAAACTTAGAGGGAAGCGATACGGAACAGGAAAATGAGGAATTAGATGATGAGGCAGATTTTGCCCTTGGTCCATATTTTTTGGGCAAATATTATAAAACAAAATGGGCTAAGCATATTGCCCCTACGAACGTCAGAACTCTAAGGGAAAATATTTTTCTGCAGCTTCCGGGTTCAAAACAATGTGTAAGACAAAAAACTGATATGTTAGATATCTGGAACAATCAATTTGATACTGATATGTAGCAAATAATTGTTGATGGGACCAATACAAAAATAGAAGCAGAAAAACAGAATTGTTTGTCTCGATCGAACAACAAACATTGATGAAATTCGTGCACTTTTAGGTCTCTTACATCTTGCAGGTTTGTTTGTTTGACTTGTGAAAAATGGACGGTACTGGCATAGAGGATTTCCGACTGACGATGAACATCACGAAATTCAGAAATTTACGAAGGTACATGAGAACTGATGACATCACTACAAAACATGATAAGACATGATACAGTTAGTTTGGATAAATTAGCGCTAATTAGAGATCTTATGGCTGCGAAATATTCGCGACTGAACAAACATGACTGTAGATGAATTATTCCACGTTGCAAAAGACAGAGAAACTTTTAGAAATGTGGTCGCCAACCTCCGTTAGTGGGGACAGCATAGGAAGAAGAAGAAGATATCTTATTACCAAGTGGAACAAAAATCAGGAAAAATGTTTCTTTCATTCGCAATACGTAACCGTGGACGAAAAGTTGGGGGCTTTTAGAGAACGGTGCTAGTTCCGCCAGTACATACCAAGCAAAACCAATAGATACGGTATAAAAATATTTTCACTGCCTGATGCGACCATTGACAATTGGTACACCAGCGTTGATCTTCCTATAGAAGAAATAAATTATGTCTTATGCACAACTACCAGAAGAATCGAAGCCAAAATGTCTATATATACAAGACAATAAGGATTCGACTTAAGCAGATCTGTCATTTGGATGCAGATGTCGTGCCAATTCAAATAACTCAAAGAGCAATTGGGAGGCGTGGTGACTGTGGATGGAAAAAGAATTGAAAAACGAAATATTTTTGTTCGATTTGTAAAAAGTCTTTGTCTGGAACACGTAAATCCAATTTGCTATGACTGTAACAATATTCCGGCCTAATTTTATTATGTTTTCGCCATCTCGTATATTTTTTTATAAGTATTAGTGAAATAATGTTTAAATTTTGTATAAGTTAGTTTTTTAAGACTGATATGTTATGTTCTAATTTTAAATTAATTGTAATTTGTTTAGAAAAAAAGAGAATACATAAATAAACATTTTAAATAAACAAAATATGCCAATAATAATAAACAATGGAGTAAATAATTGATGATGGAGCAGCCTCCACTCCTACTGGATGGCACGACAGTTGCAAGATGCCTGGCAAATTCCAAACTTAGATTTGTTTTTTCTAACAACCATCTCTAAGTTGCAATCTGCTGAGTTTTTTGCTCTTAATGCAGCACTTGTTCATAATGAAGTACATATCCTCAGCAATTTGGGAGTATTTATTAAATCATTTCATTGACAATATGTTACCAATTTCTTTGCCCTTTTTAGCCATTTGCTGTTTGCTTTATTAATGATTTTTAGTCGTTTAAATGTATGACATCATTTTCACCTTTGTAAATTACTTTCAAACTACTAAAAAAAGTTCGCAGTCCCTTAAAAAAAATCTACCTGATATTGTTCCCCCTTAAAAGGTCCTCCAAATTGTTTGGCTTTGGACGTATGTGAGTAACTTAAAAGATCAAATAATTTGTCCGTCATATCTACAAACTTCGCTCTGCTACTGATACTAGCGGGAATTGCTCCAAACCATGTATATACGTTTAACCCAGTCACTACAGTTTGCCCGAAGGTTGACTAAAAAATTTAACTTTCATTTTCTCAAAATTATTTGGATAAATATGAGCGAGCATATATAATATCTGTTAATTTTGGAGCAGCTCTTAGAGGGTAAGGGCAACATTTATATAAATTATAGAAGGTTTTAATATATTTCCAGGAAATTTGTAGTAGATCTAGATTATGCAATTTACTTAAAATATTCTATATAATTTCATATTTCATCAGTTGATTTCCTATAGTAGTGTCAGTTGGACCTTTGGTCAATACTTAGTTTCATAGAATTTTGAAATGTGCAGATCACATCTCCATGACTGTGACTGTGACTAATCTAGATTATGCAATTTACTTAAAATATTCTATATAATTTCATATTTCATCAGTTGATTTCCTATAGTAGTGTCAGTTGGACCTTTGGTCAATACTTAGTTTCATAGAATTTTGAAATGTGCAGATCACATCTCCATGACTGTGACTGCCCATCCAAGCTGTTGTATGTCACATGTGACCTTAACATTTCTGTTAAGATCGGGAGCCATTCTCTCTCTTGATGCCGACCATAATGTAGCTTCGCCTATTTTTTAAAATAAATTTTAAAGTGTTTGTCCTTGTGTAGTGTACTGTGATGTACAATTTTATGTTTATAACATTCTTTAATTGTTGGATAGGCCAAAATTGACGAATAAGTCTAAAACGTTAATCACATAAAAACTTTTATCAACCATAAACTTCGAGTTTTTTATCGAAGTTAATTAATTTCTTCAGTTAAAAAAACGTTTCTAGGCTTATTTCAGATGTCTCTGGAGATGCTCTAGGAAGCGAAAGTGCTTGGGCAAGATTTAAGTAATAAAATTGTGCTCAATATTTGCCTTTTATTTGATCAAAGTTTATTTATTCGAGCATTCAACCTTATATCAACATACGTGTAAACCAATTTCCTTTAATTTTCCTACAATATCAGTTACAGTTGATGTTAAAATTGTAGCTTAGTATAGTAATTTTCTTGATAGGAGAAATTGTTAAATTTGAAACAAGACCTGAATTATTATCAAGGAATTTAATAGCATCCGCTGAATTCCCTACATCGACAAGATCAAAGTTAAGACCTGTATCTTCAAAACCAATTTCAGCCTCTTCAATAAAGTTTTCAAGATTTTGTGCAGTTAAATTAATTTCGCTGTTTAATTTTTTTCCAAACTTCAAATAATGACGTATCTTCTATTGACCCACACCACTTTGTCTTATGTAGTGCATTTTCAAGTTGATTAAGTGTATGAGACCTTAAAGAATTTGCCGTGCACCATGATATTGGACCCCTCAATAACTCTGTGTACAAGATTAGGGCTGTGTAGATGTTTAAGCGCTTGAGAGATGTCATAAAGGGCATCGCAAAGCATCCTTTCCACAAATTTAAAGCGGAGGGAAAAATCCGTAGGACTAAATTGTGAAAGTTCCATTAACATGTATATCGCACCATCCTCTTGCGATGCCATAAAAAACTTTTTCAGCCATTTTGATCTAGTCGATTTGTCCCGTCTAAACCGTTTTATAGCATATTTTTTGTCAGTGAAACGATGGGTGTTTAGAGTGGAGCCATATCCTCTTTTAGTTTATAGGCCGGGCGATGCCGGCTGGGTCGCTACGATCATCACACAACCAAACAACCACCATCCGGAAAACCAGCCATCCTGCTGGTCTGTTCCTCCCCGTTCCGACCCAGAAAGTAACAGACCAGCAGCGTATGGCCCTTTGTGGTCAGCTTGAATCGTGAGAGACTGACCTCCCCCTCTGTAGTGTAACCACAGCCAAATGCTCTATCGCAGGCTGGAAAAAATTAGACAGCAAAAGGCGCTATCATAAAAGTTTAAAAATAGTTTAAAATAAAAATATGAATATAGTAAAATGGGACATTCACAAAAATGGATACACAACACAAACATCTACAGTACGTCAGTAAGTAAAAAACCCTAACTAGACGAACGTACATCCCACGATAGGAAGAAGTCGATATGAGATACTAGAAAAAGAAAAATGTCATGTCATTTATGTTAGGACCTCATAAAATGACTATGAATATGGATGCTACCCATAATTGCCTTTGTGATGAAATTGCGGACGTCAAATCGTGATAGGTGTAAAATTCCCATGACACGAGAATTCGACTGACACCATGTTCCGCGTGCTCCCAAGATTAGAGGTGCCATGCAAATCTGTTTCCCTGGATATCGTGTCTGCATGGTCTGAAGGAATCGAGGCTCTGTATACAACGCTGTTTTATTAGCAGCGGCTTTACTAAGGGGTTCAGGACCCTCCCAGCTGACGGCAACGTCCACGAAAATTGCCTGCTCACCCCGATGCGCGACAAGATCAGGTATCTCAAGATACCTGACCTTCTCGCGCATCGGGTCCTTGTCTCATCGAAATAAGATATATACGTGTCCGAAACCCCCGCTTCCTAGTAAAGAACGTGATGAAAATATTTGATAAAGGACTAGAGGGACGTTGCCGTCAGCTTAGAGGGTCCTGAACCCCTTAGTACAGCCGCTGCTAATAAAACAGCGCTGTAAACAGAGCCTCAATTTCTTCAGACCATGCAGACCCGATATCCAGGGAAACAGATTTGCATCGCACCTTTAACCGTGGGAACTCGCGGAACATGGTGTCAGTCGAATTCTCGTGTCATGGGAATTTTAAACTTATCACGGTTCGACGTCCGCAATTTCATCACAAAGGCAATTATGGGTAGCATCCATATTCATAGTCATTTTATGAGGTCCTAACATAAATGACTTATGACATTTTTCTTTTTCGAGTACCTCATATCGGCTTCTTTCTATCGTGAGATCTACGTTTGTCTAGTTAGGGTTTTTTACTTACTCACGTACTGTGGATGTTTGTGTTGTCTATTTATGTTTGTGAATGTCCCATTTTACTTATATTCATATTTTTATATTAAACTATTTTTAAACTTTTATGATAGCGCCTTTTGCTATCTGGCTAATTTTTTCCAGTCCGCGATAGAGCGTTTGGCTGTGGTTGCACTACAGAGGGTCGGTCTCTTACGATTCAAGCTGGCCAAACATCGGGCCGTACGTTGCTGGTCTGTTACTTTCCGGATCGGAACGGGGAGGAACAGACCAGCAGGATTGGGCCGGTTTTTGGGACGGCGGGGGTTTAGTTGCGTGATGATCGTAGCCACCCAGCCGGCATCGCACGGCCTACAAACTAAAAGAGGATATGGTTCCACTCTGAACACCCATCGTTTTACTGACAAAAAATAGACTATAAAGCGGTTTAGATGAGACAAATCAACTAGATCAAAAATGGCTGAAATTGAAAACAATGAAAAGGTGGGAAACCACCAAATTTTTTTGAAGTTTTTTATAGCATGGCAAGAGGATGGTGCGATATATATGTTAATGGAACTTTCACAATTTAGTCTTACGGATTTTTCCCTCCGCTTTAAATTTGAGGAAAGGATGCTTTGGGATGCCCTTTATGGGATGCCCTTAAACATATACACAGCCCTAATCTTGTACACAGAGATATTAAGGGGACCAACATCATGGTGCACGGCAACTACTTTAAGTTCTCAGATAAACTTAATCAATTTGAAAATGCACTTCATAAGACAAAGTGGTGTCGGTTAATAGAAAATACGTCGTTATTTGAATTTTGGAAAAAAATTAAACAGCGAAATTAACTTAACTGCCCACTTGACTTTTGAAGAATTAGCTACTGTACTAATTCAGATAGAGGCTATATTAAATTCCAGACCAATTTGCCCTATATCTAGCGACCCCGCCGATTTAAAATGCCTGACTCCATGGCATTTTCTTATAGGCTCTGCACTTACTTCTTACCCTGAACAAGACTAAACCTCTTTCAACGCTGTACTCAGCTTCAACAGCACTTTCGGAAGAGATTTTATTTGGAATATTTAAACAGATTACAGGGACATCCCTGTAAGTAAAGTGGTTTCAAATTAAAGAAAATTTAAAAATTGATGATCTTGTTCTCTTGAAGGAGGATGAGACTCCTCCCCTTAGGTGGCCTTTGGCCAGAATATTAGAAATATTTCCTGGCTTCGACGGAAACGTCAGAGCTGTACGGATTCCAACTAGTGAAGGAGTCCTTATTAGGCCCATCACAAAGCTATGTCCCTTGCTTCAAGATTCTTAATGTCGATTGTTGTTTATTACTTTCTTCTTGTTCCTGCTTACTTTCTTGTTTATATATCATAGGTCTTCTGTATCTTCTCACGTTCCAACTTAACCATTAGATCTCATTTCATTCTTATCTTTCTACCTCGTTATTGAATGAGACATTCAACGGCCGGGGAGTGTGTTCGGATTTGATCCAAACTAGCAACAGCGCTCCCGCGTCCTACCCCTGACCACCCTTTGGTACAGACCAAAATTTGACTATGAGAAAGATTGCATAGAATTCTTTATCTTTTACGTTCAACTGTCCGAGAAGAAACATCGCTCTTAAGTTCAACTGCCGCATGGTGAATCATCCGATCACGTGTTAACAATAACAACAGTAAGTGATAATATTTCTGATACAAGCAACTAGCAAATAAATAGTAATTATTGTATTTTCATCAACCAATTTAAAGGTATATTTATAATTGAATACATTTCTACTGAGTAAGAATAGTTTATTTAAATCCACATAACAAAAGAACCACCGCTTAATGGAAATACACCAAAGTCGAAGGATAATCCGAAGTAATTTAACTTAATTACTTGTACCCGACCGATATATTTATTCGGCTACACATGGACGGTGCAGAGGAGCCCAGCCCGTTTCACCTGTATTAACTTGTAAAAGTCAATTTTTAGGCAATAAAGTTTAATCTTCAACAAGGTAAGTTAGTTATTTTATTCAATACCTATTTGTGTTTAGGATGGTAGTGGTGTAAGTAATTTAAGCCCTTTTTATTTTTTTATGGTAAACAATAGGTATATAAAACATATATTAATAAAAAAAAGTAACAATTTGTGATAACAAAAAGGTAATTTTTTTTGCTTTAAACTTTTTTTCACAGTTTAGTCTTACGTCAGGTTCCACCAACGTGATCTAAGTAAAATCTTACCTAAGTTTTGCTTAGTCAAAAATATTTCTTAGTTGTAATTTGCGTTCCACCATACAAGTTTTTACTTAACCAAGAAAAAACTTAAGTTCTCAGAAATACCAACTTTGCAAAACTGTCAGAAATTCTTAAATTGTTGACTCGTTATTAATACAGAAACAACAAAAAAAGAAGAAAATTTGTGTCATGTTTGATGCGGTCTTTAATTCAATGTCATTTCAATATTTATTGTTATTGTGACCTCGTGATCTGCGTTCTTGTTATTTTTGATATTTTATTTTGCAGTTGGTGTAAAATAAATATCCTTTAAAAATTTAGTGATAGTTTTAAAAGTTAAGATAATAGTTGTAGTTTTTTGTCAGTAAAATAGTTATAGTTAGTAAAAGTAAAATAGTTTAGCATGGAAAAACTCAACAAAAGGTTAACTTTTCTGCCCAAGAAAAGGAAGAATTAATATCTTTGGTATCCAAATACAAGGATATTATTGAAAATAAAAAAACCAACGGTGTGTCTGCCAAAGATAAAGATACGGCATGAAATAAATTAAATTTTGAATTTAATTCGAAAGGTTTAAATACCTTTCGAACAAAAGACCGATTGAAGAAGAATTGGGCCAATTTAAAACAATTGGAAAGGCAGGCAGCAGCGACTATAACCATAATTAGATTGAAAACAGGAGGAGGGCCGTGTTCCAGCCGCAAAATGAACCGGATGAAGCGATCCTAGAAATTATAAACTGTAAAACAGTCACTGGTTTGGAGAATCCATATGATGATGAAGCTGTACGGGACAAAGATCATTTTCTACTAACAGGTATGTAATCTTCAGTATTTAATATAATTGATATTATTTCAAATTTTCTTGTTTTTAGAGACAGAACATCAAACAAATAAATGTGCTCCTACAGAAAGTACTTCCTACAGTGGTACATCAACAGTTGTTATACCAAAAACAAATAACATTTTAAACTGCAAAGAGTTAAAGATTTGCAAAGGTAAGGAACATTGTAAACAGATCTGCAAATGTATTAATGTTAAGGGTTCAAAGCGAAATTATAATATCCAATGAAAGAAGGATTTCACCTCCAGATATTAAAGAATAAACAACAAATATGTATATATATTAGCCTTGATATCCAAAAAAAGGTTTAAAAAAATATAGCCTCTGTTATAAAAATCAATAAAAAATGATTAGTAGTATCAATAGTATGGTAATTGCTTATAGTTAAAAAAAAATCATTTATTTTTATAACCAAATATGAGTTACATAAATGTGCATACATAATTCAATGTATTTTTTTAATAAATAAGTTGTATATGCTCACATGTTCCTTACGAAATAATTTTAACACTGTATAAACCCACGTTCTACATGCTACCATGTAATATTGAAGTATAATTCTAACAGGATTACAATCATAATTGTTTCAAACATTAGGCTTTAATTAAATATTTGTACCTTTTCGTTTTGTATAAGCGGTTTGCCGCGGGCCTGTATAGAAACAAAAATCTAATACCATTGTTATGTTTTAAAAAATAAATACTTGCAAATAAAATTTTATATATTTAATAATATATCTATTTTTGACAATGGTGGTTTTATAGATATGGATGAATGAATTTGGCACCGTCAACTTTTTTGTGGCATTCCCATGATTTTGTGGGAATAACTAGAAAATTATTCGTGTTGCTGAGAAATTAATTTAGGTTAAGAAGTCTTAGTACTTACTAGCTACTTACACATATACAGTCAAATTATAATTAAATAATTTAAAAATTGGTAAACGCAGTCCAGTGTGGGTTTTTTTTACTGCTGTAGAGGAAAGTAAGCAGATTGCACAGTGTGATATGTGTAAAATTGTACTATCATATAAATATAGTGTATCTAATTAAAAAAAACATCCTAGAGTAAGTGTTCCAAGCAATACGTGTGGTAGTTCCAGTGTCGAAACTATAAATACCAACAATCAACTAACCGAAGCTGTAATTTTACAAAACGAGAATGAACAGCCATCTACATCAAATAACTATAGTAGCTTACAACTTCCATTAAAAAAATGTCAAAATAAAATTACCCAATTTGTAATTCCAACAAAATTAAATCAAAATATGAAAAAAAAAAACAACCTACACTCGATTTATTTGTGCTTGATTACCAACCATTTTCAATAGTAGAGGACTCAGGTTTTTGGAAAATTCATTTTTGCATTAAATCCGTCATACGCTTTACCGATAAGGCATACCATTTCCAAAAGTTTGATTCCAGCAGAATACGAAAAAGTCTTGGAAGAAAGCAAGAAAAATATCGGTCACATTATGAATGTTTGTTTAACAACAGATTGCTAGACCTCCGCAACTAATGATAGTATAATGGCAATATCAGCTCATTATATTGATGAAACATTTATTATGAAGTCGTTACTTTTAAGTTGTCAAATTTTAGATATCAATCATACACCGGTCAATTTAATACACAAAGATTGAAAGACGTTGTTAATACTTGGGGTTTAAACAATAAAATGAGATTAACTGTGTCGGACAATGCAAGTAACATCGTAAATGCAATCACCGAACAATTAAATTGGAAACATTTAGGTTGTGTCGCTCATGTAATAAACTTAATCGTTCAAAATTCCATAAAAATCGTTAAGCCATTGATTTCTAAAGTAAAGACAATCGTCTCTCATTTTAAAAGAAGCTCACTGTCTAGTTCCAAACTTATTCAATATCAAATACAATCTGGTATTGAACAGCCCAAAAAATGAATACAAGATGTTTCTACCAGATGGAACTCAACATATTTTATGTTATACAGATTTGTTGAATTACAAAATTGTGTTCGAGCAACTGTAGGAATTGTTAATGAAAACTTGCCAATTTTAACGACAGAAGAATTGCAAATAACCAAGGAGTTGTGTGAAACTTTGTGTCACTTTGAAGAAGCAACAACTTTAATGGGTAAGGAATCATACATTTCTGCCTCAGTGGTGATTCTTTTAACTCGAGGATTACTTATTGTGTGTGGAAAGTTACAATAAGAAAATTATAATGTACTTTCGAGAAGTGTTTTGCAAAGTCTTCAAGAAGGTTTAAGGAGTAGATTAGGAAATGTTGAATATAGTAGCACATTAGCATTGTACACCATTTTGGACCCGCGATTTAAAACATTTGCTTTTAAGAACAGTATGCCGATGCAGTAGAAAAGGTAAAAAAATTAATAAACTTAGTAACAGACTTGGTTACCAGTGATATTACAAGTAAACAGCAATCTGTAAAATCAACTACAATTTCAAATAATCAAAGTAACCAATTAAGTTCACCTGCTCTATCCATTTGGGACTGCCTAACTGAAAATTTATCAGACAGCGTATCTTCAAATGCCAGGTCGCGAGCCATAATGGAAGTCCAAAGGTATTTGGAAGATACTGTGTTACCAAGAACTGATAATCCTCTGAATTGGTGGAAAGAAAATTGTTACAACTATCCATTTCTTTCAAAGTTAGTTAGACAGAAGTAGTGTGCAACAAGTGTACCATGCGAACGCTCATTTTCTAAACCTGGGAATATCATAATGATCGCAGAACACGTTTAGGACCCAAAAAATTAGAGCAAGCTCCTTTTTTTAAGTACAATTCGTTCTAATTAATAACTTACTTACCTATCACTGTATATTTACTACTTTTAGTTTCATAAATTTTTTTTGCGCTGCGTCGCAGGGTCAGCGCAAACTTTTAATATAGAAAATATATTAAATTGATTTTAAATGAGTATAAAATATATGTTTTAATAAATAAATCAAATAAAAAATATAACATCAAGTCGATAGACCTTGAATTATCCTAAATTATTCAAAAAATTGTTCAATCCGAAAATTATCCGATGGTCCACGAAATTATCCGAAAATCGGATAATCATCCGGACATTCGCAACACTGGAATCGAGTGAGCGCCGGGCGCATTCAGTTTCGCCGGTCGGCTCCCCTATCCCGTTCCCCTTCTTTCTTTATATTACGCACGCGGAGTTTTTTTCTATCAACAATGGATACTTATATTAAAAAAATAATAGAAAACGAAGTGAAAAATCAGGCGAGAGCAGTATTGTTAATTTAAGTAAAAAAAGAAATATAGGGGACGGTGGTATATACTGGGACGTGGTACATAATGGGTGAATTGAAATATCTCGCCATCTATGATAAAGTAGATGTAATTGAATTAAACGTTAAAAGCCAACAATAAAAGAGTTCTTTTGACTTGCAGGTTGCTATTTACCGACTTAGGATATGACTGTAATGGCTGCGGTTAAGTTAGGTACTGGAAAGAGTGTAAAAGGTATGTGTATTGGTATATTTTTCCTAAAAACGATTTATGCAAACTGATAGTAATGTTTATAAATTTAATGTAATGGTACTTAGTGAGACACTAGTATGTGGTATATACAGGGACGTGTCCCACTACGTACCATAACATAATTTGATGTTCCTTTGTATATTTAGTATTTACGAAAAAGATATTTAGATAATCAATCTTGTTGTATTCTTTAAGAGTAAAGCAACTTAACGCCCGTTTTGTTTTACAGATGCCAAAACACAGTAGAAAGGATAAGTTAAAATTCATTCAGAAAAGTAAACAAGATCATGAAGAGTATATAAGAAAAATGAAAAAAGCCAGTGAGATGGTTGTAGCTGGAGAATTGTCAATACGTGCAGCAGCAGACAAATTTGCAGTTACGAAATCTTCTTTGCAAAGAATGCTTTGCAAAAAAAAATCTTTTAATTTTAATCGGAATCATGGCTTTACGCAGATATTCTCAGATGAAGAAGAAAAACTTCTGGCTGATTATTTAATAAAAGCATGTAGGCTTTGTCATGGATTCACTGTAAAAGCCACTTGTGAGTTTGCGTACCAATATGCAGTGGCAAACAATAAAAGAATTTCAATCTCATGGGAGCAAAATAAATTTGCTGGTATTGATTGGATGCGACTATTTAGAATTCGCAGCAACTTGACATTAAGAACACCTGAGGCAACGAGCCTAAGCAGAGCTACTAGTTTTAATACTCATAACGTATCGGCATTTTTCGATAATTTAAAAAGTGTTATGTTAAAATATCAATTTTCAACAAACGAAATATTCAACTGCGATGAAACCGGAATCACGACGGTGCACAGATCACCAAAAATTATAGCACCCAAAGGACTGAAACAAGTGGGAAAAGTAACAAGTGCAGAACGAGGTACGTTAGTAACAATGTGTATAGCGATTTGAGCCAATGGAAATTACTGTCCTCCTTATTTTATATTTCCTCGTCAAAATTTTAAATCCCATATGTTAAATGGAGCACTTGTTGGATCTCAAGGGGCCGCATTCAAAACTGGTTGGATGACGACCGATAATTTTCTTAAACATTTAGTAGACGTTACAAGATGTAGTAAAGAAAAAAATATATTACTAATCATGGACAATCACGAAGCTTACTGTGATTATAAAATTATGAAATACTCCAAAGACAATGGTACAGTATTACTAACAATACCACTTCACTGCAGCCATAAACTTCAGCCGCTTGACGTGGGATGTCTAGGTCCATTCAAGACTTTTTATAACAAAGAGACTGATAATTGGATGATTAACCATTCAGGTGTTCCTGTTACTATTTATGATGTTGCCGGTATTGTGGGTAAAATACTACCAAAAGCTTTTTTTTTTAACCTATTCTCTATCCCTCCATTGTTGGATGTAGGTCTCCCCCAGTTCTCTCCATCTTTCCCTATCTTGAGCTGTTCTCTGCCATGTGGGACTTCCTTGTTTCCTGATGTCATCTTTCCACCTCATATGTGGTCTGTCTCTTGATCTCTTTGCATTGTATGGACGCCACTTTCCGATGGCATTGTTCCATCGTCCGTCTTGAAGACGTTCATTGTGTCCAGCTCCAAAAGCTTTTACCCCTACTAATATTTTGTCGTCATTTAGAAAAACTGGAATATCACCTGTAGATTCTGAAATTTTCAAAGAGGAGGACTTTCTAAGCTCTTATGTTACAGATAGACCATTAGAAGCTAACATACAGATCGATGACAATAATGAAAAGCCACAAAATTATTCAGAGCCAGAACCTTCCACTAGTAATCATAGTGTAAATCAAACAGATGAATTTCTTTCGCCAGAGCAAGTTAAACCTTACCCAAAGGCAGAGCAGAGAAAAAATATCAGGAAGGGCCGGCCTAAACTTAAATCCACAATTCTTACTAGTTCACCTTTTATGGATGAGAAAAAGAGAAGTAAGGAGGAGAGAGTTCAGAAAGAAAAGGAAAAACAAGCACGGAAGAAATGCTCCCAATGCAAAAAAGAAAGGTTTTTGATGAAACATCTTCCGAAAGTGATATTGTAGAGGCAGTAGTTGATAACTATGACAATGATCTGGAGGATGATTTCGAATATTTACAAAATATTCCTCAGGATGAAACTTTAAAGATCAAAGATTTTGTGATAGTTGAATATACTGCCAAGAAATCATACAAGCATTTTATAGGACAAATAGAAAAAATAGAGGCAGATGAATATTCCATAAACTTTTTAAAAAAATGCAAGGCTACTTCAACTAACTTCATTTTCCCTGATGAAAGAGACGAAGACACTGTTACAATAGGACAAATAATTCAAAAGTTACCCAAACCTGCAATTTTTGGAGGAACGCAGAGATCTATAAAAAAGCTTAGTTTTGATTATGATCTATCTTCTTATAACATGAATTATTAGTTAGTTTAGTGTACTTCATATTGAGTTTTTTATTTTGTTTACCGAATATGTTTTATTTTTGGTTATTTCCAATTTTAAGTTTTTGCTTTTTAATTAAATTTTTATCGAATATGTTGGTTTTGCTTTTGTTCTGATTATTTAGAAATATAATAAACCATTTTAAAAACATTATTTTCTTATGTCCCAATATGAACCATAGGGCGTCCCAATATATACCAGTGATGGTATACAATGGGACATGGGGTACATAATGGGACAGTAAGTTTTTTGCGTAAAATATCAAAGCAAAAATTAAAAAAAAAATAGATTTTAAACGAATATTTACCCCCTACCTATGTATCTAAATTGAATAAAATATCTCCAGAATTTAAAATGTTATTAAAAATTATAGAAAACTGTCCCGTTATATACCATCCTCCCCTAGGAAATATGACGACCAATATTTGGATTATGGATTTATCTGCGTTACTAAAGGGAATGAATATAGAACTTCCACCATGTTTGTTTCTCACAAAGTGTTGGCGGCTAAAAGTATGCTTCCTAATAAACTAAAACGGCATTTGGAATCAACTCACAGCCATTTACAAGGTAAGCCAAGAGACTTTTTTGTAAGAAAATTGCGGGAGCTAAAATATCAGACCACGGCTTTGGTTTCCAGAGCATCAATTCCTACCAAAGCGTTACTCGCCTCTTACATGGTAGCTAACTCTGTTAAAAAATGTAAAAAAATATATACGATCGCTGAGGAACTGATCTTACCTGCAGCGGTTGATATGGTAACAGTGATGATTGGAGAATCGGCAGCTAAAGAAATAAAAAATGTACATCTTTCAAACAATACGGTTAGTCGTCGGATTTACGACATAGCAGAAGATATTAATGAGCAAATTGTGGGAAAACTTTCAGGTTTATTTGCCATTCAACTGGATGAGGCGACTGATAGTAATGATGATGCTCAAATGATATGTTATGTACGGTACATACAAGAAATAAGTATATGTAAGGATTTGTTCTTTTGCAGAACAATATGTGAAAGTTGACAAGCTACGGATTTATTCGAGATTTTAAACTCATATATGACTGAAAATAATATTAACTGGGATAACTGTGTAGGCGTGTGTACGGATGGTGCCCGAGCAATGTGTGGACAGTATGGAGGACTACAAGCTCTCATCAAAACTAAGGCTCCAAGTGTAAAACGGACACATTGAGTTATACACAGAGAGGCCCTAGCAGTAAAGAACGTTACACCTGAATTAAGTGTTGTGATGGATAGCTTTATTAAAGTGGTGAACTACATTAAAACACGACCCATGAAATCAAGACTTTTACATAAACTTTGTTAAGAAATGGGAGCCGAGCACACCTCTTTAATTTATTATTGCAACTCTCGTTGGCTGTCCAAAGGCAACGTACTCGCACGTGTATACGAATAAAGAAATGAATTTTACACGTACTTCATATAGAATCACATGATGATGCGCAAAACTTTATTAATTCAGAGTTTCCAATAAAATTAGCATACCTCTGTGACATATTTAACAAATAAAATAATCTTAATAAGTCTTTGTAGGGAAACAATACTTATATCCTGCAACTGGCAGATAAAATTACTGGATTTCAGAAGAAATTGCTCTTATGGAAGAGAAAATTAGATTATCAAGAAATTGACTATTTCCCTGCTTTGCAAGGTATTCTACAAGAAAAATCAATAGAAATGATTGATCCCTCTTTAGAAAATATGTTTACATAACACATGTTATCATTGAGTGAACACTTTGAGAAATATTTTCCCGAAGATATGGAGGAATATGACTGGGTCAGAAACCCTTTCCTATCATCCAAGCCATCGACACTTTCAACAACTGACAGAATTGTCCTGACTAGCTTAGCTGGTCGCTCGTATTAGTTAGTTTTTAGTTTCGAATTCGATATAATTCGACGCATTTTTGGTTTAAGAGTTTTTAGAATATCGCGTAATCAGTATCAAATTGTATTCCAGCTGAGCTGGTCGCTTCTTGTTTTTAGAGTTTTATCTCGCGCATTGTAGTTATCGTTACATAGCTTACGAGTTAAAAGCTGAACGCTCATTAGTTATCAAGTTTATTCATATACACTTCTCCAAGAAATTAACGCACCACTTCAATAAATCAATTTTATTTGTAAACAGGCAAAGAATAAAAAATTAAACTTCAGCATATTTATTCTATATTTTATTAGTAACTATAACAATTTGTGTAATCATCAGAAAATGTTTAAGTACAGGAGAAAAAAAAAATAAAACGGAAAATTCTAAAAAAATATTGATAAGAAAAGTAAACTAAAATATAAAAAAGTCTTAATAAAGAGTGTTTTTCACCTCTACTACATATAACAGCCTCACGTCGTTGGGCCGTACTTAAAATTAAGTGCCGTATTTCATTTTGGTCTAGTTGTCTCCAAAACTGGATCAGCCTCTCTCCCACTTTCTGTAAGTTGTTTGGTTGAATCGATGTCGCTCTTAATCGCCTACGAAGGATATCACAGAGATTTTAAATCGGATTTAAATCCGGACTATGTGCTGGCCATTCCATAGTGTTAATTTCTACCTCTTCTAGATAATTTCTGACGATCTGTGAAGCGTGAGGTCTGGCATTATCTTGCATTAGTAAGAAATTTTCACCGATATAAGGAACGAATGGTATTACATGTTGCTCCAAGAACTCCAATATGTACCTTTCAGCTGTAACAGTTCCATTTTATATGACCACTAGGTCCGTATGTGCGGTCAAAAAAATACCACCCCACCCATAACGGATCCTCCACCAAAAAATGTGGTGTGTGAAAACTTACACTGAGCATATCGTTCATTGAGTCGTCGCAACACACGAACACGTCTGTCGTTATTGTACAAACAAAATCGGGATTCATCAGTAAATAACACTCGTTCCCAGTCAGCCTCTAACCAATTAACTCTGGCAAAATGTATTCTCCCCCTTAGGTAGTAGTAATATTTAATCTGTATCAGTACTTGCGTTTGTAGTGTGTCATGGACCAGTGTATAGACAGTGATCGGGGTTATTTCAATAAAGAACTTGCGCTAAAACCTTGGCTAGATATTAACTTAGTTGTAGTAACATTCAATTATTAAATTACGTATTGTTTGAACTGCTTGTGTTCTTATTTCCCACGCCAGTGGGTGGTCCTTCGGATTGGAAGTAATTATGACTTAGTACGCTCTAAATGGTAGCAATATCGCCAACCTAATTTCTTGAACAAATGTTCGTTTAATTCTAGCAAGATTTGAACAGAACACGATGTCAGTAGCAAGTTGTTCGCCTAGATGTGCAATCGTGAAAACATGTTGTCGCAAAATAGAAAATGTGCAGCCATTATAATTCTAGACCATAAGATGTCGTTTTAGCAACTTGCGTTTTGCATAATTTTTTACGTGGAAATTCCAGACAAAAGTACACTCCATTTCAAAGTTTAGATAATGAAGATACTGAAAATGGAACTGTAACCCAAGTTGACTGGCGAAATTCTGACGGATCATTTGCACCATTGCAAATAAATCACAACAGACACTACTGAAGAGATGCTAAAGAGGTACGGGAATATTTCAAACGCTATTTTAATAACGAAGGAAAAATATTATGGCAAGATAGAACAATACAATATTTTTTTTCTTAACCTGTGTCTGAAATTTGACCTGATCTGACTAATACTATCCTCATCATCATTTGAAGCTGTTGTTTGTTCCTCAAAAACGTCTATATTATCTATGCCCTCTCTAACCATTTCTTGATCTTCTGTGAAGAGTAATAATTTGAAATACGACAAACGTGGATCGTAAACTTCATCAGTTACAGTACCAGACACTTTTGATTTTTTTTCACCACCATATCTTTTTCATCGACTGGCACTATTTCTTTTAATTTTTCAATCATCCAATCAATTTTTCACTATTTCTTAGATAATTATTGCTGTACTCTTTACTTTTAATTTTCCAAAGTCACGGTAACTCTCTATATAACTCAATGAATTCGGTTATAAATTGTTTAGAATAATTTTTTATATCACTCATTTTGTTTGTTGCTCAATGAACCACCAAAAATACCAAATCGTAAATTTCGTCGTACCACTACATGCACGGACACCCTCTATGAAACTAATATCGAGGAAAAAGTTTTTCGACAAAAAGTTTTTGATAGCGCAACATTTAGTAAAAATAATAATATACAAGGATTATTATAATTCGCCGAAAAGTCATCTAAAATAATTTGTACAATAATTTCATATTTATGCTTTAAGCTTCCAAGAGTGGGGACTATCATGACGATATGAACCACCTTAATTTTATGAAATGAGTCAGAAGTCTGAGGCTTTATATCGGTTCTTTGAGCCTTGTTTTCTTTTACAATGGGTAGGGTGCTAACCTGGCCGATCAACCCTCCTCTTTTACCGGGCTTGGGACCAGCTGTGGGCATGAACGCGGCTTCTGAGCTATTCAATCCACCCAGTCATCGCGCTCATAACCCCCAGGCAGAAAAAATCAAATGTATGACAACATCTAAAAACCCCCTACGGTGTAAAATCGAAATTTATGGGAAAATAATAAAGCAGGAAGCAAGATTTAGATATCTGGAATAGATATAACTAGTTACGGAGATGTTGAAGACGTACGACAACAAAGCTTAAAAGCAAGTAAAGCGGCGGGATCTCTTAATGACACAATCTGGAAGAACAAACACCTAAGACAAGACACAAAAACAAGAATATAATATAAAGCAGCAATTAGACATATAATAACGTACACGGCGGAGACAAGACCTGACACATCTAAAACGAGACGACTACTAGAAACAACAGAGATGAAAATACTCTGACGAATATCAGGAAAAAGTCTTGAACAACAAGGACATCAAGTACTTCGCTTGCCTCCCTATCATCCGAAGTTAAACTCTATCGAAAAAATATGGGCTTTGGTAAAAGGTAGAGTGGCCACTCATAATACAACATTTAACATAAATGATATTGTTCTGAAGCTATTTTCTTGTGGTATTTTAAATTAATTACTATTTAAATGGGAATAAGCCACAATTAAAGGTTAAAATACGTTTATTGACGTTTCAATTTCCACTTGTGTAAAAAAACAATGTTTGTATTTTGAGAGCGATTTCCGAAGTGGAAATTGAAACGTCAATAAACGTATTTTAACCTTTAATTGTGGCTTATTCCCATTTAAATAGTAATTAACATAAATGATGTTGAAAATATAATAAGAATAAAATTTTCCGAAGTATTAAGAGAAGAGCAGGCTAACATATGTAAAAACGTACAAAAATATGAAAACACACAAATAAATCGCAAAAGAACATTTATTATACTCTAAGCTGGACCACTTACAATTTTTTATTAACACATTGATCGTCAGAGCAATTTTAAAAAAAAATTCTGGGGGCGACGCGTATATTTTCGTGTATTTGTTTTTATGACATTACTTTTAGTGATTTCGCATTCATAGAACCCTAAATTGATTGAAACAGCCCTTGATTTTACTTAAAAAATATGTCGCTCAAATATGTCCGACGTGGCCTCGTGAGCATTGATTCATCGCTCAGGGCCACGTCAGCCGTATATGCGCGACGATACGACGAGTCGAGATGATGCAGTTATATGTCAGTACAAGGTTGAAATCGGTTGTGAGTACATCGTACGTAAAGAAAAATAATGTCTAAGCGTAAAGGATGTCAATAGACGAATTAAGAGCATTACTAGAAGAAAGTGATGTGAGATGTTTAGACTACGACTCAGATGATTCTTTGAACGACCCAAATTGGGAATCCGTTCATGAATTGGATTTAGAGGAATCTGTAGAAAGCATGGAATCAATACTGCAAGATTTTGAAGCTGAAGATCAAGAAAGTGAAGATGGAGCTAATGACGACTCGCAAGAAGTAACAGAATCAGAATTGAACACTGTTCCAGATACACCAAATTGGAATTTGTACGAGGGTCGTCACAAAGATTTTCCTTTAACAGGAAAGCATGGCCTACAGGTAAATTTACCGAATACTATATCGGCTTACGAGACATTTTGTTTGTTTATTGACGATGAGGTTAGAAATTTTATAGTCGATTAGACAAATCAATATGCTGAAGCACAAATGAAAACAGCAAGTATATCACGATCGAGTCGCTTGAAACAATGGGTTTCGACAAATAATTAAGAAATAAAACAATTTTTTGGTCTTCTAATTTGGATGGGGTAAAATTTATCAAAACAGTGTTGCTTCAAAAGTAATGTCTCGTAACAGGTTTGAGTTGCTGCTTCGTTTTATTCATTTTTAGGAGAACGGTAGTTCCCAAAATCGTCTAGATAAAATACAGCCTCTTGTACATATTTTGCATAGAAAATTTCAAACAACGTATTTTCAATGAGAAGACTTTGTAATAGACGAAACATTAGTTCCTTGGCGTGGTAGACTTATATTCCGTCAATATATACCAAACAAAGCTCATAGGTATGGTGTAAAGGTGTTCAAACTATGTTCTACCAATGGTTACACTTGGAATACTAAGATTTGTGCTGGGAAATCTGATGACTATGACAAAAATGTTGGATTGGGTCAAGCAGTTTGCCTTCAGTTTTCAGAAAATCTATTAGATCAAGGCCGCACATTATATATCGACAACTTCTACACCAGCTATAACTTAGCGTTGTCACTTCTTGATAGAAATACACACACGGTGGGAACAGTTAGAAGTAAACGAAAACACTTACCCCAAAATGTTAGTCTGCAAAATTAAAAAGAGGTGAATCAATAGCACGAGAAGACGAAAATGGGATAGTGGTAATGAAATGACGCGACACTCGTGATGTTAAAATTTTATCAACAAAACACTCACCAAATAGGGTAAAGGTGACAGTGGTTGGCAGGTCTATAGTAGTTGACATGCAAATTTCTGATTCAACGCAACTGTTTATATTTTATTCTGTGGACATCAGGTTTCTATAGTTTTACAGTTTAGTGTTGGTAGTTTGGTGTATTTAGTATTTTTGTTCTCTTACGTTGGTAGTAAATCCATCTCATGAGTGGTTTTGTTACGCTGTATCTGGAAGAGTCTGGAGACAGTTTATATTGCTAAACAGTGTGTGAATAATTTATGTATATATTGTTCCAAAGGTAAGTTGTGTCATAAAAAATCTAGTGTATGTATAGTGTACAATGTCTATATCTTGATTACACTAAAGGATGAGGCTTTGTATAAACTTTAACCTCAAATTTATTTAGTGCCAACGACTGTCTACAAAAAAATGACAAATTTATTGGTTGGCATGTAGTGCCAACCACCGTATTTTAAAAATTATTGTGTATTTCAATCCTTGGCACCTACCTTTGACACCTCCTTTATGTAGGAGCTAAGTTTATAAGAAAGTTAGGATTTATTAATTTAAAAAATATCTTTGCAAAAAAGGTAGTATATAGACGTGTAAGTAGGTAGTTACTTTCCTAAAATAACCAAATATGCCCCTAAAATATTTGAAGGCATTATATTTACTCTAATTTCTCTTAGGTGTTTAAAATGAATAGAGAAAGAGAAGAAAAGATTCATAAAGCAGTAGAAGCAGTTAAGGATGGCATGTCAAAACTAAAAGCCTCAAAATTGTATGGTGTGCCCAGATCAACGATTCAGTTTCGAATGGGAAATAAATTCAAGAAACCAGGTTTTGGTCCAGCTAGTTATCTTACAAAAGAGGAAGAATCAATTTTAGTTAAGTAAGTCGTAAATTTTATAATAATGTACGATATTTACTTTTTCTAAATTAACAGGTGGATAGTAACGTGCCAAAAGAAAGGTTTCCCTAGGCGGATTGAAGATGTCCAACACAGCGTACAAAATATTATAAAGAACGCCAATAGAGTCACCCCATTTCCTGATGGCTTACCTGGCAAAGGTTGGTATCGTGCATTCATGAAAAGGAATCCAGAATTGTGCTTGAGGACTACCGAAGCAGTTACGCAAGCTAGTGCCTGTATTAGCGAAAATGATATCAAAAACTGGTTCAAAACAATCGAAACAGAACTTGAAAATGAAGGTGTTAAAAGTATACTGCAAGATGGCAATAGAATATATAATGGAGATGAAACAAATTTTTTATTATGCCCAAAAAATAAAAAAGTAATTGCATGCAAAGGTACAAAAAATGTGTACGAGGTGGATCAAGCAACTGCTAAAGCTGCGTTAACAGTAATGTTCACCTTTTGTGCCAATGGTGGTGTGACTCCACCAATGATCATATTTCCATATAAGAGAAAACCTCCAAAAGAAATATTGGAAACAGTTCCAGAAGATTGGGGAGTAGGCTATTCAGAAAATGGCTGGATGAAATCTGCTTTATTCCACGAATACATAGCAAACGTATTTAACCCATTCCTTATAAAAAATAAGGTTGAAAAGCCAGTTATTCTATTTGTCGATGGGCATAAAACACATCTGACTCTCCAAGTTAATCAGTTATGCAACAAGCTGGGTATAGTGCTGATAGCTTTGTACCCAAATGCTACAAGACTGTTGCAACCTGCTGATGTCGCTGCCTTTAAGCCATTAAAGGCAGGCTGGCAAAAGGGCATACTTCAATGGAGAAGAGAACATCCATTGCTCCAGTTTACGAAAGAAAACTTTGCTCTTTTACTTTCCAAGGTTGTAAACGACTATGTTAAAAATAGTACCATAATTAATGGGTTTAGAGCTACTGGCCTATTTCCTTGGGATTGTAATGCAATAGACTATTCCAAGTGTATGGGACACAAGAATGAAGGAAATGGAGTGGAGACAAGTCAAAATGACGGTGATGAAATAAACACTACTAATGCATCAGATGAACCGGTGCTAACACTTGATACATTTAAAAGATTGCTAGGTCCAGATCTGTTGCACAATTTTGAAGTTGGCAATGGTGGAATCAATAGTAGTAGGGAAAAGCTATGTTTAAAGAAAATATGGAATTTCTTTACTTGCAACAATAATACCACACTTACTTCATATGATATAGAAAGTATGCCTATAGATTTTATACCGGATTTAGATATACCATGTCCGTCAGGTATAAATAATGTAGACATGTCACTTCAATCAGATGTGGACACACTGTCTGATAGAAGATTACTTAACGCAAATACTGAAACTAGTGAAATCTTCCTGGATTTTAGCTTTGATCCCGAATTGAGAGATGCACTAGGTACCTTTAATGAGGTCATGCCTGATATTTCAACAAATCCTGAGAAACCCATGGAATTATTTGATAATAATATTTCTACAGCGCAAACAGAATCAACATTTGATCAGTTATTAGTCAAAGATATGCCTAATCCAAAAAATGTGATTAGAGAGAACGTAGTGCCTATTAGTGAAATTCTGCACTGGCCATCGTCCCCTTTAAGGAAAAATAAAAGACAAATAGAAAAACTGCCATATGTCATAACATCAGAAAAATGGAAAGTTATTGCAGAGAATAAAGAACAGAAAAAAAGGCTGCAGGAAGAAGAAAAAGAAAATAGAAGAAAAGCAAAGGAAGACAGGAAAAAGGCTAATATAAGTAAAGGAAGGAAAGTCACACTAGCAGAAAGAAACAAAAAAACTAAAGTCAATGTTGAAGCAAAAAAAAATCAGTATGTATCCAACAAAACATATTAGTAAAGCCAGCTACAGCTGTATCAAAAAGTAACACAGAGAATATAACTGAATATGAGCAGAAAAATAATGAAGAAGATGGAAGTGTAAATAGCAGTTTACAGAAGTCGACAAATCATATAGAAATAAAAAATCTTGATTGTTCATCTCCTGGATGTTCTTTTGACACTATTGGAGAAAATAATACAAAATCTCAACAGATGTCATGTGGCATGACTATTTCTAAAAAAAACTAGTAATAAACGGAATTTGTTATCAATGTGGTGACAATATATACCTAAACAGAAAAGGAAGAAAATGTTCAAAATGTATAAGAACTTTTCACTTGAAATGCAACAAAAAAATATTTGATAAAGTATTCATCTGCAGTAAGTGCACCGAACTCTAATTAAAGTATTCATTTTCCACAAATTTGTAATATCCTACGTCTAATAAATGTAATATTAAGCGAACATTTTGGTTTTTATTACTTTAGGTAAATTAGGACATTAATTTTAAGCACTTTTCAAAAAGAAAAACTTGATATGCCAACCCACAAAACAAGTGCCAACCATTAAATCATCAGATGCCAAGCAGTGTAATATACATGCCAACCACTATAAACTACGTCCATCCTTGTTAAATTCATAAATTTTTAGTGTAAAACAAGGATAGCCATAGAAAATGATGATGTAGGGTTAACAAGCAATATCTGGACACTCATATTCGTTCATTATATACTTCACATAAACCAATATCGGTTTCTTTTCAATATATGAAACCCAACTAAGACAGAAAGGTGCCAACCATTGTCACCTTTACCCTATGACTCAAATAGAAGAGAGAAACATTCATCCAAGTACCAGTATACAAAGTAAGAGTCGTAAAAAACAAACAAAAGAAAGCCGAAGATAGTGGTAGCGTACAACAAGGGAAAACCAGGAATTGATGTGTCCGACCAATTATTGACTTATGCTTCTACACTAAGCAAGGGCGTTAAGTGGTATCGAAAGCTTGCCTTTGAATTTGAGTCTACTAAAGCACGCCATCATTTAAAACAATACCTTCCGACAAAACCCCATAAATGGGGTTATAAAGTCTATGTACTATGTGCGTGGAAGTGATGGCTTCTCGTATAATTTTGAAATATACACTGGGGCACAAAACAATCCAAAATTTAGATTAGACAGCGAACTTGACCTAGGGTCTAGTGCCAACAATGTTGTGAGGTTATCCAGAATTGTTCCTTCAAATGAAAACTACAGAATATATTTCGACAACTTCTATACATCACTTCCTTAGGTAATAAAGGAATTTACTCACTAGGTACAGTTCGACGACCACGAATTCCAAATTGTAAATTACCAACTGAAACAAAGTTCAGAAAAAAGTCGGAGGTGCTTCAGAAGAGTTTGTTTGTAATGTTGAAGGAGTTGATATAACTTCAGTAATGTGGTTAGACAACAAACCAGTTACTTTTTTATCAACATTGAAAAGCAAACTACCATTAACAGAGGTAAAAAGATGTCTTAGAAAAGAAAATATATTTATACAAATTGCGTGTCCTCTCTTAGCCCATAATATAATACTCATATGGTAGGTGTCGATGCTATGAACAGCTTTATCGGAAGGTACAAAATTAAACTAAGATCAAAGAAATGGTACATAAGACTTTTTTACCACCTGATCTACATAACACTTGGCTGCTTTATAACCGGGAACACAACGACGGAGGAAAGTCAATGTCTCAGGTTGATGTTCGATTGGAAATAGCAGAAATGTCTTTGCAGGTCTGGTAACACCAATAGGAAACGAGACAGGCCTTCCAAAGATTCAGTTGAATCGATGGTGCTGGAAAAGAAAAAAAATCAACATTTTTTTCTCATGTGCTACCTAAAGACGTTCGAACAGATTCCATAGATCATTTGCCAATTGCTTTCTCTCATTTGATAATCAATAACATGTTGGTATAGTATTTATAAACTCAGTTGAAACATTTCACTCCGACGAGATTTATAAGGGCAGTTCAATATTACATTTACCGGTAATCAAGTTAAAGTATAAATAACACGCTTCAATGTTTCAAACGTATTTGAACAATCCCCGTACTTCGTAGGAAAGAGATAGAAGAAAGAGAGAATGAAATATACATCCCATCAAATAAATATTGGATATTGATATGTTATTCAAAATCACCAATATTTAACATGCTACTTGGAGGTTCGCTTTCAGCCGGCGGCGATGGTGTACAGATAAGAAATGCTGTTGATTCATGCCAGTGCTGTACAGCTAAAATGTTTATTTTTTTACGAAGTATAATATCGGTTTTAAATCATTATACTGTCAATATGGCCTATTGCCATTATGGCTGTTTTAGCAGTTCAAGCACACTGCGATTTGAAATGGGCGTATCACTTACTTTTCTACACTGCTTACGCCAGACCATTTTTACTCAGTGCCGCCGGCCGACGGGTAGTTTAATGACAACAAATGCATTATTCTCCATTCAAATTAGTTTTAACACGAACTAACTGACCGTAAGTTCATGAGATTTGACGTCACGAAGGCAATAACGATGAAACTAAGCGCCAATGATGAGTAACACGTTTCACTATTAGATTTTAGTATTTTTTAGCAATTTTCTTCAAAATTGGAACACGCCTTTCTAGATTATTACTGGACACAAAAAGGTGAAACAAAAATCAACGATTACAGAAAAAAAACTAGAACGTTAAACAGTATAATCTAATTTTTCAACAGAAGTTTAAAAAAAAATAAAAAAAGTAAAACTATCATTTTAAAGGCAAGATAATTTCGAATAACGTGTCCAAATTTCGAGACATTTTGTCGGTAAATAACAGAGAAAACACTGTCCCTAGGTTTTGGTGCACCGATAAAACAGCCTTATATGTAAATTATTGTTGTTGCTAATTATATGTTAAAAACTTTTTTATACACGTATGTACTTTACGACAGTTTTAAGTAAATTAAAATTGTCCTTATTCTGTTCTTCATTAATCTATATTTGAATATAAAAATAAATGATGCGCCCATGTCTGGTAATATGATGTTTGTGAATCTGTTTCTGTAAAAACCTAAACAGAAATTTTGCAGATATCAATTCCAAATGGGGAAACTGAAACATTAGTCAGTAATTTCCAGGAGCCTTTACCAGGACCCATTCCTCTCGTTCAAGTCCACCTACTTCGCCAGTAAAAATGAAGAAGAAAGTAAACTCAGCACTGCCGATAAAGGTACTAAACTATGGAAGCTGAAAATTAATGTTTGAGGAAAGAACTTCAGGAAGCAGAGGATAGTGCAAAGAACTTATCTTCTATTCAATTTTCATTTGGATGCATTAAAAGTATTGATGAAAAAATTGTACTTTTTACTGGTGTTTATATGAGGTAATGGACTTATGTCAAATAAATTATTATCAAGATTGGGCTGTTGTTAATGTACCTAAAATTCATCAGTTACTAATTACATGGAAATTAAAATTGAATCTTGTGAATGAAGATTTAGGAATTCAATTTAAAATTTCAAGTAAAACAGTAGCTAATATTTTTTATACCTATTTATACGCCCTACATGAAATATTTAAAAATATTATGAAGGAAATTCGCAGCAGGAATACAAATAAATTATGTATGCCAACATGTTTCAACAATTTTAGAAATTGTAGAATAATTTTTGACTGCACCACATCTGCTGTAACCAGAAATCTATTGTACAAAAATATAGAAAAACAAAGAGCAACATATAGCTCATAAAAATATAGAAATCTTTAGAAGGTCTAATTGGAGTGGCTCCCAATGGAGTAGGTACTTATGCAAGCAAACTATATCCAGGTTCAGTACCTGAGAAGAAAATAGTAAAAAATTGTAGTATATTAAAGCAGATGGTATCGAGTAACTTTCCAATTTGCTTTCTCTGGCAGTAAGTTTAAATATATCACCTTTTTTAATAACTGCTCAAATTGCACAACAATAGGTAATTCAAACCAGAATAATTGCTACAGAATTTGCTACAATTTTGTAGCTATTCGCTCCGTGCGTGACTGACGCGACACCTACCGCCTTCATCTGACAGTTTTGGACCTACCAATTTTCAGGTTAAACATATGACATATGTTTGACATTGTTAAATTCATGCGAAATTGACAATTATTAATAATTAACTTTTTAATTATATTTTTTCAGTTTATGTACAAAATAAATGTAGTATTAAAAACTGGGTTTCTCAAAATTCATCATAATATATCTTTTCAACCACAAACAGAAAAGAAAGGGAAAATCTAGTACTGGCAAATCAAGTGAAAAAGCATATATTTAAAAACAGTTATAGTAAAAGTTACGATATAAAAGCTAAAGTCATCAGGCACTCTGCAGGCTTATAAAGTATCATTTAAGGTAAATTATTTAAATTTTTCCTATTTCAATTGCATAAAAATGAAGTTATGTGATATTTACTTTTTCATACTAATAGCACGGATCCATCTTTTTCTTTTCTCTAATTTATATGTAATCTTTGGGAACCTATTAAAACTACACTTACTATTTTTGCTATTATTAGCACAATTAAATACGCAATATGTATTTGCACACATTTTTGATAAAATTTATGCGTAAAAAGGTAGGTCCAATTGTGTCATATTTCGCCGCTACGCACGCTGGCATCGTTTCAAAGTACCCCTACCATGGTCACGCACGGAGCGAATAAAGCTACAAAATTTTAAATATTTTAAAAATATTTAAGTGTTTTACCTGCTAGTCTAGTATAGTAGCCTCGTATTTCCGTGAGACTGTGTAAAAATATACGTATATGTAATAAAATAATTCAATAAAAAAGTACTCTACCAGGAGTCTGTAAAATTACCAATGACTCAGACGTATAATAATACAAATTTTAAGATTCCACTTGACATTAACATTCAGACGTGCCTGGTATAATGTTTTAAAATATGGGCAGTCAACCAATTAGGTTTTCATCGAACTTATGATAAGTCCACGTGGACTAACGGCCAATGAAATCATCGGATATCGCTGTTATGACAAATCATAATGCATTATCTTTTGTCGGTAGACTTATTCATACTTGGGGTAACATTATATCATTATTTGACTGAACTTGCGGAGTCATGAAATAAGGAAGGTATCAGGTTTAGACCGTCCAGTCTCGAAGGGACGGAGCACTTAGGTAGGCAAATTCCAGAGACCGTTTTTAAAGTTAAGAAAAAAAAAAAAGAAAATAAATAATATAAGATTATATAAATATATAATAATATACAAATAAAATAAATATAACTCTAATTTATATCTTTGAAAACGGTCTTTGGATATAGAGATGGAGAAACTTCAGTGAAAACCTGCAAATAAATATATTGTGGCCTATTTTGAACAATAATATTTAAACAATATAATATAATTAACGTTGAAATAAAAGTGAGTGTACGCCACTGGATTTTCATACGTTTTTCCCCACTTCTCCGCCTTCAAACGATGAAGCACTCTCTCAAATAGTGAAATTAGAGTTTAGTTATGACACATCATAATGCGTTATCTTTTGTCTTTAGACTTATTCATACTTGGAACGAGTTTATTACAGCTGCCGCCATTTCTCGCAACCTAGCTTCCAACGCTTGCGATCGTTCCAGTCATCTACTTGTAGACCCCTATCTTCCATTGCACCCTTTAGTTCTTGTCTCCACGATCTTCTTGGTCTTCCCTTTTTCCTGCGGTTGGTGGGGATCCACTGTAACATTCTCTTTGGCCATCGTTGATCATTCATCCTTTCTACATGGCCATACCATTTCGAGACGTCAATGTCTATGCCCATACGCTCTCTGATTTCAGTATTCCTTACTCTATCTCTTCTAGTGAGTTGGCAACATCTTCTCCAATAATTCATTTCGATTGCTTTTATTTTGGATGCGTCATTTTTATTTATTACCCAAAGCTCTGAACCATATGTAGCAATTGTAACGATACGATCGTTACCTACAATAGCTACTAATTTGCGCCTCAAACTAGGCAACCTATAACACAATTTCATATATCGATTTACAATAAAATCGATTCCCATTGTCATTATAGGGAAAACGAATACTGGCCAGTGGCCATGTTCATCATGTTCATTTTAGAACATAACTTCCTGGATATAGGTTGATAAGTGCGGCAGGCAGAGCTTGGCAGGAAGAAGGAAACAATTTTAAGTTATTTTATTATATCTTGGGAATTTAGTTTATGTGCGTTTAAGAAGCTACCACCTTGTTTTTATGAAAGATCAAACTTCCAATAAGTTCTGGTAAGTCCAAATATCGTCCATTTAAATTGTCAGTTTCAATCATCTAAATCTTCTCAACTATTAGAAATACCCCACAAACATTCTTATTTTTTCTATATACATATTATAATATTCCTGTATAAAACCTAACATTCAATATTTGAGCCAAGATCACTAAATGGCAAATATATTTTAGTTTTTGTTACTAAAACAAAAACTATTTTAAGTACAAGAACCTAGAATAAAAAAGGCTTTTTCTGTTCTCTTGTAGCCTGTCGGCCCAACCTCAGGGATTGGAATTTAAGTTTTTATTATTTGGGAAGAAGATATTTTCATTTGGAGAAAATTATACCGAGATTTGGGAAGAAATATACTTTGATTTTATGGAAGGATTTTGGTTTCATTTTCTGGTTGGTCTGCCAGTCCTTAAGGCTTTTACAAAGCACATAGGCTGATCCATCCTACAGCCACCCACTACCAGGACAGCGGATTAGGGAACTCCCTTTCCATCAAAAGGGTTATTAAGGACATTTATTTTCTTGTTAAAACTTAATAATTTCAATTTAAATTTTTTTATAATATATATATATATATATATATATATATATATATATATATATATATATATATATTAGAAATGATTATTTCGACCAAAAAATAATTTATAAATAAGTTCGAATTATCGGGTAAAGTGAAGTAAAGTAAATTATACACTTTACCCGATAATTCGAACTTATATATATATATATATATATATATATATATATATATATATATATATATATATATATATATATAGAAAAGAAATTTAATCTTTGCAGATTAGTTAAATAGTAAACTCTTAAATATTGGGGAAATATGCAAGAAAGACTCTAATGTGTATCAATTGTTTCGCCGAACGTTTTCGCCAAAGAGAATTAATTTGGCTTCTTCAGGGCTGAAAGAGAATAAATTATAATTAGCTACCATATATTATCTATTAAAACATTATTGATCTTACCGTAACTTAGAATTGTAGAGTTAGAATATTAAAAAACTTTGCTAGTAACATAGTGGTGTTTTTTGTTACTATGTGCAAAAAAAGTTTTTTTAAGGTTTGAAATGTATGGTAGCTTTGAACTTGACACGTAAAGGCTTACCCAAGGTTAATCGAAAAACCCAATGTAACTACATTTAAAAGGAGGTAATTCTTTGAAGTTATTCTTTGTAGTTATTGCCGACAATTCATTCAATTACCTCCTTTTAAATGTAGTTACATTGGGTTTTTCGATTAACCTTGGGTAAGCCTTTACGTGTCAAGTTCAAAGCTACCATACATTTCAAACCTTAAAAAAACTTTTTTTGCACATAGTAACAAAAAACACCACTATGTTACTAGCAAAGTTTTTTAATATTCTAACTCTACAATTCTAAGTTACGGTAAGATCAATAATGTTTTAATAGATAATATATGGTAGCTAATTATAATTTATTCTCTTTCAGCCCTGAAGAAGCCAAATTAATTCTCTTTGGCGAAAACGTTCGGCGAAACAATTGATACACATTAGAGTCTTTCTTGCAGATTTCCCCAATGTTTAATATTTTATATATATATATATATATATATATATAACTTGGATACTTAGGCCTTCAGCCTAAGTGGGTTTACGAAACAGCGTTTTGCACAATACCTGGTTAGTACCCTCAATTTTTTTTTTAATCCTTTCACTTGATTAATTTTATTCCCTATTTACTTTAAATTTATTTATTTATTAATATTTCATATTACACTTAATAAGTTGTCAGGATATATTATCCAATGTTATGGGAATTTGTATGTACCCTCATATATCGAATTAATGTATATGTTGTTCTAGTGTCTTAACTGACTAGTCTCAGATTTTTAAGCTGCCCTTTTGTAACTGTAAGTATTTAATTAATTTATATTTTAATTACCATTTACTCCATGTGAGTTATTTAAATATTATTTACTTACCTTTTTCCTCATTGTTAGAGGACTGTTCAGATCAAACCATGGTAGATATTTATATTTTGGGTCCTATTTTTAGTAACTGTTTTTCTTGTAAATATATATTTTGGGGATAGATTTTAATCATTATTTAGTGTATATAAGTATAGGGTTGGGATAGCACAGTAGGATTGTAATATAGTGTATAAAGCATTTCAGATTTTTATTTGTTTCCTATCATCTTTTATTTTCAGTTAGTATATAACTACATATATCCCAAATTGGAGTGATATTCTAAATTCACCCTGGCGCCCATCTAAAGATCATCTTCGGATTGATCTGATTTAACCTTAAGTTACTACAGGCAAGCAAACGTGCCAACCTCCTTCTGAGCACAACTCTCATTCTCTTAAGCTAAGCCTATTCTATTGTAGTGCTTCCAGTAAATTTTATATTTTCTTTTGTATTGGTTACATTCCCGGTTATTTAACCTTTTTATTTAAATAATTATTAATTAATTTTAAATTTTATTTAACTATAAATCTTACATAATTTCTAATATTGGCTTCACCATTTCAGGCTTTCCTTTTCTCATTTGCAACAATTAGCTCTCTTCATTTTTAATTAGCAACAATTAGCTTTTCCTTAGTTTTCCCTTACTTAATTGGTAACACAATGCTTTCTATGTTACTTTTGTATATCCTAATTTTTTTGTTTCGGGTGATGTGGTTATTCCAAAGTATACTATTCAGTTGACGTATTGCTGAATTTCCTTGACCAATTCTAGTAGCTATTTCTTTTGTATTCCGACCATTGTTTGTAATGTTTACACCGAGATATTTATAGCTATCCGTATTTTGAATTTGTTTGCTTCCTAGTTCTAAGTGCTTTTAAGCCCCACTTAGTATATGCTTCATCTATTTTTCGTAAAATTTTTCGTTGTAAAACGTTTTCTTACAAAAATAATTTAAATGTCCATGAACGCATACATGCAGGAGAAAATTCTTATGCGTGCAATATTTGTTTGAAGCAGTTTTCTCATAAAAGAAGTTTAAATTTCCATTTGCGTCTGCATACTGGATAAAATCTTTCCAAGTGTGAAACTTGTACAAAACAGTTTTCTGAGCCAAATAGTTTGAAAAGACATTTAATTACACACGCCAGTGTGAAAATAGATATAACATATATATTATATCTTTTTCTCGGGGTAAGATTATAACAGTATTTGACCGAGCTTGCGGAGTCATGAAATAGGGTATCAGGTTTCGACCGTCCAGTGTCGAAAGCACGGGACGGAGAACACTTAGGTAGGCAAATTTTTATATTCTATTTTTAAATTGCGGATATGACCAACAGATTTTTGGGAGACAAGAATATTTTTAGTATAATCATAACTGCTACAGCGTTCAGTTAAATTCAAATTTCAAATAGTGAACCGCAAGTTAGTTTGGTAGTGACTTTTTTCAGTGGTCTTTCTACGAAAAACTTTTTACATATTACGTTTTTTACTTTTTTTGAATACGTTTTTACGTGATTATACGTTTGATACTTTTAAAGTATTGCGTCCGTGGTGCGATAATAATTCTGTATCTGAAGAGACAATGGAACCCTCCAAACAAGTGGAAGATTTACAAAGGCGTGTAGTAAAACGTAAGCGACATTTTCAATACATTTCTGATGATGCCAAACGTATGCTGAAAAATGTTTATGAAGGACTGTGTACTGAATTGTCTAAATCAGAGGCAATTGCAGAAACATGTTTTTTAACCAGAGTGCCCAAAGCAACCTGCTACAAAATTATAGGAGAAACGTCTTCTTCTAGACAGAAGAGAAATGATTGTGGCAAATTCAGAAAAATAGAACCGCACTTAATTGAATCTATAACTAGAACAATATTCAAATGTATGCGGCTAATATTTTTCCAACTATTGAAAGCCTTCGAAGTGAATTACTTCGAAGGGGCATTCTCTCGTGTTCAGCAACAACACTTCGATTATTTCTTAAAGCCAATAATTTTAAGTACAAAACTATAGACAAGCGACAGACACTAACGGAAAGTACTAGAATAATTTCTTTAAGAAACAATAATATCAGACAGAAAACTGAGTATCGAAAAATAAAACGAAATATTGTTTATTTAGATGAGACCTGGTATGATACTCATGACACCGTGAAAAAAAGTTGGACAAACAATAACAAAAAGTGTTTCAACTCAGTACCGCCCAATAAAGGAAAGAGGATTATAATTTTACACTGCGGTGGAGAAAATGGATGGATCGACGATGCATTATTAATATCTGCAAAACAAATTAAAGACGCGTCTCTGGATTATCATGACGATATGGAAAGTTCAATTTTTGAATCATGGTTTGAAAAATCTCTTCTTCCGAAATAACCTAAACACAGTGTGATTGTCATGGACAACGTATCATATCATTCAAGATTAATGAAAAAAACTCCAAATAATAGTTGGGATAAATTACAAATTCAGGAATTTTTATTCACGGAAGATTTGTATTTTGAGACATCTTATACTAAAAAGCAATTGTTGGAGGTTGCTCATAGTAAACAGTACGAAAATTAATATGTTGTTAACAACTGTGCTCGTAGTAACGGGCATACTGTGCTTAGACTTCCCCCTTATTAGTGTACATTGAACCCAATAGAGTTAATATGGGCTCAACTTAAAGGAAATATAAGGAGAAGAAAAGTTGCTCCTAAATTTTCGTCTACTGTTCTCCAGTTAATTAGAAGGGAAGTCACAAAAATCACAGCAACCAACTGGAAAAATGTAATAAAACATGTGATCGGAGTGGAAAATGACTATGTTAAATATTTACCAGCATTAACCAAATTACCAAATTAACTATAAATTTAGATGATACGAGTGATACTAGTGATAACAGTGACTCTGAGTAGATAGTAAGTACTTAATTCGAATTAGGTGTTAGTTATAACATTTATTTCTATTGTAATGTAGATATTCTCATTTTGCCTATATATCTTTGAAAACAGGGTGTAAACACACTCCTTGATAGGACAAAAATTATTAACGTTTTAGAGGAGTATGTCAACTAAAACTGTCACTGTCACAGTGGCAGTTGCCAAACTCGTCCGATACGTCTAAAGGTGGGAAACAATAAGTAGAACGTAAATTTATAGGTTTTTATCGCTCAATCTCCCACCTCCACTAGTTTCATTTCTTTTTATCTCATAACTTAATGTGTTTTCCATCTTTTGCGTTATTCTGTCGGTTATTAGCGAGCTCATCCCTCTATAGTTAAATATAAATGTACATTAAAACTTTTTAAAATACGTTCACCGATAATAGGCATTTCCAATTTATTACAATGACAGCAGTAGGTACTTTATACTTATAATTTTTCAGAAATGAATGCAACTTGAATTGAATATTTCTTGTTGTGTTTTTTACAATACGTAATTAAGACAGCATGGCTAATAATAAGCAACCAATTATTTAGCCGAGTACTACAAGTATTGGTAAACAAAAATTTATTTTTAAAAATTATAATTTTAATCTCGAGTAGTTGATAATTATATATATTTTTTTCTAATTAAAACAAAAAAAGGTCGTAGAAGAGGTCACTCTGGGCAAACTTCATCATCGTGAGTAATAGCCATCATTACATGCTCGTTGAATAATATACTATTATTAACAATGTTTTATGAGTCGATTAGTGTTATCACTCCGAAGATATATCACAGAAGTTAACAACACCGATATGTTTTATTTAAACTTTACAGAAAATGAAACTTTTTGGTAAATAAAATTAAATAAAAGTAAAAACTTTTATTTAACCCTAATAACCCTGACGTTCTATATGTAGGACGCTAATTTCAATAATTTTTGAACACGGCCCTGTTTAAATTTGATAACGCCGTCTATCACAAAATGTTACCCAAAGACAAATCGTCCCATTGTTGTTTAGTTTGTTCCTATCGCTTGAAACGTCTACTTGTGGTGCGGTTGTAAAAAACGTAAAATATGGCTGAGCATGGAATCAGATTTGCAAGGTAAGAAATGAATATTAAACTTTTGATAAAATATACTTTTTTATGATGTTATTTGTATATAAGTGTTCATTTTTCCAAATCGTGAAATAATTTTATCCAAAATGTTTGCCAGTTGGCTGCCAGGTGGTGATAAATTTGACCGTCCTACATGTAGGATGTCAGGATTATGTACTATTATGGCATGAAAATTATAATTTTGAGTAATTATTGTAATCATTGGATTTCTTTGTTTATTTTACTTAGTATTTAGGCCAAAAGAATTTGTTGATAGTGTTATGAACATACTGCTTTTATTGTTTCAGGGGTTTTTCTTTACATAAGGCCTTGGAGATGTTAGAAGAAGATGAATTTCCTCATTCTCAAGCTAATATAGTTCTCTTACCTCCGGAAGATGCCGCTGAAACAGATAAGGATTCTGGTGATGAAGAAAACGTGTCTCCGGATAATTTGCCTTCAAATATGTTGAGAACAGTAGCTGAAATCCATGTACCTCGTTCGGTTGACTCAGACTCGGATGATGATATTCCATTATCAAATTCTGTTAAATCTGAGAAAGTTTTGAAAATTCCACGGCAATACCACTGGTCTGAAGTAGTAACCACCTCAGAGGAAGCAGAAATACTTGATTGGTCAAAGGATAATGATCTCAATATTGATACAGAAGATACTCCCATAGACTGGTTCATGAAGTTGTTCGATGAAGAAATTTTTGATTTACTGGTTGTCGAATCCAATAGATATGCAAGTATGAAAAATAAGCCTATATGTATCGAAGAAATCAAAGCATTCGTAGGAATTCTTATTCTTAGTGGTTATGCTCAATACCCAAGGAAGAAGATGTATTGGGAAAAGGATAGAGACGTCTGTAATTCCTTAGTTTCTGGGGCACTTGCTAGGGATAGGTTTGATTTTATAATGAGCGTTCTGCATATAGCCGATAATAATAATTTGGATCATTCTGATAAATTCAGTAAAGTTAGACCTCTCTTTAGGTTACTAAATCAAAATTTTTTAAAACATGCAGTTTTAGAAGAGAACCACAGTGTTGATGAAGCCATGGTTCCTTATTTCGGGCGTCACGGCTGTAAACAGCTTATAAAGGGTAAACCGATAAGATGGGGATATAAACTTTGGGTTGGATGTAACAAAAATGGGTACGTAACGTGGTTTGAGCCATACCAGGGAGCATCAACACACGTATCGCCTAAATACAAGGATTTTGGTGTCGGTGTAGGTGTGGTACTCAGTTATGTTGACATTCTTAGATCAAAGTGGGAGCTGAAAAAATTTCATTTATTTTTTGATAATTTTTTTAGTACAATGCTTTTATTTGAAATGCTGACAGAAAAAAATATCAGAGGAACAGGAACCATAAGAAGTAACAGAATACCAAAAAATCTGCTGAAATCGGCAAAGGAGTTACAAAAAGACAAAAGAGGTTCGTACGATGCTAAGTTTGACGGTAATAAGAAATTGACAATTGTCAGCTGGCACGATAATAGTGTTGTATCGCTCTGCTCGAACGCAGTTGGTACGAATCCTATTCATCAAGTAAAGCGATATTCGCGACAAGAAAAAAAAACGATACTTGTTCCTCAACCATTTATGGTAAAATTATATAATCGAAATATGGGCGGCGTAGATCGATGCGATCAAAACGTAAGTTTGTATAGAACTGGTATTAGAGGAAAAAAGTGGTACTTCTGTTTGTTTACTCACTGTATCGATTTGGCTATACAGAATGCTTGGCAACTACATCGAAGCAATCAGGGCACTTTGGATCAATTAGCTTTTCGACGACGCATTGCAACTTCACTTCTTCAGCTTTATACAAAAGCGACTTCATCTTCTTGTGGACGGCCAAGTCGAAGAGAAAATGCCGATTCTCGTTTCGATGGAATGCATCATTATGTGATTGATCAAGAAAAACAAACTAGATGTCGCTACTGTCATAAAAAAACAACTACAAGATGTCAAAAATGTGATGTTGGTATCCATGTACGCTGCTTTGTGAGTTACCACACAAATGGTAGTGCTTGATCCTGACGTCCTAGATGTAGGACGCTAATTTTTTTTTGTGTACATTGCGATTTTTTGCAATATTATTACAGTAATGTATTCAAGTGTTCCAAATAAAACATATTAATAACAAAAAATTGCAGTTTTAATACTATTTCTTATGTCAGGATTATCTGGGTTAATTTAAAATTAGATATCTACGCTTCTGTTCAATAAAGTAGGGGTCATTCTGACAGTGTTGCCATTTTACTCGCTCTGGTTCCTATAAATTTTCTCACGAAATTACGTGCCGACTTTACCACATGTTTCATTTGTATACCACGTCTGTGCAGCATAACAAATTTTCAATATCGCTCTCATTCGGGAAGTTAAAGATTTGTACAGTGGGGAAGATGAATTATACAAATATAAAATAGACAGTTTTAGCATTTCTATTTTCTTGTGGATGTATTAAAACACCGAAGAAGTCAAAGAATGCCTTGCTGTCAAATGCAGTTGGTTTCGGTGTTTAGTCCGAATTTCCATCAAATTCGTAATGTTTTTTCGGTTTTCGTCTTTTGTCATGGGAAAATGCGCAGTATAGTAGCAGTGTGGAGTTTAAGTGCAGTGGATTTGAAATTTTGACGGGTGAAGAGCACTGGATTACGGATGTAATCTTCAAAAAGCCGGTAGATTTTGTTTGTGGGAAGGTAAATTCAATCAAATGCAAATTGGCAGTTTTTGTTGAATTGATCACCGAATTGTTATATGTGTTATATTGTGTCCTAAATGGAAGATTTGTAATTAGTGTTACAACGATATAAGCGGCGATATAACATGTTTTCAAGGGGTGTTTAAAAAGAGAAGGTTTGAAAATTGCAGTTAATTAACCTGAAACCCGATAATCCAGTGTCCAACTTCAACAGAGCATAGTGATGTGTTGTTATTGTATGTTAGTTGTTAGTTAATAGATAAAATAAGAGTAAGCCATAGGGTAAGCCCTTAGATTTAAGTATTTGCTGTTTATTAAGTTAGGACAGAAAATAACTGATAATTGGTCATTTGTGACCAGATAGCAGTATACAAATACCGCACAGGTGTTATACAAAAAAAAATGTCAGATCTAGTGATCCAATATTCAACGAAGACTTGGGCCTAATACTGAACTCAGAAGACCCACAATTATTATAGGCGACCCGAATGCGAGATCTCCCAATTGGTTCGACAGGACGACTAATCCTAACGGAAGACTGCTCTGCGGCTATTTCGAAGAAAGACCCAACACATACGTAATCGGACCAACAGATCCGACATGTTTTCACAGAATCCTTCCCACACATCTCGATATTGCAATCCTACACAACGTGGGTCAACAATAAGAAATATATTCTATAAAACGAAGGCGATTCGACGCACAATATAATTGTCCTGACCTGGGTGCACAGGGAACAAACTATCTGCAGCCCTTCGATAAAAAGAAAACAAGTTGACAAAATTTCAAAACAATTGTGAGTGAAAACATCCGCATTATACCAACAATTAACAATATTACAGAGCTCGAAAAAAGTGTGATAAAACTAGAGCAAACTATAACAAATGCCATCGATGCCAGCTCCAAAACAGAAACCATTACCACACAGAGAGGAAGATTTAGGGATATTACCGAAGAACTATGAAACCTAATTAAGGAAGAAACAGGATAAAAAGAAGAGCTTACCGAACAAGAACAAGGGAAGTCAAAAGGATTGCCAAAAAGTTGGCCAAACTTCAAAAGAATTGTAAGCGAAAACATCGGCGTTATACCAACAATCATCAATATTACAGAGCTCGAAAAAAGTGTGATAAAACTAGAGCCAACTATAACAAATGCCATCGATGCCAGCTCCAAAACAGAAAGCATTACCACACAGATAGGAAGATTTAGTGATATTAGCGAAGAGCTAAAAAACCTAATTAAGGAGAAAACAGGAAAAGAAGAAGAGTTTAGCGAACAAGAACAAGGGAAGACAAATATATTGCAAACGAATTAGATAGGAAAGTGAAAAAATAACTCCAAAATCATATAAACGAATGCTGGGACTCCTATATCCAAAAGCTAAATCCAAATAAGTCCACGTTCTGGAAACTATCTAAAGTTCTACGAAAAGACAAAAAAACCAATTCCTCCACTAGATGGGGAAAACGACATCGTACACACGAAAGAAGAAAAAGCGGAAGTCATGAAGGACGAGCTTGGCGAGAAAGACGAGAAGGACTTGTAGAAACAACGAACACCCTTACGAAGACCTAGACTTCATTGAGGAGGCAGAAATAAGAGCGAGTAGGATAAAAAGAAGAAAGGGCAGATTAGGTATAATGCATACCTCCCCTGAAGAGATCAAACAACTACTAAAGTTGACAAATGCTAAGAAAGCCTCAGGACCGGACAATGTAACAAACAGAGCGCTGAAGATTCTACCAGCAAAAGTTGTCGTATACATTACCAACATAATAAACAGCATGCTCAAATACGATATTTTCCAGACATATGGAAAGAAGGTCATGTTATCATGATTGCTAAGCCAGGAAAAAACGGCACTTTTCCCCAAAACTACAGACCTATTGACATCGTCAATAAGCAAAATAGCGAAAAGGGAATACTAAAAAGACTCAACGAAAAGTCACTGGCGTTAGGCACTATTCCGGGAGCTCAATTCGGATTTAGAAGCGAACATTCCTGCAAATTACAGGTATTAAGACTAACGGGGTCCATAACAAAGAGATACGACGAAAAAATGTACACTGCAACAGCATGCCTGGACGTCAGCAAAGCATTTGACAGAGTCTGGCACCAAGGACTCCTCTATAAAATGAGTAATCTTGGATACAGCGACCTGTAGTTAGACAACCTGTTAGTAGAAGTTACTAAATTTTAATCACATTACTATTGCAACAATATATTTAACTATAAAATACTCTAACTCTAGAATTTTCATGAGATATAAATATGATATATTTGTAGGAAATTATTTGGAACTGTTAGATCTACTTGCTCTGGAAGAATCTAATATGCGTGATCATTTAGAAGCCAGTAACATTTTTAAAGGCACATCCAGCGAAATTTAAAATCAGTTGATAGAATCAGTGGAATGTATTACCAGACAGAAAATTTTTAAAGAATTGGAAGAAACGGACTTTATATCTGTTCAGGCTGATGAAACAACTGATGTATCTTGCAAATCCCAGTTTAGTGTAATATTAAGGTATGTGTACAAAAAAGACATATGTGAAAGATTTATGGAATTTTATGACGTGTCTATTGATAAAACAGCAAATGGTCTTGCAGAAAAAATTATTCAGGTTTTACATTCCAACGAGATAAAAAATGATAAATTAATATGCCAAACATATGATGGCTCTAGTGTAATGTCGAGCGCCAAACGTGACATTCCAACTAAAATTAAAGAAACCTTTATTCATTGTTGTGCACACCAATTAAATTTAGTTCTACTCTATGGTTCAAAAAAATTAAGAATGTAAAATTTTTATTTCGCTTATCCGCTTTTAATACATTTTTTAGTAGATCTCCGTTAAGAATGGCAGAACTCCGTAAAATGGGGTTTGCTTTGCCACGTGCTGTTGGAACTAGATGGAATTTTCATTCAAGATCGGTTTTTAGAATTGACAAATATTATAAAAAAAAATACTGGATGTCACAGAAATAATTATAGAATCAGACAAATTTGACCCAGAGAGTACCAACTTAGCAATTGGTATTAAAAAATATTTTACTAAATCGTAAATTTGTGCTTATGTTACGTCTTTTTTACAAAATTTTTATTTTCACAGACCACCTCTATTTCATTTTATGGTCAAAAATTTCTGGCAATGTAGGCTTATGTGTCGAAGAAATACATAAAATGACACAAAATATTAAAAATCTGAGAAATGAGCATACAATTGAAATATGAGTAAATGAGTGCACCAATGTACTTCAAACAACTCTTGATGTTAACACAGTAAAAAATTTTAAAAGAATAGGTTTTGAAATACTATATACAATCTGTACGCAATTACAACAAAGATTCGAAGACACCCATTTACTCTCTTTCGTCAACTTACTAAATAAAAAGAGTTTCGTAAATTGTAATAAACAATTTCCAAAAATCTCTTAGTTGTTCTAGATAAAGTATATCCTGAAACTTTTGATATAAGAAAATTAGAAAACGAGTTGATTGTAATTTATTCAGATGAACAAAAACATTTAGAACCTTACCAACTTTTTTCATATATTTTTGACGAATTAGAAGTATTTTCTGAATAAGTTACTAAAATTATTTTTGACCACTCCTGTAACAACGGCCTCATCTGAAAGATCTATGAACACTTTAAAAAGAAATAAAACATATTTGCGGAATTTAATGACTACTGAAAGACTTTCCTCATTATCCACTTTAAGCATTGAAAAGGATATGGTGCACTCAATTACTCCAAAAATTAAATAACAAGATATTGATTATTTTGCTAATAATAAAAATAGAAAAATTGACTTAATATATAAAAAAAATTAATATTTATTGTTTAACATAGAGAATAAACTGTTTTATTTTCCTCACTCTTGAAATAAGTATTACTCCTTTAAAATTGTCCACCCACAATTGTTGATCAAGCTTCGCCACTGTCCCCAATTCAGAAATAATTTCCACAACCCCAGAATTCCAAATCAAAATTTTACATTCGAAGAACTATATAATACCGAACACGAATCCATTAATAATAGTAATCATCAAAATACTCTGAAGACTTCTTATCAATAAGCTTATATTGTTCACGAAGAGCATCTGTCGCTGACCTGAACCCTCGAGAATGAGGGAAGGTGATCCAGTCGCACTATCCATAGCTGAAATGGACCAGAGCAGGTAGGGTTCACGGTCCGTGGACATATAGGTCGTATATGTCCAACGCTAAATACCTTTTTAAATTCAAATGCAATAAAATATTAACTAGTACAAAGAATCTGTAACAAGTTTGACCACCAAATTATTATTGACTTCGTTTTACATTCATCAGTTAAACCAAAGACCGAACAGATATTTCCTAACAAAAAACGTCTTCATATACAAATTTCTACTAATGACCTAGAGAATAACACCATAAACGTCTTTAAGAACTATATTCATCCAAAATATACATACGGTGTGTATTTCAAAAACCAGGACCAGAATTACATTTCCCAAATTCTCGAAGTATTACGAAATGTATTCAAAAATTTTGCTTACAAATTAATTCAGTGTAATACAATTCTAAGAGACATTACTGACAAAGACGAACAACACCAAAGTATCAGACAATATCATGAAGGAATAACAAAAAATCGTGGCATACTTGAAACAGAAACCAAACTTAAACAACTCTACTATTGGCCTACCATGAAAACCGACATACGTGTGAGATTTGTCAAACTAATAAATATGTCCGAAACCCTCCACGCCAGAAATTATCTATTACACCAACACCGTCAAAACCAATGGAAATTATATTTTGTGACACCTTATCTGCACAAGGACATAAATTTTTGACAATTATTGACACTTTCTCAAAATACGGACAAGCCTACCCTCTTACAGCATTAACTGGTATCAAAATAACAAGAGCATTACTAATATTTATGTCTCATCACGGCGTTCCCTCTTTAGTTGTAATGGACAGAGAAACTGAACTAAAAAAAATTCGGTTGTTCAGGAATTTTTCGATGTTCACAAAGTCGAAACACATTACGTCACCGTAAACAGTACCCAGTCGAAAGGTGCTATCGAAAGATTTCATTCCACTATTATTGAACATCTGAGAATTATAAGAGCAAAAAATAACAATAAAATAGATATCCTAAACGATATGGTTTATGCCGTATTAGGATACAATAATTCGATCCATTCTGTTACGAAACAGAAGTCAATTGACATACTGAATGTGTATTTTAGATTCAAAAGAAATATTTGATATAAATTTGGACCAAATTGTAATTAATAATTATATCCAAAATCACAGAGAAGCTACTGCAAAAATTTATAGATCTTTAAACGAAAAGCTACTATCTCAAAAGGAATCTACAATAGAACGTCACAGCAAAGACCGACATGAACCATTAGACTATTTCCCCGACACTGATGTATACAAGAAAAACACAACATTAACCAGAAACAAACTCAATCCACAATTTTACAAAAAAAAAGCTATCGCAGACTAACACATAAAAGTAAAGGTACACAGCAATAAATTATTACACAAACAAAACCTTAAAAGACCAAAAATCTATCCGAGCAGCCTTGTTACAGGACACTACTAATCCTATCGACCCTGGCCCTTCCACTAGTAAGGACAAAGGAAGTTCAAATAACTAACCTCCAAAATAATCCCGGAATCCTTCCGTATAATTTAGGAACAGACAAGGTAAAATCACAAATACATACATTTCTTCATTACTACGATCTTTCAGCTATAGGTAACGAAATAGAATCTATAAGATATGCATATGATAATGTAACACTTGCAATTCAAGATGGCCTTGGTCATCCTTATTTTCAAGAACTTTATAACTTTGACAATGCTCTACTCTTCCAACTTAAATCCGCTGAACAAAAATTTAATTCTTTATTGCCACCTTTTAGGTCAAAAAGAGGTCTTATAGACGGTTTAGGATCTATAATTAAAAGTATCTCTGGTAATCTTGATTCCAGTGACGCCTTGTTTTATGACCAAGCCATCTCTGATCTCCAAAATAAATTTTAACGAAACAGTAACTCTTATAAAGAACAATCAAGAAACTATTTTTATCAATCCCGGCCCTGAATGTCAGGCATGAAAGTCGACTTAATTTTAAGCTCCACAACTTTTATAGTTTTTAATAGAAAAAGTATAAATTTAAATATTTAAAAGTGATATATCAAAGTAGTTTACAGTGATTTGTTAAGTGCCATAAGTACTTCTTTCCAGTTAATCATAGTTTGATTAGAAATATCACTTTTAAGCATCAATAACATACTCTCATCAATAATTGTAGTTACAAATTAACCAAAAAACTAGTTGTACTCTTATCGTTATTCAGCTAATTTTGGTAATTACCAGCCGATCAACTAGTTTTAAAATAAACAGAGTCGGACTTTATTTGATTTAATCTACATATAAAATAAAGTCCTGTTAAAATTGCATATAGAGGATTCATCATGTCCGTAACATCAGATGGAAGTTCCAATGTAATTAACTCTGTACCACAACATACCAACACAGTTAAATCCTACTCAAAAGTTCTAAGCCAACATACATATCCTAGTCCTGAACAAGCAATTGTTTTCTCTTCAAAGGATGGATTACGCCTACAGGACTACCTCATACCACTAGGAGCACTTATACAGCCCAAAACATCTTATTTTCTTCAAGGCTGTCCAATAATCGAGTATGCATGTATCTAGCGAGCAAAGAAATTGTAGATAACTTTATGCAGGTATCTCTCTCTCTTGTCGTTTCCTCATTGCTGAGGATCGTGATTTCCTACAATGCGTGCTGTCAATTCTCTCCATCTCTTGCGATTTTGGGCTGCTCTCATGGACTCGGAAAACGTCTCTCCAGTGGCTTTCTGTACTTGATCTGACCATCGGATAGGTGAGCGTCCTCTGCCTCTACGTCCTTCTACGTTTCCGCATCATGCAGGTATATGATGGTATAATACTAATAAATGATGAACCAGTTCAAGCTAGAAAATATATTACTCCAGCGGATAGGTTAGTTCTATCGAATGTATGCCCCTCAATTCCCCATGATATTCTCATTCACGAATTAGAAAACCTAGGTCTCAAGCCAATGTCATCAATGACCTTTCTTCGTATTAGCTCTACCTTACCGGAATTCAATCATATTTACAGTTTTAGAAGACAAATTTTTATCAACCCTGTTATAAATCCTTTACCAGAATCTTTTTTGATTAATTACGATAACAAATCTTATCGAATTTTCTTATCGCAAGATAATCAGTTATCCTTTAACTGCAAACAGCAAGGACATAATGCTAATAATTCTAAAAATCCCACAAACTCTCAACAAACACCCACACCTCAAACTATTTCAACATCGTTAAATACTCCTTCACAAATGGACACCATACAAAAACTTCCCAATCAGCAATCTACATCCTTAACAAACAGTACAAATCCTGAACATGTCGAACCAAAAGCATCATCAGTTACAAATACCATTACATCTCCAGAAAATAACAGCGCTATATCACTAGATATTACTCAACAGACAAGCCGTAAGCGTGACGTAGATGAAATTCTATCACCTTCACCAACATATATACCAGCTCTCTCAGAAAAAGATAAACAAACAGAAATACATTTTAGAAAACCTACACAAAAACCCAACAAAAAACCCAAGAAAAGTTCTGATACTGACCTAAAAACAATAATAAATGAACATTCACCACCATATATCCTTAATCACGACCAATTTATAGATCTGTTAGAAAACGCACCAGGTTCTCCAAATATTATCACCACTATAACTAATTATACACATGATTTTACTGGATTACTAGGAATGATTAGTAACTTATATGCTCACATAACAGATAGATCTCTTAAAATCAAATGCACCAAACTTAGAAAAAAAATCACAAAACACCTAAATGACGAACTTTCTTCTACCGACAACGAAAATGACATTTTACTTGACACAGACCCAGAGTCTTAATAAAATTAAAACTTTTTTATAACTAGAAAGTAAAAATGGCGTCGTTTAATTCAATTATTCAGTGGAATATAAACGGATACTATAATAACTTACCGATGTTAAAAATTATACAATCAGAGTATTTACCAGATATTATTTGTCTTCAAGAAACGAATCTTAAGAGCAACCAAGAATCTTGTTTACATAATTATCAAAGTTTTTCAAAAAATAGAGTAAACCAAAGAATAGCAAGCGGTGGAGTGACAATTCTTGTAAATAACAAATTAACCGCCAGTAGGTTACCCCTACAAACACATTTAGAAGCTGTAGCTATTTCTCTAGAAGGTACCACAAAAATAAATATTTGCACGATTTACTTACCCCCAGGACAACCAATTGATAAACAGGACCTTTTTAACCTCGTGAGACAAATACCTTCTCCGCGTATTTTAACAGGTGATTTTAATGCTTACAACAGTATTTGGGGCTCTACATATGTGGATTGCGAAGTATCCTCTATGGTGTTCTCTTTTTCTTTTATCCGACACATTTTAGTCCTGTTTTGTAGTATTTTTTAGATTATTATTTAGGTATTATCTGTATCGAACAGGAATCACAAAGTTGATTCTTATGTTTCAATTGAAACAAGTATTTACTACGTCCCGATTTTACAAATCGTGTAAAATAAATTTAAAACATGAGAGGTCACTTTTTGGCCTTCTTTTTTAATTTAAAGAGCTTCACTATTCACTAAAGGAGTAGTACTCTTGCAGATTTGGACTGATGCTGTTTTGTAATTACAAAACGAAACGTTTCCGCTAATATATTCAAGAATGAATACGTGAACGTTCAAGAGTTAGTGTGAAAGGTTTTCAAACCTTTCCATTGTTTTATAACTGCTTAATATATATATATATATATATATATATATATATATATATATATATATATATATATATATATATATATATATATATATATATATATATATATATATATATATATATATCTTTAAGGTATATGACCGTTTAATTTAATATAAAAAAATGTGCACTCGTAAGTGAATGGGATGTTTTCGGTCAATTTGGAGATAAAAAAGACAAGAGTTGTGCTACTTTATCTTTATTGAAGACGTTTCGCCTATTGTTCAATAAGCATCATCAGTTCATCTAAAAGAGTGTTATTAGCGATACATCTAATATGAAAAAACAATTAAGTAAATGATCTTACCTTTAAAAGATCTGTAGCATTACAATGTTGTTATTGCAAAGAAACATCAAAAAATTAATATATAAATATAACAGCAAAAAATATAGAAACACAGAACGCTGGAAGATTCCCAATTTAACTAATTTGTTTTACAATAGCATTACAATAACAACATTGTAATGCTACAGATCTTTTAAAGGCAAGATCATTTACTTAACTGTTTTTTCATATTAGATGTATCGCTAATAACACTCTTTTAGATGAACTGATGATGCTTATTGAACAATAGGCGAAACGTCTTCAATAAAGATAAAGTAGCACAACTCTTGTCTTTTTTATCTCCAAATTGACCGAAAACATCCCATTCACTTACGAGTGCACATTTTTATATATATATATATATATATATATATATATATATATATATATATATATATATATATATATATATATATATATATATATATATACAGTATACTCCCTTTATAACGAACACGGTTATTACGAGGTTTCCCTTATAACGAGGTACATTAGATGTCCCGTGAAATTTCTATTGAACTATAACCCTTTATAGCGAGGTAAATTTGCTTATAACGAGAAAAAATAAGATTAAAAAACGTGTTTTTTACGTTTTGGCCCGGTCGTAGCTATAAATAAATACCCTTTTTAACTGCGGGCCGCCCGCATTAAACTTCTTACAATTTATGATTCTTAGTCGGAAATGTAAAATTTATGATTCACAAGTGTCATTGTATTGGGTTGACCATTCACACGTGTTTTAAAGGTTGTCAGAAATTTTATCCAAGGACAAAACGCAAATGAAGAAGCATAAAACTGTTTCACATCTTTAGAAAATATGATAGATAGAATACTGGACAATTTAAAGCAGTCAAAAATGACAAAATAACTTTATACGCTTTATACATATTTACAGAATACAGATTTTTTGTTTTAACGTATATCATTGACAGTAAAAGTAAACAACTCTTTTTTGTTTTAATGCATTTCATTGACAATAAAAGTAGACAACTTTGTTTTAAAAACGCCATTCAAACAATATTTATTAGCATCTTATATTGCTCCGAATGGCTTCACTATAGAAAGTTAATGTTTTAGAAAACTACATATTCATATGTATGCACAGTATTATTGTTGTTGGATATAACGAGATTCGCTTATAACGAGGTAATTAGTCTGCCATTTCAGTTCTCGTTATAGAGGGAGTCTACTGTATATATATATATATATATATAAATATATATATATATATATATATATATATATATATATATATATATATATATATATATATATGTAGTAGTTTAAGTTAAAAAATTTAAATTTAATTATCAAATAATCAGTATTGGACTGAAGTGTACTAAATATCATACACTACATTTTTTTCGTAGTGTAATTTTATTTATGTACTTGCAGAGCTCTAGTATGGTTGCTAGAATGTGGAAGACAAAATCTACAATCAAAAATTGATAAGTTAATTAGCTATACATTATGTGAGGATCATTTTTAGAATATATTTTTCAAAAATGATTTGAAAAGCCGTTTAGATCCAGATGCAATACCAAAAATATTTCCCTCATTGAAAAATTTAATTAAAAAGAGCCAAAATGAACATAAGTATTCTCAGAGTTTAGTAAATACTTATTTTTTTTTATTCTACAGGGCGTCTATGACTAAAATTTGATGTCATATATAATGACTACCACGTAGAGTGCTATTTCTGATTAATCCTAAACTTACGTCAAATTCACTCATATTATAGACGTCTTTGTTAGCCAAATGACGTCGACGACTAATACATTTTATTATTTTTATATACATACATCTTTCACATAATAAGGCGTCTAAATCATATTTGTTACGTATTCCTATTAAAAGGTTATATTTTTTTAGTTCCTCAAACTTCTAAGGATGTTAATGGACCTCCTAACAAAATTAGAATTTTACATGACATTTGCTTCTGAACTGCCAAGTACCCCTACTAGTAAAGTACCTGTTCCAGTACTCTCTTCCAGCAGTGCACAAACTGACTCCAATGTGTCATCTAATTCGCCTAACGAACACCATCTCAAAAAATTAGTGAAACGGCTTAGAAATGAAAATAACCGTTTAAAAAATAAAAACGAAAAACTTATAACAGAAATTAGAAACAGTGAAAAACAATAGTGTTAAAAATATTTCCATTCAGCAGAACATGTTTGGTACTCACGTTTGGTCCTCAGCAGGAGACAGCATATTTAATAAATATGCATATTTCATAACAGCACAAACTTCCTAGAGGACGTTAATATTCATTAGAGTTTAAAAGTGAGTATCTTGCTACTTGCTTTACATGTTCCAAAATTGGAAACAAAATTGAGAAACAGTTTTATTTGCCAAGTTCGAAAACTTTATTAAAAGAATTTAGTGAATTGTAAATAGTAACTTGGTTGATTCCCACACTTTTTGAAATTCTCAAAATGAAAGTTAATAATTTTTGGTGATGAAGACAAATTATGTGTTGATGAAATGATCATCAAAAGTAACGTATTTTATGTCATTAACTCAGATAATATTATTGGAGTGAAAGATGACGGTACAGGTAAAAAAAATTCAAACCAACATTAACTGCCACTACATTTATGATTAGAGGTATAAAAAATAAACAACCTATTTGTTTTAATTTTTTTAATTCTTGCCCGGCTACAATTTTAACATCAACTGTAACTGATATTGTAGGAAAATTAAAGGAAATGGGTTTACAAGCATGTGTCTTAATCAGTGACATAGGGTCCAATAATATTCAATTGGCTAACCTCTTACATGTTGCTCCAACAAATCCGTATTTTTTTGTAAATGATCAAAAAATTGCATTTATTTCCTGGAAATATATTAAAACCTTCTATAATTTATATAAATTCCCCTTACCCTCTAAGAGCTGCTCCAAAATTAACAGATATTATATATGCTCATATTTATCCAAATACACTACCGAGCATAAAATTTGGGTCACCCCGTAATTTGAATTTATTTTAGAAATTATTATTCTGTTTTAACTATTTTCGGTTGTAACATAGTTTACTAATGGATTTCTTGAAAAAAAAGGTTGTCGTTGTTGTTTCGACAAGCGTTTGAGATAAAAAGGGCCCTTTAGCCTAATTCCTAAAATTCGTTATCAGCACAGTTTTTATTTCTATGGTTTTAACGTCAATTGTAAATTGTTTGTATATTGTTATCACTGTCAGTGTATTGCAATGAGCATAAATTCTGTTGTGGCGGCGTTAGAAGATGGCCACAGTCAGCGCGAAACTGCGAGAAACGTTGGTGTAAGTGTATGGCAACGGTACGAAGAGACCGGTCGGCTTACTCAAAGACCTGGTTCAGGTCGAGGCAGGATTACAACAGCTAGAGATGACCGCTTTGTCGTTTCTAGTGCTTTGAGAAACCGAACGGGCACGGCAGTTTCTCTTCGAAATCATCTGCAAGAAGTGAGAAATGTAAACATAAGTGACTGGACAGTTAGGAGACGACTTCATGCTGCTGGTTTATCTTCTCGAACTAGAGTAACTGGACCGCCGCTTTCCCGTGAACACCGAATTGCTAGATTAAATTTTGCACGAGAACACTTGGCTTGGACAATGCAGGATTGGAGTCGTGTATTGTTTTCCGATGAATCGAGATTCTGTCTTACGGGCTCAGACGAACGTGTAAGAGTGTGGCGACGTCCAGGCGAGAGATATGCTCAAGCATGTGTTGCCGAGCGTCTTCCATTTGGTGGAGGGTCAGTTATGACATATGTCAGTGGAGGCTTAGGTCTCTTCGGCCAAATAACTCGTTTGCGAAGCTCAACAAGCACAATCACAAAGAAAAACTCTACAAAAGTATTTTAAGTCTTTGCCTGCGCACGGTCTTGCGGGACTATTGGACAGGTGGTTCTCTCGTTTCAGCACGATGGCGGCGACGGTTGGTAAGCGCATCAAGATCCTTCAGGTCAATGTGGGTAGAGCCAAGACGGTGCACGACTTGGTCTATGCGAAGGCCTTGGACATCGGGGCGGATCTGGTTATCGTACCAGAACCCAATAAGAATATCGCAAAAAAGTTTGTGTGGGTGCCGGATTCGCTTTGCGACGTTGCTGTCCACCTTATGAATTAGAACTTGGGTGTTAAAAAAATTACAAGGAAGGAGGGTGTAGTAAAGATCAACCTCGTTGATGTGGCTATCGTGGCCTGCTACATCTCTCCTAACGTCACTATGACGATATACCAGGATAGGGTGGATAGTATCGTTGAAATGGCTGTGGTGGAAAAGGATTTCGTCATATTTGGAGATCTGAATGCGAAATCCGTTCTATGGGGTTCCCCAAGGAATGACAGTAGAGGAGAGATATGGAATGAGTGGATCTCCACTCTCGATCTGGTTACCGCGAACAACGGCAAGCATACCTTCGAGAGGGGGGATTCGCGCACCCTTATCGACGTAACGCTGGTGTCAAACAAGTATACCAGCAAGGTCACCTTGTGGGACGTGTTGGATGAAAATCTATTCACGTTCCACAAGTATATCTCCTATGAGATCGGGTCCAAGGGGTCAATCGGTAGCGGCAGATAGGTTGTGAACTTTGACAAGGCAACCTTCAACAACAGGGTCAGGGATCTCCGCAAGGAGGTCCAGGACTTTGATAGCCTTAGGGGGGTCATGATACGCGCGCATGCGGCGAGCACGAGGCGCAGCCTGGTTCCGTATACGGTCCCGTACTGGTGGAACAAGGATGTACAAGAAACTCGAAAGAACTGTTTCAGACTAAGACGCATCGCACAGAGGGACAGAACCCCTCAATCAAGGGACACGTACAAACAGGCCAAGAAGTATCTTAATAAAGTATTAGAAGGTCTAAGCGTACGTGCTGGACGAACCTGTGCGAGGCGCTCGAGGAGGATATATGGGGGAAGGCCTACCGTATCACCACCAAGACCCTCAGGGTCGAAACCCCATATAGACTCACCGAGCAGAGAACAAGAGACATCGCGGACATCCTGTTCCCCAGGAAGCCTGCTCTGCTCTTCGAACCCGTCGCATGCGAGCACCTGTAAGCCGTCACCTCCATGGAACTCACCATATTAGTGGACGCGATCAAGGTTGGTAAGTCGCCGGGACCGGACCGCTTTCCGCCGGAGGCTATTAAGATTTTGGTAGCCGCCCAGCCAGAGCTGGTCAAGGGGATACTGTCCCAGCTCCTCATGAGTCAGTACTTCCCGGACGCGTTGAAAAAGGCCCGTTAATTCCGAAACCCGGAAAGAATCCGGAAGAGGCCAGTGCTTATCGACCGATCTGCCTCCTTGATAGTCTAGGCAAACTCTACGAGAAGGTAATTAAGAACCGCCTACAAGCAGAATTGGATGCTGCTAACGCCATCTCTGATAGGCAATTCGGATTTAGGAGAACCAGATCGGCGGTAGACGCTGTTAAGTTCATAGCGGACGGTGTGAGGACCACCCGGAGGAGATGGGCGGTATCTATAATGTTCGATGTCAAGAATGCGTTTAACTCGGCAAATTGGGGACATATAGTCCGCAGGATGGAGGCCCTCAATTTGTCGAGTAACTTAATAAATATAGTGAAGAGTTACCTGTCCAATAGACGCGTCGCATTTACGGGCGGTGAAATTAGGTTGACGGCGGGTGTTCCACAGGGGTCTGTACTGGGCCCGACGCTGTGGAACATCCTATATGATGGCGTGCTAAACCTACGGTTCGGGCGCGACTGCACCGCGGTAGCATACGCCGATGACCTGGCCATCTTGGTGGTCGGTGACTTTTACTGGGACGTAGTGAGCACCGTGGAGAAATGTTTTAGACGGGTGAGTGCCTGGATGCGGATGAGCGACCTTCAGCTTGCAGGAGCGAAGACAGAGGTGGTCATACTAAAGAGACCGAGGGAGATGCCGGACCTCTCTTTCCAGTTTGGAGACGACACGGTCAAACCGAGCCTCTGTGCCAAATATCTCGGCGTGGACCTCGACAAAGGGCTGGGATTCACTAAACACCTGACCAGGGTGGTGGGGAAGGCCGAGGCGCAAAGTGCAGCCCTCCGAAAAATAACACCGAATATCGGGGCGCCAAGCAGCGCCCGGAGAAGACTGTACCTGCATGTTGTGCAGTCTACCCTTCTCTACGGGGTCCCAGTATGGATCGGGGTTCTACGGCATAAAAAATACAAAGACATGCTGAATAAGGCACATAAGAAACCCCTACTGAATGTGATCAGCGCCTATAGGACCACATCCACCGTGGCGTTGCAGGTGATTGCGGGCGCCCCTCCCATTCACCTGTTGGCCAAAGAACGAGAAGACATATATGAACAGCGCCATGGCCACTTACCCGAGGTGAGAACAGCTGTGGTGAGGGGTCTGTTCGGTGAGGGCACTGTGTTTTACGGTGCGGTGTCTTCGCTCGCGAACGGGCCAAGCTGCACGGCAGATTTGGGAACGACGTAAACCCCAGTAATGTCATACATATGCAGAGCAAGGCTGATTTTGAATTCCTCGTCGACACAATTACACAAATTATAAAACAAAAAGCTGCTCTAGAACGACAACAGAACGGGTAAATAAATAAATAAAAAAAATGCATGGTATCCAGCCAATAGGCGGCTGGTTATGGGGTGCACACGTGGGACGCATCGGAACGTGTGTCCTAATACTGTCACGTGGTGCGTCCTAGCGTGTTCTCCTCTCCAGACCGAGTCCAACAGTACTAGGGACACCTTTCCTAGTCAGCTATAAGCTTCCCCCCCCCCCAAAAAGTTATGGCATGGGGAGGCATATCGTTTGATGCTTGCACGGAGTTAGTCTTTATCGAGAATGGGACATTGACAGCGCATAGGTACCTGACACAGATTCTGGAAGGCCATGTTTTACCGTTTATGGTTATTCTTGGAGATGACGCAACATTTATGCATGATAATGCACGGCCCCACACTGCTAGGATAGTTGCTGAGTATCTTGACGAGGTTCAAATCACACGATATGTTTGGCCTGCTCGCAGTCCAGATATCAATCCCATAGAACATGTTTGGGTTGGGATGAGATGAAGAGACGTTTACGGAGTCATGTGCCGGCCCCCAGAAATTCGAGAGAGCTTCGCGACATATTGGTGCAAGAATGGAATAATCTTCCGCAGAATGTGATCCAAAATCTGATCCAAAGCATGCCTCGTCGTTTGCAAGCTGTTATCACTGCCAGAGGAGGGAATACTCGCTACTGAAGTTCTTAAAATTTCTTTTTTTTTTTAACAAAAAGTACATCAAATTAAAATTGTCCCTTTTCAATATTTAGTATATCAAAGGAAAATTCTTCATTTCCATTATTTTTAATAGACTTTAAACGACAAAAACGTTGTTTTCTTTAAGCAATCCGTTAGTAGTAAACTATGTTACAACCGAAAATAGTTAAAACAGAATAATAATTTCTAAAATAAATTTAAATTACGGGGTGACCCTAATTTTGAGGTAGTGTAATTTTGAGAAAATGAAAGTTAAATTTGCTATTCAACCTTCAGACAAACAGTAGCGATTGGGTTAAATGTATATACACGGTTTGGAGCAATTCCTGCTAGTGCCAGTAGCAGAGCGGAGTTACTAGATATGACAGACAAATTATTTGATCTTTTAAGTTACTCACATATGTCTAAAGCCAAACAATTTGGAAGACCTTTTAAGGGGGAACAATATCAGGTAGATTTTTTTAAAGACTTTAAATTTTTTTTAGTGGTTTGAAAGTAATTGACAAAGGTAAAAATGATATACATTTAAAGGACTAAAAATCAATTATAAAGCCAGCATAGACGTCTTTTTCAACAGCAAATGGCTAAAAAGTGCAATGGTAAAATATTGTCCACGAAATTATTTAATAAATACACCCAAATTGCTGAGGATATGTACTTCATTATGAGCAAATGCTGTGCAGAACAAAAAAATCAGCAGATTACAATTTAGAGATGGTTGTTAGAAAAAACAAATCTGAGTTTGAAATTTGCCAGGCATCTTGCAACTGTGGTACCATCCAGTACGAGTGGAGGCTGCTCCATCATCAATACTTTTGCGGTTCCTGTATGTCGTTGAAGAAGTCCTTTTCGATAGCGGTTGGTGCTATCATTCCATTGGGGTAAAGTACAATACACCATATCTTGTTGCTGTTGTAGATCAAGTACGTTTACTTAGTGTTCAATTATTTCATATTGTGTCGCGATTTGAACCTTTTAATTGAACTTTTTAAATATTTTACTTTTGTTTAATAATATATAAACTTTGTAGTATATTTATGTCTTTGTTGCTAATTGTCATTAACATGTGTGTTTATATTACATTTAAATTGCATATATTATATAATTATTTCCTTCTCGATTACATATTATTATTGAATGTTGTGTATGGTAAAGTCATATTTCTTGACAAGATTGACCATGATAAATACGATAATTATACAAAAGAAACTGCTCGTTTATATATATAGATCTCTATCCATGGCACCCCATGACGCCGACACTGCACAAAATACTCATGCATGGTGCAATAATTATAAAAAATGTATTATTGCCAATTGGGCAGCTCTCTAAAGAAGCGCACAATAAGCAGTTCCGGTCTTATCGCCAAGATTTGGCACGGAAATTTTCAAGAGAAAGCTGCAACAGGGATATTTTCAATCGCCTACTTTTGAGTTAGGACCCTTCGATAAGTTGTAGGAGGCAAATTAAAAAATGAAAGAAAAGTAGTTTCTTATCTAAAACATTGCAAATGCTGCTACCTACCGATCCCAACCCAGCTGGATACTCTTCCGGAAGCGAAGGAGAAAATGTGCCTTTAAATGATCGTCACAGTGATACTAGTGATTCTGAGTTATTATTCTTCTTCAGTATATTGGCATCCGCTGCTGGACAAAGGCATTCCCATAAGTGTTTAATTACTATGTTATTAACAGCAATCATAACATATACTCTAGATAGTAAGTTTTATCGGATTAGGAATATTGTTAATATTTTGATTTTAAAATAATAACAAAAGTATTAAAATAAAGTATTTGTTGTTAATAAATTTTTTTTAAGTATCCGTTCGGCTTAGTAACATTTTTTAAAATACAATACACTATAAAAATAATTTTGGCCGCCTAAGTCGTTCAAATACCCCTATGTGCAGCGTTAATTGGCACAGTAGAACAGTAGAATGTTATACATAAAGATGTTGTAGTAGATATCTTGTCGTTCAAATACCCCTATGTGCAGCGTTAATTGGCACAGTAGAGCAGTAAAATGTTATACATAAAGATGTTGTAGTAGATATCTTGGCTTACTTGGTCCACTAGTAATAGAGTTATCAGAATTAAATGGGGAACCGGTCTACATACATGGTCTTTACTTTTATTTACTTTAAATTCGAAAACCGTTTAGTCAGTTAAGGAACAGATATTATATAGGCGCAGGTTCTTCTCAATGTTAAGTGGTAGACACATCAGATTACATCTTTATTTGACGAAGTTTATATTTATTCAAACTTGTACATTGAATGTAAAGTCACATTAAGTGACTTTACAGTATGTATATTAAAAGTAGTTATTTTTGACAGTGTATGTCAAAGTTTTTGTTATATTTTAGATCAAGCAAGTGAATTGAATGGAGACTTAGGAAGCAACAGTGATAAAAAATTCGAATGTACAATTTGTCAAAAACAATTATCTTGCTTAAGTTCCTTAAAGTGCCATTTGGAGAGTCATTCGGGTGTAAAATATATATGTGATATTTGCAAAAAAGCTTATTCGACTAGGAAGAGTTTAAAGTTGCACATCAACAATCATATTGATTACAACAGATTTAAATGCGACATTTGCTTTAAAGGATTTTGAAGAAACTATGAACTTAAGATTCACTACAGAACACACACACACGTCAAAAACCCAATGAATGCAAAAATTTGCTATAAGAGCTTTTGTGTATCAGGCCAGCTTAGAAATCATTTAAGAAAGCATACGGGAGAAACCCCCCATACGTGTCCATATTGTTTTAAGCAATTTAAGCAAAGAGGTGGTTTAACCTCGCACTTGCCATTACACAGTGGTAAAAAGCCATATCAATGTAATATGTGTCATAAAAATTTCTCCTTACCGAGAAATCTCAACATGTAAAAAGAAACCACACTTTGTAAAAACTATTTAAATGTTTTGTTGTGTTTGTAACTTTTTCATTTTTAAACTTAACTTTACATATCATGTTAAGTGTGTTGTAAACATTATATTTTTCAACAACTAACTCTTTTTATCTTTATCTTTTTTCTCCTGTCATGACTAATATACAAATATAAACGACAATATTACCAATAAAGCTCAGACAGATAACTGCGTATCGAAAAATGAAACCAAATATTGTTTATTTAGATGAGACCTGGTATGACACTCATGACACTGAAAAAAAGGTAGACAAATAATAACAAAAAGCGTTTCAACTCAATACCGCCCAAAAAAGTAAAGAGGATTATAATTTTACACCGCGGTGGAGAAAATGGATGGATCGACGATGCATTATTATTATCTGCAAAACAAATTAAAGGCGCGTCTTTTGGATCATGACGATATGGAAAGTTTATTTTTGAATCATGGTTTGAAAAATCTCTTCTGCCGAAATTACCTAAACATAGTCATTGTCATGGACAACGCATCATATCATTCAAGATTAATGAAAAAACTCCAAATAATAGGTGGAATAAATTACAAATTCAGGAATTTTTATTTACGAAAGATTTGTATTTTGAAGCATCATATACTAAAAAGCAATTGTTGGAGGTTGCTCATAGTAGACAGTATGAAAGGGAATATGTTGTTGACAACTGTGCTCGTAGTAATGTGCATACTGTGCTTAGACTTCCTCCTTATTATTGTATTGAATATTAAATTAATTAATTAATTAATTAAATTTCTTTCAAACATTTTGCGCATGAGCATACTTCTCATCACTAATATATTCATCACTCAATTTGTTATAGAAATGATCACTTAAAGGCAAAGAAGTTTCCTCTAATTTATCTGTACTGTCAATGTAATCATAGCAAGATACTCCTTTACACGTTAGCAAATTGAATGTATCATCATCTAATTGACTAAATTCTCGTTTTAAAATCTTCTTTTCCGATGTGTCTAAAATTGATGCTAATTCGTCGAGTGAAGCTCCCATAAATCTTAGTGAATCAATAAATCGTAATTTAATTTGATCTTGATTAGTTTGTAATGTAAATGAAATGTATTTTTCTTTATTAATGGGAAGTAAGTGTCCATGTTTGCAAAGATCTATAATCATAAAATGCGAATCGTAACCACTAAAATTGTGAAATACAATGGGAACGACAAACAATTTTTTAAAGTTCAAATTACATGCTTGGTGCGCAAATCCTCGTACTTGTCCCGTAAAGCGATCGTGATCTACAACAATTGTATCTGTAGTCAAAAAGCGTTTCTCACAAATATGGCAAACAGTTGCTTCCTTCGTGCTAGGCTTCTCGACCATAGGTACAATTGTCTTTATTTTGGAATTTACAAATGTGGAAATTTCGCCCATTTCTTTTGCGAACCACTCCATGCAATGTTCACCTCTATAGCTCTTAAAATAAGATAAGCTGTCATCGTAAGCACATTTAAAATAATAACCTGCACTAAAAGGTACATGTTTCTGATATTTTGCTGTTTTACTCAATGTAACATTGGAATCCGTAAAATTATGTAATTGACATTCAAAATCGGCATAAACTATAAATGGAGTTGTTTGTTGGTATGTAAAATTACGAAAAGCCACATGATCATATTTAGGAAAAGTCATTTTGAATTTATTCATATCTGAACACATTTCTTCGTGCTCTGCTAGTTAGCTTTCACTGTTAAAATAGTATAACAACGATCGCAAACATATTTTTTACATGTGTTTTATTTAATTGTGATTTTACTAATTTTCCCAAATCTTTTATCCAACAATAATGACGGCGTATTTCAGTCTGATCGTCATCTTCTGGAAGAGCATCGTAATCGTTTAATTTTGGAAAATATTTATCCTGTATTAGGAGCAAATTCACATGCTTTTCCATCTTTTGCGGTGTCAGTCTGGCAGGCACTACTTCATAATAGTTATTTATTGTACAAGACGATAAAATTGTACTTTATCTTTGAGAGCATTTTTTAGCGTCGAGGCGTCAGTCGAGACGCTAATGTCACACTAATTGACACAAGAAAAGGAGAACCTGCCATCAGATGTAGAAAATGCAGCGTTAGAATCAGAAAGTTTATTGTTGCCACAAAAATCTAGGATGATGTATGAGAAAGAATACCAGTCTTTTAAAAAGTGGAAAAGCATTAAGAATATCAATGGCGCGAGTGAAAAAATACTTCTGGCGTATTTTTCTGAAAAGTCGAAGAAAGCGATGCCATCGTCATTATGGTCGTATTATTCGATGCTGAAGCGTACGTTGTTGGTGAATGAAAATTGTAATATTTCTAAATTCAGCAAGTTTTACTAAAAAACCTGAGTAGAGGATACAAAGCTAAAAAGTCCAAAATCCTGGAGTCAGATGACATTATTAAATTTCTGACAGAAGCTCCTGATGACGTCTATTTTGGTGTGCATGGAGCGACTAGGTCCGATGAATTGTACAAGTTCGAAGCGTTTAACGTGGACGACAGAAAATCGGTGATTATCGTTTCATTATTTGATACTAAAACCAAGCAAGAAAGGTCGTTTTGTATTACTTACAAGAAATGTGGACTAGTTTCTTGGAAAATGTGAGAAAGTATATTGCCTTGCGCCCCAAAAACGTACCTCACAGTAAGTTTTTTGTAAATTACCGACAGCAAAAGTGCACTACTCAACCGGTGGGGATTAACACTATATATAATATCCCCAAGAAGATTGCAGATTTTTTGAAACTTGCAAATTCAGAAATGTACACGGGGCGTTGTTTCCGTCGTTCTTCAGCTACTATGTTCGCAAACTCTGGAGCTGATCTACTAAAAGTTAAACGTTTAGGTGGATGGAAATTGTCATCTGTTGCAGAATCTTACATTGAAGAGTCAATGAGCAATAAGATTGCTGTATCCAAGTCTATACTTGGCGGACCAGAAAATCAATCCAGTACCTCGAATCAAGTGTTTAAGCAAACGAGTACAAGTTGTGATGTGGTTAAATTTGTAAATTTTATTGAATAAAAAAACATTTAATCTACTCTTGCTGTTAAAGTGTCACTTTATCTACCCTTGCCGTTAAAGTGATACTTTATCTACTCAAAACAGTTGTTATAGCAACACTTTAACATTAGCTATGGAAAAAAATTGTTTTTCCTTAGCTACATTTAATTCTAATACAAAAACATTGACTGGATATGGCGTTTAATTTTTCAAATTTTGAAATTTTGCTCAATGGCATTGGGCTTTCTAATTTGTCCGTTTGCAAGATAGAAGAATAATGCGGATATTTGGACACTCTCTGGGCATCTTTGTTAACATTACACAAAGCACTAACTATTGACCAATAAAAGCATGCCTGATCGAAATTGCGAACATTAATACAAGCCTTTTTATTACTAATCTCTTTTGACAAGTCAATGAAGGATGAGCCGTTTCCCATTTCCACTTTATTAATATTAACCTCCAATGAAATTACTATAGATAGCGCGGCCCCTGATTATTTTTCTGCAAATTCAAACAACTTTGTATAAATTTCATATTTAACGTTTTCTTCAAAACAAAGATGTAAATCAGTCGATGTATCTATAAAAACATTTTTAGTGCTATATAAATATTTTAAATCTAAACTTTGGCTATCACTCGATTTTTTAATGAATTCATTGCAAAATGCAGTGTTGACTTTAAGCATTTTATTTATTTTCTAAATAATTTTAATTTTTCTACTAAAAATTATAAAAGCATCAGCCAAAAACATTCCTACATCCTTATGAAATAAATTTACTATTACCCCGGTTTTAAGAGGCTACATCAGCGCGTCATCAAGACGGAAAACGCGTTCCAAGATTACAGCTTTAATTTTGAATATTTTTTCGAGATATTTGGCACACATATACGTGATATAGTAAAGAATGGCGGTACGGAGCCCATTTTATCCCATGCCTAGATTTTGTGTCACATTGGAACTACTAAAATCACCTAAAATCAAGGATCTATAACAAGAAATCGAACTTAATTGAGTGAGTTGGCAACATAGAGAATTAGTCAGCCCATCACATTTGCACACCTGCGTCTGTTTTCTGTGTAAGTGATAGCACGATTCTACTCTGTAATCTTTATCGATATCTGTTCAGTCAGATATCTGTTCAGTCAGATATTGGAATATTATTTTAGATATTATTTTGTAAGATATTGGAAGTCGTTATTGTTGATTCATAGTGAAGTAGTGTTTTTAAATTGAATTTATTATATTTGTGTAATTGAACTAGGTTGTTGGACTATTTGAAAAAAATAGATTATTATTAATTGAGTTTTATAGTTATATTTTAAGTAAAAATATTTCAAATTCTAATGCGAGTATACAGGGTGTTTCAAAAAGGTATTTCATAAATTAAATCACGCATTCCGGGGACAAAAATAAATTGATTGAATCCAACTTACCTTAGTACAAAAGTGTACACAAAAACGTTACAACCCTTTGAAGTTACAAAATAAAAAATTTTTTTTGCATTATCTCCTTAACTACTTGACATTTTGTAATAAAAAGGGACACGTTACTTTCTTGTTCTGAAAGCATTTTTCATAAAAAAGAAACAACAAAATCTAAGCGCACAGAAAAATTTTAAGGGGCGTGTGCAGCCCTAAATCCCTCAAAGCTTTTGAGTACGTTCAAATCAAATAAATTTTGTGGCATCATTAGTTTAACACATTATTTTTAAAAATTTTTGCCTCTTATCTCTTTTTTCAAAAAAGAGTTTTTATTGAGTTACGGCCCTTTTCATTAACCTTTAAAAAATTACGTACAACTAAATAAATGGCTTAAATGAATTAACAAGTACAAAAAATGTTTACAACCTCTATAAATATATTACAATAAATGTTCAAAATGACCCCCATTTTCTTTAATACACATTTGGTATCGTTTTAATAAGGAAAACCGAATGCGCTGAAAAACCATATTTTTCTGACGAAATTGATTTGCAGCTTCAATTATTCTAACCCTTAATTGTTGTTCGTCCTCTATTGTTACAGAATACACTTTCCCTTTCATAAACCCCTAAAAGCAAAAGTCCATGGGATTAAGATCTGGACTTCTGGGTGGCCAATAAATAGGTGCGTCACGACCTCTTCCAATCCACCGACCAGGATACTGCCTGCAAACGTATTCCCGGACTTCATTACTGTAACACAATATTCACTTTTTCCAAATACCCCTGTAAATCTTTTGCCAAGAACTGCAAATAATTATCACCATTTAAATTGTTGGGAAGAAATATTGGGCCTATTAGATTGTTATCCACAATTCCTGTCCAAACATTAACTTTGAAAGTCCTTTGGCGATGAGTCGTTTTTTTTTGGCGTGAGGATTTTCGTCGGCCCAAATGTGCTCGTTAGGATGGTTTGTTATTCCATTTCTACTGAAGGTAGCCTCGTCGGTAAACAAAATATTTCTTATAAAATTAACATTTCGAGTGTTTTCCATTAACAACTAATCGTAAGATCCAATCCTTTTAGGATAATCTTCAACCAATAACAAAAATGTCTTCATCAGTTGCATCCATTATTGGACGACCACTATTGCCAGCAACTTGCGGTTGGAATGTACCCGTTTCTCGTAAACGACGATCAATGGTCAGAAATAATCGTCTATGGAGTGCATTTCGATTTTAGGTATTTTACTGCATAATACCTTGCGGCTGCACTATTTCCTTGACATTCGCCTACGATATTCCCGATAGTTTATTGAAATCATAATTTAATCTGATCCAACTTACCCAAAGTTAAATAAATATCTGCCATTTCCTGAAATGTGTAGGCCATTGTAATATCAAAATTTTTAATATTAATCCTATTCACACAATAAATAATAGCTTCAAATTATTGACTATTATTGATGGAACTGTTTGTAATTATTGTATCCGTAGAAACTAATTGTAATTTTATGGCCAACTAGGAAAAAACTAGTTTTTCGAAAAAATGATAAGAGGCAAATAAGTTTTAAAAATGTGTTTATTTGAACACATGATGCCACACAATTCATATGATTTGAACATACTCAAAAGTTTGGGGAGATTTATGGATGCACACGCCCCTTAAAACTTTTATGTGCTCTTAGATTATGTTGTTTTTTTTGTATGAAAAATGCTTTCAGAACAAGAAACGTATCCATTTTTATTACAAAATGTCAAGTAGTTTAGGAGAAAATGTAAATGTACACTTTTTTTGTGTACACTTTTGTACTAAGGTAAGTTGGATTCAATCAATTTATTTTTGTCTCCGGAATGCCTGATTTAATTTATGACATACCTTTTTGAAAAAGATAAAGTCACGCCTTCCAAGAAAAAGTCCAGTAAAAACCGTGCTAAAATGATTCAAAAATAGAAATTAGAGCCACCACAAATTTTAATAATGTAATTATAAGCAATCTACTGTTGTCGTAAATAAAAAGTGTGAAAAGTGGTTTCCCATGAAAATGAAATAGAAAAGTACAAACGCCAATTTTTTCCGATAGGTAGATATTCATTGGCGACAATATTTTCGAACTTATATTTTTTATTTGCTATACACCACTATGCATCAATCTGTAGTTCATTTCTTACGGCTAAACTATTTGATATATACGTTTATAATAAACGTTATAAGTAGTAAAGCTCGGATCGAGCGAGCAATTTCCAGGGTAGTATTTCCTTTAGACTTCATTTGTTTAGATGTATACATTATTAATTTAGGTGATATATTACGACTGCTTGTGCATTCACTAGGCAAAAACCAAAGTGTTCTCGCCATTAAACATGTATTTGTATGTCAATGTTTAGCCGTAACAAAACGAACACCCTGTTTAACAAAGTAAAATAAACATGTTCTTACAGGAATAGTTTTTGCTAAATGGAAAAGAGCAGACGGAGAACCCAAAAAAACGGCCTACCTCAAGAAAGCGTTCTGGCGCCGTCCTTATTTAACATCTACACCAACGACCAACCAATGCACCCTCAGACTGAGAGTTTCGTCTACGCTGACGACCTTGGTATAGCCGTAAAGGGGGAAACACTCACACAAGTAGAGTCGACAATGGAAGAGGCTTTAAACATGATGCCAACTTACTACAAACAAAACTCATTAAAGCCAAACCCTACTAAAACCCAAGTATGTGCATTCCATCTCAACAACCAACTGGCGCATGTAAAACTAAATGTTTCTTGGGACGGACAACGCTTGAAACATACTGATAAGCCCAAATATCTTGGAGTAGTACTAGACCGGTCACTAACGTATAAATTCCACTGTCAGAGCACAAGACAAAAGGTTTCTACGAGAAACAACCTTCTCCGGAAACTTGTAGGGAGCAAGTGGGGTGCAAACCCCCAGGTCTTGAAGACAACAGCCGAGGCCTTATGTTTCTCAACAGGGGAATATGCTTGTCCCGTCTGGAGTAGATCTAGACACGCCCAAGAAGTCACCACGGCGTTAAATGAAACATGTAGAATAATTACCGGTTGTATGAAGCCTACCCCACTACCCCTACTGTACCGGGTAGCTGGATTCGCATCACCAGACGACCGTAGATGCGCCTCACAATATGTGGAGAAGTTCAGGCAAACTTTCGATGAAAGGCACCAATTATACGGGTTTGACGAACCGCCAAGAATCAGCCGACTTAAATCAAGGAAAAGGTTTATGAGAAATGACAGCGTCGAACCACCCGAACTGTAAAACAGAACCTCATTAAATGGGGCATCAAGACAGACAGCGACGCACTTTGTGAATGTGAGGAAATACAGAACGTGGAGCACCTGAGAGTATGCAGACTTTGCCCATCACAGTGCACCCTCGATGATTTATGGCTCGCAAATACAAAGGGTGTAGACGTAGCCCGATATTGGGCAGAAAAACTGTAGTCGGATCCAGACACGAAAAAGTAAAGTAACGGGAATAGTAATCGTCCAATTTTTCAAAATATTGAAAATACCATGTTGCAAGTATCTACATTAATTTTGTGGAATTTACCAGTTATATTTTTAGTGGAACTAACAACATTCAAACTGACACGCAGCCTGACTGTGCAACTAGCAACTAAGTTGACCACATAGTGAGCATTGTCGACAGTGTTGATAATAGTAAAGCTTGTTTAAAAAAAAATCAAAGTTATTATTGTTACTTTTACTATTATTTATATTAAAACAAAGTGTAACGAAACAATTTTGTCTTATATTATTTTAAATTTATTTTAGAATTCTGCCTGAACCTGTAAGTGTTCGAAGGATAATAGACATAGTATTTATCCGCTGATCACTGACACATTGGAATCTGATGATAATCTTTTAAATAATAAAATGACTTTCTAACAGGACAAGCCATCCCCACATTATCATATACGCGTAAGACAATTTTTGACTCAACGTTTTCCAGGGCGCTGGATTGTCAGTTGGGATCCAATAGAGTGGATCGGACACCGGATCTTTCGCCTTTAGATTTTTTTTTGTGGGGCACCTAATATCAAAAATATAAGCCACTCCGCCTGTAGATATTGCAGAGTTGCGACAAATAATTGTGACAGAATGCCCATTATTCATACCGAAGGTATTTGCAAATGTACGAAGAGGCTTTGAAAATATACTGTATTATTGTATGGAGGTCACAGGAAGTCATATCGAACATTAAATTGGTTAATTTCATGAAATTTTATGTTTTTTGTTATTACTGATGTTTAACCAATAAATTAGCCAAAATTATCTTCAAAGTTATTTCGTAAAATAAAAAAAAGTATCGTGTAGAGGAAAAAATACCTTTCAGATGGTATGCCACTCGACCACACTTGCTATTAAAAAAAAAACTGGGGGTTGATGCGTGGCAGTAGGATGTTACATTTGAGGGCATGAATTTTGCATGAAAATTCGTCCCGAGCCCAATACAAGTTGACGAGTTTTTTTTTATTTTGAAAAAACTCTTGGGTTCTGAGTTTATGGGGGGTCAAATTTTCGTTGGAACACACTGAATATTATTATTAAATTTATGATAGGTACTTACTAATTCTTAAAGATGTTTTATACTAATTTTCGTAAAAAAAAGATTTGTGAACATTTATATGCTTATGTTTATTCTTTTTTGTATAATAAATAAATAATAAAATATTTTCATAAAATCTGAATGCTTTTTTGCTGTTCTTTATGCTTTTAAATCCGATCCGAACTCTAATTATAATTATCACAATATTGTGCCTTCCTTTTTGATAGTCTCACGTACTGCCGACGCACTGTTGCCAAAGGTTCGCAGAACTTTCAAAAGACGGTGCGGCTTCTATTTCTCGAATTAATAGTGATGACGCGCTGATGTATCCTCTTAATGAAATACCTATAGACTGTTGAACATCCGTTATTATAAATGCTATTTTGGTTTATTGCAGGTAATTATGGACAAGAAAATGCAAAACCAGTTACTAAAATTGTATGAAGAGATAGACAGCGATGTGGAACCACTAGATTCTGATAAAGACTTAAGTGCTGTTCGTTCTGAACACATCATCCACAATACAGATTCTAAGCAGTCCACATAAGATCTACCCAGTGATCCTGAAGATGCCATGGAAGAAAGCGGCCAAAATCCCGTTATTTGTTTTGTTCTAGAGTAATGTGTATATTTTTTTACTTTACCTAGTAGTTTTTTTGCAGTTACGTTTTAAAAAAATATAAGTTTATTGTTTTTTGTAAGTTAATAATAGCCAATAAACTTAACCAACAAGTACTAATGACTCATTGATTTGACCTATACCCATATGTTGGATAAAATCTAACACGCGAGTGATGGTGTAATTTTTTGAGGTGCGAGTGATGGAGGGTTAAGTTCCATGATTTTCATATAAGTTTCGATGGTCTTTTAGGACTAGATAATATAAAATATCTTAATGATAAGTTAGATTTCGTAAATTCTCAATTAACGACTCCATATTCTAGTATACCTATAACAAACATACTATAAATTTGACCTAACAATAATCTTCAAACAAAAATTGGATCTCTTATCTTGTAGTGTAGCCAAAATTCCAGTTTCTCTAAAATCAGGATGTATATTTATCCCTGAACAAAACATTCAAAAATGTGAAATCCCTGCATGTCTCTCGAACGCAAAAGACGGGTTTTCTCTAGTAAAAATCTATAACCGAACTCAAGATGAAATTTTTGTCACCTTAGATGCTCCAATTGGACCGCGTTATGTAATAACGGATTAACCGCCAAAAATTCAAAATCGAGATAATAGTGCCATCTTGCAGCTAGGGTGCAAATCTATGTATAAAAATAGATTTGGTGATAAAAAAATTCAAAAAAAGCAGTTTTTGAACGCCTGTATTAAGCGACATTTTTTATTTTATTAAAAAAAATCACACAATAGGATTTGTAATATCGAATTAAACGCCAAGTTGATTTTACAGAATTAAAAACCCTTACAACAAAAATTGTAATATCAAATCAAGCGCCAATAATGGTATATAATCCATTGTCATAAACAAAAATCCGCATCTTTTAAATGTAATAACGAATCAAGCGCCATGAACAGTCGGTTAGTTCTTTATTACAAAACACAACATATTGTCTAACGTTCAAGGTATCGAATTAAAAGACATTCTTTGTCAGGTAATTCGTTATTTTAAAACAAAATGCGCGCTCTGTTGAATCATTGTATCATTGTACCTCAGTCGTTAACCAACAAGTAATCAGAGTGTTGTCATTTCTTATCAGGTTACACGACGTGCATAATAAAATAATTAGCTTAGATCTACTTTTTTAATCTATCAAAATGAATAATCCAAGCCTTATGAATAAAAGTTCTAGAAGTTACAAACTTATATGTACAGCTTTAGAAAAAAGTGCAGTCTCTTTTTCCTTGGAAAAGAATGAAAATTTATTACCGGAGCCGGAGGTACGTATTATATATAATTACATTTAAGTACAGTGAGTCCATTTAAACTACCTTTTTTACTACCTTTTAAACTTTCATCATCATCATCATTCTTCAACCCCGATCTATCCACTGCTGTATGTAGGTCTCCCTCAGTCTTCTCCATGTATTTCTGTTTTGTGGTGTTTGCATCCAATTTTTGTCGATCCGTTTTATGTCATCAGACCATCTTGTTGGCGGACGACCTCTACTTCCATATGCTTCGCATCTTGGTCTCCAATGTACGATTCGCTGTATCCGTCTGTTATCCGACATTCTAGCTACGTGCCCCGTCCAGTTTCAGTTAAGGGTCATAATTATTTCTATGGCATTTTGTACTCCTGCTCTCCGTTTTATTTCCTTGTTCGTAATCCGATCCCTACGAGAAATGCCTAACATCGAGAGTTCCATGACTCTTTGTGTAACACAAATTTTATTACTACTTTTATAGGTTACTGTTAGAATTTCTGCACTATATCAACCACATGTAAGTACTGGCAAGACGCACTGATTTTAGGCTTTTATTTTGAGACACATAATATGCAGTTCTGACTTAAGGACATATCTCAGTTTGCCGAATGCCACCCAACTGAGTCATATGCGTCGGCTTATTTTGCACGTTTGATTATCTCTTCCTATGCGTATCTCGTGCCCCAAGTACTTATAAGAAGTATTTTTTTCGATATGAATGTCATTTACTGAAATCTTTTCGCTTAACACAAGATTTCTCATGACTTGTGTTTTAAACTACTGTAACGAGCATACGAGGCAAGTGAGTTTCTAATGAACGCATCAATAAACTTGACATTAAATAATGAAAGTACCTGCCCTAATGAAGTCAGTTCTATGGGAGAGGAGAAATTACCTGAGGACTCAGTATTATTGGATATATCCTATTCTAATGTGAGTATTCCCTGCACTAGCCTATATGTCTCAAACCATTCAACGAGTCCGCATTCTTTTGATTTATTGCATGGAAATAGAAGTTTGAGTGTTGATATGGAAAACAACACAAACGTTACTAGATCCGAGCAAGTTACAGCCGAAAATTTTCAGCTAAACTTCCAACAAAACGTAAAAAGTAGTACATAACAAGTGCAAGAAACAAACGAGGAAGCCTTTGGCTTAGAAAACGACAATCATTTAACAACACACGCAAATAATGAAGAATCCTCCGAAGAATCTAATGGAGGTCATACAGAAGCTGCTAGAGAGCAAGGAAATGAAAATAAAGAAAATATATTAGAAACAGAAATCATGGAGACATATAAACAAGGAAGACCAAGAAAAGGTCGCAAGAGACGAGTAGAAAATCAATCCCGGCAATCTCGAAAAGTTTTATGCGAAACCAATAAGCCGTATGTAAGTCAAAAGGGCAAATCGGTAGAAGGTAGACAGTTTAGAGATTATCGCTGCAAAGATAAATGTTACGACAAAATAAGTTTGGAAGAAAGGCAACAAGAATTCAACAAATTTTGGGCACTTAATAACTATCAAGCTAAATGCCTCTATATATCTTCTTCCGTCTTTGTTGTGCCTATAAAAAGAAAAAGAGCTAAACTAACATCTAAAAGAACCCACACAAGGATATACCACCTAGCTGGTAGAGAAGTATGCTCAAAAATGTATATTCAAACTTTGAGAATATCCTCGGCAAGAGTAGACCAGTACTTAAAAAAAGTTAGTTCAACAAATGTCATTAAAGATCGCAGAGGAGAAAAGACAGCTATCCATCGAAAAATGCCTGAAGATCGTAGACAAAGAATTATTGACCACACAAGCAAATTTCCAAAGTATAAGTCACATTATTGTAGAAATCAAAGTGAACGCCTTTTTTTAAATAGTGATGTAACATTAGACAAAATGTTTAACTTGTATAAAGAAGAACATCAGGATAGTGTTTCTTTTTCTTCCTATAAACGCATATTTTATGACAATTTTAATTTGCAAAGAAAACGACTGAAAAAGGAGACATGCAATAAATGCGATAATTTTGCAGTTAAAATTCAAAGTTCTACATCTGAGCAAGAGAAAAAACAGTTTGAGAGACTGAGAGATACTCATCAAGATGAAGCAAAAGCGGCTAGAAATCTCATGAATTCAGATCTCCAAAAAGCTAAAAATGAAGAAAATGTGGAGGTACTGACATTTGATTTGGAAAAAACCCTACCACTACTACGCATTCCAACGAACATTGTATTTTACAAAAGGCAGTTGTGGCTTTATAACTGCGGTATACATTCAGGAAAACTGGGCGAGGATATTGCTATGTTTGGGTCGAAGGCACAGCAGGAAAAGAAGCACAGGAAGTAGGTTCAGTTTTACTAAAATATTTTCAAGAGAACTTAACACCTCAAATAACTGAATTGATATTATGGTCTGATAGTTGCGGAGGACAAAACCGCAATATTAAAATTGTGATGCTCTTAAAATCTGTGCTTGAGCTTATACCTTCTTAAAAAAAAATAAACGATGCGCTTTCTAGTATCAGGACACAGTTTTATGCCCAATGACTCCGAATTTGGGGACATAAAATCAGCACTAAAGTTCCAAAATCGGTTGTACACTCCAGACGATTATATAAACGTTATGAAAAGTTGCCGAAAACGAAACAAATTAACGGTTCAAATGGTACAAAAAGAAGAGTTTAAAGGAGTTGGGAATATTTTAAAAAATATCGTAAATAGAAAGAAAGATATAAATGGAACTCGATTAACTGGGTTCAAACTAAAGAAATACTGCTCTCCAAAGAAAATCCTTTTAAAATATATTTTAGCAAAAATCACGGCGGAAATTTTCAAGAAGTAGACATAAGTAAACGAGTCAAAAGGCATGCAACAAGAACTACAGAATTTTCGTATTCCTCCAAACTTCAAATTTTGTGGCCTAATGGAAAACCTGTCTCTATCCCAAAACTTAATGACATCATGTCATTATTGGAACTTATCCCATTGGATGCTAAACAATTCTATGAAAATATCGTAGGGAACGAAGACATTCAAGATGACATTGACGGCTTTAATGGATCATTGGATTTCGATATTGAAGACTTATCTTAGTGAAGTGTTTTTGGTGTATTTTCTATGTAAACGATGTAACTTTTTATATGTATTAACGTAAAAAAATTAATAAAACATTATTATAACAAGCATTTCTGATTTTGAAATATCAGATTAAGCGCCAAATATGTCTTTTAATCCGATATTCGGATCTTAACTCATGCATATCTTAAAAAATCATTAACGAATTAAGCGACATTTGATCGAATAACTTTTAAAATATAAACTATTTTTAAAAAATTTAAAAAACAGGTGAAAGTCTATTTATATTTGCATTAATCTATAAAATATGAAATATGTCATTACTATATTTTAGAAATAGCACCAAAAACAAAATTAAAATCTTTAAACCCATTTATCTCAAAACTACATTTTGGCGCTTAATCCGCTATTACACAATGCGGTCCAATTGATACTGTTCCTTGTGACGAAAATTATCATGAATTATTTCATACAGACATAGTGCCTGCTGACGAAATCGAAGAATTTGATGTTGAAAATTTAATCCGCACATCTAATATGAATATCTAAGGATAAACTACCGATTTATAGTAAATCGTACAGATATCCTTTTGTACATAAACCAGAAGTAAATAGTTAAATAAACAAAATATTAGAACAAGGAATTATTAGACCAAGCAACTCACCTTGGTCCTCGCCTATCTGGGTAGTACCAAAAAAGCAGATGCATCAGGAAAAAGAAATGGAGAATTGTAGTAGATTATAGGAAACTAAATGAGAAAACAATTCCAGACAAATACCCACTACCAAATATTATCGATCCACTTGATAAATTAGGTAGATGCAACTATTTTAAAACACTTGATCTAGCTAGTGGTTTTCATCAGATTGAGATGCAATCAGACGATATTCCGAAGACAGCTTTCAATGTTAAGAATGGACATTATGCATATGTTCGTATGCTATTCGGACCCAATAATGCTCCTGCAACTTTTCAGAGAGTTATGGACGATATTCTGCGAGGTCTTCAAGATGACATCTGTCTTGTTTACTAAGACGACATAATTATTTTTTCTACCTCACTTCAAAAGCATATTATAAATTTGGAAACAGTTTTTAAACGTTTACAAGCCAATAATTTTAAAATACAACTATATAAGTGTGAAATAAAAGAATTTTTAGGATTGCAAGAGGAGATTTATAAAAGATTTTGCTAGATTAACTAAACCAGTGATTTCCAACCTGGGAGCGATCGCCCCTCGGGGGGCGATTGGAGATATTTAGGGGGGCGATAGAGCGAAGGGGGAGATAAGGGGGCGTTTAGCATACGGAAAACGAGAAATGGGTAATTGAGAAAAATAAAAGAGAAAAAAAATACAATACTTTCGATCGGATATCCATAGGATAATAAAAAGTAAATATATGTATACCAATGCAGGTAATAATAACACAAACATCTAGTCTAGTCACAGATCTTGTCGAACACGAGGCGTCACAATATTAGAATCATTATTAGTCACAATGTTAGAATTCGGACAGAGACGTCGACGCGGGGCAATATAATTATTATTTATTGAGAATTGCGAGATAGTGTTTTTATTCTTTGCCTTCTCAATAAGTTGTAATTAATTACTCTTTTGTTTTGCTATGTCAGCACCTGAAAAAAAGTGCCGGCAGTACTCAACGGAGTGTTTGAAATATGGATTAATCGAATTGCCATTAAATAAGAATCTACCATTATGTCTTATTTTTGTAAAATCATTGTTAAACGAATCTATGAAGCCGCCTCGTCTTATGGATCACTTGAAGAGGATTCATCCAGAGAAGTCAGACAGACCCGTCCAATATTTTGCGGTGAGTAAAAGTCTTTTGTTTGTAGGATGTAATTTTTCCATGTACAGTTACAATCATTGAATAGTTTACAGACTTACGTATCTAGGAGCCTATTTTTTAAATTTTTACCCCGTTTAAACGCACCTTTTACGTCAAAAGTATTACAATGTAAAATTTAAAGTGTAAACTATTTAGTGATCGTAACTGTACCTAGCAACATATAATTATTTTACGTTCTATTACCAAAAGTCAGACTGAAAGAAAACTTTTTTTAAACTTTATTACCATTACTTATAATAATTAAAGTGAATGTGTATCTCTTTCGTTTACAGGAGCTCAAGGCAAAGTATGAAAGGCGAGTTACTGTTGGGTCATTGATTGCAAAAGATACCAAGAAAAACGACAAGGGTTTACTTGCTTCCTACAAGGTATCATTCTTAAGAGCAAAAAGTGGCAAGCCGCACACAATTGGAGAAGAATTCATCCTCCCAGCTGTCAAAGAGATAGTTGATACTATGTTGGGACCCAGTCAGGCCAGCCAAGTAACAGATGCAGTTCCTCTCAGCAATAATACTGTCTCCAGAAGGATTGATGAAATGGGAGCGAATGTCGAACATGTTCTCTGCAACAAATTGAAAAGCAGAGAGTTTACTGTGCAACTTGACGAGAGTACTCTGAGTGACAGCACAGCTTTGCTGCTGTCATATGTCCGATTCATTGACGACAATGGAGAAATGGCCGAGGAAATGCTATTTGTTGGAAGTCTGATTACTGATACAAAAGGATCTTCCATATTTGCGGTCATTAAGAGATTTTTTGAGGAAAAAGAGATTCTCTTATTAAATATGATCGCCTGTGCTACTGACGGTGCAGCAGCAATGACAGGACGCCATTGGGGATTTATTGCACATCTGAAACAAGCAGTACCTGGAATTTTGTGTGTTCACTGCATCATTCACAGAGAGCATTTGGCTGTCAAGAATTTGAGTGGGAGGTTGCACGATTCTCTTGGACTTGTCATAGATGCGGTAAATAAAATTAATGCAAAACCAAAGAATGATCGAATATTTCGTACACTTTGTGAAGAAAATGATGAGATATTTAATACATTGCTACTACATACGGAAGTCCGCTGGCTTTCTAAAGGCAATTGCTTAAGGCGGTTCTTCAGTCTCATGGATACTGTTATTGAATTTCTTAATACTACTGACCCCACACTGAGTACAGAACTACAAGAGAAGCGAAATGACATCGCTTACTTATCAGATATTTTTCAAAAATTAAATGAAATGAACCTGCAACTACAGGGGAAGAACATAAATATGGCCAAAGTGAAGGGAGTAGTCGGAGCATTCATTGACAAACTATCTATTTTTGAAGAAAATATGCAGAGAAGAGAGAGAAGAAAATATGCAAGAAGATCTGCAGTCCCGATTCCAAGATTTGACTAGTCTGAAAGTGCCAACTTGGTTTATCAATCCTTTGAGCGTGGAAGTTTCAACGGTATGTTCTTCTGTTCAAGAAAACTTTGAGACATGATGTTGAAATTGAAAGTTTGTTTCGGGAGTGTGGGTACGAAAGATTTTGGCCGCTGATAAAAGAAGTGTATCCAATTTTGTGGAATGCAATCAAATTATTATTATTGGCATTCCCCACAACATATCTAGTGGAGAAAGGTTTTAGTTCTGTGTGTATATTGAAAAACAGACAAAGAAATAGTCTCGACATAATTGAAAGAGGGGATTTGAAGTTGTTATTAACCAACATTGAGCCAGACATAAAGAAATTATGTGAGGGACACCAGGCCCAAGGAAGCCATTAACAATTCTTTTACACACATATAACCATTTATCATTTTACGAAATGTAAAAATAAATAAATATGGATACTTACCTTTTGTATAGATTCATTATTTGTTTCAATTTAATTGGGGGGGGGGGGTGGGGGCGATTGTAGTATTCATAACTGGTGAAACCCCTCTAAGGGGGCGATCAAGGGAAAAAGGTTGGGAACCACTGAACTAAACCATTAACGAAATGATTAAAAAGGATGCTAAGATAGAACACACTCCAGAGTTTGTAAAATATTTCGAAGATGGCAAAAATCTATTAATTAATGGACCTACACTTCAGTGTCAAGATTTTGATAAAGATTTTATATTAACTACTGATGCAAGTAATGTAGCAGTAGGAACCGTATTATCTCAACTGGTAAATGATCAAGACAAACAAGTAGCTTGTAACGATAAGATTACTTTATCGTTACTGAGAAATTTAAAATAACTTAATTCTGCCTGTAAGGTATGCAACCAACTATACATGTAATCGTATTATCAATTGGTCAAACTGCTTACCTACCGCTTCCGCTTAACTTGGAACTGACGGAAGCCGACGATATTAAAAGTGTAAGAGCTCACTTTATATCCAACCTTCGAACGGGTCAGAAGAGTGATCCTTCAACGACCAACGCTACGTGGCTCAAGTTATCAGAAAAGAAATTTTAAGTTATTCAGAGGTGATATTAAGTTAAAGAAGGCGTTTTTTTTATATTATCGAGTTATATTAAATATCGAATGTTCTTAAAGGTTTTGAAGTATCGGGGCTTTATCCCCTTAATGAAGACATATTCCGAGAACACGAATTTCTCACCTCTTATGTTTCGGATCGTCCACTAGAAAACAACAACAATGGTGTTAATGCTCAATCTGAAAGTACCGAGAACTTTGATGTTTAATCTAAAACTTCAAATAGTTCATGTGATGTTGTAGCCTGTTCAGGTGTTGTTTTAGCTAATCAGACTGAAAACTGTTGTAGTATTCTAAATAACCGAAACCAAATTAATTCTCCTTCGACATCTGTTGCTGTTACTCCAGAAATGCTACGTTCATTTCCTAAACAACCTCCCTAAAAAGGTCAGTGGAGGAAGACCACGAGGGAAATCTCGCATATTGACAGACACTACCGAAAAATATGAAATATCACACTTAAAAAAAGTAAAATCAACTACTCTTAAAAATACTAAAAGGCAAGTTTTTGGAGATTCTACGCAAGAGTTTATCAAAAAGAAGAAAAACTTTTACTTCCAAGGACACCAAGAAGAAATTATCATTTAAAGCTGGCGACTTTGTATTAGTGAAAGTTCAGGGGAAAAAAGGTTCCTTTATTATTTAGCTGAAATAGTACGTTGTGACGACGAAAACGAACTAAAATATTTACGTCGGTATAAAAACTCCGATAAGTTCTTCAACTACATGCAACTTGATGCAACTACAAGCTTTAATTTTCTCGAAGAAAATGTAATTGCAAAATTACCCCCTCCAATTCACGTTAGTGGAATAGCTAAGTCATAAGCTAAAATCGTCAAGCTCAAAATGTTGAGATTTGGAATAAGTTTTGGATAACATGATATTGAATGACCACAAATATGTTTAATTTTGCTTTTTTTATATAAAAATAATTTTACGAGTTTCGTTTGAATAAAATTTACATCTGAAAGAAGCAGTTTATTTATGCTTGTCGAAAATGTTAACCCTATTTACTATTTTCATTTTTATGCATTTTAATTTGTGATATAACTATCGTTTTACATCATTTTGGTAACTGAATTAATGTTCCAAGGTACAATACTAGGAGGTTCAAGGTACATGACCAAATTGTATCTCGGTCCATTCTACACCAAATTAAAAATGATTAAATTTATGTCTTAAACATATCTGTTTTAACTTTTTAAATACATTGGTGCTTAAAAAACATATTGCTAATTTGCTATGTTAAATCCCAACTCAATGCGTTAAATAGTAGGGGAGAGGTGGGATAGTTGATGCCGGTGGGATACTTGATCCCCATTTAAATTTGGCGACCAATGATATCATATTACTGCTCTGTTGATCCACTTGGGTAGAGGCCACACTGTTTACTTTGTTTTGACAAATGGCTGCTACTTCAGAACACGCTTGACATTTTAATCGAGATTATTCTATTTTGTGACATTGAAAGTTTATTTTACGCGTGCGATGTAAGTTATAACAACTTTAATTCGTTTAGTTTATAATTATACTGCCCAAAGAGGTGAAACATTTGTACTTTTATCCACTAAATACTAAAACATTGATATTTCAATTGTGACTGCTTTAACCTAAAACTTGCACTTGTTATTAAGGACCTACGCTGTTATTAAGGACACCCGAAGCCACAAGCTTGGCACGAAGCTCAGCTTTTAATCGTAACACAGTTGGTACATTCTTTAATCAATTAACAAATGATTATACACGGTACCAGTTTCCCCTAAACGTATATGGAATATTGACGAAACTGGCCTCGCTACAGTACACAAACCTGCTAAATAATTGCTGTGAATGGGTCGAAGCAGGTGAGCAAAATTACATCTGCAGATCGAGGCAAACTGGTTACGGTATGTACTGGCATCAATTCTGCAGGGGGTCACATGCCTCCTTACATGATACTTCCCAGAAAAAACTGGCAGGACAGGTTTTCCTAAGCCATGCACCTCGTGGCAGCAATGCAGCAACATATCTCAGTGGATGGATGACTTGCTCTGGTTTTCTGAAGTTTTTGGAACACTTTGTTCGTTTCGCTCAACCAAGCCTAGAACGGAAACATTTAATTGCTATGGACAACCATGAGAGCCACTGCTCATTGGAGGCTGTAAATTATGCGAGAGACAACGGCATCGTATTCTTACAATTCCGCCGCACACCTCTCATAAGTTGCAGCCATTCGACCGCGCGGTTTTTGGCCCACTAAAGACTCACTACTCCCAAGCAGCTTCTAATTTTATGCTCAAATTTTCCCGGAGAACTATTACCATTTACGACATTGCAGAACTACTTGTAGATGCGGTCTCCCGAGCCATGGCTTCTTCAAATATCATAAGTGGGTTCAAAGTATCTGGAATATGGCCGATAAATCCAAACATATTTACTGACGACGAATTTATGACCAGCGCTGTAACGGACCGTCCAGACCGAACTTTGATTCAGGAATCAGTTCTGGATCCAATACAGCCAACGCCTAGTGCTAGTACATCAATTTCTATAGAACCAACGTTGTCTGGGGCCTTAAAACCTTGCACTTTAACATCGGATATAATGTCTCTGAAACATTTTTCTCCACAAGACATCATCCCAAGGCAGCACCTCGTGCCCAATCTTCTCGAGGTAGAAAACGGGGGCGCTCTCGCATCCTAACTGATACCCCTAAAAAAGCAGAAATTGAAGAACTTGCTCTTAAGAAAGCCGCAATCAATAAGAAAAGAGCAAAAAAGCTTCCAACACTTAGAAACACTCAACTTTTCGATTCGACTGATGAAGAGGATGATGATCTTCCCAGCCTTCCAGATAGCAGCGGTGGCTCTGAGTTCCTTTTAGATGATAAGCTTATTGATGACACGGATCCTGAGCCATACGACTACGTTTTAGTCAAGTTTTGTACTAAAAAAACAATGAAGTTTTATGTTGGAAAAGTTTTGGGCCCGAAAGAAAATACATTGGACGTTAAATTCTTAAGGCGGAGGGGACTAGAAGGAAGCTGTTTCACTTTTCCAACAGTAGAAGACGTTAGCGAAGTGGGTTCGGACAGACGTACAAAAGCTGCCGCAGCCGTCCGTCAGCAAAACGGCCAGGACTGCTGACATTATAAAATTTAACCATAGATTTGATGCTAATGTTTTCTAAATAATTGTTCTTTTTTGGCTCAATTTATTTTTGTATGTTATGTTTTTATTTAATAAAGTAGGTAGTTTAATTTGTTTCATTGTTTTTAATTACCTTTCATAATTGGCAATAATTACTTATGCTATGCATCATAGATGGGATACTTTATCCCAAGGATCAAGTAGCCCCCTCACGGGGATCAAGTATCCCTCATGGACAGGGATTCTTGAACCGCACTAGTGTTTTACAAAAATTGATTTACCTTATTTGTTCTACAAGAAAGAGATTCTAGGTGAACACCCAGTGGAAGGAGACAACCACATTATGAACCTGTTTAATGAAATTAAGAAAATAACTATTACATAATCTGACATAATCTTTAAACACTAAAACAGGGATCAACCATCCCACCTCTCCCCTAAAATAGTTACAGGTCATTAAAAAAAGTGTCCCAAGGTACAACACTCTCCCCTAATATTTGGCAAGTAAATAAATATGATCATAATCCACCAAATCAAAAAGTAATGATTACACACACAGTTTCCTTACTGAAATGTGTAACAAAAATGTGCTAAGGAGTCTGGGTGACTCTATCCAGTGTAGCAAAAGGGTGAACTCTAAAATGTACCTTGATACACCAACGAACTAATATGTGGATTAACGGAAGATGGAAGGGATTAGATAGAAATAAATTATGTAAAAGAAATAAATAAAGGGTAAATATGAATTTTAAAATATAGCAGAATTAAGTGTTGGCTAGCGACTATGCAGGAGAATGACCACTTGACACCCAAAGAAGGATTCGGCCAATTTGCATGCCCTACAGAGACCGTAAGATATAAGAACTAATGACAAGAAAACCACCAAGAAATAAACAGATGAAAGATAAAAGTTGCTCTAATGAATGCTTGGGCGCCAGTAAGTTAAATGTTTTCTTCCGAGATATCTTGTATTGCTGAAATATGAAAGATAGGTACTAATTGAAATATTAAATTTTAACCACAACTTTAATAATTACCAAACTTAGGTACAGACTATTTTAAATGCTTATATACTACCCACCACCTCTTATGTACTATATTTACAGTAAAATCCCTGAATATAATTATAAAACAATTTACCCCTGATATACCCCTTAATTTCAAATCGTGACAAAAGTTATACCCAATAATAATGTATAAATAATAAATATAATTATATACTACTCACTAATAGTTTAGTTTTCGTTCAAGAATTGTTTAGGTTTTCAAGTGAAAACTCTCTGGATATGTGTGCACACGATAACCTAACAAAGAGAAATTCAAGGGAGAGTTATAACCTCATCCCTTGGTAGACAATAAATAATTAAATTAAATTACAATGATTAATGTTTTAAGAAAATTGAAGGTATTTATTATTAAGGATATATATTTAAATTAAAAGTGGAACCAAAAGTTAAAACCTTGAAGATGACGTAGCAAAAGTTATTTAAAATAATTGAATGAGAAACAAAAATAAAAGTAAGTTCTTCCTGCCGGTTTCCGTAGGTTGCCCTTGAAGATAATCCGGTGGAGAACTAGACTCAGGTGGTAAAAGGTACACCAAACCTGGATTCACTGTATCAGGTACTCTTAGACAAATAAGTCCACTTAAAATTCTTCTTAAATTTCCAATAAAAACCAGTGAACTTAAAACTTCTTCCCCTTGTCCTTAGTAAGTACAACCCAAAAAAAAACTAAAAAGATTTTCTTCCCCTGACTTGCAACTGGATTCTGGGAGTAGGCTAAAAAGGAACAATTGTGTTACTTCATGTTCTTTGTACGTACAAAAGGTAAGGAAAAACACAAGGTTTATCAACCTTGAAAGGCGATACAAGAAATGTCAACAAGTGACCTTAAATTGAAATAAAAACCTTAATGGTTTTCGGTAAATAGTGACCTTCGAATGGTGTGACAATGTTTTTATAATGTATGGATATATTAAATAGATAGTTTTAAAGGAAAGCATGATCTTTATATATTATAGAATAGGAAAAAAAAAAGAAATATTAGCCGGTTTAAACGGTATGAAATTGAAATAAATAATTGTTTGCTTTCACGCTTGAAAGGAAATAAAAATTTGAGATAGATATAGAATCTAATACTTATAATTTATTTAGGTATAAAACACTTTTATTTAGGTATAAAACACTTTCCTTAATGAAATAAGGTGAAATATGACATGTATAAAATATATGAAATACCTATCAAAGAAGAAATTAAAATAGATCTGAATTTTACTAACAATGGCGGATGATATGAAGGATTTTTCCTTATAATTTATTTGTAATTTCATCTTACCGGCTAGGGTGACCCAACTGAAAGTATCCTCGTACAAACAACAAAATAACTCAAATGATTTCTTCTAAAATCCACAAGGAAACAAAGTTCTTGTTTTTAACAACAATTACTATAGACAACCTGATGGCTTAGCCATGGGCAGCTGTCTCTCCCCTCTATTAGCTGATGTCTTTATGGATCATTTAGAATCCACTCAGATCATAAAAACCCTGAAATACTACACTGGTTTCGCTATGTTGATGACTGTTTAGTCTTCATTTCAGGTAATTCCAATTCAGCTGAACTTTTACTTTCCAAAATCAACCAAATTCACCCCAATATCAAGTTCACCATGGAACTAGAATCTTCCATGTCAATTAATTTTCTTGATCTAACCATTACCAGATTAAATGACCACTTCGACTTCAGTATCTATAGGAAACCCACACAGACTGACCACGTAATTCCATTTTCATCCAACCATCCCATGTCACATAAATACGCAGCTTTTCATAGTTACATCCATCGCCTAGAAAGCATTCCACTGTCAGATTCAAACTACAAAAAAGAACTAAATATACTCAGACAAATAGCAGTCAACAACGGATATGATCACAACATCATCAACAAACTCATCCACAAAAAACACCTTAAGACCCTGCGGGAGACTGCGTTCCCCAGAGACCTTACCACCAAACCCAACTATGTTTCACTCCCTTTCTACCATGAAAGTCTTTCTGGAGATATTCGAAATCTCATCCAACGTTCGGTTGAAAACACCCATGTTTCTTTCAAAGTACCCAACAACTTGGGACAACACATTTCTAATTCCAAAGATCCTATCAACTATATGAACCGGAGTGGAGTATATAGACTTAAATGTTCAGATTGCAATGCCACCTACATAGGTAGAACATGCAGATCTCTTTCTTCACGCTCTCTAGAGCACATAAAAAGAGAAAATACTTCCACTTTCTCTCAACATCTCAAAGAACACAACCACACCCTCAATATCCCAGAAGACGTTTCACTTATCCACAATATCTCCCAAAAAAATTTCCTCAAATTAGATTTATACGAAGATCTTGAAATTCTTAAAGAAAAACAAAAAAGCCCAAATTGCGTTAATCGTCATGTTTCATTCAATCGAGATTTTCTCCCTCTCCATCGCCAACTATTCTCCTAACCCACATCCCCAATTTACTTCTACAATTAAATTCCATATTAATTATTAGTTCACCTAATACTCATCTCCCTTAATTCACTCTAAAAACCTTTCTTCCAATACATCTTACTTTCTATCTATCCCACTCTTTTCTTTTCAACCCAAACTTCATGTCTTAATCACTATAACCAATACTTTCCATGCTTCTATTTCGACACTCCCAAATTCAGATCAGATCATCCATCATCCACCACCCATTCCATATTATTAAATTCTTATTTTACTTCTCTACACAATTCCCTCAGGGTTTGGCTTCGGTTCTCTGGGGACCTCAGCCTTTCGTAGTCTATCCGTTTATCACAATCTTCTCAAAACACCTTAATTTTCATTCTCTTTACTCAAATTTAACAGAGCCACATACAACAATTTCATTTTACTATTATAGCCAATATAGACCAATAGTTGATTCAACTTACCAATTTATAACTTAATCTTTTATCTTCCTATGTACCTAGTGTTGCTTTATAACAGATAGGGCTTTTTCTCAAGTTATAAGTTAAGTACTTTACGACCAATATATTACAAAACCACTTTCAACCATCAAATTTTGTCCATTTCATACTTGTCAACACACAAAATATAACTACTTCACTCACTTTGTCAACATCCAATCAGATATTCATATTCATGAACTTACAACTCAAGAAGTTTTACATTTTCCAGGTACCAAATGTTGTTTTTTGACATACAGGGCCTAATATAATTGAGTTGTAAGTTAATTTTTACATGAACTTTATATCATAATAGTTTTATTTCATTCATTGAACAACATCCTCACATATTAAATATATCAATTCCTATATTTTTTCAAGAACCCAACTTTCCACCAGTGTCTAGTTTCCATTTTCCAGGTACCAAATGTTATTAAAACATAAAGGGCCTTATATAAGAATCTTTTAATCACACCACTCGACACTGTATAGTTGGTTGCCTAACTATAATCACATAATTTTCTCACCACAATTTCATTTCACATACATAATTTAAGACAATAACATTGATGGTTGATACTGTTATAATTTTATTTTATTTCAACTTTCACAATTTTAAACAACGTTGGCTTCTGTCTTAAATAGACATATACAGTTACACTGACTGCTCTGTCATAACTTCCGTCTTAACCTGCCAAGATTGTCATTTCAATCAGTTGCTTTGACAAAGTCCTCGTAGACATACCGTCTCAGGACTCGCAACTAATGTAGAGTCATATGTCGCCATGTTACCAATCCAACGGTAACTTTAACATCTTAACTGTAAATTAGACATAATGTAAATCAAATCTTATTTAATAATTTTTAAAGGGTTTTTACCCATATATTTAGTGGCTACATCCATATATTAACTAGTAAGTATTAACCACACTTTTACATTAACCTTAGTCAAAACTTAAATCATTTCATGTTCTTTTTAATTAAGTGGTTAAATACTATTTTAGGACACTGATGATGGAATATTTATTCCGAAAACGTTTTGTCAATGCAACATAGCCCAACTGGGTTTTTTATATACCTTTTTATAAAGGATTTTATTCAAGATTTCTTCTAAAACGAACAGCTTTTGACAATAAAATAAACTTAAACTCAATTCGGGAAAAATGTCACTTCCCAGCCGCTACTATTCTGATCGAAACGATCTTTCTTCGATCACATCCAGTTGACAAGTCTCCCTGTTAAGGTTCTACAAGTCGTCGAATGGATGTACTTTTAGAATCTTACCACTGGTGACGCGGTTTAATGCCAACCTTAGAAAATAAGATTTACTGGGAGTTATTTAAATATTAAGTTTAAGAATATTTCAATATGAATTTAATTTAGAATTAAATTAAAAGATTCCAGTAACAAAAAAAGGTAAACGATTATTTAAGTAACGGACTCGTTACAAATTGTAAGAGCTTTTCTAACCTTCATGACACATCATGGAATTCCTGATCTTGTAACTATGGACCGGGGCACAGAAATATAAAACTCTGTTGTATAAGAATTCTTCGACATACTTAAAGTAAATACTGATTATGTTACTACAAATAGTACCCAACCTAAAGGATCCATAGAGAGATTTCATTCTACTCTAATAGAACACCTACGAATAATTAGAAGCAAATCAGATAAAAAAATTAATATCTTAAACCAAATGCCTTATCCTGTTTTAGGATATAATTCAATATAAAAATTAATGGGAAAATCCCAGTGGTTGGCTGTATATCATCGTTTAAAAAACTTATACAGAAGTAAAACACTTCATATTTGTATTTAGGTATAAAACATATAATTAAAACTTTTAAAAAGTGTCTTCAAAATTTATACAGCAGCATAACGTGACGTTTTCGATCTAGATCCGATCATCCTCAGTGCCTTCTTTTGTAATTGAAGCTTGTAGAATTTGAAATTTATTGGAATCCTCTCGTATATGTGTTAAATTGAAATCCCCTTATGTATGCATTATAATAACGAAGAATTTTTTCAATGTTTCTTAATTCGTATCTTTCAATTTAAAACCCAAATAATCTCTCGTTCTTTATGCGTCGCCGCCGTCGATAATAAATCATTTTATTGTTTGTTTATGTCACAGGCGCAAATTCTTCGATATTTCTTTGTTCAAACCGCCCGATATTGCGTTTTCAAATTAAGAATTTACGTCTTAATTTCCGTTGTGTCTTGTTGGAGCTGCGGTCAAGTCAAGAGTGATATGGTTTCCAGCGTTATGTCCAAATTCTCGTCGAATTTGAATTTGTAGTTTCCTGTTTTTGTCCCTTTTCAGGGAAATCTTCGTTTTACGTTATGTAAAACAATTTTTAGTAGCAGTTAATAATGTGTATGTAATTTTACCTGTTCCTGATTTTTAAAAGGCAGAGTAATAAGTTTTGTGTCCAGTGCCGGCTTCGGCCTCAAATGGTCGATCAAATTCACAGTGTAAGATACAGTCCCTTTTGTTCGTGTGTTCGTGTCCAGAGAGTCCAACTCCAATTTCTGGCCTCAGGAATTTAAAGTGTAATTTTTGTGAAATCTAGGTAACTCTTATTTGTGTTTAAATTTTAAAGTAAAGACAGACTTTGTTTTAACAATAATTGCTTTCGTTAAAATTTAAAAATAGTAATATTTAAAGTAGTAAATTTTATGGTTTGTTTTTTAGCTGTCATTGTATTTGTTCAGTTTTGTTTTAAATTTAATGTTAATTTATGACAGCCCGTTTTAGCATTTTTGATATTGATTTGTTTTGTTTTCTTTAAAAGAAAGGTTAACTTACATGTAAATTTTGTTAGTTTTTGTAGTATCTCCAACTCCTGGAATTTGTAAACAGATTACACATGTAAGTCTTTTTTGTATTTTGCAACTATTTGTTGTAATATTTTTGCGTTGTCTATTTTGTAACTGTTTGTGGTGACACTACAATAAATCTTAAATTTTGTTTCTTAACATTTTGTTTATTTTTATAAATAACCCTTTTTTTGAGTTTCATGTAAAAAGATATGTTTTGCATTTCAGATAATTATTTCCCTAGTTACAACTAGTTGTTGTAATAGCTATAATTAGGCACCTTGAAGTGGCGCTCTTTATAAATTACTAGAGGTGTTTCCTGTTTCTTTTTATTTTGTCCCAAGAGATTCATGACCGTTTGTTTCATATTTTTGTAGTTGCCCCAATCCAAACCGTTTGATATTTTTTACTTATCCACGACCCCAGCTCTCCTAACAAACCCTGAGTGCCGTTCGCACAAGTAGCGTTTATTTTGCTTACCCTATTTCCATCCGCATAGTTTCTATTCCCCAATTTTCTAACCCCATAATCTTACCCTATGGTAGGCAAAATAGTATCGTTACAAAAATGGCGCCCAACGTGGGTTGATAAGTAAGATAACGTTGATAAGTAAGACAGATTCTTTTCCCCCAAACCAATATATTTTTCAATTTTTTCCTAGTTTCTGCCATGTATATGAAACCTTTTTTTTATAGTGCCCCAAGTGTCTCACAAACAGTGATTGTTTATTGGATTGTATATTATTATTATGTATTATTGTATATCAACATATGTATTTGTTGTATATTAACATATGTATTGTTGTTCTTTTTAAGCAATATACCGTGTAAAGGGTAAAGCCAAGTGAGCAAAATGAATGCAAGAAAAGTGCTGCTCAGCCTGTACAGAGAACATTTAAAAATAAAAGAGAATGCACATAAATCTGAATGACTACAGGTCTAATATTTGTGATCAACAGATGCTGTTTTAGTTTTGACTAGGAGCACTCTCATTTAGTTTTCGGAACAAAAGTTGGTTTATCTTGGTGTTTATTTAGTGTAGCTCACTCAAAGGTCAAGTTTACAATATTATTAGTGTTTTGTCTTCCCTTGTATGTACAGTTTACGTTGCTTGTTAGTGTCCATGTTGTTTAAAACCATTTTCTTAGTCCTTGTTAGTGGAAGTGTGAATTTTTAAGAGACAGGTTAGAGACCTCATTTTTGTTTACCAACTGATTACTAAGTCAAGAGCAGAAGTTGCAGCGAATTGGATGAGTTTTGGATTCCAGTAAGCGGGTGTGCAAGTGATACTTACTATCAGGTGATAAATGGAAAAGGTTGTTTCTTAGAATTGTCATATTTTCTACTAGTTTTTGAGTTTGATTTTAGTTATTTTGTTTATTTGCTTTTATTCAATTTTTGAAAAATGAAGTCTGCTCAAGTTAATCATTTGAAATCAGGAGAGTTATCTTATGAGCTTTTCATAAGAGGTAAAAATGTCCCAAATAAGACAGTTGATGATAAGAGAAAGATGTTAAGGTCTTTGTTGGCCAAGGAGGCCACTTCGTCTTCAAGTTTAGTCGATTTGGTTAATAATGTAGTAGATCCTGAAAAAGAGTTGTGTGAGATTAAGTTCATTATGGAAGATTTATATAGTAGTGCTCAATCAATAAATGCACAATCAACTAAGGCTGATTTTGCTAGATTTGAGACAAGGTCTACACATTTAGATACCAGATTAGAAAATTTTCCTATGAATGATGTTGAGGAAGATGTAAAAAAGTTTGTCAATGAGTGTAAAGATGATTTGTTGATATTGAAAGATGATGTGTTGGAAAAAGAGGAAATATCTGCTGAATTAGTAAAACCATCCACTAGTAGATCAGTTTCAATCCCTGTAGTTCCCAGTTGTACAGTCTCAGCCCCAATAATACAGGTTTCAACTCCTGTCATTATTTCTGATTTACATATTAAGTTTAATGGTGAAAGTAAAGCTCTTCCCACATTTTTAGAAAAAGTTAAAGATTCTGCTAGGTCTAGGAATATTTCCGAAGACATCCTGTTTCGTTCAGCCATTGAACTATTTTAAGGTAATGCTGCTATTTGGTATAGGAGTGTTAGAGATAAAATTACTAGTTGGGATAAGTTGGTAGCCCTACTCAAATCTGCTTTTTTGCACCCAGATTATAATGATAATCTCTTAGATGAAATTAAAAGTAGAAAGCAAAAAAGGAATGAATCCATAACCATTTATTCAGCAGTGATGGAAAACCTTTTTAAACGTTTGGAAACTTACCCTAGTGAAGCCCAAAAGGTGAAAATAATGAGGAAAAATATTTTAGTGGACTACATTCCTCTGATAGCCCTACAAGATTTTGCTACAGTAGAAATGTTGGTAGCGACTATAAAACGTTTGGAACAGAATGTCCTGCCCTTGTTGCAGACTACTAAAGGTCTTGCAGGTATTTCAACTGATGATTCAGAAAAGCTCAAAGAACAAGTTCATGTGGTGAATAATCAAAACAAGCAAGATAAAAGTGGAGTAGTCAACAGACAGGACAGAGAAAATAATTCTTCAAGAAGACCCAATCCCAAATATATGTATGAAAATGATAGACCCAGTCCACCAGAAAATACTGAAATAAGAAGTCAGTCTTTTTCATCCCCACCCCCAATGATGCAATATTTCTCACCCTCAACCCCAATGATGCAATCTTTTTCATCTCCACCTCCAGTAATGCAGTCTGCCCCTTATCAAACTCCCAGAAATCCGAAAAAGATTATTTATTTTAATTGTAATAGACCAGGTCATATTTCCCGTGACTGTAGTAAGTCAGTATCTTGCTATCGTTGTGGTTAAAAAGGTGTGACCATATCTTCTTGTCCTAAGTGTTGTATTTCGAATAGGTCTAAGACCAATAGACCTTACAGGCCATCATTGAACCCAATTTTTGAAAAGAAAGATTTTGATAGTCGTCCTCATGTTAGTATTTCCATTTTCTCTAGAAACTTTGTAGTTCTTTTAGACAGTGGTTGATCTACATCCGTTGTAGGTGCCGCTGGAGTTGAATTTCTAAATTCCCAAGAAACTAAATATAATCCCACATCTACTAAGCATGCCCGCTTAGCAGATGGTTCCAATAAATCAGTTGTTGGTACCGTTGATCTTCCAGTAGAGGCTGATGGTGTGTGTCATATGGTAAAATTTTTTGTTGTACCTTCTGTCTCTTACAGTTTCATTTTGGGAAATGATTTGATGCGTCAATTCTCGCTGTTATTAAACTTTGAAAATGGAACATGGTATTCTTCACAAAGGAAGAATAAAATAGAAACTTTGTATTCTGTAGACTTACTGTCTACTTCTGAGAAAAATATGGCAAAGTCAATAGTAGAATCTCTTGGAGAAGTCTCTAGTTCTAAATATATTGGAAGAACCAACAAGATAGAAATGGTTATTGACACAGGTGATGCTAAACCATTTAAGAAAAGACAATATCCTTTGTCCCCATACATGAATAAAATTCTACATGAAGAGTTAGATGAAATGTTACGTTTAGGAGTAATCGAACCAGCACAATCCCCATGGTCAAGTCCAGTATTGTTAGTTAAAAAGAAGTCAGGAGAGTATAGGTTTTGTTTTGATGGTCGTTCATTGAATGAAGCTACAGTTCATGATAGTTATCCCTTGCCCCAGATAGATAGAATTTTGTCATTGCTTAGAGGAGCTAAATGCATTTTGGCAGATCCCACTTCATCCTGACTCAAGGAAAAAGACAGCCTTCAATGTTTCTGGTAGAGGTTCTTTTCAGTTCACTTCTCTTCCCTTTGGTTTGTGCAATAGTGCACAGATTCAACAAAGACTTGTTGATGCTATTTTTGGACCTGAATTCGAGCCCTATATGTTTTGTTATTTGGATGATATTATAGATCTGCCTGTCTTCAACGGGCAGGTTGGTTTTTTTTATCTCAACTGTCAATTGTCTTGGGACAGTTATCTAAGATTACCTAGCAATGATTGAAATTATTTTTCAATCCTACTTAGTAGAATTTTCTGAACACTAAGAATAGTCTCTCCTTTGCTCAAGCCAGACGTCAATAAGGAAACCAACTCCCTTTTTGTTGTTTGGATGAGTATAATACTTACATTGATGTATTGTTTCACACTTCATGTAATGTGTGTCACATTAACATGTAAACATTCTAGTGATTTCACATAATCACTAGTTTGATTACATCCCTTTATATATAATATCATATATTAAAAATTACAATTTTCATTGGATGATGGACGAAGTGGGTGATTAACAATTCCTTTACAATTTTTGTCGCCAATGTCCTACTTTCTTTCTTGTTGTGCAACATCAATATTATATACAATTAAATAAAAAATATACTTTCTTTTATCTACCATTAAAATAAATAATTAAAAGAAAAAGAAGTTTAATAATTTTTTAATTTAAAATCACGAAATTATTAAATATTTTCAATTGTATACACCCTTTTTGTGGAAAAGTATACACGACCAGTTTAATTTTCGCGGCATCTGTCACCTCTCCCCACCTGTTGAGCTTTTGAGTTCTTTTCTGCGCCGGTTCTTCTACGAACAGCTTGTTGGAATACCATAATGGCGACTGGCAAATAATACTTTTAACATGCCGTAAATCATCAATTTGGCGGATCGCACATTCAGTGCTTTCAATAACAGTTAAATATAATTGTTATTATAATCATTATGTGATGTTTTTACCTATCAATATTGTTTTTATGTTTTTAATGTTTTTAAACTACACTGGTTTTTTAACCTAAGTTAAAATAGACGCGAGTTATGGAAGCCGGCCCTGTTCTAGTCATTCACCCAAGAATGATAATCCAGGATTTGTGTTCTAATGAACTTTGTAATAAGTTTTTAATTATCATTTTACCATTGCATTTTTATTATAGATATTTTTCAGTCTGTTCGTAAACTTGAAAGAAGGAACATTATAATTTTATATAAAAATTGTCACGATCTTTTTCGATTTTGTAATTTTTTAATAAAGTAATTATTTTTTAAAAATAGTTTTGCCTACGGGAAAACTATAAGTGGCGGAGTTAGTACAGATTTTCGGGAAAATCCACCGCGGAAAGTTCTTTGGGTTTCAACACTTCGCGAAAATCGAGAACCAATATCCCAGTTTTGCCAGTGAACTCCATCGAGGAAGACAGTGTGCAGCACGGATGTGGTAAGTAATTTTTGTTTATGTCAGACTCCTCTTCTGAAAACGAATCCTTTAGCGAAATCGATATTAAAGAAGAGTTAGGCTTAATTAATAATTTTTGTAAACTAGAATTAAAAGATAAAATGGCAACACCCATTCTAGATGTGAAAACTTTCTCAATTATTCCAAATTTTTATTATTTCTTTGAATCAGTTATTGATTAAATTTCATTTTTATCTATTGTTTAAAGTTTTGTTGTGGGTTTTCTTGTTTAGTTCCGATTTTAACCTTTATGAATTTACAAAACAGTTTAAGTACATCATTTTGATCTCAATAGTGTTGATATTTTTTATTTAGATTAATTTAGTTGTACCATGTATCACGTTTAAACTTTCTGTGAATGTACATTTCATACATTACTTATAAAAATATCGACAAAAACGTTGCGTTGTAATTATACACTTTTGGAAAAATAATGACCGAATTACAAAATCAAAGTATTCTACATACACTATCTAATTTGGATATGTATCAGTCAAAACGGTTCATATTTTACTTGTTCTCCCAATAAAATCACTACATATGACATTCATTTACGTCTCTAAAAGTAAATTGCAAAAAATAATAATTTTCATTCGTCTCCCCTGAAAAATTTATAATTTTACAGTTACCCCATTGTTTCACTGGAATGGCGATATGTAAACATGTTATTATGTCATGTTTTATATGAAATAAAAATTCCAAATTTGTAATTTTATCATTTATTTAAATAATTCATTACCTTAATTTTATAAAAATAAACGAATTTCATAAGAGCATTATTTGTCATATCATCTGGCATTATAGAACAAAACGCATACAATATTTGCAAGGGGCTTAAACTATCTGCAGTATTTTTACAAAAATCTAAAACATTATAACAATATTCACAAAAGTTCAAATTTTCTAACTGTATACGAGGCGATATCACGCTAGTTTTAAGTTCAACAATTTGCTTCACTTCTTCTTTATCCATATAGTGTTCCAAACCATGCGTCTTGACAATAATGAATTTACAGTCATCGTAAATTATCGAGGTAACAGTACAGTATTCTTAGCATGGAAAAGTTTGGTGCTCGTTGTCATCAGTTGATTGAAAAAATCAATTGGTTCTTGTGTGATGATTGAAATAAAGGAATACCATTCGTATAAGCTAAGTCATATTCTGTTGGGTTTATATTGTTGAGATAAAATTACTGCAGGCATACATGATTTTGCAGGGCTTATACCACATTGTACTTCATAGCCCGATAACGTGTAGTTGCCAGCAGATAGAAAAATTCTGATTTGGCGGCAGCCTCATAATTTTCCAAAGCTCTATCTAATTCTTGATTATAGTCTTCGGTGATAGACATATCGATGCTAGATTCACAATCACCTGAAGAATACCCACTATCTTGAAAGCTCATGTTGACTTTACTGACACTGATACAGAAGCATGAGTTCTTTTATATTCCCCTACTCCTTGTGGTTAATAACAACCTCTTGTTCAAAAAATGTATTGCTACGCGGCAGATTGTTACGCTACGTGCCATTAACGTTAATCTAGCTGTTATGTTTGCTGTCCATACCGAGCCATTTCACATACATCTTCACAGGCATTTTCGTCTAAGTACTTTTTCAACCAGGTATATGTCAGGGTTTCATGTTTTCTGCAACTCTTCTTCGTAAAACCCACCGCTGATCGGTGTACCTTGCATGTCTTCAAGCAAATGCGTTATAGGATTTGTTATCAAAACTTTTGTTATTTGTGATCACGACACCCAAAGAAGATTCTTCCAATTAGTCAACACCCAAGAACTTCTTAAAGGGTACATGAACAACCTTAGACTTAACAAAGACCATATTGCATATCTTGAGACCCACAAAACAGCAAAACAGTAGAGCTCAAAGATATGACAAATTTTAACCTACGGCGCAAACCTCCTGTAAAAGATACATGCAACGTATGCGACTCTTTTAACATCTGTAAGATATTCATGTTTAAGAATAAGAAGAATTGCGTTTTGTTATTTTTGTATTTCTGTGTTTAGTTTAAAATAGGTATTGTCATTTGTCAAGTTACTATGTATTTGAGGACATAACCTATATAATGTAATTAATTATAGTTTTGTAAAAGGTAAATGTTTTGTAAAACGTTCTTTTGAAATATGTTTATTTGAGCCATCTACATTTATTATTACCAGTTATTACTACATAACAATTATTTGGCGACGAGGAAAATAATTGAACAGATATTTTGAAGAAAAAACATTTTAATAGTTCAAAATGTCTAGGAATGAAGAGAGTGCCAGGGGTTACCAACCAATTATTAACGTAGTAAATACGGGCGGTCCATCTTCATTAGCCATCTATAAACAGGGTGACGATTTTGAAGTTTTTGAGGAACGTTTAGAACAATATTTTGGTGCTAATTTGATTGAGGAATCTAGAAGGGTTGCTGTTTTAATCACATTACTAAGTGAGGAGGTTTATAAAGTTTTAAGAGACCTATGCAACCCAGAGAAGCCCAAGGAAAAAGATTTTGAAACTCTAATGAAACTTTTAAGTACTCATTTTAAGCCTAGATTGTCGGTGTATCGAAGGAGGATAATTTTTGACCTGTTACGGCAAGGACAAGAGTCAGTTAACGATTGGTATCTGAAAATTAAAAACCAGGCAGCACAATGCGATTTTGGTGACAAATTGTTATACAGGGTCCAAGATAAGTTTGTGGTAGGCATGAGGCCAGGGCCAATACTAGATAGGCTTTGTGAAGAAAGTCCTTCAAAAAGTTTGCAAGATTTTTTGGAAATTGCTTTGAATAAGGAAGCAGCATTAAGGGAACAAGGTAACAAAGTGGAGGTTAATAGATTTCAACAAATAAAAAAAGTGGAATCCCGAGTGGAAAGAAAAGAAAATAGTGAAGAATCAGAAGAGAAGGCAGAGGTAAAGTGTAATTACTGTAATAAAACAAATCACACCTTTAGTAAGTGTAAATATAAACAATTCACTTGCAAAAAGTGTGGTAAAAGAGGTCACATAATGGCAGCCTGCAAAGGTAAAGTGGAGAAAAATTATTTATTAGAGAATGTGGAAGACTCTTTAGAGTTGTTTAGTTTAGATTTGGAAGAAATAAATTCTATAAGGCCAATATGTGTACCTGCTTTACTGGATACTGTGTCAACTCAAATGGAACTTGACACTGGTGCAGGAGTTTCTTGCTTGCCATATTCATTCTATAAAGAGAAACTAGGTCATGTTCCATTGGAGAATACTTCTCTTAGGTTAAAAACTTATTCAGGAGAAATAGTTATACCTGAAGGCAAGATTTCAGTTAATGTATCAATAAACAATTGTTCAAAAATGTGTGAATTGATTATAATTAAAAAAGCTACGAAAATTTTATTAGGCCGGGATATCATTAATAAATTTAATTTGTCTTTGAAAGATTCTGAAGTTACTATAAATGATATAACGATTTGCCTGATAAGTTATCTGAATTGTTGTCAAAATTTTCAAATGTTTTTAAAAAAGAGTTGGGTTCCTATAAAGATGAAAAAGTCAGTTTAGAAATGAATCAAAAGGTTAAGTTCCGTTTGCTTTTCGTGAGAAGGTGAAAAATGAGCTTCACAAATTAGAAGCTGAAAAGGTTATAGAGAAAATTTCAAATTCGAATTGGGGAACACCACTACTGCCAGTTATGAAAGCAAATGGCAATATTCGTATTTGTGGCAATTATAAAATAACAGTGAACAAGTATTTGAAAGATTTTAATCATCCCTTACCCAGAATAGATGATATCTTTGTTGCTTTACAGGGTGGTCAAAAATTTACTAAATTGGATTTTTTAAATGCTTATAACCAGTTAGTTTTAGATGATAATACCAGTCGTTTGTTATCGTGGAGTGCCCCATATGGTATTTATAAGGTAAATCGTTTGCCTTATGGTACAAAACCTGCTTGTTCAATAGTTCAAGCTATTGTAAAAAAAGTTTTACAAGGTTGTGCAGGTACCGTAAATTTTTTAGATGATGTAGTTGTCACAGGTAAGAATTTTGATGAACATTTAAAAAATCTGGAGGAAGTCTTATGTAGATTAGACAAGGCTGGATTCAGGTTAAATTCAGGAAAATGTGAGTTTTTTAGAGATAGTATTTCTAATTTGCCGGGATGATAAACTATTATTCACGTTTTATTCAAAATTTGCAAGGAATTTTGAAGCCTCTATACAATTTAATTAGTAAAGGTACAGAATTTAAGTGGACAAAAGAATGTGAAATGGCAAAAAAAGAATTAGTTTCAGACAAATTGTTAGTTCACTATGATCCACAGAAACCTATTAGTTTAGCTTGTGATGCTAGTGATTATGGTATTGGAGCGGTTCTAATGCATGTAATGGCTGATGGTTCAGAGAGGCCAATTTATTATATTTCTCGTGTGTTGACTAAGGCTGAGCAAGGTTACTCAATGATAATGAAAGAAGCATTAGCTATATATTGGTCTGTTTCTAAACTCTACCAATATTTAGCTGGTCAGAAATTTGAAATTTCAAGTGACCATAAGCCTCTGCAAGCTATCTTTGGAGAGCATAAAAGCTTACCAAAAATGGCTGCTGAGCGTATTCAACGTTGGTCATTGTTTTTAGCTGGTTTTAATTATACTTTTCGCTTTATTAAAGGCGTCGATAACTCTAAAGCTGATGCTGTATCAAGGTGACCTTTACCTGTAGGTGAAGATGAAATTGAAACAGATTTTGAATATATCAATTTAGTGGAAAACTTACTACCAGTTGATTCAAATTTATTACGTTCTGAAACACGAAAAGATGTAGTTTGAAGTAGTGTGTATAATTTAATTAGATATGGGTTTCCTAAGCATACTGAAAATTTAATTTTTAAGCCTTTCTTAGTTAGAAAGAATGAACTCTCAATAGAAAAGGGTATTATTATGTGGGGTTATCGAGCAGTCATTCCCACTAGCCTCAGACAACAATTGCTTGAGGAACTTCATAGTAATCATGAAGGAATAATTAAAATGAAATCAAATGAGCGTTCATACTTCTGGTGGCCCAATCTAGATTCTGATATAGAGCAAATAGTTAATGGTTGTAAGGTCTGTGGACATTTAAAACCAGAGCCCACCAAAGCTAAATTAATTAAAACTCAATTATCGACTTATTTTTATGAAAGAATTCATGCTGATTTTATGGGACCTATTAAGGGGAAAATGATACTCATAATTATTGATACCTTTTCAAAGTGGCCTGAAGCTTTCATAATGAGTTCTACTGATACAGAAGCTACTATAGATCGTTTTAGAGAATGTTTTTCCCGATTTGGTTTGCCGCGAATTGTTGAAACGGACAATGGAAGTCAGTTTACTTCTGAAAATTTTTGTAATTTTTTAACTAATAATGGTGTAAAATTTTTGACTTCACCACCTTTTCACCCAGCATCAAATGGATTTGCGGTAAAATCTGTTAAATCTGGTTTAAGGAAAGCACTTTTAGATGAAAAAAACAAAAATGTTTCATTAAATACATTATTGTGTCGATATCTTTTCTCTTACGGAAATTCAATTCATGCTACAACAGGTTCATTTGTCTCCCTCAAATTTTATTTTTAAGTCAAAGATAAGAACACGTTTAGATTTATTAGCACCAAAAGGTGTGCAAGTTAATGAAAAAGCAAATAAGCAAGAACAGAATTATAAAGGGAAAAGAGATGTACATTTTGAAGTAGGGGAGAGAGTCTGGTGTAGAGATTGTAGGAACCCAAATAAAAAAGGTTGGGTGGAATGTGAGATTGATGAGATTTTAGGTGATAGAATTTATTTTTGTAAGTTAATAGATCAAAACATTGTTTGGAAAAGACATTTGAACCAGATATTAAAGAATATATCTAATCCCTTAGATGTAATTGTGCCAAATGAGAATGTGTCTCAACCTTTAGATGTAGTTGTGCAAAATCCGGTTATTATACAAAATGAATCAGAGCAAGAACTACCGATAACTCCTGAGACAGAGCTAGAGGCGATTCCAGAAATAAGTTCGAATGATTTAAATTTTGATAAAAATACTTCAGAGGTTGAAAATGAAATTTTGTTAAAAACTGTATCTGGTGCAAAAGATAATCTTAAGTTAGTTAGTAGTAGACCTAAGAGGGAAATTAAACCACCACAACGATTGAATTTGTAAGAGGAGGTATTTGTAAGAAATTCATGTTTAAGAATAAGAAGAATTGCGTTTTGTTATTTTTGTATTTCTGTGTTTAGTTTAAAATAGGTATTGTCATTTGTCAAGTTACTATGTATTTGAGTACATAACCTATATAATGTAATTAATTAGAGTTTTGTAAAAGGTAAATGTTTTGTAAAACGTTCTTTTGAAATATATGTTTATTTGAGCCATCTACATTTATTATTACCAGTTATTACTACATAACAACATCAAAATTAAAAATAATGATTTTTTAAAAGGACAATATAAATCTGAGCATAAACATTATCTACTGAACGCAAACGATGAACGTAAAACGATTAAATGGGATTTGGAGCAAGTAAAAAGTAATCGTAAACTTGAAGTTGTCACATACGATATGGAAAATTTTTTGAGTTTACCGAAACTACCAACTAATTTAGTGTATTATAAACGGCAACTTTCACTTTATCATGAAGAAGTACATGTGGGATCAACCAACACACCATACTGCTTTATATGCTTAAAAAAATTTGTTGATAATTATTTGGCCGAAGGAAAGAAACAACTAATTTTATAATCCGACTCGTTCGATGAGCAAAATTGAAACATAAAAATTGTCTTGCTGCACTCTTCTTTAAAAACTATTTAGAGGTCCCGCCATTTCGGGAGGCATCTAATTTGCATATTATCGCACTGGGCAGAGGTCAAAATTTGAAATTTCTACCTAATCCACGCCACAGTAAATCATTTCAATACTCAGTGGCGCAGCAGTGCATTTGAGAACAAGTTGTGTGTGTGTGTGTGTGTGTTAAATATTAGATAATTTTATTTTCAAACAATCTTGCTGAAAATGGACGGAAAAAAACGTAGCGTTATTAAAGATCAGGGTCGTCAAATAATATTTAATGTGTATAATTATTTTAAAAATATGAAAAGTAAAATGGACACTCTGCTAATGGTAAAACATATGACTGCTGAAACAACAGGTAAGGAGTTTCAATGCATTTAGTATTAATTTTTGATATTCAAATTCAATGTTCCAACACTTTTTCCTTTTAGTTCTCAATGGTACTTATTTGTCAATCTTTTATACTCTGCTCTTGTTCCCCATTTTGCCTACCTTCGCTTCTCTTTTGTATTGGGTGTGTCGAGAATACCATTTTCGACATATTTCTTTTTTCATTCCTTCGATGTGTCCTAAATAACGTATTCTCTGCACTTTCGTTACAGTCATTATTTTTAGCTATTATTACGTGTACTTCGTTATTTTGTTAACTACTTCTTGATCTGTAGGTAGTTCTATTACTATGTGATCATCTACAATTCCATGGTGTGCTTCCATTGCTACTTCATTTTTATTTAACATATATTTTTTTTAAATAATAACCACATTTACTGTAAAATAATTTTGGCAAATTGTCATTATTCCCCTAGCTAGTTTATTTAGTAATAGATTGTCATCATTTTTCATATGTGGAGAAAGAGTTCATAGGCTCTTGTTTTCGTAGAAAGCTCTTATTTATTTTTTTTATTTTCTACTATCGCTTTGAGTTACTTTTCATTGTACTTTTTTGTTTCTCTATGTTATCTGTTTAAAATTTGAAAAATTATTACTGCAACATACCAATTATTTTGAGTTATTATTTACGTCATCATCATCATTATCAATGGCGTTACGACTTTTCGTGAGTATTTGCCGCGTTTACTATTGCCTTCCATGTTTGTCGGTCCTGTACCACTTTTTCCCATTGTCTCACTCCCATTTTCTCCAGATCTTCTCTTACTGCATCTTACATTTTACTTATACGCTGATTATATTTACGTCGGTATAGGCATTTCTGTACGGACAGTATCCAGAATACTACAAGAGAGCAAACGGTCTCTAGATAATAAAAACAAAGTTGAATTTTCTTCAAAGAGACCTTTACGAAAGTCACCTGTGACAGATTTACCAGAATATCAAATTACAGATATTCGGCGTATAATACACGATTTTCATAAAACAGAAAATTGTATTGTTACTGCTAATAAATTGAAGAACAAAATTGAGAGTGATTTGGACATTAAAGTATCAGAAGCCTCGCTACGAGGAATTCTTCGAAATATGAATTTTATATATATGAATAGAAAATTGTTGGTTGAACAGACGGAAATAAGGGCTTGGAGAATCAAATACTTAAGACTTATCAAACATTATAGAAACGAAAACAGACCCATTGTTTACCTCGATGAGACATATATACACAGTGGACATACTTTGTCGAAAACTTGGAATGATAATTCTAGTAAAGGGTTACTGATGGACATTTCGAAGGGTTAACGTTTAATAATAGTGCATGCTGGTGGTGAAATGGGATTTATTCCAAACGCGCTTTTAATATTTGTAGTAAATCCGGTGACTACCACTTAGACATAAATGCCACGAGTTACCGCAAATGGCTAAAGGAAAAACTAATTCCAAATTTACCCGCTAACTCAGTAGTTGTTTGCGATAATACCTCATACCATTCGGTACAAGTGAATCCTGCGCCTAATAGTAATTCCAAAAAAAAATGATATGATTGATTGGCTGATTAAAAACAATAACATTGAATCCTCAAAGTTTTAAACCAGAATTGTATGCGTTGATTAAGTACCATAAAAATCGTTTCAAAAGGTATGAATTCGATGAACTTTTGCGTGAATATGGTCACACCCCTTTACGGTTACCTCCATACCATCCGGATTTAAATCCGATAGAGATTAAAAATAATATCGCACAAAATAACATAACTTTCAAATTGGAAGATGTGAGACACCTGTTGGAAAAACGAGTTTCCGAAATAACCTTAGATGAGTGGAGAAAACGATGTCATCATGCAATTAAAATAAAAGACAGTTATTTAACATCCGAAGTCCAATTAGACCGTCAAAAAGATATTAATCCCATTATAATAAACTTAGGAACTGACGATAGTGACATCGAGTGTTCTTCGGAAGAAGAAAATTAAATTAGATTTTGTTGTTCTTCTTTGAAACATTCACATTAGGTATATGAATTTTTAAATGATATGTATATAGAGTTCATTTTATATCTTTTATAAGTTTTCATTTACAAATTTAGATGTGCATATCGTCCCCTTAATACTACAACTAGCTAACTCGAAATTTTACGATTTTGAGTTATCTACCGTTACCAATATAATTTTTGACTCTTTTTTTAATACTACAACTAGGTAAGTTCTATACCCATTCTATACATGAGAATCCAATTACACACTAATAGCTATGTCATAAGTTCGAAAAAAAAATTGTTGCTAAAAGTGGTCATATTGAAATATCTAAATGTGCAACTGACAACGCCAAAAATTTCTGCTGCAGCAAGTGTTTAACTTGACATACCTAATTGTGCGCCCGGGTAACTCGTGTTATGCGTTACCTCCTCCGGATATTCTTTAAGATACCTATTTGTGCAGTTCGTCATAGCATACGTTGTGAGTGACATCGTTGCTTTATTTTTCGTAATATTTTTTGAAACAAAAGTAAAAATGTCTATAAGAGCCAAATATATATTAAGATTAGTACGTGACCAGTTAACAGAAACAAAAGGTGAGTGTTTAAATACTATTTGGAAAAATAAATTTGTTAAAATCGTGGGAGAGCTTATTTTTATAGGTTAGGTATTTGTCGATTCATTAGTTTTTGAACATAAATATAAAATTGATACCGTAGGATACTATTTTTATGTGATAAGCATAATATGCCGAGTATGCATATTATGGTGAACTTATTTTTAGAACTTATTTAGTAAATCCTATGAAAATAAATTTGTAAAACGCTGTTTTTTAAAAAGTTTTAGGTTATCATTATTTACATTTTTTAGCGGTTTAAGACTAATAAACTATTAGACTATTTAAGATTCGTTAAAGTTTTTTAAATAGTTGTTTTTTGTAAAACGTATAGGTATCTTTCATTCGCAAAATTTAAAAATATAAACATTTCTTTAAACTTAGTTTAAAAAGTACTAAAGTATTTTTTATTTTCAGATGAGAATACTGAGGTTCTTCCATCCACTTCTAAACAATGTTATAACAATTCGGAAACAGACTCTGATCCCTATTCTCCTGATCACTCGGAATATAATCCGGACTCTGATGATTCTTCTGACAATGAACTTGCTCTCGGAAATGGAACTTTTCAAACTATTAACAACGACTTGCATGATATGGAAGAGTTGCCTCTTACGACAGATAATTCAAGAAAGAGGAAAAGAAATGAACAAAACTGGAAAAGAAATATTGCAAAATCAAGAAAACAACGCGGCGAAGCATACTTACCTTCTAGGGGTAAATAGGTACCAGGAGTAGTCATGAAGGATGCTTGTTTAGCTACCTGTAAACGAAAATGCACAGAAAAATTTTCCTATGAAGAGAGATTGTCGATTTTTCGAAGATATTACCAGTTAGAATCCTACGAAAGAAAACGAGACTTTATTAATGGTCATATAGAGAAGAAAGATAAAAAATGGCATACTGTAGAACATCCAGACGTCAAAAAACCATTTTATTCTATTTACCTAAAAATGCGAATAGAATCCAGGTTTGTAAAACCATGTTTATCAATACCCTGGGAATTCGAAAAGGAATTGTAGACATAGCTATGAAAAAGAGAACTGAAGAAAACACGACTTTGGTAGACAATCGGGGAAAACATACAAAAAAGATCACGTCACCTGCTATCCTGGCAAGTGTAAAAAACCATATTGAGAAGTTCCCTGTAGTCAGTTCACATTATTGCCGTTCAAAAACACAACGGAAATATTTATCCTCAGACCTTAACATCACCCTTATGTATTCGTTATACAAGAAAGAATGCGGTGAGAACAATCAAACACCAGCTAACTCTGCCATTTATAGAAAGGTATTTTCAGAGGAATATAATCTTGGCTTTTACCGACCTCGTAAAGACCAGTGCCGGGTTTGTATAGCCTACAACTCCCCCTTAAGCGATAAAGTATCTATGGAAACCGAATATCTCACTCACATAGCAGCCAAGAACAGAGCCCGTGATGAAAAGAGATTAAGTAGACAGTTAGCAGAAAATTCTAACGGTACACTCATAAGTTGCAATTTTGATCTTCAACAAGTTCTTTTGGTACCAAATGACCCAACAAATAACGCTTTATTTTACAAACAAAGACTAAAAGTATTTAACATCACCATTTATAATACAGTGTCTAAACAGGGTGATTGCTTCATATGGACCGAGGTTGAAGGAAAACGAGGCAGCTGTGAGATTGCCACTTGTTTATACCAATACTTTGAATCTTTGTCGGAACAAGTTACTCAGGTTCAGTGTTTTAGTGATAGGTGTGGTGGACAAAATTTAAATAAAAACATCGCTAGTATGTGCGCAGCTGTTCAACATATTCCACATTTGGAAAGCATTGAACTAAACTTTCTAGTTTCCGGCCATAGTGAAATGGAGTGCGACTCCATGCACTCAGCCATTTCAACAGAGTTCAAAAGAGTAGGCAAAACACATTTACCACAAGACTGGAAAACAATTGCTAGATGTGCCCGGAAAAAAGGAGATAAACCGTACATCATTCATAACATTACTCACGAACAAATATTGGATTGGAAAAATCATGCGGATAAAATTTTAATTTTCAGAGGTAAGGACGAAAGTGGGCAGCAAGATGGCAGAAAATGTGTTGTATGTTCTTTTCTAAATGCGAACTATCCATTATGAAATTTAAAGAAAACTTTAACGAAAAATTTAGAACTTTAAATTGCCAGAGAAGGACAAAATCGACTCAAAATATAACTACAATAATGCCAAATCCTTTGTATAAGGACAGAATCCCTATTACTCTGGAAAAATACAAGGATCTATTGACATTGTTTAATACCAAACCTCCCGCAATTCCTCTGGAGAATAAGGATTATTTTGAAAACCTGCCTTTTAAAGCAACAGGAAGAGAAGAATCAAGTGAATCTGACATAAGTGAGACCGAGTGAAAGAAAAATATTTTGGCTATAATTATTAGTTAAGTTCTTCTACTTTTTTTGTTATATTTTGATCAAAATATGTTAATAAATTTCTTTTTTGGTATTAAAAAGTTGTACTTATAGCTACGTCGACAACTAGGTATATTTAATTTTTTTTTAAATTTTAATTGCTACAACTAGATATCTTGATTTTCAATAACAAAAAAAACTAAAACAAGGCTTTATAATGCTTACGATTAATCAGAAGTTAGATTTATTTCAACTTCTTGCTATAAATAGTAAGAAAAAAATTCATTTATTGTAATACAGCACGGTTTGTTTCTTTTCAAATTTAAAACTGCTCTCCTGAAAAATAGCAAATTTTGAGTTACCTAATTGTAGTATTAAGGGGACGATATATTTTAGAAGGACAGCAATATTGACGGTAGTCTTTATTATATCGCTAATATATATTTCCAAGAAACGTCTTAAATCGGGTAGGTCCATAAAATTAGGCATTTCCCAAAGACAGAAATATTTATGTTTACATGACTTTATTATATCACTAAGAGGCTTCCAAGAAAAGAATTAAATCAGGTAGAAGTTGAGGTACATGTAATTGGGACCGTTCATTAGCATATAATTTTCCTCACTCTGTAATATTTTGGTATTGTATTGGTATTTGATATTTTGGAAAATACGCTTGACAATTAATTCATCATCATCAGTAGCTCGACAACCCTTTCTGGGTCCTGGCTTATTCTAGGATTTTCCGCCATTCTGTTCTGTTCCTTGCTTTGTTTTTCCAGTTGGTAATCTTAAGTGTTTTCAGATCTTGTTCCACTTGTTCCATGTATCTAAGTTTGGGTTTTCCCTTTGACCTTCTTCCTACTGGTGTTTGTCTCATAATATGTTTTGGTGTTTCTGTCTCCAACATTCGTTCAACATGGCCCATCCAGCGCAGACGTCCGATCTTTATGGATGTTATGATCTCGGGTTCGTTGTATGCTGTGTACAGTTCAAAGTTATATCTTCTGCGCCATATGTCATTTTCCTTTACCCCCTTATATATGTGTCTAAGGATTTTTCGTTCAAATGTGCCTAATAGGTTTTCATCGCTTTTCGATAGTGTCCATGTCTCTGATCCATATACAAGGACCGGTTTTATCAGGGTTTTGTATATTTTGCATTTGGTGTTTCTTGTGATGTTGTTAGATCTTAGATGTTTAATTAGTCCATTATATGTTTTATTAGCGATATGTATTCCTCTCTTAACTTCTTCACTGACATTGTTATCTGCGGTAACTAGTGAACCTAGGTATGTAAAATTTTTTACGCTTTCGATGTTATAGTCTCCTATTGTCAGATTCTGTAGGTTTCTTTGGCCTGTCGATTTACTGACCTTCATGTATTTGGTTTTTATTTCATTAATGTTTAGGCCACTGTTTTGTGCCGCTCTTTCTATCGCATTAAATGCTTTTATCATCTCTCTTTCGCTTCTGGCTATGATATCAACATCATCTGCAAATGCCAATATTTGTACACTTTTTGTTATTGGTTATTGACAATTAATTGCTATTTTAAAAATCCATTTTGTTAAACTTATCTATATTCAGAACTTAATAATTCTTTTGTACAATAAAAATAGTTTGTTTGTTCACTTAAAACGTATTACGAAGGTATTATTATTTTTGTCCCATCAAATATCTTACTGATCATTTTTCAAATGTTGGTTATATGTTCAAAATTATTGAAAACTAAAAAATCACCTTTATTCAGTATAATGTTTTAGCTGTACCTACTAAATAGTGCGCGCCACTGTCGTTTAGTTAAAATTTCAGTAACCAATCACCAACTTCAAAGGCGGTTTTTATACAATTTCGACATGCCTCATAATATGCAAATTAGACGCCTTTCGAAATGACGGTACCTCTACTTGAAATATTTTATTCCCGGCCATAGCTTTCTTCCACATGATACAGATTTTGAAGAAGTTGAAAGATCGTTAAAATACCAAATACGCTTAATGAATTTAAACAAGTCTTCGAGAATTCTTCTAAGAAAAAGAAGTTCGTTGCATGTGAAATGACGAAGGACGACTTCTTTGGCACTTCACAAATTGAAAAATCTTACTAGATTTCTTACTACAAAATAGAGAAAAAACTATTTTATTATATTTTTTTATATAAGACAAATATCTAAATTCAATATTTCCCCTAAAAAATTAGAAAAAAGCTTAATTTACTCAAAACTGCAAAATGGTTGTTGGTACCTTTTAGATAAGCGCTATCCACGCTGATGCCAGCCATGACAGAAAACCTACGTAAAGGTCAAGTAGTTGGCTAAGAGACTAAAAATATGCAAGCACTGAAGTGGTTAGATAGACGTCCAGTTACAATGCTTACGGCACTTCACTCCAGCAACATGAAAGATAGTGGTAAAAAAACTAAGGACAATATTTCTATCCAGAAACCAGAAGATGTACTGGATTATAATTGTAATATGGGGACTGTAGAAAAAACCTACATGCTTCTCAGTAATATTGAATGTGTCAGAAGGTCAATATAGTGGTATAAGGAGTTATTTTTCATCTGTTGGACTTATGTTTGTTTAATGCTCATGTCTAATATAATATTACCAGTGGAAAGAATATTCTACTTGCAGATTTTCAATTAACACTTGTTAAAGAAATTTTTTTTTATTAGAAAAAATGTCGCATCCACCAAAAGGTTATTAGCGACTGAACAAAATATAAATAACAAAGTTAAATACCTACAGATTGTACAAAATGTTTATGGATCTGAGATAATTCACTATTATTGTCACAGGAACAGTTTTGACCTAGAGCCTGTGGTGGAGCATTTGACATCTTGGTTCGACTGTTAATCGGAAGTTACACTGATCACATATAGGTGGATATTTCTTTGTGAAAAGGTAGGAGTGCGTTAATGTTGTATGTCCTAGACGTAAACGCGCAACCGCAATTTGTTCACGTCTATTGCGCGATAATGGAAACCACTGAGACACCTTATTTTTGATTTTATTTAGATTGGAATTAGTTTGAGACCACTCATTTCGCCACAAACACAACACTTTATTTTTAAAATAAGCTTTTAAGTCACTGAAAACACACTTGTCTATCGGCTCCGACAAATCACTTAAAATTGCCTCTCGTGTAGTCCTGTCAGCTTCTTCATTTCCTGTTATTCCGACATGTGACGGAACCCATAAAAATTGGACGATTCTTCCATGTTCATGAGCTTGGGAAAGCTGGTATTTTAGCAACTTTTCAAAAGGATGTTTCGGAAAAATGTGTTTTAATGAGTTTAGAGAGCTAAGGGAATCTGTTGTGATCAGGGCTTTTTTGAGTGTAAGCTCGTTAAGAAGTTCTGTACGGTCTTTGCGAAAACAAGTGAAATTTTTTGAATTGTACAACTGATTGGTCTTTAAGTTTGTCTCCTGTAGACAAATAATATCTGGAGAATATTCAGATAAAAGGAGCTGTTGCATAGGGAGACGATGGAAGAATTCATCAATGTTCCATTGAAGTATCGAGTTGAATGTTGTTAACAGATTCAGAGTTAGATGATACTGAACAATTGTCTACAGAAGAGTCACTAAGTCAGAAATCTCTTTCTCTAAATGGTTGTGTATTTTCTTTTGAAGTTTTGTAAACTTGCTTTTTGTAGATCTATCATTTGCATATTGATAGCTGCTTTGTAAAAGATGAAGTAAACCAGCCATAAAAGTTGTAAATTCTTTAACGACGCTAATAGGGAGCCTTGGACATTATCAATCAGTAAGGACAATTGATGGTAATTTAAAACGAATGGTGGCGTATGATTATCAATGAAATTTTCAAGGGTTTCCCGTGTAGATGGGACTTTAGATGAGCGCGGTTTTTTTGGTGTAGAGGGTTTGGGTTTTGCAAACAGAATTTCTGATGAAATTGCTGAGTCTGAAGGAGGCGTGTCGATCTCACCAATACTGTGTTTTATGGAAGAACTTGCGTTTTCGAAATTGCTATTAGAGTTTTCACTTAGATGCTGTGGCTTTATTACATTTGGAAGTACTGGAGCAAACTCATTGGTAGTGACAGAAGTTGAGCTTGAAGTTTTATTTGTAAGATTGGTTGAAATAGTTGTTTCAGAAAATTGTGGGAGTGTATCAGTTTTATTAGAATTTTCTGCAGTTGTATCTAATGGAAAAGGAGCTGATAGATTGGAGGATATTGCTTCCGAAGTTTGTGAAAACGGTATTGCCGCTGAATGAGGTTGATTGAAAGTGTTGCTATGAGTAGGAGTATTAGTAATTTCTTTGTCATGGAGATTTGTAGGCGTAGGTGATATGCTCGGATTTGATAATGGATAACTTGATGACTGCTGGGTGTTTGGTACCTTGTGTAGTATACTTGTTGAAGCTGTTTGATTTGGTACTTCATTGTTTGACTCAATATGAGTTGATTCCGTTACTGAACTGTTATTGCATTGGGATGATATGTGTCCTGTATTTTTGCAAATAAAGCAGGTGAGTATACCTTGTGACAAAAATATGCGGTAAGGTGTTTGGTCGAAATTTATTAGAATAGAATCTGGAATTGGTGATGTTATAGGGCTTATATAAACTTGCCTCCGAAAGCTCAATATGTGACTATATTCGGGAAGAGTCGAGCTAATTTTCAGAAATGTTATTGGGGAAATAAGCTTTAAACCGATATTCTGTAATTCTTCAACTAATACTTGATGAGGAATTGACGGACAGACTCCAGACAAGACTAGTCTTTCTGCTGGAAAGATAAGTCTTCGTGCTGTTACAACTTCGCCAAGTACTTCTATAGAGCCATGTTGTGTCATGAAGTTATCTACTACGGTTTTGTTTGCCAAATACATGCAGATTCTATTATGAGATAATCTAGATGAAAAAATAATATTTTTTGTGTTGATGATTGCACCCAAAGGAATGAGATAATCCTGCAGTTTAGCATTATCGATACAACTAAATACAATTGCTTGGTTCTTACTCGGAAAAGAATGTGAAGCGGCTGATGCATAACTGTTTGTGATATTCGAACGTTGATTTACTGGACTGGTTAGATTGGATGGTGTGTTTACATTGTGTGAAGTCATTTTAAGCTACGGCGGCGAAGGCCTTACTTCGACTCTGGTAAGTGACAAACTACCCGAATGCTACTTATAGCAGCTAACCTCACAAAATGATTGTACGGTAGTGTATATTTATTATTTGACGTTTTCGTTTCACAATAATAAAGTAATAATTACATATAAATGACTTACGTAGTAGTATCTAGTAGATAAACACTTCAATTTTAAAAAACTATTTAATCAAACCACTTGTTTTTATTAAAAACTAGGAGTACAATATCAGTACAACTGAACCATACCTTGCCAGGGCCGCATTCAAAATATCTAAAGAAATTATTGCTGAACATAACACAATCAAACCTCGTGCCTCAACAAGTCGTAAACCGGAAGATGCGGTTCACCATTACGCCTTATTCAGAGACATTTTCCCACAATATCAGGCCTCTGAAGAAAATAAAAGGCCAACGCTGTGTTGTATATGCAACGCATAAGATTCGAAAAGATAATCGCTATACTTGCATAGCCTGTAATGTGCCTCTATGCGTTACACCATGTTTTGAAAAGTACCACTGTATAAAAAATTTTTAATTTCCCTTTTAATGTAGTCCAGATTTTTGTTTATATTTTACATTTGATTGTTTTGTGTACCATTTGTTTGTAGTTTTTTACCTTGTTGCTATGCTTGTATAAAAAAAATTTAATTTCCCTTTTAATGTAGTCCAGATTTTTATTTATATTTTACATTTGATTGTTTTGTGTACCATTTGTTTGTAGTTTTTTACCTTGTTGCTAGAATTACTAATAATAAATAAAATAATGATAATTGTTGTGTATTTAATTTATTTTTATTTTTCAAGAATCTAACAGCAACAAATTTATAGTTACTTCCACAAAATTGTAAATACAGTCCTGAATACACTGCATTGGTACACTGCACAAACCGTATTTATACGCCATAGTAAAGTAGCCTCGTATTTCCGTGAGACTGTGTAAAAATATATGTATCTGTAATAAAATCAGGCACTGAAAAAGTACTCTACCAAGGGTCTGTAAAATTATCAACGACTCAGACGTATAATAATACAAAATTTTAAGATTCCACTCGATATTAACATTCAGACGTGCCTGGTATAATGTTTTAAAATATGGGCAGTCAACCAGTTTTTTCATCAGAAGTTTTCATCGTGTTGATAAGTCCACATGGACCAACGGCCACTGAAAACATCGGATATCGCTGTTATGACAAATCATAATGCGCTATCTTTTGTCTTATTCATTTGAGATAAGATTATAATAGTATTTGACAGAGCTTGCGGAGTAATAATAAGGACCCTACAGCCGAACCATGTCAGTTATCAGGAGGTAGATTATCTCATCAGTTCGATGAAGAGAGTTTATACACCAATACTTCCTCAAGCACGGTAGATGGCCCGTGGTGATTCTTCAGCCCCAATGCCATTCAAGAATCCGGTACTGTCGTCTCAATAACATTTGGGTTCATAATGCTTCCATTCCGGCTCATATCCCTGTTCTCTCTTTGGGGGATTTTTCCCAAGTCCAGTTAGGGGAAGTTAAAGAATTTGATTATATGGATTCCCAGTTTGACTTCCTAAAGGACACAGCTTTGGCCGACCTCAGGATCGAATTGGAAAGTCCTGTTCTCCACAGTATCCGAAAGATTTCCCAACGACGAACTCTATTGTACTTTATCTTAACTAATGACCCCCACTTAGAAGTTAGAAGATATTTTGAAAAGCTTGATAAGGTTGATCCTCAGGCTTTTGAATATTTAGTTATCAAACTGACCCAGAAGGAGCGAGAGCTAAAGGAAGAAGGCAGATTTTTCGGTCAATCTCCTTACCTAGAGAGAGCTCGAAGATGTATTCTCGAACACAATGTTGCTACTCTAATGGAGAGATACAACTCCAGTCAAGCTATGACCCTTAATAAAATAGAGTATCAAGTTTCGACCGTCCAGTGTCGAAGGCACGGACGGAGAACACATAGGTAGGCAAATTTTTATATTTTATTTTTAAATTGCGGATATGACCAACAGATTTTTGAGAAACAAGAATAGTTTTGGTATAATCAGAACTGCTACAGCGTTCAGTTAAATTCAAATTTCAAATAGTGAACTGCAAGTGAGTTTGGTCGTGACTTTGTCAGTGTTCTTCCTACAGAAAACTTTTTACATTTTACGTTTTATACTTTTTTTGATACGGTTTTACGTGATTACGTTTCTATACGTTTGATACTTTTAAAATATTGCGTCCGTGGTGCGATAATAATTCTGCAGCTGAAGAGACAATGGTGTCACCTCGGGGGAACAAATAAGGTTCTAACCACCTTCTGTTGTCTCCGGGTGCTCTGTAGAGGGCTTCGAATATACTGTCGAGAGCTCCCCTACTTAAGTCCATTTTAGGGTTATGGACTTGGAAAATATTTATCTTCGGTGTCTTGCCTTGAAAAAGGCAAGATATTTCTTACATGACAATTTCTTCGTCGAAATAAAACACCAAGTTAAGTTGAAACAATTCTCAGCCACAGAGTATGGTAAATAAATGCAGGAAGCAGAGCCCCGAGAGCACTAAGCTCTCGGAGAGCCCGTGAGGGACTGACCTGGCTGACCTGAAAATCGCCAATATTTATATGCGCTGTTCGAGCGATAAATAGGGATTTCCAGGTCAAGAGCCAATGTTAAAACTCGAGGCAGGGCGATGCGCATCGAAATGCGTACTAGTCCACAGACTATGGCATTCGATGACAATGGAACCCTCTAATCGATTAGAAAATTTACAAAGGCGTGTAGTAAAACGTAAGCGACATTTTCTATACCTTTCTGATGATGCCAAACGTATGCTGAAAAATGTTTATTAAGGACTGTGTACTGAATTGTCTAAATCAGAGGCAATTGCAGAAAAATGTTTTTTAACCAGAGTGTCCAAAGCAACCTGCTACAAGATTATAGGAGAAACATCTTCTTCTAGACAGAAGAGAAAGGATTGTGGCAAATTCAGAAAAATAGAACCGCACTTAATTGAACCTATAACCAGAACAATATACCAAATGTATGCGGCTAATATTTTTCCAACTCTTGAAAGCCTTGTGAAATAGTCGGAAAGGCTATTCTCTCATGTTCAGTAACAACACGTCAATTATTTCTTAAAGCCAATAATTTCAAGTACAAAACTGACAAGCGCCAGACACTAATGAAAAGTACTAGAATAATTTCTTTAACCCGGCACTACATATGTGGGGTTTCGCAAACCCCAGCTCCCAAATATCGCTCTTAAAATAAATCAAACGCAGACTTATGCGCACGTCCACCCCAATAGCTTCCCAAAAATGTCCCCACCATCGAATTCAGGTCAGGCGTTACCTCAGTACATTGTAGGTAGTGAGTGAAATTACACGCGCCTGAAACGCTCTGGGCGTAGATGCGCCTCACAATATGTGGAGAAGTTCAGGCAAACTTTCGATGAAAGGCACCAATTATACGGGTTTGACGAACCGCCAAGAATCAGCCGACTTAAATCAAGGAAAAGGTTTATGAGAAATGACAGCGTCGAACCACCCGAACTGTAAAACAGAACCTCATTAAATGGGGCATCAAGACAGACAGCGACGCACTTTGTGAATGTGAGGAAATACAGAACGTGGAGCACCTGAGAGTATGCAGACTTTGCCCATCACAGTGCACCCTCGATGATTTATGGCTCGCAAATACAAAGGGTGTAGACGTAGCCCGATATTGGGCAGAAAAACTGTAGTCGGATCCAGACACGAAAAAGTAAAGTAACGGGAATAGTAATCGTCCAATTTTTCAAAATATTGAAAATACCATGTTGCAAGTATCTACATTAATTTTGTGGAATTTACCAGTTATATTTTTAGTGGAACTAACAACATTCAAACTGACACGCAGCCTGACTGTGCAACTAGCAACTAAGTTGACCACATAGTGAGCATTGTCGACAGTGTTGATAATAGTAAAGCTTGTTTAAAAAAAAATCAAAGTTATTATTGTTACTTTTACTATTATTTATATTAAAACAAAGTGTAACGAAACAATTTTGTCTTATATTATTTTAAATTTATTTTAGAATTCTGCCTGAACCTGTAAGTGTTCGAAGGATAATAGACATAGTATTTATCCGCTGATCACTGACACATTGGAATCTGATGATAATCTTTTAAATAATAAAATGACTTTCTAACAGGACAAGCCATCCCCACATTATCATATACGCGTAAGACAATTTTTGACTCAACGTTTTCCAGGGCGCTGGATTGTCAGTTGGGATCCAATAGAGTGGATCGGACACCGGATCTTTCGCCTTTAGATTTTTTTTTGTGGGGCACCTAATATCAAAAATATAAGCCACTCCGCCTGTAGATATTGCAGAGTTGCGACAATAATTGTGACAGAATGCCCATTATTCATACCGAGGTATTTGCAAATGTACGAAGAGGCTTTGAAAATATACTGTATTATTGTATGGAGGTCACAGGAAGTCATATCGAACATTAAATTGGTTAATTTCATGAAATTTTATGTTTTTTGTTATTACTGATGTTTAACCAATAAATTAGCCAAAATTATCTTCAAAGTTATTTCGTAAAATAAAAAAAGTATCGTGTAGAGGAAAAAATACCTTTCAGATGGTATGCCACTCGACCACACTTGCTATTAAAAAAAAAACTGGGGGTTGATGCGTGGCAGTAGGATGTTACATTTGAGGGCATGAATTTTGCATGAAAATTCGTCCCGAGCCCAATACAAGTTGACGAGTTTTTTTTTATTTTGAAAAAACTCTTGGGTTCTGAGTTTATGGGGGGTCAAATTTTCGTTGGAACACACTGAATATTATTATTAAATTTATGATAGGTACTTACTAATTCTTAAAGATGTTTTATACTAATTTTCGTAAAAAAAGATTTGTGAACATTTATATGCTTATGTTTATTCTTTTTTGTATAATAAATAAATAATAAAATATTTTCATAAAATCTGAATGCTTTTTTGCTGTTCTTTATGCTTTTAAATCCGATCCGAACTCTAATTATAATTATCACAATATTGTGCCTTCCTTTTGATAGTCTCACGTACTGCCGACGCACTGTTGCCAAAGGTTCGCAGAACTTTCAAAAGACGGTGCGGCTTCTATTTCTCGAATTAATAGTGATGACGCGCTGATGTATCCTCTTAATGAAATACCTATAGACTGTTGAACATCCGTTATTATAAATGCTATTTTGGTTTATTGCAGGTAATTATGGACAAGAAAATGCAAAACCAGTTACTAAAATTGTATGAAGAGATAGACAGCGATGTGGAACCACTAGATTCTGATAAAGACTTAAGTGCTGTTCGTTCTGAACACATCATCCACAATACAGATTCTAAGCAGTCCACATAAGATCTACCCAGTGATCCTGAAGATGCCATGGAAGAAAGCGGCCAAAATCCCGTTATTTGTTTTGTTCTAGAGTAATGTGTATATTTTTTTACTTTACCTAGTAGTTTTTTTGCAGTTACGTTTTAAAAAAATATAAGTTTATTGTTTTTTGTAAGTTAATAATAGCCAATAAACTTAACCAACAAGTACTAATGACTCATTGATTTGACCTATACCCATATGTTGGATAAAATCTAACACGCGAGTGATGGTGTAATTTTTTGAGGTGCGAGTGATGGAGGGTTAAGTTCCATGATTTTCATATAAGTTTCGATGGTCTTTTAGGACTAGATAATATAAAATATCTTAATGATAAGTTAGATTTCGTAAATTCTCAATTAACGACTCCATATTCTAGTATACCTATAACAAACATACTATAAATTTGACCTAACAATAATCTTCAAACAAAAATTGGATCTCTTATCTTGTAGTGTAGCCAAATTCCAGTTTCTCTAAAATCAGGATGTATATTTATCCCTGAACAAAACATTCAAAAATGTGAAATCCCTGCATGTCTCTCGAACGCAAAAGACGGGTTTTCTCTAGTAAAAATCTATAACCGAACTCAAGATGAAATTTTTGTCACCTTAGATGCTCCAATTGGACCGCGTTATGTAATAACGGATTAACCGCCAAAATTCAAAATCGAGATAATAGTGCCATCTTGCAGCTAGGGTGCAAATCTATGTATAAAAATAGATTTGGTGATAAAAAAATTCAAAAAAAGCAGTTTTTGAACGCCTGTATTAAGCGACATTTTTTATTTTATTAAAAAAAATCACACAATAGGATTTGTAATATCGAATTAAACGCCAAGTTGATTTTACAGAATTAAAAACCCTTACAACAAAAATTGTAATATCAAATCAAGCGCCAATAATGGTATATAATCCATTGTCATAAACAAAAATCCGCATCTTTTAAATGTAATAACGAATCAAGCGCCATGAACAGTCGGTTAGTTCTTTATTACAAAACACAACATATTGTCTAACGTTCAAGGTATCGAATTAAAAGACATTCTTTGTCAGGTAATTCGTTATTTTAAAACAAAATGCGCGCTCTGTTGAATCATTGTATCATTGTACCTCAGTCGTTAACCAACAAGTAATCAGAGTGTTGTCATTTCTTATCAGGTTACACGACGTGCATAATAAAATAATTAGCTTAGATCTACTTTTTTAATCTATCAAAATGAATAATCCAAGCCTTATGAATAAAAGTTCTAGAAGTTACAAACTTATATGTACAGCTTTAGAAAAAAGTGCAGTCTCTTTTTCCTTGGAAAAGAATGAAAATTTATTACCGGAGCCGGAGGTACGTATTATATATAATTACATTTAAGTACAGTGAGTCCATTTAAACTACCTTTTTTACTACCTTTTAAACTTTCATCATCATCATCATTCTTCAACCCCGATCTATCCACTGCTGTATGTAGGTCTCCCTCAGTCTTCTCCATGTATTTCTGTTTTGTGGTGTTTGCATCCAATTTTTGTCGATCCGTTTTATGTCATCAGACCATCTTGTTGGCGGACGACCTCTACTTCCATATGCTTCGCATCTTGGTCTCCAATGTACGATTCGCTGTATCCGTCTGTTATCCGACATTCTAGCTACGTGCCCCGTCCAGTTTCAGTTAAGGGTCATAATTATTTCTATGGCATTTTGTACTCCTGCTCTCCGTTTTATTTCCTTGTTCGTAATCCGATCCCTACGAGAAATGCCTAACATCGAGAGTTCCATGACTCTTTGTGTAACACAAATTTTATTACTACTTTTATAGGTTACTGTTAGAATTTCTGCACTATATCAACCACATGTAAGTACTGGCAAGACGCACTGATTTTAGGCTTTTATTTTGAGACACATAATATGCAGTTCTGACTTAACCCTTTCAGTCACTGTGTCGTCAATTGACGACACAAGAATTTTAACTTCGTTTAAGTAAATATTACAGTTAGTCACAATTTTGTCAATTGACAACATCAAAAACGGGCCCTATTTTATTAAAAAATATGCTAATATTCCTACCAAAAGTCATTACCTTACAAAAGAGTACCATAAGTGGGAATAGTTTGGAATTATTAACAAAATATATTTCATTACACTAAAAAAAGCGTGACCGAAAGGGTTAAGGACATATCTCAGTTTGCCGAATGCCACCCAACTGAGTCATATGCGTCGGCTTATTTTGCACGTTTGATTATCTCTTCCTATGCGTATCTCGTGCCCCAAGTACTTATAAGAAGTATTTTTTTCGATATGAATGTCATTTACTGAAATCTTTTCGCTTAACACAAGATTTCTCATGACTTGTGTTTTAAACTACTGTAACGAGCATACGAGGCAAGTGAGTTTCTAATGAACGCATCAATAAACTTGACATTAAATAATGAAAGTACCTGCCCTAATGAAGTCAGTTCTATGGGAGAGGAGAAATTACCTGAGGACTCAGTATTATTGGATATATCCTATTCTAATGTGAGTATTCCCTGCACTAGCCTATATGTCTCAAACCATTCAACGAGTCCGCATTCTTTTGATTTATTGCATGGAAATAGAAGTTTGAGTGTTGATATGGAAAACAACACAAACGTTACTAGATCCGAGCAAGTTACAGCCGAAAATTTTCAGCTAAACTTCCAACAAAACGTAAAAAGTAGTACATAACAAGTGCAAGAAACAAACGAGGAAGCCTTTGGCTTAGAAAACGACAATCATTTAACAACACACGCAAATAATGAAGAATCCTCCGAAGAATCTAATGGAGGTCATACAGAAGCTGCTAGAGAGCAAGGAAATGAAAATAAAGAAAATATATTAGAAACAGAAATCATGGAGACATATAAACAAGGAAGACCAAGAAAAGGTCGCAAGAGACGAGTAGAAAATCAATCCCGGCAATCTCGAAAAGTTTTATGCGAAACCAATAAGCCGTATGTAAGTCAAAAGGGCAAATCGGTAGAAGGTAGACAGTTTAGAGATTATCGCTGCAAAGATAAATGTTACGACAAAATAAGTTTGGAAGAAAGGCAACAAGAATTCAACAAATTTTGGGCACTTAATAACTATCAAGCTAAATGCCTCTATATATCTTCTTCCGTCTTTGTTGTGCCTATAAAAAGAAAAAGAGCTAAACTAACATCTAAAAGAACCCACACAAGGATATACCACCTAGCTGGTAGAGAAGTATGCTCAAAAATGTATATTCAAACTTTGAGAATATCCTCGGCAAGAGTAGACCAGTACTTAAAAAAAGTTAGTTCAACAAATGTCATTAAAGATCGCAGAGGAGAAAAGACAGCTATCCATCGAAAAATGCCTGAAGATCGTAGACAAAGAATTATTGACCACACAAGCAAATTTCCAAAGTATAAGTCACATTATTGTAGAAATCAAAGTGAACGCCTTTTTTTAAATAGTGATGTAACATTAGACAAAATGTTTAACTTGTATAAAGAAGAACATCAGGATAGTGTTTCTTTTTCTTCCTATAAACGCATATTTTATGACAATTTTAATTTGCAAAGAAAACGACTGAAAAAGGAGACATGCAATAAATGCGATAATTTTGCAGTTAAAATTCAAAGTTCTACATCTGAGCAAGAGAAAAAACAGTTTGAGAGACTGAGAGATACTCATCAAGATGAAGCAAAAGCGGCTAGAAATCTCATGAATTCAGATCTCCAAAAAGCTAAAAATGAAGAAAATGTGGAGGTACTGACATTTGATTTGGAAAAAACCCTACCACTACTACGCATTCCAACGAACATTGTATTTTACAAAAGGCAGTTGTGGCTTTATAACTGCGGTATACATTCAGGAAAACTGGGCGAGGATATTGCTATGTTTGGGTCGAAGGCACAGCAGGAAAAGAAGCACAGGAAGTAGGTTCAGTTTTACTAAAATATTTTCAAGAGAACTTAACACCTCAAATAACTGAATTGATATTATGGTCTGATAGTTGCGGAGGACAAAACCGCAATATTAAAATTGTGATGCTCTTAAAATCTGTGCTTGAGCTTATACCTTCTTAAAAAAAAATAAACGATGCGCTTTCTAGTATCAGGACACAGTTTTATGCCCAATGACTCCGAATTTGGGGACATAAAATCAGCACTAAAGTTCCAAAATCGGTTGTACACTCCAGACGATTATATAAACGTTATGAAAAGTTGCCGAAAACGAAACAAATTAACGGTTCAAATGGTACAAAAAGAAGAGTTTAAAGGAGTTGGGAATATTTTAAAAAATATCGTAAATAGAAAGAAAGATATAAATGGAACTCGATTAACTGGGTTCAAACTAAAGAAATACTGCTCTCCAAAGAAAATCCTTTTAAAATATATTTTAGCAAAAATCACGGCGGAAATTTTCAAGAAGTAGACATAAGTAAACGAGTCAAAAGGCATGCAACAAGAACTACAGAATTTTCGTATTCCTCCAAACTTCAAATTTTGTGGCCTAATGGAAAACCTGTCTCTATCCCAAAACTTAATGACATCATGTCATTATTGGAACTTATCCCATTGGATGCTAAACAATTCTATGAAAATATCGTAGGGAACGAAGACATTCAAGATGACATTGACGGCTTTAATGGATCATTGGATTTCGATATTGAAGACTTATCTTAGTGAAGTGTTTTTGGTGTATTTTCTATGTAAACGATGTAACTTTTTATATGTATTAACGTAAAAAAATTAATAAAACATTATTATAACAAGCATTTCTGATTTTGAAATATCAGATTAAGCGCCAAATATGTCTTTTAATCCGATATTCGGATCTTAACTCATGCATATCTTAAAAAATCATTAACGAATTAAGCGACATTTGATCGAATAACTTTTAAAATATAAACTATTTTTAAAAAATTTAAAAAACAGGTGAAAGTCTATTTATATTTGCATTAATCTATAAAATATGAAATATGTCATTACTATATTTTAGAAATAGCACCAAAAACAAAATTAAAATCTTTAAACCCATTTATCTCAAAACTACATTTTGGCGCTTAATCCGCTATTACACAATGCGGTCCAATTGATACTGTTCCTTGTGACGAAAATTATCATGAATTATTTCATACAGACATAGTGCCTGCTGACGAAATCGAAGAATTTGATGTTGAAAATTTAATCCGCACATCTAATATGAATATCTAAGGATAAACTACCGATTTATAGTAAATCGTACAGATATCCTTTTGTACATAAACCAGAAGTAAATAGTTAAATAAACAAAATATTAGAACAAGGAATTATTAGACCAAGCAACTCACCTTGGTCCTCGCCTATCTGGGTAGTACCAAAAAAGCAGATGCATCAGGAAAAAGAAATGGAGAATTGTAGTAGATTATAGGAAACTAAATGAGAAAACAATTCCAGACAAATACCCACTACCAAATATTATCGATCCACTTGATAAATTAGGTAGATGCAACTATTTTAAAACACTTGATCTAGCTAGTGGTTTTCATCAGATTGAGATGCAATCAGACGATATTCCGAAGACAGCTTTCAATGTTAAGAATGGACATTATGCATATGTTCGTATGCTATTCGGACCCAATAATGCTCCTGCAACTTTTCAGAGAGTTATGGACGATATTCTGCGAGGTCTTCAAGATGACATCTGTCTTGTTTACTAAGACGACATAATTATTTTTTCTACCTCACTTCAAAAGCATATTATAAATTTGGAAACAGTTTTTAAACGTTTACAAGCCAATAATTTTAAAATACAACTATATAAGTGTGAAATAAAAGAATTTTTAGGATTGCAAGAGGAGATTTATAAAAGATTTTGCTAGATTAACTAAACCAGTGATTTCCAACCTGGGAGCGATCGCCCCTCGGGGGGCGATTGGAGATATTTAGGGGGGCGATAGAGCGAAGGGGGAGATAAGGGGGCGTTTAGCATACGGAAAACGAGAAATGGGTAATTGAGAAAAATAAAAGAGAAAAAAAATACAATACTTTCGATCGGATATCCATAGGATAATAAAAAGTAAATATATGTATACCAATGCAGGTAATAATAACACAAACATCTAGTCTAGTCACAGATCTTGTCGAACACGAGGCGTCACAATATTAGAATCATTATTAGTCACAATGTTAGAATTCGGACAGAGACGTCGACGCGGGGCAATATAATTATTATTTATTGAGAATTGCGAGATAGTGTTTTTATTCTTTGCCTTCTCAATAAGTTGTAATTAATTACTCTTTTGTTTTGCTATGTCAGCACCTGAAAAAAAGTGCCGGCAGTACTCAACGGAGTGTTTGAAATATGGATTAATCGAATTGCCATTAAATAAGAATCTACCATTATGTCTTATTTTTGTAAAATCATTGTTAAACGAATCTATGAAGCCGCCTCGTCTTATGGATCACTTGAAGAGGATTCATCCAGAGAAGTCAGACAGACCCGTCCAATATTTTGCGGTGAGTAAAAGTCTTTTGTTTGTAGGATGTAATTTTTCCATGTACAGTTACAATCATTGAATAGTTTACAGACTTACGTATCTAGGAGCCTATTTTTTAAATTTTTACCCCGTTTAAACGCACCTTTTACGTCAAAAGTATTACAATGTAAAATTTAAAGTGTAAACTATTTAGTGATCGTAACTGTACCTAGCAACATATAATTATTTTACGTTCTATTACCAAAAGTCAGACTGAAAGAAAACTTTTTTTAAACTTTATTACCATTACTTATAATAATTAAAGTGAATGTGTATCTCTTTCGTTTACAGGAGCTCAAGGCAAAGTATGAAAGGCGAGTTACTGTTGGGTCATTGATTGCAAAAGATACCAAGAAAAACGACAAGGGTTTACTTGCTTCCTACAAGGTATCATTCTTAAGAGCAAAAAGTGGCAAGCCGCACACAATTGGAGAAGAATTCATCCTCCCAGCTGTCAAAGAGATAGTTGATACTATGTTGGGACCCAGTCAGGCCAGCCAAGTAACAGATGCAGTTCCTCTCAGCAATAATACTGTCTCCAGAAGGATTGATGAAATGGGAGCGAATGTCGAACATGTTCTCTGCAACAAATTGAAAAGCAGAGAGTTTACTGTGCAACTTGACGAGAGTACTCTGAGTGACAGCACAGCTTTGCTGCTGTCATATGTCCGATTCATTGACGACAATGGAGAAATGGCCGAGGAAATGCTATTTGTTGGAAGTCTGATTACTGATACAAAAGGATCTTCCATATTTGCGGTCATTAAGAGATTTTTTGAGGAAAAAGAGATTCTCTTATTAAATATGATCGCCTGTGCTACTGACGGTGCAGCAGCAATGACAGGACGCCATTGGGGATTTATTGCACATCTGAAACAAGCAGTACCTGGAATTTTGTGTGTTCACTGCATCATTCACAGAGAGCATTTGGCTGTCAAGAATTTGAGTGGGAGGTTGCACGATTCTCTTGGACTTGTCATAGATGCGGTAAATAAAATTAATGCAAAACCAAAGAATGATCGAATATTTCGTACACTTTGTGAAGAAAATGATGAGATATTTAATACATTGCTACTACATACGGAAGTCCGCTGGCTTTCTAAAGGCAATTGCTTAAGGCGGTTCTTCAGTCTCATGGATACTGTTATTGAATTTCTTAATACTACTGACCCCACACTGAGTACAGAACTACAAGAGAAGCGAAATGACATCGCTTACTTATCAGATATTTTTCAAAAATTAAATGAAATGAACCTGCAACTACAGGGGAAGAACATAAATATGGCCAAAGTGAAGGGAGTAGTCGGAGCATTCATTGACAAACTATCTATTTTTGAAGAAAATATGCAGAGAAGAGAGAGAAGAAAATATGCAAGAAGATCTGCAGTCCCGATTCCAAGATTTGACTAGTCTGAAAGTGCCAACTTGGTTTATCAATCCTTTGAGCGTGGAAGTTTCAACGGTATGTTCTTCTGTTCAAGAAAACTTTGAGACATGATGTTGAAATTGAAAGTTTGTTTCGGGAGTGTGGGTACGAAAGATTTTGGCCGCTGATAAAAGAAGTGTATCCAATTTTGTGGAATGCAATCAAATTATTATTATTGGCATTCCCCACAACATATCTAGTGGAGAAAGGTTTTAGTTCTGTGTGTATATTGAAAAACAGACAAAGAAATAGTCTCGACATAATTGAAAGAGGGGATTTGAAGTTGTTATTAACCAACATTGAGCCAGACATAAAGAAATTATGTGAGGGACACCAGGCCCAAGGAAGCCATTAACAATTCTTTTACACACATATAACCATTTATCATTTTACGAAATGTAAAAATAAATAAATATGGATACTTACCTTTTGTATAGATTCATTATTTGTTTCAATTTAATTGGGTGGGGGGGGGGGGGGGGCGATTGTAGTATTCATAACTGGTGAAACCCCTCTAAGGGGGCGATCAAGGGAAAAAGGTTGGGAACCACTGAACTAAACCATTAACGAAATGATTAAAAAGGATGCTAAGATAGAACACACTCCAGAGTTTGTAAAATATTTCGAAGATGGCAAAAATCTATTAATTAATGGACCTACACTTCAGTGTCAAGATTTTGATAAAGATTTTATATTAACTACTGATGCAAGTAATGTAGCAGTAGGAACCGTATTATCTCAACTGGTAAATGATCAAGACAAACAAGTAGCTTGTAACGATAAGATTACTTTATCGTTACTGAGAAATTTAAAATAACTTAATTCTGCCTGTAAGGTATGCAACCAACTATACATGTAATCGTATTATCAATTGGTCAAACTGCTTACCTACCGCTTCCGCTTAACTTGGAACTGACGGAAGCCGACGATATTAAAAGTGTAAGAGCTCACTTTATATCCAACCTTCGAACGGGTCAGAAGAGTGATCCTTCAACGACCAACGCTACGTGGCTCAAGTTATCAGAAAAGAAATTTTAAGTTATTCAGAGGTGATATTAAGTTAAAGAAGGCGTTTTTTTTTATATTATCGAGTTATATTAAATATCGAATGTTCTTAAAGGTTTTGAAGTATCGGGGCTTTATCCCCTTAATGAAGACATATTCCGAGAACACGAATTTCTCACCTCTTATGTTTCGGATCGTCCACTAGAAAACAACAACAATGGTGTTAATGCTCAATCTGAAAGTACCGAGAACTTTGATGTTTAATCTAAAACTTCAAATAGTTCATGTGATGTTGTAGCCTGTTCAGGTGTTGTTTTAGCTAATCAGACTGAAAACTGTTGTAGTATTCTAAATAACCGAAACCAAATTAATTCTCCTTCGACATCTGTTGCTGTTACTCCAGAAATGCTACGTTCATTTCCTAAACAACCTCCCTAAAAAGGTCAGTGGAGGAAGACCACGAGGGAAATCTCGCATATTGACAGACACTACCGAAAAATATGAAATATCACACTTAAAAAAAGTAAAATCAACTACTCTTAAAAATACTAAAAGGCAAGTTTTTGGAGATTCTACGCAAGAGTTTATCAAAAAGAAGAAAAACTTTTACTTCCAAGGACACCAAGAAGAAATTATCATTTAAAGCTGGCGACTTTGTATTAGTGAAAGTTCAGGGGAAAAAAGGTTCCTTTATTATTTAGCTGAAATAGTACGTTGTGACGACGAAAACGAACTAAAATATTTACGTCGGTATAAAAACTCCGATAAGTTCTTCAACTACATGCAACTTGATGCAACTACAAGCTTTAATTTTCTCGAAGAAAATGTAATTGCAAAATTACCCCCTCCAATTCACGTTAGTGGAATAGCTAAGTCATAAGCTAAAATCGTCAAGCTCAAAATGTTGAGATTTGGAATAAGTTTTGGATAACATGATATTGAATGACCACAAATATGTTTAATTTTGCTTTTTTTATATAAAAATAATTTTACGAGTTTCGTTTGAATAAAATTTACATCTGAAAGAAGCAGTTTATTTATGCTTGTCGAAAATGTTAACCCTATTTACTATTTTCATTTTTATGCATTTTAATTTGTGATATAACTATCGTTTTACATCATTTTGGTAACTGAATTAATGTTCCAAGGTACAATACTAGGAGGTTCAAGGTACATGACCAAATTGTATCTCGGTCCATTCTACACCAAATTAAAAATGATTAAATTTATGTCTTAAACATATCTGTTTTAACTTTTTAAATACATTGGTGCTTAAAAAACATATTGCTAATTTGCTATGTTAAATCCCAACTCAATGCGTTAAATAGTAGGGGAGAGGTGGGATAGTTGATGCCGGTGGGATACTTGATCCCCATTTAAATTTGGCGACCAATGATATCATATTACTGCTCTGTTGATCCACTTGGGTAGAGGCCACACTGTTTACTTTGTTTTGACAAATGGCTGCTACTTCAGAACACGCTTGACATTTTAATCGAGATTATTCTATTTTGTGACATTGAAAGTTTATTTTACGCGTGCGATGTAAGTTATAACAACTTTAATTCGTTTAGTTTATAATTATACTGCCCAAAGAGGTGAAACATTTGTACTTTTATCCACTAAATACTAAAACATTGATATTTCAATTGTGACTGCTTTAACCTAAAACTTGCACTTGTTATTAAGGACCTACGCTGTTATTAAGGACACCCGAAGCCACAAGCTTGGCACGAAGCTCAGCTTTTAATCGTAACACAGTTGGTACATTCTTTAATCAATTAACAAATGATTATACACGGTACCAGTTTCCCCTAAACGTATATGGAATATTGACGAAACTGGCCTCGCTACAGTACACAAACCTGCTAAATAATTGCTGTGAATGGGTCGAAGCAGGTGAGCAAAATTACATCTGCAGATCGAGGCAAACTGGTTACGGTATGTACTGGCATCAATTCTGCAGGGGGTCACATGCCTCCTTACATGATACTTCCCAGAAAAAACTGGCAGGACAGGTTTTCCTAAGCCATGCACCTCGTGGCAGCAATGCAGCAACATATCTCAGTGGATGGATGACTTGCTCTGGTTTTCTGAAGTTTTTGGAACACTTTGTTCGTTTCGCTCAACCAAGCCTAGAACGGAAACATTTAATTGCTATGGACAACCATGAGAGCCACTGCTCATTGGAGGCTGTAAATTATGCGAGAGACAACGGCATCGTATTCTTACAATTCCGCCGCACACCTCTCATAAGTTGCAGCCATTCGACCGCGCGGTTTTTGGCCCACTAAAGACTCACTACTCCCAAGCAGCTTCTAATTTTATGCTCAAATTTTCCCGGAGAACTATTACCATTTACGACATTGCAGAACTACTTGTAGATGCGGTCTCCCGAGCCATGGCTTCTTCAAATATCATAAGTGGGTTCAAAGTATCTGGAATATGGCCGATAAATCCAAACATATTTACTGACGACGAATTTATGACCAGCGCTGTAACGGACCGTCCAGACCGAACTTTGATTCAGGAATCAGTTCTGGATCCAATACAGCCAACGCCTAGTGCTAGTACATCAATTTCTATAGAACCAACGTTGTCTGGGGCCTTAAAACCTTGCACTTTAACATCGGATATAATGTCTCTGAAACATTTTTCTCCACAAGACATCATGCCCTATCCCAAGGCAGCACCTCGTGCCCAATCTTCTCGAGGTAGAAAACGGGGGCGCTCTCGCATCCTAACTGATACCCCTAAAAAAGCAGAAATTGAAGAACTTGCTCTTAAGAAAGCCGCAATCAATAAGAAAAGAGCAAAAAAGCTTCCAACACTTAGAAACACTCAACTTTTCGATTCGACTGATGAAGAGGATGATGATCTTCCCAGCCTTCCAGATAGCAGCGGTGGCTCTGAGTTCCTTTTAGATGATAAGCTTATTGATGACACGGATCCTGAGCCATACGACTACGTTTTAGTCAAGTTTTGTACTAAAAAAACAATGAAGTTTTATGTTGGAAAAGTTTTGGGCCCGAAAGAAAATACATTGGACGTTAAATTCTTAAGGCGGAGGGGACTAGAAGGAAGCTGTTTCACTTTTCCAACAGTAGAAGACGTTAGCGAAGTGGGTTCGGACAGACGTACAAAAGCTGCCGCAGCCGTCCGTCAGCAAAACGGCCAGGACTGCTGACATTATAAAATTTAACCATAGATTTGATGCTAATGTTTTCTAAATAATTGTTCTTTTTTGGCTCAATTTATTTTTGTATGTTATGTTTTTATTTAATAAAGTAGGTAGTTTAATTTGTTTCATTGTTTTTAATTACCTTTCATAATTGGCAATAATTACTTATGCTATGCATCATAGATGGGATACTTTATCCCAAGGATCAAGTAGCCCCCTCACGGGGATCAAGTATCCCTCATGGACAGGGATTCTTGAACCGCACTAGTGTTTTACAAAAATTGATTTACCTTATTTGTTCTACAAGAAAGAGATTCTAGGTGAACACCCAGTGGAAGGAGACAACCACATTATGAACCTGTTTAATGAAATTAAGAAAATAACTATTACATAATCTGACATAATCTTTAAACACTAAAACAGGGATCAACCATCCCACCTCTCCCCTAAAATAGTTACAGGTCATTAAAAAAAGTGTCCCAAGGTACAACACTCTCCCCTAATATTTGGCAAGTAAATAAATATGATCATAATCCACCAAATCAAAAAGTAATGATTACACACACAGTTTCCTTACTGAAATGTGTAACAAAAATGTGCTAAGGAGTCTGGGTGACTCTATCCAGTGTAGCAAAAGGGTGAACTCTAAAATGTACCTTGATACACCAACGAACTAATATGTGGATTAACGGAAGATGGAAGGGATTAGATAGAAATAAATTATGTAAAAGAAATAAATAAAGGGTAAATATGAATTTTAAAATATAGCAGAATTAAGTGTTGGCTAGCGACTATGCAGGAGAATGACCACTTGACACCCAAAGAAGGATTCGGCCAATTTGCATGCCCTACAGAGACCGTAAGATATAAGAACTAATGACAAGAAAACCACCAAGAAATAAACAGATGAAAGATAAAAGTTGCTCTAATGAATGCTTGGGCGCCAGTAAGTTAAATGTTTTCTTCCGAGATATCTTGTATTGCTGAAATATGAAAGATAGGTACTAATTGAAATATTAAATTTTAACCACAACTTTAATAATTACCAAACTTAGGTACAGACTATTTTAAATGCTTATATACTACCCACCACCTCTTATGTACTATATTTACAGTAAAATCCCTGAATATAATTATAAAACAATTTACCCCTGATATACCCCTTAATTTCAAATCGTGACAAAAGTTATACCCAATAATAATGTATAAATAATAAATATAATTATATACTACTCACTAATAGTTTAGTTTTCGTTCAAGAATTGTTTAGGTTTTCAAGTGAAAACTCTCTGGATATGTGTGCACACGATAACCTAACAAAGAGAAATTCAAGGGAGAGTTATAACCTCATCCCTTGGTAGACAATAAATAATTAAATTAAATTACAATGATTAATGTTTTAAGAAAATTGAAGGTATTTATTATTAAGGATATATATTTAAATTAAAAGTGGAACCAAAAGTTAAAACCTTGAAGATGACGTAGCAAAAGTTATTTAAAATAATTGAATGAGAAACAAAAATAAAAGTAAGTTCTTCCTGCCGGTTTCCGTAGGTTGCCCTTGAAGATAATCCGGTGGAGAACTAGACTCAGGTGGTAAAAGGTACACCAAACCTGGATTCACTGTATCAGGTACTCTTAGACAAATAAGTCCACTTAAAATTCTTCTTAAATTTCCAATAAAAACCAGTGAACTTAAAACTTCTTCCCCTTGTCCTTAGTAAGTACAACCCAAAAAAAAACTAAAAAGATTTTCTTCCCCTGACTTGCAACTGGATTCTGGGAGTAGGCTAAAAAGGAACAATTGTGTTACTTCATGTTCTTTGTACGTACAAAAGGTAAGGAAAAACACAAGGTTTATCAACCTTGAAAGGCGATACAAGAAATGTCAACAAGTGACCTTAAATTGAAATAAAAACCTTAATGGTTTTCGGTAAATAGTGACCTTCGAATGGTGTGACAATGTTTTTATAATGTATGGATATATTAAATAGATAGTTTTAAAGGAAAGCATGATCTTTATATATTATAGAATAGGAAAAAAAAAAGAAATATTAGCCGGTTTAAACGGTATGAAATTGAAATAAATAATTGTTTGCTTTCACGCTTGAAAGGAAATAAAAATTTGAGATAGATATAGAATCTAATACTTATAATTTATTTAGGTATAAAACACTTTTATTTAGGTATAAAACACTTTCCTTAATGAAATAAGGTGAAATATGACATGTATAAAATATATGAAATACCTATCAAAGAAGAAATTAAAATAGATCTGAATTTTACTAACAATGGCGGATGATATGAAGGATTTTTCCTTATAATTTATTTGTAATTTCATCTTACCGGCTAGGGTGACCCAACTGAAAGTATCCTCGTACAAACAACAAAATAACTCAAATGATTTCTTCTAAAATCCACAAGGAAACAAAGTTCTTGTTTTTAACAACAATTACTATAGACAACCTGATGGCTTAGCCATGGGCAGCTGTCTCTCCCCTCTATTAGCTGATGTCTTTATGGATCATTTAGAATCCACTCAGATCATAAAAACCCTGAAATACTACACTGGTTTCGCTATGTTGATGACTGTTTAGTCTTCATTTCAGGTAATTCCAATTCAGCTGAACTTTTACTTTCCAAAATCAACCAAATTCACCCCAATATCAAGTTCACCATGGAACTAGAATCTTCCATGTCAATTAATTTTCTTGATCTAACCATTACCAGATTAAATGACCACTTCGACTTCAGTATCTATAGGAAACCCACACAGACTGACCACGTAATTCCATTTTCATCCAACCATCCCATGTCACATAAATACGCAGCTTTTCATAGTTACATCCATCGCCTAGAAAGCATTCCACTGTCAGATTCAAACTACAAAAAAGAACTAAATATACTCAGACAAATAGCAGTCAACAACGGATATGATCACAACATCATCAACAAACTCATCCACAAAAAACACCTTAAGACCCTGCGGGAGACTGCGTTCCCCAGAGACCTTACCACCAAACCCAACTATGTTTCACTCCCTTTCTACCATGAAAGTCTTTCTGGAGATATTCGAAATCTCATCCAACGTTCGGTTGAAAACACCCATGTTTCTTTCAAAGTACCCAACAACTTGGGACAACACATTTCTAATTCCAAAGATCCTATCAACTATATGAACCGGAGTGGAGTATATAGACTTAAATGTTCAGATTGCAATGCCACCTACATAGGTAGAACATGCAGATCTCTTTCTTCACGCTCTCTAGAGCACATAAAAAGAGAAAATACTTCCACTTTCTCTCAACATCTCAAAGAACACAACCACACCCTCAATATCCCAGAAGACGTTTCACTTATCCACAATATCTCCCAAAAAAATTTCCTCAAATTAGATTTATACGAAGATCTTGAAATTCTTAAAGAAAAACAAAAAAGCCCAAATTGCGTTAATCGTCATGTTTCATTCAATCGAGATTTTCTCCCTCTCCATCGCCAACTATTCTCCTAACCCACATCCCCAATTTACTTCTACAATTAAATTCCATATTAATTATTAGTTCACCTAATACTCATCTCCCTTAATTCACTCTAAAAACCTTTCTTCCAATACATCTTACTTTCTATCTATCCCACTCTTTTCTTTTCAACCCAAACTTCATGTCTTAATCACTATAACCAATACTTTCCATGCTTCTATTTCGACACTCCCAAATTCAGATCAGATCATCCATCATCCACCACCCATTCCATATTATTAAATTCTTATTTTACTTCTCTACACAATTCCCTCAGGGTTTGGCTTCGGTTCTCTGGGGACCTCAGCCTTTCGTAGTCTATCCGTTTATCACAATCTTCTCAAAACACCTTAATTTTCATTCTCTTTACTCAAATTTAACAGAGCCACATACAACAATTTCATTTTACTATTATAGCCAATATAGACCAATAGTTGATTCAACTTACCAATTTATAACTTAATCTTTTATCTTCCTATGTACCTAGTGTTGCTTTATAACAGATAGGGCTTTTTCTCAAGTTATAAGTTAAGTACTTTACGACCAATATATTACAAAACCACTTTCAACCATCAAATTTTGTCCATTTCATACTTGTCAACACACAAAATATAACTACTTCACTCACTTTGTCAACATCCAATCAGATATTCATATTCATGAACTTACAACTCAAGAAGTTTTACATTTTCCAGGTACCAAATGTTGTTTTTTGACATACAGGGCCTAATATAATTGAGTTGTAAGTTAATTTTTACATGAACTTTATATCATAATAGTTTTATTTCATTCATTGAACAACATCCTCACATATTAAATATATCAATTCCTATATTTTTTCAAGAACCCAACTTTCCACCAGTGTCTAGTTTCCATTTTCCAGGTACCAAATGTTATTAAAACATAAAGGGCCTTATATAAGAATCTTTTAATCACACCACTCGACACTGTATAGTTGGTTGCCTAACTATAATCACATAATTTTCTCACCACAATTTCATTTCACATACATAATTTAAGACAATAACATTGATGGTTGATACTGTTATAATTTTATTTTATTTCAACTTTCACAATTTTAAACAACGTTGGCTTCTGTCTTAAATAGACATATACAGTTACACTGACTGCTCTGTCATAACTTCCGTCTTAACCTGCCAAGATTGTCATTTCAATCAGTTGCTTTGACAAAGTCCTCGTAGACATACCGTCTCAGGACTCGCAACTAATGTAGAGTCATATGTCGCCATGTTACCAATCCAACGGTAACTTTAACATCTTAACTGTAAATTAGACATAATGTAAATCAAATCTTATTTAATAATTTTTAAAGGGTTTTTACCCATATATTTAGTGGCTACATCCATATATTAACTAGTAAGTATTAACCACACTTTTACATTAACCTTAGTCAAAACTTAAATCATTTCATGTTCTTTTTAATTAAGTGGTTAAATACTATTTTAGGACACTGATGATGGAATATTTATTCCGAAAACGTTTTGTCAATGCAACATAGCCCAACTGGGTTTTTTATATACCTTTTTATAAAGGATTTTATTCAAGATTTCTTCTAAAACGAACAGCTTTTGACAATAAAATAAACTTAAACTCAATTCGGGAAAAATGTCACTTCCCAGCCGCTACTATTCTGATCGAAACGATCTTTCTTCGATCACATCCAGTTGACAAGTCTCCCTGTTAAGGTTCTACAAGTCGTCGAATGGATGTACTTTTAGAATCTTACCACTGGTGACGCGGTTTAATGCCAACCTTAGAAAATAAGATTTACTGGGAGTTATTTAAATATTAAGTTTAAGAATATTTCAATATGAATTTAATTTAGAATTAAATTAAAAGATTCCAGTAACAAAAAAAGGTAAACGATTATTTAAGTAACGGACTCGTTACAAATTGTAAGAGCTTTTCTAACCTTCATGACACATCATGGAATTCCTGATCTTGTAACTATGGACCGGGGCACAGAAATATAAAACTCTGTTGTATAAGAATTCTTCGACATACTTAAAGTAAATACTGATTATGTTACTACAAATAGTACCCAACCTAAAGGATCCATAGAGAGATTTCATTCTACTCTAATAGAACACCTACGAATAATTAGAAGCAAATCAGATAAAAAAATTAATATCTTAAACCAAATGCCTTATCCTGTTTTAGGATATAATTCAATATAAAAATTAATGGGAAAATCCCAGTGGTTGGCTGTATATCATCGTTTAAAAAACTTATACAGAAGTAAAACACTTCATATTTGTATTTAGGTATAAAACATATAATTAAAACTTTTAAAAAGTGTCTTCAAAATTTATACAGCAGCATAACGTGACGTTTTCGATCTAGATCCGATCATCCTCAGTGCCTTCTTTTGTAATTGAAGCTTGTAGAATTTGAAATTTATTGGAATCCTCTCGTATATGTGTTAAATTGAAATCCCCTTATGTATGCATTATAATAACGAAGAATTTTTTCAATGTTTCTTAATTCGTATCTTTCAATTTAAAACCCAAATAATCTCTCGTTCTTTATGCGTCGCCGCCGTCGATAATAAATCATTTTATTGTTTGTTTATGTCACAGGCGCAAATTCTTCGATATTTCTTTGTTCAAACCGCCCGATATTGCGTTTTCAAATTAAGAATTTACGTCTTAATTTCCGTTGTGTCTTGTTGGAGCTGCGGTCAAGTCAAGAGTGATATGGTTTCCAGCGTTATGTCCAAATTCTCGTCGAATTTGAATTTGTAGTTTCCTGTTTTTGTCCCTTTTCAGGGAAATCTTCGTTTTACGTTATGTAAAACAATTTTTAGTAGCAGTTAATAATGTGTATGTAATTTTACCTGTTCCTGATTTTTAAAAGGCAGAGTAATAAGTTTTGTGTCCAGTGCCGGCTTCGGCCTCAAATGGTCGATCAAATTCACAGTGTAAGATACAGTCCCTTTTGTTCGTGTGTTCGTGTCCAGAGAGTCCAACTCCAATTTCTGGCCTCAGGAATTTAAAGTGTAATTTTTGTGAAATCTAGGTAACTCTTATTTGTGTTTAAATTTTAAAGTAAAGACAGACTTTGTTTTAACAATAATTGCTTTCGTTAAAATTTAAAAATAGTAATATTTAAAGTAGTAAATTTTATGGTTTGTTTTTTAGCTGTCATTGTATTTGTTCAGTTTTGTTTTAAATTTAATGTTAATTTATGACAGCCCGTTTTAGCATTTTTGATATTGATTTGTTTTGTTTTCTTTAAAAGAAAGGTTAACTTACATGTAAATTTTGTTAGTTTTTGTAGTATCTCCAACTCCTGGAATTTGTAAACAGATTACACATGTAAGTCTTTTTTGTATTTTGCAACTATTTGTTGTAATATTTTTGCGTTGTCTATTTTGTAACTGTTTGTGGTGACACTACAATAAATCTTAAATTTTGTTTCTTAACATTTTGTTTATTTTTATAAATAACCCTTTTTTTGAGTTTCATGTAAAAAGATATGTTTTGCATTTCAGATAATTATTTCCCTAGTTACAACTAGTTGTTGTAATAGCTATAATTAGGCACCTTGAAGTGGCGCTCTTTATAAATTACTAGAGGTGTTTCCTGTTTCTTTTTATTTTGTCCCAAGAGATTCATGACCGTTTGTTTCATATTTTTGTAGTTGCCCCAATCCAAACCGTTTGATATTTTTTACTTATCCACGACCCCAGCTCTCCTAACAAACCCTGAGTGCCGTTCGCACAAGTAGCGTTTATTTTGCTTACCCTATTTCCATCCGCATAGTTTCTATTCCCCAATTTTCTAACCCCATAATCTTACCCTATGGTAGGCAAAATAGTATCGTTACAAAAATGGCGCCCAACGTGGGTTGATAAGTAAGATAACGTTGATAAGTAAGACAGATTCTTTTCCCCCAAACCAATATATTTTTCAATTTTTTCCTAGTTTCTGCCATGTATATGAAACCTTTTTTTTATAGTGCCCCAAGTGTCTCACAAACAGTGATTGTTTATTGGATTGTATATTATTATTATGTATTATTGTATATCAACATATGTATTTGTTGTATATTAACATATGTATTGTTGTTCTTTTTAAGCAATATACCGTGTAAAGGGTAAAGCCAAGTGAGCAAAATGAATGCAAGAAAAGTGCTGCTCAGCCTGTACAGAGAACATTTAAAAATAAAAGAGAATGCACATAAATCTGAATGACTACAGGTCTAATATTTGTGATCAACAGATGCTGTTTTAGTTTTGACTAGGAGCACTCTCATTTAGTTTTCGGAACAAAAGTTGGTTTATCTTGGTGTTTATTTAGTGTAGCTCACTCAAAGGTCAAGTTTACAATATTATTAGTGTTTTGTCTTCCCTTGTATGTACAGTTTACGTTGCTTGTTAGTGTCCATGTTGTTTAAAACCATTTTCTTAGTCCTTGTTAGTGGAAGTGTGAATTTTTAAGAGACAGGTTAGAGACCTCATTTTTGTTTACCAACTGATTACTAAGTCAAGAGCAGAAGTTGCAGCGAATTGGATGAGTTTTGGATTCCAGTAAGCGGGTGTGCAAGTGATACTTACTATCAGGTGATAAATGGAAAAGGTTGTTTCTTAGAATTGTCATATTTTCTACTAGTTTTTGAGTTTGATTTTAGTTATTTTGTTTATTTGCTTTTATTCAATTTTTGAAAAATGAAGTCTGCTCAAGTTAATCATTTGAAATCAGGAGAGTTATCTTATGAGCTTTTCATAAGAGGTAAAAATGTCCCAAATAAGACAGTTGATGATAAGAGAAAGATGTTAAGGTCTTTGTTGGCCAAGGAGGCCACTTCGTCTTCAAGTTTAGTCGATTTGGTTAATAATGTAGTAGATCCTGAAAAAGAGTTGTGTGAGATTAAGTTCATTATGGAAGATTTATATAGTAGTGCTCAATCAATAAATGCACAATCAACTAAGGCTGATTTTGCTAGATTTGAGACAAGGTCTACACATTTAGATACCAGATTAGAAAATTTTCCTATGAATGATGTTGAGGAAGATGTAAAAAAGTTTGTCAATGAGTGTAAAGATGATTTGTTGATATTGAAAGATGATGTGTTGGAAAAAGAGGAAATATCTGCTGAATTAGTAAAACCATCCACTAGTAGATCAGTTTCAATCCCTGTAGTTCCCAGTTGTACAGTCTCAGCCCCAATAATACAGGTTTCAACTCCTGTCATTATTTCTGATTTACATATTAAGTTTAATGGTGAAAGTAAAGCTCTTCCCACATTTTTAGAAAAAGTTAAAGATTCTGCTAGGTCTAGGAATATTTCCGAAGACATCCTGTTTCGTTCAGCCATTGAACTATTTTAAGGTAATGCTGCTATTTGGTATAGGAGTGTTAGAGATAAAATTACTAGTTGGGATAAGTTGGTAGCCCTACTCAAATCTGCTTTTTTGCACCCAGATTATAATGATAATCTCTTAGATGAAATTAAAAGTAGAAAGCAAAAAAGGAATGAATCCATAACCATTTATTCAGCAGTGATGGAAAACCTTTTTAAACGTTTGGAAACTTACCCTAGTGAAGCCCAAAAGGTGAAAATAATGAGGAAAAATATTTTAGTGGACTACATTCCTCTGATAGCCCTACAAGATTTTGCTACAGTAGAAATGTTGGTAGCGACTATAAAACGTTTGGAACAGAATGTCCTGCCCTTGTTGCAGACTACTAAAGGTCTTGCAGGTATTTCAACTGATGATTCAGAAAAGCTCAAAGAACAAGTTCATGTGGTGAATAATCAAAACAAGCAAGATAAAAGTGGAGTAGTCAACAGACAGGACAGAGAAAATAATTCTTCAAGAAGACCCAATCCCAAATATATGTATGAAAATGATAGACCCAGTCCACCAGAAAATACTGAAATAAGAAGTCAGTCTTTTTCATCCCCACCCCCAATGATGCAATATTTCTCACCCTCAACCCCAATGATGCAATCTTTTTCATCTCCACCTCCAGTAATGCAGTCTGCCCCTTATCAAACTCCCAGAAATCCGAAAAAGATTATTTATTTTAATTGTAATAGACCAGGTCATATTTCCCGTGACTGTAGTAAGTCAGTATCTTGCTATCGTTGTGGTTAAAAAGGTGTGACCATATCTTCTTGTCCTAAGTGTTGTATTTCGAATAGGTCTAAGACCAATAGACCTTACAGGCCATCATTGAACCCAATTTTTGAAAAGAAAGATTTTGATAGTCGTCCTCATGTTAGTATTTCCATTTTCTCTAGAAACTTTGTAGTTCTTTTAGACAGTGGTTGATCTACATCCGTTGTAGGTGCCGCTGGAGTTGAATTTCTAAATTCCCAAGAAACTAAATATAATCCCACATCTACTAAGCATGCCCGCTTAGCAGATGGTTCCAATAAATCAGTTGTTGGTACCGTTGATCTTCCAGTAGAGGCTGATGGTGTGTGTCATATGGTAAAATTTTTTGTTGTACCTTCTGTCTCTTACAGTTTCATTTTGGGAAATGATTTGATGCGTCAATTCTCGCTGTTATTAAACTTTGAAAATGGAACATGGTATTCTTCACAAAGGAAGAATAAAATAGAAACTTTGTATTCTGTAGACTTACTGTCTACTTCTGAGAAAAATATGGCAAAGTCAATAGTAGAATCTCTTGGAGAAGTCTCTAGTTCTAAATATATTGGAAGAACCAACAAGATAGAAATGGTTATTGACACAGGTGATGCTAAACCATTTAAGAAAAGACAATATCCTTTGTCCCCATACATGAATAAAATTCTACATGAAGAGTTAGATGAAATGTTACGTTTAGGAGTAATCGAACCAGCACAATCCCCATGGTCAAGTCCAGTATTGTTAGTTAAAAAGAAGTCAGGAGAGTATAGGTTTTGTTTTGATGGTCGTTCATTGAATGAAGCTACAGTTCATGATAGTTATCCCTTGCCCCAGATAGATAGAATTTTGTCATTGCTTAGAGGAGCTAAATGCATTTTGGCAGATCCCACTTCATCCTGACTCAAGGAAAAAGACAGCCTTCAATGTTTCTGGTAGAGGTTCTTTTCAGTTCACTTCTCTTCCCTTTGGTTTGTGCAATAGTGCACAGATTCAACAAAGACTTGTTGATGCTATTTTTGGACCTGAATTCGAGCCCTATATGTTTTGTTATTTGGATGATATTATAGATCTGCCTGTCTTCAACGGGCAGGTTGGTTTTTTTTATCTCAACTGTCAATTGTCTTGGGACAGTTATCTAAGATTACCTAGCAATGATTGAAATTATTTTTCAATCCTACTTAGTAGAATTTTCTGAACACTAAGAATAGTCTCTCCTTTGCTCAAGCCAGACGTCAATAAGGAAACCAACTCCCTTTTTGTTGTTTGGATGAGTATAATACTTACATTGATGTATTGTTTCACACTTCATGTAATGTGTGTCACATTAACATGTAAACATTCTAGTGATTTCACATAATCACTAGTTTGATTACATCCCTTTATATATAATATCATATATTAAAAATTACAATTTTCATTGGATGATGGACGAAGTGGGTGATTAACAATTCCTTTACAATTTTTGTCGCCAATGTCCTACTTTCTTTCTTGTTGTGCAACATCAATATTATATACAATTAAATAAAAAATATACTTTCTTTTATCTACCATTAAAATAAATAATTAAAAGAAAAAGAAGTTTAATAATTTTTTAATTTAAAATCACGAAATTATTAAATATTTTCAATTGTATACACCCTTTTTGTGGAAAAGTATACACGACCAGTTTAATTTTCGCGGCATCTGTCACCTCTCCCCACCTGTTGAGCTTTTGAGTTCTTTTCTGCGCCGGTTCTTCTACGAACAGCTTGTTGGAATACCATAATGGCGACTGGCAAATAATACTTTTAACATGCCGTAAATCATCAATTTGGCGGATCGCACATTCAGTGCTTTCAATAACAGTTAAATATAATTGTTATTATAATCATTATGTGATGTTTTTACCTATCAATATTGTTTTTATGTTTTTAATGTTTTTAAACTACACTGGTTTTTTAACCTAAGTTAAAATAGACGCGAGTTATGGAAGCCGGCCCTGTTCTAGTCATTCACCCAAGAATGATAATCCAGGATTTGTGTTCTAATGAACTTTGTAATAAGTTTTTAATTATCATTTTACCATTGCATTTTTATTATAGATATTTTTCAGTCTGTTCGTAAACTTGAAAGAAGGAACATTATAATTTTATATAAAAATTGTCACGATCTTTTTCGATTTTGTAATTTTTTAATAAAGTAATTATTTTTTAAAAATAGTTTTGCCTACGGGAAAACTATAAGTGGCGGAGTTAGTACAGATTTTCGGGAAAATCCACCGCGGAAAGTTCTTTGGGTTTCAACACTTCGCGAAAATCGAGAACCAATATCCCAGTTTTGCCAGTGAACTCCATCGAGGAAGACAGTGTGCAGCACGGATGTGGTAAGTAATTTTTGTTTATGTCAGACTCCTCTTCTGAAAACGAATCCTTTAGCGAAATCGATATTAAAGAAGAGTTAGGCTTAATTAATAATTTTTGTAAACTAGAATTAAAAGATAAAATGGCAACACCCATTCTAGATGTGAAAACTTTCTCAATTATTCCAAATTTTTATTATTTCTTTGAATCAGTTATTGATTAAATTTCATTTTTATCTATTGTTTAAAGTTTTGTTGTGGGTTTTCTTGTTTAGTTCCGATTTTAACCTTTATGAATTTACAAAACAGTTTAAGTACATCATTTTGATCTCAATAGTGTTGATATTTTTTATTTAGATTAATTTAGTTGTACCATGTATCACGTTTAAACTTTCTGTGAATGTACATTTCATACATTACTTATAAAAATATCGACAAAAACGTTGCGTTGTAATTATACACTTTTGGAAAAATAATGACCGAATTACAAAATCAAAGTATTCTACATACACTATCTAATTTGGATATGTATCAGTCAAAACGGTTCATATTTTACTTGTTCTCCCAATAAAATCACTACATATGACATTCATTTACGTCTCTAAAAGTAAATTGCAAAAAATAATAATTTTCATTCGTCTCCCCTGAAAAATTTATAATTTTACAGTTACCCCATTGTTTCACTGGAATGGCGATATGTAAACATGTTATTATGTCATGTTTTATATGAAATAAAAATTCCAAATTTGTAATTTTATCATTTATTTAAATAATTCATTACCTTAATTTTATAAAAATAAACGAATTTCATAAGAGCATTATTTGTCATATCATCTGGCATTATAGAACAAAACGCATACAATATTTGCAAGGGGCTTAAACTATCTGCAGTATTTTTACAAAAATCTAAAACATTATAACAATATTCACAAAAGTTCAAATTTTCTAACTGTATACGAGGCGATATCACGCTAGTTTTAAGTTCAACAATTTGCTTCACTTCTTCTTTATCCATATAGTGTTCCAAACCATGCGTCTTGACAATAATGAATTTACAGTCATCGTAAATTATCGAGGTAACAGTACAGTATTCTTAGCATGGAAAAGTTTGGTGCTCGTTGTCATCAGTTGATTGAAAAAATCAATTGGTTCTTGTGTGATGATTGAAATAAAGGAATACCATTCGTATAAGCTAAGTCATATTCTGTTGGGTTTATATTGTTGAGATAAAATTACTGCAGGCATACATGATTTTGCAGGGCTTATACCACATTGTACTTCATAGCCCGATAACGTGTAGTTGCCAGCAGCTAGAAAAATTCTGATTTGGCGGCAGCCTCATAATTTTCCAAAGCTCTATCTAATTCTTGATTATAGTCTTCGGTGATAGACATATCGATGCTAGATTCACAATCACCTGAAGAATACCCACTATCTTGAAAGCTCATGTTGACTTTACTGACACTGATACAGAAGCATGAGTTCTTTTATATTCCCCTACTCCTTGTGGTTAATAACAACCTCTTGTTCAAAAAATGTATTGCTACGCGGCAGATTGTTACGCTACGTGCCATTAACGTTAATCTAGCTGTTATGTTTGCTGTCCATACCGAGCCATTTCACATACATCTTCACAGGCATTTTCGTCTAAGTACTTTTTCAACCAGGTATATGTCAGGGTTTCATGTTTTCTGCAACTCTTCTTCGTAAAACCCACCGCTGATCGGTGTACCTTGCATGTCTTCAAGCAAATGCGTTATAGGATTTGTTATCAAAACTTTTGTTATTTGTGATCACGACACCCAAAGAAGATTCTTCCAATTAGTCAACACCCAAGAACTTCTTAAAGGGTACATGAACAACCTTAGACTTAACAAAGACCATATTGCATATCTTGAGACCCACAAAACAGCAAAACAGTAGAGCTCAAAGATATGACAAATTTTAACCTACGGCGCAAACCTCCTGTAAAAGATACATGCAACGTATGCGACTCTTTTAACATCTGTAAGATATTCATGTTTAAGAATAAGAAGAATTGCGTTTTGTTATTTTTGTATTTCTGTGTTTAGTTTAAAATAGGTATTGTCATTTGTCAAGTTACTATGTATTTGAGGACATAACCTATATAATGTAATTAATTATAGTTTTGTAAAAGGTAAATGTTTTGTAAAACGTTCTTTTGAAATATGTTTATTTGAGCCATCTACATTTATTATTACCAGTTATTACTACATAACAATTATTTGGCGACGAGGAAAATAATTGAACAGATATTTTGAAGAAAAAACATTTTAATAGTTCAAAATGTCTAGGAATGAAGAGAGTGCCAGGGGTTACCAACCAATTATTAACGTAGTAAATACGGGCGGTCCATCTTCATTAGCCATCTATAAACAGGGTGACGATTTTGAAGTTTTTGAGGAACGTTTAGAACAATATTTTGGTGCTAATTTGATTGAGGAATCTAGAAGGGTTGCTGTTTTAATCACATTACTAAGTGAGGAGGTTTATAACGTTTTAAGAGACCTATGCAACCCAGAGAAGCCCAAGGAAAAAGATTTTGAAACTCTAATGAAACTTTTAAGTACTCATTTTAAGCCTAGATTGTCGGTGTATCGAAGGAGGATAATTTTTGACCTGTTACGGCAAGGACAAGAGTCAGTTAACGATTGGTATCTGAAAATTAAAAACCAGGCAGCACAATGCGATTTTGGTGACAAATTGTTATACAGGGTCCAAGATAAGTTTGTGGTAGGCATGAGGCCAGGGCCAATACTAGATAGGCTTTGTGAAGAAAGTCCTTCAAAAAGTTTGCAAGATTTTTTGGAAATTGCTTTGAATAAGGAAGCAGCATTAAGGGAACAAGGTAACAAAGTGGAGGTTAATAGATTTCAACAAATAAAAAAAGTGGAATCCCGAGTGGAAAGAAAAGAAAATAGTGAAGAATCAGAAGAGAAGGCAGAGGTAAAGTGTAATTACTGTAATAAAACAAATCACACCTTTAGTAAGTGTAAATATAAACAATTCACTTGCAAAAAGTGTGGTAAAAGAGGTCACATAATGGCAGCCTGCAAAGGTAAAGTGGAGAAAAATTATTTATTAGAGAATGTGGAAGACTCTTTAGAGTTGTTTAGTTTAGATTTGGAAGAAATAAATTCTATAAGGCCAATATGTGTACCTGCTTTACTGGATACTGTGTCAACTCAAATGGAACTTGACACTGGTGCAGGAGTTTCTTGCTTGCCATATTCATTCTATAAAGAGAAACTAGGTCATGTTCCATTGGAGAATACTTCTCTTAGGTTAAAAACTTATTCAGGAGAAATAGTTATACCTGAAGGCAAGATTTCAGTTAATGTATCAATAAACAATTGTTCAAAAATGTGTGAATTGATTATAATTAAAAAAGCTACGAAAATTTTATTAGGCCGGGATATCATTAATAAATTTAATTTGTCTTTGAAAGATTCTGAAGTTACTATAAATGATATAACGATTTGCCTGATAAGTTATCTGAATTGTTGTCAAAATTTTCAAATGTTTTTAAAAAAGAGTTGGGTTCCTATAAAGATGAAAAAGTCAGTTTAGAAATGAATCAAAAGGTTAAGTTCCGTTTGCTTTTCGTGAGAAGGTGAAAAATGAGCTTCACAAATTAGAAGCTGAAAAGGTTATAGAGAAAATTTCAAATTCGAATTGGGGAACACCACTACTGCCAGTTATGAAAGCAAATGGCAATATTCGTATTTGTGGCAATTATAAAATAACAGTGAACAAGTATTTGAAAGATTTTAATCATCCCTTACCCAGAATAGATGATATCTTTGTTGCTTTACAGGGTGGTCAAAAATTTACTAAATTGGATTTTTTAAATGCTTATAACCAGTTAGTTTTAGATGATAATACCAGTCGTTTGTTATCGTGGAGTGCCCCATATGGTATTTATAAGGTAAATCGTTTGCCTTATGGTACAAAACCTGCTTGTTCAATAGTTCAAGCTATTGTAAAAAAAGTTTTACAAGGTTGTGCAGGTACCGTAAATTTTTTAGATGATGTAGTTGTCACAGGTAAGAATTTTGATGAACATTTAAAAAATCTGGAGGAAGTCTTATGTAGATTAGACAAGGCTGGATTCAGGTTAAATTCAGGAAAATGTGAGTTTTTTAGAGATAGTATTTCTAATTTGCCGGGATGATAAACTATTATTCACGTTTTATTCAAAATTTGCAAGGAATTTTGAAGCCTCTATACAATTTAATTAGTAAAGGTACAGAATTTAAGTGGACAAAAGAATGTGAAATGGCAAAAAAAGAATTAGTTTCAGACAAATTGTTAGTTCACTATGATCCACAGAAACCTATTAGTTTAGCTTGTGATGCTAGTGATTATGGTATTGGAGCGGTTCTAATGCATGTAATGGCTGATGGTTCAGAGAGGCCAATTTATTATATTTCTCGTGTGTTGACTAAGGCTGAGCAAGGTTACTCAATGATAATGAAAGAAGCATTAGCTATATATTGGTCTGTTTCTAAACTCTACCAATATTTAGCTGGTCAGAAATTTGAAATTTCAAGTGACCATAAGCCTCTGCAAGCTATCTTTGGAGAGCATAAAAGCTTACCAAAAATGGCTGCTGAGCGTATTCAACGTTGGTCATTGTTTTTAGCTGGTTTTAATTATACTTTTCGCTTTATTAAAGGCGTCGATAACTCTAAAGCTGATGCTGTATCAAGGTGACCTTTACCTGTAGGTGAAGATGAAATTGAAACAGATTTTGAATATATCAATTTAGTGGAAAACTTACTACCAGTTGATTCAAATTTATTACGTTCTGAAACACGAAAAGATGTAGTTTGAAGTAGTGTGTATAATTTAATTAGATATGGGTTTCCTAAGCATACTGAAAATTTAATTTTTAAGCCTTTCTTAGTTAGAAAGAATGAACTCTCAATAGAAAAGGGTATTATTATGTGGGGTTATCGAGCAGTCATTCCCACTAGCCTCAGACAACAATTGCTTGAGGAACTTCATAGTAATCATGAAGGAATAATTAAAATGAAATCAAATGAGCGTTCATACTTCTGGTGGCCCAATCTAGATTCTGATATAGAGCAAATAGTTAATGGTTGTAAGGTCTGTGGACATTTAAAACCAGAGCCCACCAAAGCTAAATTAATTAAAACTCAATTATCGACTTATTTTTATGAAAGAATTCATGCTGATTTTATGGGACCTATTAAGGGGAAAATGATACTCATAATTATTGATACCTTTTCAAAGTGGCCTGAAGCTTTCATAATGAGTTCTACTGATACAGAAGCTACTATAGATCGTTTTAGAGAATGTTTTTCCCGATTTGGTTTGCCGCGAATTGTTGAAACGGACAATGGAAGTCAGTTTACTTCTGAAAATTTTTGTAATTTTTTAACTAATAATGGTGTAAAATTTTTGACTTCACCACCTTTTCACCCAGCATCAAATGGATTTGCGGTAAAATCTGTTAAATCTGGTTTAAGGAAAGCACTTTTAGATGAAAAAAACAAAAATGTTTCATTAAATACATTATTGTGTCGATATCTTTTCTCTTACGGAAATTCAATTCATGCTACAACAGGTTCATTTGTCTCCCTCAAATTTTATTTTTAAGTCAAAGATAAGAACACGTTTAGATTTATTAGCACCAAAAGGTGTGCAAGTTAATGAAAAAGCAAATAAGCAAGAACAGAATTATAAAGGGAAAAGAGATGTACATTTTGAAGTAGGGGAGAGAGTCTGGTGTAGAGATTGTAGGAACCCAAATAAAAAAGGTTGGGTGGAATGTGAGATTGATGAGATTTTAGGTGATAGAATTTATTTTTGTAAGTTAATAGATCAAAACATTGTTTGGAAAAGACATTTGAACCAGATATTAAAGAATATATCTAATCCCTTAGATGTAATTGTGCCAAATGAGAATGTGTCTCAACCTTTAGATGTAGTTGTGCAAAATCCGGTTATTATACAAAATGAATCAGAGCAAGAACTACCGATAACTCCTGAGACAGAGCTAGAGGCGATTCCAGAAATAAGTTCGAATGATTTAAATTTTGATAAAAATACTTCAGAGGTTGAAAATGAAATTTTGTTAAAAACTGTATCTGGTGCAAAAGATAATCTTAAGTTAGTTAGTAGTAGACCTAAGAGGGAAATTAAACCACCACAACGATTGAATTTGTAAGAGGAGGTATTTGTAAGAAATTCATGTTTAAGAATAAGAAGAATTGCGTTTTGTTATTTTTGTATTTCTGTGTTTAGTTTAAAATAGGTATTGTCATTTGTCAAGTTACTATGTATTTGAGTACATAACCTATATAATGTAATTAATTAGAGTTTTGTAAAAGGTAAATGTTTTGTAAAACGTTCTTTTGAAATATATGTTTATTTGAGCCATCTACATTTATTATTACCAGTTATTACTACATAACAACATCAAAATTAAAAATAATGATTTTTTAAAAGGACAATATAAATCTGAGCATAAACATTATCTACTGAACGCAAACGATGAACGTAAAACGATTAAATGGGATTTGGAGCAAGTAAAAAGTAATCGTAAACTTGAAGTTGTCACATACGATATGGAAAATTTTTTGAGTTTACCGAAACTACCAACTAATTTAGTGTATTATAAACGGCAACTTTCACTTTATCATGAAGAAGTACATGTGGGATCAACCAACACACCATACTGCTTTATATGCTTAAAAAAATTTGTTGATAATTATTTGGCCGAAGGAAAGAAACAACTAATTTTATAATCCGACTCGTTCGATGAGCAAAATTGAAACATAAAAATTGTCTTGCTGCACTCTTCTTTAAAAACTATTTAGAGGTCCCGCCATTTCGGGAGGCATCTAATTTGCATATTATCGCACTGGGCAGAGGTCAAAATTTGAAATTTCTACCTAATCCACGCCACAGTAAATCATTTCAATACTCAGTGGCGCAGCAGTGCATTTGAGAACAAGTTGTGTGTGTGTGTGTGTGTGTGTTAAATATTAGATAATTTTATTTTCAAACAATCTTGCTGAAAATGGACGGAAAAAAACGTAGCGTTATTAAAGATCAGGGTCGTCAAATAATATTTAATGTGTATAATTATTTTAAAAATATGAAAAGTAAAATGGACACTCTGCTAATGGTAAAACATATGACTGCTGAAACAACAGGTAAGGAGTTTCAATGCATTTAGTATTAATTTTTGATATTCAAATTCAATGTTCCAACACTTTTTCCTTTTAGTTCTCAATGGTACTTATTTGTCAATCTTTTATACTCTGCTCTTGTTCCCCATTTTGCCTACCTTCGCTTCTCTTTTGTATTGGGTGTGTCGAGAATACCATTTTCGACATATTTCTTTTTTCATTCCTTCGATGTGTCCTAAATAACGTATTCTCTGCACTTTCGTTACAGTCATTATTTTTAGCTATTATTACGTGTACTTCGTTATTTTGTTAACTACTTCTTGATCTGTAGGTAGTTCTATTACTATGTGATCATCTACAATTCCATGGTGTGCTTCCATTGCTACTTCATTTTTATTTAACATATATTTTTTTTAAATAATAACCACATTTACTGTAAAATAATTTTGGCAAATTGTCATTATTCCCCTAGCTAGTTTATTTAGTAATAGATTGTCATCATTTTTCATATGTGGAGAAAGAGTTCATAGGCTCTTGTTTTCGTAGAAAGCTCTTATTTATTTTTTTTATTTTCTACTATCGCTTTGAGTTACTTTTCATTGTACTTTTTTGTTTCTCTATGTTATCTGTTTAAAATTTGAAAAATTATTACTGCAACATACCAATTATTTTGAGTTATTATTTACGTCATCATCATCATTATCAATGGCGTTACGACTTTTCGTGAGTATTTGCCGCGTTTACTATTGCCTTCCATGTTTGTCGGTCCTGTACCACTTTTTCCCATTGTCTCACTCCCATTTTCTCCAGATCTTCTCTTACTGCATCTTACATTTTACTTATACGCTGATTATATTTACGTCGGTATAGGCATTTCTGTACGGACAGTATCCAGAATACTACAAGAGAGCAAACGGTCTCTAGATAATAAAAACAAAGTTGAATTTTCTTCAAAGAGACCTTTACGAAAGTCACCTGTGACAGATTTACCAGAATATCAAATTACAGATATTCGGCGTATAATACACGATTTTCATAAAACAGAAAATTGTATTGTTACTGCTAATAAATTGAAGAACAAAATTGAGAGTGATTTGGACATTAAAGTATCAGAAGCCTCGCTACGAGGAATTCTTCGAAATATGAATTTTATATATATGAATAGAAAATTGTTGGTTGAACAGACGGAAATAAGGGCTTGGAGAATCAAATACTTAAGACTTATCAAACATTATAGAAACGAAAACAGACCCATTGTTTACCTCGATGAGACATATATACACAGTGGACATACTTTGTCGAAAACTTGGAATGATAATTCTAGTAAAGGGTTACTGATGGACATTTCGAAGGGTTAACGTTTAATAATAGTGCATGCTGGTGGTGAAATGGGATTTATTCCAAACGCGCTTTTAATATTTGTAGTAAATCCGGTGACTACCACTTAGACATAAATGCCACGAGTTACCGCAAATGGCTAAAGGAAAAACTAATTCCAAATTTACCCGCTAACTCAGTAGTTGTTTGCGATAATACCTCATACCATTCGGTACAAGTGAATCCTGCGCCTAATAGTAATTCCAAAAAAAAATGATATGATTGATTGGCTGATTAAAAACAATAACATTGAATCCTCAAAGTTTTAAACCAGAATTGTATGCGTTGATTAAGTACCATAAAAATCGTTTCAAAAGGTATGAATTCGATGAACTTTTGCGTGAATATGGTCACACCCCTTTACGGTTACCTCCATACCATCCGGATTTAAATCCGATAGAGATTAAAAATAATATCGCACAAAATAACATAACTTTCAAATTGGAAGATGTGAGACACCTGTTGGAAAAACGAGTTTCCGAAATAACCTTAGATGAGTGGAGAAAACGATGTCATCATGCAATTAAAATAAAAGACAGTTATTTAACATCCGAAGTCCAATTAGACCGTCAAAAAGATATTAATCCCATTATAATAAACTTAGGAACTGACGATAGTGACATCGAGTGTTCTTCGGAAGAAGAAAATTAAATTAGATTTTGTTGTTCTTCTTTGAAACATTCACATTAGGTATATGAATTTTTAAATGATATGTATATAGAGTTCATTTTATATCTTTTATAAGTTTTCATTTACAAATTTAGATGTGCATATCGTCCCCTTAATACTACAACTAGCTAACTCGAAATTTTACGATTTTGAGTTATCTACCGTTACCAATATAATTTTTGACTCTTTTTTTAATACTACAACTAGGTAAGTTCTATACCCATTCTATACATGAGAATCCAATTACACACTAATAGCTATGTCATAAGTTCGAAAAAAAAATTGTTGCTAAAAGTGGTCATATTGAAATATCTAAATGTGCAACTGACAACGCCAAAAATTTCTGCTGCAGCAAGTGTTTAACTTGACATACCTAATTGTGCGCCCGGGTAACTCGTGTTATGCGTTACCTCCTCCGGATATTCTTTAAGATACCTATTTGTGCAGTTCGTCATAGCATACGTTGTGAGTGACATCGTTGCTTTATTTTTCGTAATATTTTTTGAAACAAAAGTAAAAATGTCTATAAGAGCCAAATATATATTAAGATTAGTACGTGACCAGTTAACAGAAACAAAAGGTGAGTGTTTAAATACTATTTGGAAAAATAAATTTGTTAAAATCGTGGGAGAGCTTATTTTTATAGGTTAGGTATTTGTCGATTCATTAGTTTTTGAACATAAATATAAAATTGATACCGTAGGATACTATTTTTATGTGATAAGCATAATATGCCGAGTATGCATATTATGGTGAACTTATTTTTAGAACTTATTTAGTAAATCCTATGAAAATAAATTTGTAAAACGCTGTTTTTTAAAAAGTTTTAGGTTATCATTATTTACATTTTTTAGCGGTTTAAGACTAATAAACTATTAGACTATTTAAGATTCGTTAAAGTTTTTTAAATAGTTGTTTTTTGTAAAACGTATAGGTATCTTTCATTCGCAAAATTTAAAAATATAAACATTTCTTTAAACTTAGTTTAAAAAGTACTAAAGTATTTTTTATTTTCAGATGAGAATACTGAGGTTCTTCCATCCACTTCTAAACAATGTTATAACAATTCGGAAACAGACTCTGATCCCTATTCTCCTGATCACTCGGAATATAATCCGGACTCTGATGATTCTTCTGACAATGAACTTGCTCTCGGAAATGGAACTTTTCAAACTATTAACAACGACTTGCATGATATGGAAGAGTTGCCTCTTACGACAGATAATTCAAGAAAGAGGAAAAGAAATGAACAAAACTGGAAAAGAAATATTGCAAAATCAAGAAAACAACGCGGCGAAGCATACTTACCTTCTAGGGGTAAATAGGTACCAGGAGTAGTCATGAAGGATGCTTGTTTAGCTACCTGTAAACGAAAATGCACAGAAAAATTTTCCTATGAAGAGAGATTGTCGATTTTTCGAAGATATTACCAGTTAGAATCCTACGAAAGAAAACGAGACTTTATTAATGGTCATATAGAGAAGAAAGATAAAAAATGGCATACTGTAGAACATCCAGACGTCAAAAAACCATTTTATTCTATTTACCTAAAAATGCGAATAGAATCCAGGTTTGTAAAACCATGTTTATCAATACCCTGGGAATTCGAAAAGGAATTGTAGACATAGCTATGAAAAAGAGAACTGAAGAAAACACGACTTTGGTAGACAATCGGGGAAAACATACAAAAAAGATCACGTCACCTGCTATCCTGGCAAGTGTAAAAAACCATATTGAGAAGTTCCCTGTAGTCAGTTCACATTATTGCCGTTCAAAAACACAACGGAAATATTTATCCTCAGACCTTAACATCACCCTTATGTATTCGTTATACAAGAAAGAATGCGGTGAGAACAATCAAACACCAGCTAACTCTGCCATTTATAGAAAGGTATTTTCAGAGGAATATAATCTTGGCTTTTACCGACCTCGTAAAGACCAGTGCCGGGTTTGTATAGCCTACAACTCCCCCTTAAGCGATAAAGTATCTATGGAAACCGAATATCTCACTCACATAGCAGCCAAGAACAGAGCCCGTGATGAAAAGAGATTAAGTAGACAGTTAGCAGAAAATTCTAACGGTACACTCATAAGTTGCAATTTTGATCTTCAACAAGTTCTTTTGGTACCAAATGACCCAACAAATAACGCTTTATTTTACAAACAAAGACTAAAAGTATTTAACATCACCATTTATAATACAGTGTCTAAACAGGGTGATTGCTTCATATGGACCGAGGTTGAAGGAAAACGAGGCAGCTGTGAGATTGCCACTTGTTTATACCAATACTTTGAATCTTTGTCGGAACAAGTTACTCAGGTTCAGTGTTTTAGTGATAGGTGTGGTGGACAAAATTTAAATAAAAACATCGCTAGTATGTGCGCAGCTGTTCAACATATTCCACATTTGGAAAGCATTGAACTAAACTTTCTAGTTTCCGGCCATAGTGAAATGGAGTGCGACTCCATGCACTCAGCCATTTCAACAGAGTTCAAAAGAGTAGGCAAAACACATTTACCACAAGACTGGAAAACAATTGCTAGATGTGCCCGGAAAAAAGGAGATAAACCGTACATCATTCATAACATTACTCACGAACAAATATTGGATTGGAAAAATCATGCGGATAAAATTTTAATTTTCAGAGGTAAGGACGAAAGTGGGCAGCAAGATGGCAGAAAATGTGTTGTATGTTCTTTTCTAAATGCGAACTATCCATTATGAAATTTAAAGAAAACTTTAACGAAAAATTTAGAACTTTAAATTGCCAGAGAAGGACAAAATCGACTCAAAATATAACTACAATAATGCCAAATCCTTTGTATAAGGACAGAATCCCTATTACTCTGGAAAAATACAAGGATCTATTGACATTGTTTAATACCAAACCTCCCGCAATTCCTCTGGAGAATAAGGATTATTTTGAAAACCTGCCTTTTAAAGCAACAGGAAGAGAAGAATCAAGTGAATCTGACATAAGTGAGACCGAGTGAAAGAAAAATATTTTGGCTATAATTATTAGTTAAGTTCTTCTACTTTTTTTGTTATATTTTGATCAAAATATGTTAATAAATTTCTTTTTTGGTATTAAAAAGTTGTACTTATAGCTACGTCGACAACTAGGTATATTTAATTTTTTTTTAAATTTTAATTGCTACAACTAGATATCTTGATTTTCAATAACAAAAAAAACTAAAACAAGGCTTTATAATGCTTACGATTAATCAGAAGTTAGATTTATTTCAACTTCTTGCTATAAATAGTAAGAAAAAAATTCATTTATTGTAATACAGCACGGTTTGTTTCTTTTCAAATTTAAAACTGCTCTCCTGAAAAATAGCAAATTTTGAGTTACCTAATTGTAGTATTAAGGGGACGATATATTTTAGAAGGACAGCAATATTGACGGTAGTCTTTATTATATCGCTAATATATATTTCCAAGAAACGTCTTAAATCGGGTAGGTCCATAAAATTAGGCATTTCCCAAAGACAGAAATATTTATGTTTACATGACTTTATTATATCACTAAGAGGCTTCCAAGAAAAGAATTAAATCAGGTAGAAGTTGAGGTACATGTAATTGGGACCGTTCATTAGCATATAATTTTCCTCACTCTGTAATATTTTGGTATTGTATTGGTATTTGATATTTTGGAAAATACGCTTGACAATTAATTCATCATCATCAGTAGCTCGACAACCCTTTCTGGGTCCTGGCTTATTCTAGGATTTTCCGCCATTCTGTTCTGTTCCTTGCTTTGTTTTTCCAGTTGGTAATCTTAAGTGTTTTCAGATCTTGTTCCACTTGTTCCATGTATCTAAGTTTGGGTTTTCCCTTTGACCTTCTTCCTACTGGTGTTTGTCTCATAATATGTTTTGGTGTTTCTGTCTCCAACATTCGTTCAACATGGCCCATCCAGCGCAGACGTCCGATCTTTATGGATGTTATGATCTCGGGTTCGTTGTATGCTGTGTACAGTTCAAAGTTATATCTTCTGCGCCATATGTCATTTTCCTTTACCCCCTTATATATGTGTCTAAGGATTTTTCGTTCAAATGTGCCTAATAGGTTTTCATCGCTTTTCGATAGTGTCCATGTCTCTGATCCATATACAAGGACCGGTTTTATCAGGGTTTTGTATATTTTGCATTTGGTGTTTCTTGTGATGTTGTTAGATCTTAGATGTTTAATTAGTCCATTATATGTTTTATTAGCGATATGTATTCCTCTCTTAACTTCTTCACTGACATTGTTATCTGCGGTAACTAGTGAACCTAGGTATGTAAAATTTTTTACGCTTTCGATGTTATAGTCTCCTATTGTCAGATTCTGTAGGTTTCTTTGGCCTGTCGATTTACTGACCTTCATGTATTTGGTTTTTATTTCATTAATGTTTAGGCCACTGTTTTGTGCCGCTCTTTCTATCGCATTAAATGCTTTTATCATCTCTCTTTCGCTTCTGGCTATGATATCAACATCATCTGCAAATGCCAATATTTGTACACTTTTTGTTATTGGTTATTGACAATTAATTGCTATTTTAAAAATCCATTTTGTTAAACTTATCTATATTCAGAACTTAATAATTCTTTTGTACAATAAAAATAGTTTGTTTGTTCACTTAAAACGTATTACGAAGGTATTATTATTTTTGTCCCATCAAATATCTTACTGATCATTTTTCAAATGTTGGTTATATGTTCAAAATTATTGAAAACTAAAAAATCACCTTTATTCAGTATAATGTTTTAGCTGTACCTACTAAATAGTGCGCGCCACTGTCGTTTAGTTAAAATTTCAGTAACCAATCACCAACTTCAAAGGCGGTTTTTATACAATTTCGACATGCCTCATAATATGCAAATTAGACGCCTTTCGAAATGACGGTACCTCTACTTGAAATATTTTATTCCCGGCCATAGCTTTCTTCCACATGATACAGATTTTGAAGAAGTTGAAAGATCGTTAAAATACCAAATACGCTTAATGAATTTAAACAAGTCTTCGAGAATTCTTCTAAGAAAAAGAAGTTCGTTGCATGTGAAATGACGAAGGACGACTTCTTTGGCACTTCACAAATTGAAAAATCTTACTAGATTTCTTACTACAAAATAGAGAAAAAACTATTTTATTATATTTTTTTATATAAGACAAATATCTAAATTCAATATTTCCCCTAAAAAATTAGAAAAAAGCTTAATTTACTCAAAACTGCAAAATGGTTGTTGGTACCTTTTAGATAAGCGCTATCCACGCTGATGCCAGCCATGACAGAAAACCTACGTAAAGGTCAAGTAGTTGGCTAAGAGACTAAAAATATGCAAGCACTGAAGTGGTTAGATAGACGTCCAGTTACAATGCTTACGGCACTTCACTCCAGCAACATGAAAGATAGTGGTAAAAAAACTAAGGACAATATTTCTATCCAGAAACCAGAAGATGTACTGGATTATAATTGTAATATGGGGACTGTAGAAAAAACCTACATGCTTCTCAGTAATATTGAATGTGTCAGAAGGTCAATATAGTGGTATAAGGAGTTATTTTTCATCTGTTGGACTTATGTTTGTTTAATGCTCATGTCTAATATAATATTACCAGTGGAAAGAATATTCTACTTGCAGATTTTCAATTAACACTTGTTAAAGAAATTTTTTTTTATTAGAAAAAATGTCGCATCCACCAAAAGGTTATTAGCGACTGAACAAAATATAAATAACAAAGTTAAATACCTACAGATTGTACAAAATGTTTATGGATCTGAGATAATTCACTATTATTGTCACAGGAACAGTTTTGACCTAGAGCCTGTGGTGGAGCATTTGACATCTTGGTTCGACTGTTAATCGGAAGTTACACTGATCACATATAGGTGGATATTTCTTTGTGAAAAGGTAGGAGTGCGTTAATGTTGTATGTCCTAGACGTAAACGCGCAACCGCAATTTGTTCACGTCTATTGCGCGATAATGGAAACCACTGAGACACCTTATTTTTGATTTTATTTAGATTGGAATTAGTTTGAGACCACTCATTTCGCCACAAACACAACACTTTATTTTTAAAATAAGCTTTTAAGTCACTGAAAACACACTTGTCTATCGGCTCCGACAAATCACTTAAAATTGCCTCTCGTGTAGTCCTGTCAGCTTCTTCATTTCCTGTTATTCCGACATGTGACGGAACCCATAAAAATTGGACGATTCTTCCATGTTCATGAGCTTGGGAAAGCTGGTATTTTAGCAACTTTTCAAAAGGATGTTTCGGAAAAATGTGTTTTAATGAGTTTAGAGAGCTAAGGGAATCTGTTGTGATCAGGGCTTTTTTGAGTGTAAGCTCGTTAAGAAGTTCTGTACGGTCTTTGCGAAAACAAGTGAAATTTTTTGAATTGTACAACTGATTGGTCTTTAAGTTTGTCTCCTGTAGACAAATAATATCTGGAGAATATTCAGATAAAAGGAGCTGTTGCATAGGGAGACGATGGAAGAATTCATCAATGTTCCATTGAAGTATCGAGTTGAATGTTGTTAACAGATTCAGAGTTAGATGATACTGAACAATTGTCTACAGAAGAGTCACTAAGTCAGAAATCTCTTTCTCTAAATGGTTGTGTATTTTCTTTTGAAGTTTTGTAAACTTGCTTTTTGTAGATCTATCATTTGCATATTGATAGCTGCTTTGTAAAAGATGAAGTAAACCAGCCATAAAAGTTGTAAATTCTTTAACGACGCTAATAGGGAGCCTTGGACATTATCAATCAGTAAGGACAATTGATGGTAATTTAAAACGAATGGTGGCGTATGATTATCAATGAAATTTTCAAGGGTTTCCCGTGTAGATGGGACTTTAGATGAGCGCGGTTTTTTTGGTGTAGAGGGTTTGGGTTTTGCAAACAGAATTTCTGATGAAATTGCTGAGTCTGAAGGAGGCGTGTCGATCTCACCAATACTGTGTTTTATGGAAGAACTTGCGTTTTCGAAATTGCTATTAGAGTTTTCACTTAGATGCTGTGGCTTTATTACATTTGGAAGTACTGGAGCAAACTCATTGGTAGTGACAGAAGTTGAGCTTGAAGTTTTATTTGTAAGATTGGTTGAAATAGTTGTTTCAGAAAATTGTGGGAGTGTATCAGTTTTATTAGAATTTTCTGCAGTTGTATCTAATGGAAAAGGAGCTGATAGATTGGAGGATATTGCTTCCGAAGTTTGTGAAAACGGTATTGCCGCTGAATGAGGTTGATTGAAAGTGTTGCTATGAGTAGGAGTATTAGTAATTTCTTTGTCATGGAGATTTGTAGGCGTAGGTGATATGCTCGGATTTGATAATGGATAACTTGATGACTGCTGGGTGTTTGGTACCTTGTGTAGTATACTTGTTGAAGCTGTTTGATTTGGTACTTCATTGTTTGACTCAATATGAGTTGATTCCGTTACTGAACTGTTATTGCATTGGGATGATATGTGTCCTGTATTTTTGCAAATAAAGCAGGTGAGTATACCTTGTGACAAAAATATGCGGTAAGGTGTTTGGTCGAAATTTATTAGAATAGAATCTGGAATTGGTGATGTTATAGGGCTTATATAAACTTGCCTCCGAAAGCTCAATATGTGACTATATTCGGGAAGAGTCGAGCTAATTTTCAGAAATGTTATTGGGGAAATAAGCTTTAAACCGATATTCTGTAATTCTTCAACTAATACTTGATGAGGAATTGACGGACAGACTCCAGACAAGACTAGTCTTTCTGCTGGAAAGATAAGTCTTCGTGCTGTTACAACTTCGCCAAGTACTTCTATAGAGCCATGTTGTGTCATGAAGTTATCTACTACGGTTTTGTTTGCCAAATACATGCAGATTCTATTATGAGATAATCTAGATGAAAAAATAATATTTTTTGGGTTGATGATTGCACCCAAAGGAATGAGATAATCCTGCAGTTTAGCATTATCGATACAACTAAATACAATTGCTTGGTTCTTACTCGGAAAAGAATGTGAAGCGGCTGATGCATAACTGTTTGTGATATTCGAACGTTGATTTACTGGACTGGTTAGATTGGATGGTGTGTTTACATTGTGTGAAGTCATTTTAAGCTACGGCGGCGAAGGCCTTACTTCGACTCTGGTAAGTGACAAACTACCCGAATGCTACTTATAGCAGCTAACCTCACAAAATGATTGTACGGTAGTGTATATTTATTATTTGACGTTTTCGTTTCACAATAATAAAGTAATAATTACATATAAATGACTTACGTAGTAGTATCTAGTAGATAAACACTTCAATTTTAAAAAACTATTTAATCAAACCACTTGTTTTTATTAAAAACTAGGAGTACAATATCAGTACAACTGAACCATACCTTGCCAGGGCCGCATTCAAAATATCTAAAGAAATTATTGCTGAACATAACACAATCAAACCTCGTGCCTCAACAAGTCGTAAACCGGAAGATGCGGTTCACCATTACGCCTTATTCAGAGACATTTTCCCACAATATCAGGCCTCTGAAGAAAATAAAAGGCCAACGCTGTGTTGTATATGCAACGCATAAGATTCGAAAAGATAATCGCTATACTTGCATAGCCTGTAATGTGCCTCTATGCGTTACACCATGTTTTGAAAAGTACCACTGTATAAAAAATTTTTAATTTCCCTTTTAATGTAGTCCAGATTTTTGTTTATATTTTACATTTGATTGTTTTGTGTACCATTTGTTTGTAGTTTTTTACCTTGTTGCTATGCTTGTATAAAAAAAATTTAATTTCCCTTTTAATGTAGTCCAGATTTTTATTTATATTTTACATTTGATTGTTTTGTGTACCATTTGTTTGTAGTTTTTTACCTTGTTGCTAGAATTACTAATAATAAATAAAATAATGATAATTGTTGTGTATTTAATTTATTTTTATTTTTCAAGAATCTAACAGCAACAAATTTATAGTTACTTCCACAAAATTGTAAATACAGTCCTGAATACACTGCATTGGTACACTGCACAAACCGTATTTATACGCCATAGTAAAGTAGCCTCGTATTTCCGTGAGACTGTGTAAAAATATATGTATCTGTAATAAAATCAGGCACTGAAAAAGTACTCTACCAAGGGTCTGTAAAATTATCAACGACTCAGACGTATAATAATACAAAATTTTAAGATTCCACTCGATATTAACATTCAGACGTGCCTGGTATAATGTTTTAAAATATGGGCAGTCAACCAGTTTTTTCATCAGAAGTTTTCATCGTGTTGATAAGTCCACATGGACCAACGGCCACTGAAAACATCGGATATCGCTGTTATGACAAATCATAATGCGCTATCTTTTGTCTTATTCATTTGAGATAAGATTATAATAGTATTTGACAGAGCTTGCGGAGTAATAATAAGGACCCTACAGCCGAACCATGTCAGTTATCAGGAGGTAGATTATCTCATCAGTTCGATGAAGAGAGTTTATACACCAATACTTCCTCAAGCACGGTAGATGGCCCGTGGTGATTCTTCAGCCCCAATGCCATTCAAGAATCCGGTACTGTCGTCTCAATAACATTTGGGTTCATAATGCTTCCATTCCGGCTCATATCCCTGTTCTCTCTTTGGGGGATTTTTCCCAAGTCCAGTTAGGGGAAGTTAAAGAATTTGATTATATGGATTCCCAGTTTGACTTCCTAAAGGACACAGCTTTGGCCGACCTCAGGATCGAATTGGAAAGTCCTGTTCTCCACAGTATCCGAAAGATTTCCCAACGACGAACTCTATTGTACTTTATCTTAACTAATGACCCCCACTTAGAAGTTAGAAGATATTTTGAAAAGCTTGATAAGGTTGATCCTCAGGCTTTTGAATATTTAGTTATCAAACTGACCCAGAAGGAGCGAGAGCTAAAGGAAGAAGGCAGATTTTTCGGTCAATCTCCTTACCTAGAGAGAGCTCGAAGATGTATTCTCGAACACAATGTTGCTACTCTAATGGAGAGATACAACTCCAGTCAAGCTATGACCCTTAATAAAATAGAGTATCAAGTTTCGACCGTCCAGTGTCGAAGGCACGGACGGAGAACACATAGGTAGGCAAATTTTTATATTTTATTTTTAAATTGCGGATATGACCAACAGATTTTTGAGAAACAAGAATAGTTTTGGTATAATCAGAACTGCTACAGCGTTCAGTTAAATTCAAATTTCAAATAGTGAACTGCAAGTGAGTTTGGTCGTGACTTTGTCAGTGTTCTTCCTACAGAAAACTTTTTACATTTTACGTTTTATACTTTTTTTGATACGGTTTTACGTGATTACGTTTCTATACGTTTGATACTTTTAAAATATTGCGTCCGTGGTGCGATAATAATTCTGCAGCTGAAGAGACAATGGTGTCACCTCGGGGGAACAAATAAGGTTCTAACCACCTTCTGTTGTCTCCGGGTGCTCTGTAGAGGGCTTCGAATATACTGTCGAGAGCTCCCCTACTTAAGTCCATTTTAGGGTTATGGACTTGGAAAATATTTATCTTCGGTGTCTTGCCTTGAAAAAGGCAAGATATTTCTTACATGACAATTTCTTCGTCGAAATAAAACACCAAGTTAAGTTGAAACAATTCTCAGCCACAGAGTATGGTAAATAAATGCAGGAAGCAGAGCCCCGAGAGCACTAAGCTCTCGGAGAGCCCGTGAGGGACTGACCTGGCTGACCTGAAAATCGCCAATATTTATATGCGCTGTTCGAGCGATAAATAGGGATTTCCAGGTCAAGAGCCAATGTTAAAACTCGAGGCAGGGCGATGCGCATCGAAATGCGTACTAGTCCACAGACTATGGCATTCGATGACAATGGAACCCTCTAATCGATTAGAAAATTTACAAAGGCGTGTAGTAAAACGTAAGCGACATTTTCTATACCTTTCTGATGATGCCAAACGTATGCTGAAAAATGTTTATTAAGGACTGTGTACTGAATTGTCTAAATCAGAGGCAATTGCAGAAAAATGTTTTTTAACCAGAGTGTCCAAAGCAACCTGCTACAAGATTATAGGAGAAACATCTTCTTCTAGACAGAAGAGAAAGGATTGTGGCAAATTCAGAAAAATAGAACCGCACTTAATTGAACCTATAACCAGAACAATATACCAAATGTATGCGGCTAATATTTTTCCAACTCTTGAAAGCCTTGTGAAATAGTCGGAAAGGCTATTCTCTCATGTTCAGTAACAACACGTCAATTATTTCTTAAAGCCAATAATTTCAAGTACAAAACTGACAAGCGCCAGACACTAATGAAAAGTACTAGAATAATTTCTTTAACCCGGCACTACATATGTGGGGTTTCGCAAACCCCAGCTCCCAAATATCGCTCTTAAAATAAATCAAACGCAGACTTATGCGCACGTCCACCCCAATAGCTTCCCAAAAATGTCCCCACCATCGAATTCAGGTCAGGCGTTACCTCAGTACATTGTAGGTAGTGAGTGAAATTACACGCGCCTGAAACGCTCTGGGGTGTGTCAAACCCCACCTATGTACTCGCGTTTGCAATTTTGACATTATAAGTAAGTTTTTATTTTTGACTTATTTGAATCTGCATATTCAATTGTTTAATTTTGTAGCTAAAATATCATGTCATACGAAGCGGAACAGAAAAAGCTTGAAGCTCTATGGGCTGAAATTGATGATGATGCCAAGAAACGAAGAAATGTATCTCGGAAAAGACGGAACACAATGGAACAAACTTACTTCAAATAATAAACGGGTTCGAACACGATCAGAGAACATTATTACTCATTTGCCGGGTGTGAAGCATTATGCAAAAAATGCTAAACGTGCTTTAGATTGTTGGGAATTGTTTTTTGATCGAAGACATAGTGCGCTGGACCAATCTCAAAATTCAACAAAAATCAATTGCATATCAAAATAAATGCATGGTGAAACCAACCAATGAATGTGAAATTAAAGCATTTATCGGACTTCTTTATTTAGCAGGTATGTTTCATTCTAATCGTCAGAATTTGAGAGACTTATGGCAAACAGATGGGACTGGTGTCGATATATTCCGCAATACGATGTCTATAAATCGTTTTCAATTCCTGATGGTCTGTCTTCGGTTCGATAACATCGAGAATCGTAAAGACAGATTGGCGATTGACAAATTAGCTCCAGTTCGTGGAATTCTGGACAAATTTATTGAAAATTGTAAGCAGGCCTACACTCCTTCTCAATATGTGACGATAGATGAGAAGTTGGAGTCTTTTCGTGGAAGATGTGCTTTCAAACAGTACATGCCCAACAAGCCTGCAAAGTATGGGATCAAAGTGCAAGCCCTAGTTGATGCCCGTTCGTACTACGTTTTAAATTTGGAAGTGTATGCAGGAAAACAGCCAGAAGGTCCCTACAGTGTTAGTAATTCCCCAATAGATATAGTAGAGAGGCTAATACAACCTATTTCTGGTTCCAACCGAAATGTGACCTTTGACAACTGGTACACTAGTTATGAATTAATGATAAAATTGCTGAACGAGCATAAACTTACGTCAGTAGGCACGCTGAGAAAGAACAAACGATGCATCCCAGCACAATTTTTGACAGTCCAGATCTGAGAACAAATGACATCTTTATTTGGCTTTCAGAAAGATATTACACTTTTATCGTATGTGCCGAAAAAAAATCAAAAAAGTCCTACTGTTGTCCACCATGCACCATGATGGAGCTATTGATGAAGCAACTGGCGATAAAAATTTACCAGAAATAATAAGCTTCTACAACTTTACTAAAAGTGGAGTAGATGTACTGGATGAACTGTCTGAATCATATAACGTATTTATAAACTCACGGAGATGGCCTCTTACGATCGTGTTTTCTCTCTTGAATACAGCCGCCATAAATGCTTTGGTGATATACAGAGAAAACAATCAAGATTTCAAACTTGCCAGAAGATTGTTTATCAAAATGTTGGGCTTTGAATTGATCCAGGACCACATATCTGAAAGAAAAAATAATCCAAGAATACCAAGGAGTATTCGTCAAAACATTGCACATTTGGCCAAGATGCCCCTGCAGTGCCACCTCCCAAGATTCCAAAACTCATGGGAAGATGTTCTGTATGTCCAAGAAGCCGAGATCGGAAAACTAAATATTTCTGTTCAAACTGTGAATCATTACTGTGCCTGGAGCATGCTGTCATAAGTTGTCAAAATTGCATGAATTCAAATAGCGATTAATTTTTTTTCTTTCACTGTACAACAGGGCAGAGTTTTTCCTTGTATTATCTTACTATTAGATTTTCATTTACTATTGTATTTTTGATCATATGGTGTTTATATTTTTTGGTAAGATTGTTCAGTTAAGTTGTGGTTTTTGCTTATGGAGAATTGTCTATTATTAGTTTATTTTTAATTTCTTTTGAATAAAGGTGTTCTGATTATTTCTTTTTTGCTTAACTAGTCCTTAGGTGATCACTTCGGACCATGAAATTAGAAAACATAAAAAAACTGCCAGAAAAAATTCTGATTTTCTTAGAAATTGGGGTTTGTCACACCCCACATATGTACTAATTACAGAAAAATCCACGTATGTACGCTGGGTTAACAAACAAATATATCAGACAGATAACTGCGTGTCGAAAAATGAAACGAAATATTGTTTATTTAGATGAGACCTGGTATGACACTCATGACACTGTGAAAAAAAGTTAGACAAATAATAACAAAAAGTGTTTCAACTCAATACCGCCCAAAAAAGTAAAGAGGATTATAATTTTACACTGCGGTGGAGAAAATGGATGGATCGACGATGCATTATTATTATCTGCAAAACAAATTAAAGGCGCGTCTTTGGATTATAATGACGATATGGAAAGTTTAATTTTTGAATCATGGTTTGAAAAATCTCTTCTGCCGAAATTACCTAAACATAGTGTGATTGTCATGGACAACGCATCATATCATTCAAGATTAATGAAAAAAACTCCAAATAATAGTTGGAATAAATTACAAATTCAGGAATTTTTATTTACGAAAGATTTGTATTTTGAGGCATCATATACTAAAAAGCAATTGTTGGAGGTTGCTCATAGTAGACAGTATGAAAGGGAATATGTTGTTGACAACTGTGCTTGTAGTAATGGGCATACTGTGCTTAGACTTCCTCCTTATTATTGTATTGAATATTAAATTAATTAATTAACTAAATTTCTTCCAAACATTTTGCGCATAAGGATACTTCTCATCACTCAATTTGTTATACAAATGATCACTTAAAGGCAAAGAAGTTTCCTCTAATTTATCTGTACTGTCAATGTAATCATAGCAAGATACTCCTTTACACGTTAGCAAATTGAATGTATCATCATCTAATTGACTAAATTCTCGTTTTAAAATCTTCTTTTCCGATGTGTCTAAAATTGATGCTAATTCGTCGAGTGAAGCTCCCATAAATCTTAGTGAATCAATTAATCGTAATTTAATTTGATCTGGATTAGTTTGTAATGTAAATGAAATGTAAAAAATCATACAGAAGTTAAAACACTTCACCATTGTAGTTTGGAAAGATGTAACCCATATATGGATGTCATAGAAATCGAATTTCATTGTTAGCTTCAAGTACATAAGGCACTGAAGATGATCTGATTAGATCAAAAACGTTGTGCTCCTACTGTATAAATTTTGACAACACTTGTAAAAGTTTTAACTACATGTTTATTTTATATACCTAAATACAATGGTGAATTGTTTTAACTGCTGTATGTTTTTTTAAACGATGGTATACAGCCAACTACTGGGATTTTCAGTAAGTAAGCTCAAGTGTCCATGTTTGCAAAGATCTATAATCATAAAATGCGAATCGTAACCACTAAAATAGTGGGAAACGTTGGGAAAGACAAACAATTTTTTAAAGTTCAAATTACATGCTTGGTGCGCAAATCCTTGTACTTGTACAACAATTGTATCTGTAGTCAAAAAGCGTTTCTCACAAATATGGCAAACAGTTGCTCCCTTCGTGCTAGGCTTCTCGACCATAGGTGCAATTGTCTTTATTTTGGAATTTACAAATGTGGAAATTTCGCCCATTTCTTTTGCGAACCACTCCATGCAATTTTCACCTCTATAGCTCTTAAAATAAGATAAGCTGTCATCGTAAGCACATTTAAAATAATAACCTGCACTAAAAGGTACATGTTTCTGATATTTTACTCTTTTACTCAATGTAACATTGGAATCCGTAAAATTATGTAATTGACATTCAAAATCGGAATAAACTATAAACGGAGTTGTTTGTTGGTATGTAAAATTACGAAAAGCCACATGACCATATTTAGGAAGTCATTTTGCATTTATTCATATCTGAACACATTTCTTCGTGGTCTGCTAGTTTGCTTTCACTTCTAAAATAGTTTAAACAACGATCGCAAACATAGTTTTTACATGTGTTTTTATTTAATTGTGATTTTACTAATTTTCCCAAATCTTTTATCCAACAATAATGAAGGCGTATTTCAGTCTGATCGTCATCTTCTGGAAGAGCATCGTAATCGTTTAATTTTGGAAAATATTTATCCTGTATTAGGAGCAAATTCACATGCTTTTCCATCTTTTGCGGTGTCAGTCTGGCAGGCACTACTTCATAATAGTTATTTATTATACAAGACGATAAAATTGTATTTTATCTTTGAGAGCATTTTTTAGCGTCGAGACGTCAATCGAGACGCTAATTATGCTCGAGAAGATAATGCGATTTTATCGTCGTGGCCAATACAACATTTTTTTCTATAGCAAGACTTCAAGTTCAGGTGAAAAATAGAATTTCAAAGAAAATTGTAATTTTTGGCACAAAAATCGCAATTGTGTTGCTCCATTGCTAGGGATATGAATTACTTTGTCAACAAATGTTACGTTTTGGTTTTTGCGGAGAATATGGTTACGTTTTGTGTACAAAGTGAATAAATACGAAATGGACGGAAAAGAATTGACACAAGAAAAGGAAAACCTGCCATCAGATGTAGAAAATGCAGCGTTGGAAGCAGAAAGTTTGTTGTTGCCACAAAAATCTAGAGTGAAACATTATTTTTCTGAAAAGTCGAAGAAAGCGATGCCATGGTCATTATGGTCGTATTATTCGATGCTGAAGCGTACGCTGTTGGTAAATGAAAATTGTGATATTTCTAAATTCAGCAAGTTAACCGCCTTACTAAAAAACCTGAGTGGAGGATACAAAGCTAAAAAGTCCAAAATCTTGGAGTCAGATGACATTATTAAATTTCTGACAGAAGCTCCTGATGACGTCTATTTGTTGATGAAGGTTATTGCGATTTTTGGTGTGCATGGAGCGACTAGGTCCGATGAATTGTACAAGTTAGAAGTGTTTAACATGGACGACTGAAAATCGGTGATAATCGCTTCATTATCTGATACTAAAACCAAGCAGGAAAGGTCGTTTTGTATTACTGACAAGAAATGTGGACTGAGTTTCTTGGAAATTGTGAGAAAGTATATTGCCTTGCGCCCCAAAAAACGTACATCACAGTAAGTTTTTTGTAAATTACCGACAGCAAAAGTGCACTACTCTACCGGTGGGGATTAACACTATATATAATATCCCCAAGAAGATTGCAGATTTTTTGAAACTTGCAAATTCAGAAATGTACACGGGGCATTGTTTCCGTCGTTCTTCAGCTACCATGTTCGCAAATTCTGGAGCTGATCTAGTAAAAGTTAAACGTTTATGTGGATGGAAATCGTCATCTGTTGCAAAATCTTACATTGAAGAGTCAATAAGCAATAAGATTGCTGTATCCAAGTGTATACTTGGCGGACCAGAAAATCAATCCAGTACCTCGAATCAAGTGTTGTTTAAGCAAACGAGTACAAGTTGTGATGCTCCAAAAATAGATATTTCTAATAATGTTAATTGTAAAATTTCAGTTGTTTTTAATCCTTAATGTGTTTGAATTTGTAAACTTTATTGAATAAAAAAAAGTTTTGCTGTTAAAGTGTCACTTTATCTACCCTTGCGGTTAAAGTGATACTTTATCTACTCAAAACAGTTGATATAGCAACACTTTAACATTAGCTATGCAAAAAAATTGTTTTTCCTTAACTACATTTAATTTTAATACAAAAACATTGACTGATATGGCGTTTAATTTTTCAATTTTGAAATTTTGCTTAATGGCATTGGGCTTTCTAATTTGTCCGTTTGCAAGATAGAAGAATAATGCGGATATTTGGACACTCTCTGAGCATCTTTGTTAACATTACACAAAGCACTAACTATTGACCAATAAAAGCATGCCTGATCGAAATTGCGAACATTAATACAAGCCTTTTTATTACTAATCTCTTTTGGCAAGTCAATGAAGGATGATCCGTTTCCCATTTCCACTTTATTAATATTAACCCCAAATGAAATTACTATAGATAGCGCGGACCCCGATTCTTTTTCTGCAAATTCAGGCAACTTTGTATAAATTTCATCTTTAATGTTTTCTTCAAAACAAAGATGTAAATCAGTCGATGTATCTATAATAGCATTTTTAGTATAAATATTTTAAATCTAAACTTTCGCTATCATTCGATTTTTTAATGAATTCACCGCAAAATGCAATGTTGACTTTAAGCATTCTATTTGTTTTTTAAATAATTTTAATTTTTCAACTAAAAATTGTAAAAGCATCAGCCAAAAACCTTCCTACATCCTTATGACATAAATTTACTATTACCCCGGTTTTAATTCGACTAGCAAAACACGAAATGACATTTTCCCATTTAACTCTATTGCGTATTTTTGAACTAAGCCCCAACCCAACATACTTATTATTAAAATTTAAAATAATTTTTCTAAAATGCTTAAAATGTCCTATGCTAGTTTGCAATTTTCTAACTATTCCAACTAATAGTTTATTGTCTTTAATTACTTTATTACATCTCCAAATTTGACTATTTAACCGTCTTGTCCAAATTTTACGATCTCTTTCAGTGAATTTATCAAAAATTATTTTACGAAGCTTTTAAATAATGTGAAGCAAATCATCAGACTGTTTAATCACGTGTTTATGCATGGCTATGGCTACTCAAAAGAAAGAAGCTTAGGCTTAGGCTTTAACTGTGAAGGTAATCTTCAATTTTAGTGTTGGCTATTGCATCAAATACGAATGCTTGATTTCTTGACGGAAAAACACTAGTGGTTGGTTGTCTGGTTACGGAAGAGTAACTTTTAGGTTGTAGAGGTGTTGCTCGAACTTTATATAGTTTGTCGTAGCCAACTTCACCTTTCTTCGATTCAAGACTGTTATCATTTATATGAATATATCCCAGTAACCAACTGAATTGATTGCGAGACATAAAAGATGTAATAAAATCATCACGTAGATCTGTCCTCGAAGACCAATAATCCTTGTAGCTTTAAGTGTCTAAAAAGTTACTAACACAACAAATATTTATCGACACCAAACTTTTAAACTTAATTTTTAAAGACATTCAACCTTTCTACATACCGGAAGATGAGGGTTTTCGAGAATTTTGTGACGCTGTCGGTTATACTTTGCCCAATAGAAAAACACTAAGATTTGGAGACTAAATAAAACTAATGAAATTATGGCAACTGTCCAAAACGTTAACAATAACTACTGATATGTGGTCGTCACGGAATTGTGATAGTTTTATGGGAGTAGCAGCTCATGTTATAAACTTTTAAGTTTGAATTAAAGTCAATCCTTTTGGAAATTTCTCTGTTCAAGTGATCTCACACAAGTGTTAACTTAGTAAATAAACTACAACACGTTACAGTGATTTAAGTTGGCTGAACTCCCTTAGGTGGTGGTCAACAGTCTCCTCCCTGCAATCAGGTGCGTAACACCAAAATGAAGTGAGGCTGTTATTTTTCAGACTTACTATTATTTTGGAGAGTTAAGTGTGTTTGTGACAGTTTCTTTAAACGATGCCGTTAGAAAGTAATAGAAAGACTATTTATATTTTTCTATCGCCACTTTCTGTACCTCTCCCTATCAACCAAACTCGTGTTAGTGTACATTCTTACCTGCCTGGGTACAGTTGTGCGAGTTTTAGTTATTTTCGGTGCGAGACTCCGTAGCGACTAAGAGTAGCTATTATTTGTTGGCATAATTTGCAGATCAGGCAAAAATTAGGATCTTATTATTGCATTTTATCTGTAAGTTTTTGTCAATTCTTATTTATAGGTGTCCTTTGAAGCCGAACAAAAACGCTTGTTGGAATTATGGGAAATGATTCCTACCGACGATGAAAATTATTTTGACGATTAGGGAAGTGAAAACGAAATCGATCAAATTGAGGAATGTGATGGCGGAAGTGAATCTGAACAAGATGTGACAGACGAGGAAGAAGAAAGTGGAAGAAATAACTTAGCGTTTATTGGAAAAATGGAGTTATCAGATGGAAAAAGGCTATTCCACCGAGAAATGTTAGAACAAGACAAGAAAATGACGTAGTACGTTTGCCGATGTCGAGATTACCTACACGTGACTTGAAGACTCCCAGTGATATTTGGACATATTTTGTGAATAACGCTATATTAGAAATGATTGTGGAAACTACGAACAACTATATAGACTCAATAAGAAATAACTTTGTTCGCGATCCGGATGCTAGACACACTGATATATTAGAAGTGCAGGCCTTAATAGGACTGATTTATTACGCAGCACGTCTGAAAGGTAATCGTGTGAATCCAGACGAGTTTTGGAACACTGATGGATCAAGCATAGAAATGTTCTGCCTGACTATGTCGCTCCCACGATTTAAATTTCTCCTTCGGTGTATGCGATTCGATGACAAAGCAACTCGTGAAAACCGACTAAAGGAAGAAAAGTTGGCCCCTATACGAAGTTTTTTCGACACTTTCGTAACTCATTGTAGAAGTGGATACAGTCTTTCCGAATATGTCACCATTGATGGGATGTTACCAGGATTTAGGGATAAGTGTCGATTTCGGCAGTATATCCCATCAACACCGAACAAGTACGTCATACAAATTTTTGCACTCTCTGATGCTAAAATGTTTTATACTGCTAATTTAGAGGTATATGTTGTCCACCAACATGAAGGACGTTTTCAAGTTAGTAACAGACCTAGTGATGTTGTTCAACGGCTATGTGAACCTATTTATGATTCAGGCCGGAATCTAACAATTGATAACTGGTTTACAAGTATCGAGTTGGTGAACAAGTTATACGAGAAGAAAATTACAGCAGTGGGAACCATTAGGAAGAATAAAAGAAGAATTGCCGTTTGAATTCACAAAACCAAAGCATCCTATAAATTCAAGCGTGTTTGGTTTTAATCAACATATTACAATAGTTTCTCATATTTAAAAAAAAAATAAAAAGGTATTGCTTGTATACTCACTACATTATGATGATGCAATTGATTATAGTAGGGGTAATCAAAATAAACCACAAATTATCGCCCTATACAATTTAACAAAAATAAGAGTCGAAATGATAGTGCTAACTAAAACTGTTCAAGAAGCACAAAGCGTTGGCCAATGGTTATATTCTATACTATATTGAATATATCTGGCATTAATTCAATGGTTATCTTCAATGCAAACTATAAGATTTCTAAGAAAGCTTATAAATGAGCTTATATATCTCTATTTAAAAGTAAAGTTACTACTGCAAATCTGCCAGTTAGCCTCAAATGTCGAATTCGCAAAATTTGCGGCATCACAGATGTAACTCCTCCAATTTCAGAAAGAAATCAAACAAAGGATCGTTGTGCATTTTGTACTACCAAAAAGAACTTTTCATGCATAAAATGCAAAAAATTCATGTGCTTTGAACATATTCATGGAATATGTCAGCTTTGCCTGAGTGACGATACAACATAAAATGTCTCACTAAATCAAGCTTACTTTATAAAAAAATTTTTGTTAAAATCCTTTATAAAAGGTATATAAATTAAAAAACCCAAACGGGCTATTTTAATTTTAACTTATTCAATTTTTATATATTGCTGGCTTCTGTCATATTTAGACACAGACATTAAGTTACACTGACTGCTTTCTTTGGACTTCCGCCCTAACATGTCAATTTTGTCATTGAAATCAGTTGCTAGCATCATGTCCCCGTAGACACTTCGTCTCAGAAGCGGGAGCACGCACAATAAAATTCTATTTTAGTGACGTCACGTTGCCTAGCAACCAGTACGCCTAGTTTTGAAACGGTAATTTGGTAGCATGCCGTATCGAAATTACCTTTACCGCTCCCCGTAACAACCTTGCAAAATCGTTTCGATTCTTTATGTCAATACCAATAGTTTAAGTAGTCTATATTCTTTGGTTTAAGTTTGGGATTGGGAGCACACAGCAAAAAACACGAAAACACTACTTCACTACTAAATATCCAATAAACGTCTTACTAAACCTTAAAGTTTAAGGTTTAGTAAGAGGTTCATTGGATATAAGCATTTTCTACAATTGATATAGGGGACATGATAACCACTATGATGTGGAAAAATATGAAAAATGAAATAAAAAATGTAATAAAACCATTTTGTATTTTACAAATGAGTGCACGAGATGCAAAACTCGCTTAATGCATGTAAAGTCAATTTGAGAAAAGTGCAAAAAACGTTTTTTGCATTATATTTGTTAATAACCAATTAATGATGTTAGCGTGCCTTTAGAACATATACACCTCTAATAGTTTTTAACATATTTTAAAAAAATAGTGCACATTTTTTAAATAAATGAAGAACAAAGAATGCATTTAGCGAGTTTTGCACCAAAAAATGTTACATAAATAGTTTGGAACAAATTTTATTCACAAAGAAATTAAACAGTTATTTACATATTACATTAAATTGGTAAATTAATATCGCAAGGTTTTAAACCACTGCAGCCAGCTTCAACATCGTTTACAGAAGTCTGGTTTTCCACCCTTTGAGGGTTAACAAGATTTTCTTTAAAGAAAACCAAATCAGAATTTTCTTCCCAGGTGTTTCCATAATATAATATTTTTCGAAAAGAGAAATTATTGTCGATTTATCGCCTTTGAGTTTGCAGCCAATAGGAAGTTGAGTAGGATTGATACGTGTCAATTTTATTCCTCTCTTAACAATAGACTTGGCTTCACCGACGTCAACACAATAATTGGGCTCACCTCGTATTAGTGCATTGGTTTTCCCTTTAGTAAGCACAAACCTTTTAGCCTTATTAAACTGAAAGTGCCATGAGGATGGTGCTTTGGTGTTTACTTGTGCTTCATTCTTCCAGTCATACACCTGCCAATCTAAACCCAATTTTCTAATTGTCGACTTATTTGCTATAATATCTTCGTAGTCAGAAGGTTTTAAAATAATGGATTTCTTTTTTACCTCTCTTTCAATCATTCCGAACAACCTATCAGGTGGTATAAAAGAATGTTCCACTACGAAGAATATTATGTTAATGGTCTTTATGTTTGTGGGAGCTGTGGGAACCAAACAGAAAGCATGGTTATCATTATAATATTCTTATTTTGCCCCCCACATCCATCAGCAAATAAACGAAATGTATCGATTTCATTGGGAAAGTTAAACTTGTTCAGTACATCCCAAACAGCTGAAGCTATCGAATTAGAATTTTTGGGAAAATCCACCTCCGTCCAAACATAAAAATAAACATTTTCTGAAACCAACTGTGCTGCTGATGATCCATGAATTAACGTAAACTTGTAATAGTTAATTTGTTGACTAAAATATCTAGCTTGATCCGAAGCTTAGGCAAAGGCAAATTTTTCTGACAATCAAACGAAAAAACCGCTGTATTTTCTAGGGACTGCTTTAATAAGGCAAAAAATGCCTTTGCTTTAAGTCTATGTATCCGTTGCTCGGTGATAATAATTTGCTTTTCTGAACTAGAAATATTTTTGTTTTTTAACTTTTCCTTGGATCAAATCAATTTTTGGGGTGGCAAATCCGATGTTGTAATTAGAATTTATTTATGTCCTAAAAAATGCCAATTTAACATATAGTTGATTATCGCGAACTTTAGATTCGTATATTTTCCATAATTTTGTAAAATTAAGTTCACATGGTAAATAAACACGAGTACTGATGTTACTTCTACAGTAATGGCTCTCTATATATTGGAGAGATTCAATGAAATGTTTTATTGCTAACTTTTTATCATAGTTTTTATTAAGGATGCGATCACCTCCGCTTGTTTCTCGTGGTATATTCCCTTTTAAAACAAAGTTTTTCATGACTCTCTCAATCCGATCTCTACTAAGGGATGTGATTTTTAAGAATGCCGTCTTACAAACACGGATTTTTTTAGCAGAAGTGGTTACATAATACAAAATGGATATTTTTTCCTTTTCCACTTTTGATCTTTTGCACTTCTGGCCTTCACAAGTTGCAATTATAAAACTATCTTGTCTACATTTTTCCTTAGAAGCATACAGTTTTCTATGAAAATCTTGAATTTCGCTCATTGTTAAAGTGGCACAATAGTACGGCTTACCTGGCTGACCGTTATGTCCACAGGTCGGGTACTCCAGTAAATGTGTCGGAGTGTGCCTAAAATAACACAGTTTTAAAAAAATATTCTAACAAATTGATATCGTTTTTATTACCTTAATCTTTTGAGCTTTTATCTTTTACTTTCCGTCGTAATTTTCGTTCTACACATGTTCTTTGGGGTAGGTTGTATTGCAGAACTAACACTATCATTGGCTGCAGATATTTCACTGTCTATTTGCATTTTAATAATTTTAAAAACGGGAAACTTCAAGTTAAACAAACAATTCAGAATACCGCTAAAACGCGACTGAGTCAAACGATCAAACCACACCAGGAAACAAACAACATGCATGATGCCCTTTCCTAACCACGTGAGTAAAATCCGATGCTGTGATTGAACGCCGTACAAATAGAGAGTTTTGCATCGCACGCATCAATGCATAAAGCGAGTTTTGCATCAAGTCATGATTTTTGGGACGGATTTTCGTGTGTTAAAAAGCTAGTTTTGCTCCAAATACTTGTGTAAAATAATAATTAAATATTGTACGAACAAGATGGCGTGCTTAACTATTTTTTTCAATTTTTGTCGATTAGCGAGTTTTGCATCTCGTGCACTCAAATACTAAATATGTATATAAAGTATTTTAAATAGAATACTAAATACATTTCGAAAAAAATATTTAAAAGGTAAAATAAAAATAGGTATTTTGTATTTATATTTATATTTAAAATACATGTATTTCAAATAATTAACATCACTACATGTAAGTAAACTTTATTTCTGTAATAAGTGCAGATATTTTGTTTTAGGAAGATGTAAGCCTTGGACACAATACAAATGCTAAACCTAAGTTGATCCTAATAAAACCAAGCCATATATTCCTTCAACTCATCTCCCTGCTACCATTGTTCACCCTTCAACTCATCTCCCTGCTACCATTGTTCACCCTATTAATCCCGAATCTGAATCTTTTGACACTGTACCCCAATCACCCAAGGATTTACATTCAATAGCTGGTGTGAGCATGCCTTCTCTGGGCAATCAAATACTGAAAAGTATTAATATTTCAGTTACGGAACTTCCCAGTTTAATATCGGCTAACTCTACACAAGATACCTTTTTCACATCTAAATTAAAAACCAGCAATGTTTTCCAAACCCGACTAATTCCAATGTTACTACTAAAGCTAAGCTACCAAAAGAAAATCAAATAGCTGAACAATCTACTTCACAGCCATCTACAACCAAACAGAAAAGGATACCAAATAATACAATGATTAATATGCACAAAGAACTTTTAGAAGTGCTTAAGGATATAAACACCAACATAAGTTCCTTAGCTTCAAGTGGTAGTCAAATAATTGAGGTGTTGAAAAAGTAATGTTTATTATTGTAAATAAATGTATCTATCTATCTAAACAGCTCTAAACATCCATCCTTGGATATAGGCCTCCTCCTTCCATGCCTCTCTGTCTTGGGCAAATTGCATCCATTTTGACCCGGCGTGTTTCTTTAGGTCATCTGATCATCGCATTTGTTTTCGTTTTTGATTCGTTTTGTGATTCCACAGTCTCCAATGTATGTATAATTGTCTTAGTCCATCATTCTGCCTTAGGATGTGTCCGGCAAACTTTCATTTAAGCTTTGCTACTTGGGTTTCTTTTTAATTTAATGATTTGTCCTACATATACCTATATTCTCTTTTACTTGTTCTATTCTTGTTTGTGCCACTGTAATTATGAGTTCTTTTTGTTGATTGGTCATGGTTCTTGCTTTACTGTAATTCATCTTCGGTCCAATTTGTTCCCAGCATTTTTTAGCATTTCTACAATTATCTCGTTCTTACTGATTTCTGGTTGGAAAATCGGAATTTTTTTATTATTATTTGTAGTTACTTAAGGATTTCTTGTGTTGGTTTCTGTTTTGTATTGTAAATACATGTATACATATTATTTTTTGTGATTATTTGTCCTGTTTAATAATTATGAAATAAAGTGATTGGACATTGTATGTATTTCTAAAAATAATTTTTCTCATATGAAATTTCATAATTATCTCTTTTTGCCATGTTCAAAACTTAAACACAATTTTACAGTTTACAAAATAAAAATAAAAATATGTTCAGTTTTTCCTGCCACTGTCAATTTATTTTAATAATCTTAGATAGAACACCAACATTTCGTACAATATTTTCAAGATGAATAGTATGTTCACGATGTTTACCGAATGACGGTTTCTACTATCGTATTCTATTTGGCGTGCTTCAAAAATGGTTTCCACAACGAAACTTTTACGTGACGTCACTAAAATAGAATTCTATTTTGCGTGCTCCCTATACAGGACCAGCAACTTCATGTGGAGTCGTACGTTGCCATGTTATCATATCCACTGGTAACTTTAACATTCTAAAATATAAGACTAAATAATGTAAACTAAATTGTAACATATAACTTTTAACGGGTTTTTACCCAGATATTTAGTGGCTCAAAACATGTACACCTAGTAAGTATTAACCACATTTTGTATTAACCTTGGTCAAAATTTAAACTTCATGTTCTTTTTAATTAAAGTGGATAAAATTAAAATCTTTTTAGGACACTGATGATGGAATATGGATTCCGAAAACGTTTTGTCTTCACGACATAGCCCGTTTGGGTTTTTTAATTTATATACCTTTTATAAAGGATTTTAACAAAAATTTTTTGTGATACTTGGTATACAGCCAGCTACAGGAGCTTAGTTTCCTTGCGGAGTTTACTTTATAGTTTTGTTAAAAACCTGAGTTATTTTTTTTAGTTAATCTATATTCCTCTTAACTGAAAATTACGAACTTTTTTCCATTTCAAAGATTTGAAGAACTTTTTTTTAATTTAATTTTATATTACAAATACAGTAGAACTCCGATTATACTAATAATGCTAATAACGCTGAATAATGCACCGTGTAAACATTCATTTCGGGAAATCCCCAAGTTAGTTGAACGTAAACAGGCGCACAAAATGCAGCGTACGGGTGCTAATGAAAAGCGTAAACGCAATGTTTTAACTATTGAGCAAAAAATGGAAATTTTGAAACAATTTGAAAATAAAATAAGTGTTGCTATGTTGGCTAAAACATATAATATTGGGAACAAACAGTTCGTGACATTGTGACGAAAAAATCCGAATTACAGAGCTTTGTAGCTAAAGCGGACAGTGCAAAAGCAATTTCTGACAGGAAATCTCTAAAAGGGTCTACGTTTCGAGAACTTGATGATGCTATGACCAAGTGTTTCTTGCAGAAAAGATAAATGGGAGTTCCAATATCAGGACCTATGTGTGCTAGGCAAGCTGAAAAGTTTCACGAGCAGTTGAAAATTAAAGACACCTTCTCGGCATCTTCTGGTTGGCTTTACAGATTTAAAAAACGTCATGGAATACGAGAATTAGCTGTTCAAGGGGAGAAATTAAGTGCTGATGATGTAGCTATGGTAGAATTTTGCTACGATTTTGAAAATTTCATAACGGAGCACGACCTAAAACCTGAGCAAGTGTATAATGCAGACGAAACTGGGCTTTATTGGAAAGCAATGCCGAGAAGAACCCTTGTTGCAGGCTCAGAAACTAATGCACCAGGTTAGCTTTAATTCTTTTTACGTATAAAGTATTTTTCAAAATAATTTTTTTTTTTTTGGTTTCAAATCAAGCAAAGACCGTATAACAGTTTTATGCTGTGCTAATGCCTCATGAACCCCTAAGCTTAGGTTAGCCGTCATTGGAAAATCCAAAAATCCGAGGGCTTTTAAAATATAAAAACACTGCTCGTTGATTATTATAATCAAAAATCAGCTTGGATGGATCGTGTAATTTTTAAACAGTGGTTTTTCCAAAAATTTATACCTCAAGTCATGACGAGTTGATTGGAACTCTAATAGAGCAGTCAAATTTATATAGTGTTTAATGAAGTCCAAATAAGCCACTTGGTGTAACAAAAAATGAAATTGAACAATTTATTGGTATGTCATGCTACATGTCTATATATAAACTACCACGACAACGAATGTTTTGGAATCCAAAAGATTTTATGCTTTAAAAAAAATTTACATATGAGCGACAATACTAAACAACCATCTAAAGAGTCTCCAGATTATGAAAAATTATACAAATAAGACCATTGATCACTAAAGTGAATGAAGTATGTTCTACAATTCCCTCGAAGACTTCTTGTCAATAGATGAACAAATTGTTCCTTTCGAAGAAAGAAGCAGTCTAAAACAGTATAACCCAAAAAAACCGTAAAAGTGGGGGTACAAAATTTTTGTTTTATCTGATACTTCTGGTTTGATGTATAAATTCGAAATATATACTGGAAAAGAACCTTATAGTCTAACCGATATTGGTTCAGCTGGTAATGTAGTCCTCAGGTTATCAGAGATTATCCCAAAACACCAGAATCACAAATTATACTTTGACAATTGGTTCAATAGTATCAACTTGCAATTAGAATTAGCAAAAAATGGTATACAATGTGTAGGGACTGTAAGGCAAAATAGACTCGCTGATTGTGATTTGATATCGGACAAAGACATGAAAAAACAAGGGCGTGGATCATTTCTGGAACAGAAAACTATTATCAATGGTACTCTCCTGACTGTTGTGAAGTGGTATGACAATAAAGGCGTTACAATTCTAAGCTCATACGCAGGAGCTTATCCATGTGGCAAAAAGAAGAGGTGGGATCGTATATCTAAGCAATATATTGAAATTGATTGTCCGTCATCTATCCTCTTATACAATAAGAGTATGGGAGGCGTTGATTTGCTCGACTCGCTTATTGCTCTATACAGAATATCAATTAGGTCCAAAAAGTGGTACCACAAATTCTTTTATCACTTTATTGACATTATGGTTGTTCAAGCATGGCTTTTATATAGAAGAGACTGCACTGCTTTAAAAATACCAAAAAATGAACAATCACCCCTATTGGAATTCAAGGCAGAAATTGCGCAAACTCTGTGTATGAAAAATAAAGTAAATGGTTCTAAAAGAGGGCGTCCATATAGTTCAAATGTATCCACAGCATATGAGGAAAAGAAAAAGAAATACCATGCAACAGCACCCATTCCTTGCGCAGAGGTTAGAAAAGATGGAAGGGGTCATTGGCCTATATATTTTGAAAAGAAAGGAAGATGCAAATATCCTAATTGTAAAGGAACTCCCAAAGTTTAATGCCAAAAGTGTAAATTATTTCTTTGTTTTACTACAGCTTCTAATTGTTTTATGAATTTTCATACCGAATAAAGTTTTCACATAATAAATTTTTATTTCACTAATGTAGTTTAATTGCATATTGTTGCTTACAGTACACATTCCGTATTTTCCAAAAAAAGGGGGGTCGACTCAAAAATTAAATTAGGGAACATTTATGTTCATAATTAAAGCCATATACAATGAAAAAAAGATTTTTATTTCGCATATTTAAAATTCATGCAATATAGGGTTAAGACGGAACCAAAAAATAGGAATTTACATAATTGAAATGCTTATGGTCAATTCCCATTTATTATTTAATAAACATGCAAAAGAAAAAAATGAGTTCCTCTTTATTATATTTTATCGGTACTAGTTGAACAAGAGGGTACGATAATTACGAATATGAAATTTATATCAATGAATTCTGCTTCACTTACTGATGATTGTACAATGCATTTTTATTGGGTGCCAAGGTCGTTATTACAATAACGATATTGGCTATTGGCATCGGATGCCAGTTGCCGATGCCGGCATCAGATATCTAAATATCGAATAACGGTTATGCGATGCGCAGAAACTGTTTCTCCTCTCCGTTTCAGTAACGTAGGGATAGTAGGGAGTTTTTATGCAAGCAAATACGTATACGTAACGTATCTTTTTGACATATAAGCATGCGCATTAATGATTGAACTAACGTATCTAGATACGTATTACCTAACGTAACGGGCTGGTACGTACGTTCATACGCATCCCTATCGAGCCGAAAATTATCGAATGAACAAGAGGATCTTACCCGAACCCGATTACCAAAATAGAAAATAGGCAAAATATCAACATCCACTTTTCATCAGTACATGTGGCACGTGTTTTTTTTTTCACATTTGTGGTTAATTGTAATTATATTTGTTTTGATTTTTTGATCAATAATGGAATGTAGTAGGAAACGACTTCACTTCAGCAATGAAGATGATTTGTTCTTGTTGAAGGAAGTCGTAGGTCAGAACCCTTATGAGCATCCAGAAAGGTGGAGTTTGATTCAAATGAATATGTTCCAAATAACTGGGAAACATGCAAGCCTACGCGCAATAAAAGATCGTGTAAGTAAAACTTAGTTACTAAGTTTAACCAGAGGGATCAGAAACTTCAAATTAAGTAAGTATATATTTTGTTTGACTCTTTGGATAATTTAAGTAATTATTCTTTGTTATTGGAACTTCATATTTTATTTTTAAAATTTGCTTATTATCTATTATAAAAATAAAACAAACAAATCTTTTATTTAAGAAATATAGAGATAACCTTAATCATTTTACTAGACAATGACTTAATTTCAGTAAAATTTTCAAATAAATATGGAGAAAACTATTTAAATTATGATGTACAATAATTTACCTTCACAACTAAAAGGTATAAACAAAATAAAAAAAAATTCAAAACTAAGATAAAAGCACATTTTTATATTTAAATAAAAGCAGTTAAAACAATGCAATATCATCATTTTTATTTATGTTTTTTAAATATAATTAATTGTATATTGTGTAAACATTGTTGTATTTTTTAATGTACTCTTGTATAAACATTTAAATAAACAAAATTAAATACAAGCACTGAAGTTGTCCTTGTTTTTATAGATCAGGAGTTGAAGAAGAAGTTTCAGAAATGGATGATCTATTAAACCATATAGTTGGATTATCAAGGGAATTTGTACTTTTACCCTCTGTCAAGGGTAAAAATCAGACAAACAGCCACTAACAAGGAATAGCAACAAGGGAAAATGCATTAATAAATATATTTAATGACACATCTACAATTGATGGTAAGTTAGAGACTGTCTATAAATTAAACAAAGTTGTTTTAAACATTTTTTATATTACAGTTAATGAGGAAATAATTGATTGTGAGGCTCCAATAAATAATGTTGAGCCGGGAACAAGTCGGATGCAGAAAATTGAAGATACACCAGGGAACAAAAGGAGTATTTTAAGTATGTTATTTTTCATATTCACTAGTTGAAATATGTCTTCATAAATTTATTTGTAGCTCCCACATGAAAACAACGGAATGTTGGTTTAAAGCAATCAACCCTAGAATATTTACAAAAAAAAATGATCGGTGGTATGAAATCCGGAGTAGGGAACTGGCACTCCAAGAGAGGGAGAAAACTTTGCAAGAACAACAATTTAAATTAGAAAAATGGGAAAGGGAGAAACGTATTGAAATGGAAGAGAAAAAAATGAAAGTTCAACTAGATTTATTTAGCAACCAGCAAAAATTACTAGAGGCAATACTAAATAAATCTAGTTTTAATTTATAAAAAATATTTTTTTAATAATTAAAAAGGTCATACTAAAAAATATTTATTACTTTAATTATTTATACCCAAATATTCTTCCTATGATGAATCTATGCCAAAATGTGATGGTATTTCTCTACCATAAAGATATTTCTGACAATTTGTTAAAAACACTCCTACACTATAAATCTTTCCTATTTCTTCATGGGTCTTCGCAGCTCACAGGCTGTGAACGCCCAAGGCTTGGTTGGCAATTCCATTCCAGACTCTTCTATTCATTGTGTTAGTTTCCTATCTTAAATTCTTTTAAATTGTCTTCTACTCTATCCATTTTTTCTAGGCCTCCCCTTTCCTTTTTTTCCTGTTTGGTCTCTTCTCAGCGGTTGTTTTGTTTCTATTTGTTCAGGAAATCTTTTTACATGCCCCAGCTTTCTTATTCTTTGGGCTTTAATTTGAGCTATTTTTTCTAACTCATGTCTCGTTTTTTTTATTCTGTATATTTTGAGAAACATTTTTCGTTCTGATACCTCTGGCATTAGTAGTTCTTATTTAGTGTTCATAGTTTGCACTAATAAAGCATAACTGGTCTCATAGCAGTTCTGTAGAGTCTTTCTTTTGTTTTTCTTGATAGTATCTTGGATTTTAATTCTGTCAATGTTTTCTCTGCTTTCTATATTTTTATTGTTTATGTTCACTCCTAGATAAATTAAATTATCTTTGTTCTCAAAATTTGTAGATTTTTTTGTTCAGCACTGCTACTAATTTCAAGGTTTTCTACTGCTTCTTTGCCATTTCTCATCACCATGTAGTTTTTTCTTCATTTATTTCTAAACCATATCTCTTTATGGTATTTATGAATTTTATTATTACCTCTTTACCTTTTTTCTTTGTTCTCGTTACTGTAGCCAAATCGTCAGCATATGTCAAGAACTAATGTCTTAAATGGTATATTGTTCATTTTCTATGAATTTTACTATCTCTTAGTACATTTTCCAATACTATGTTATAGAGAGTAGTTGACAGAGGGTCCTCCTGTCTTACAACTTTCTTCATTTCAAATACTTCTGATGTTTGGCTGTTTACTCCTACTATTTTTATCTTGTGAATCCATATTTTCCACAGCTAGTTCTTTTATATGTCTTTAGTTGATTTTCAATTTTTGTTATATATTTTTCTTTCATTTCTTTGACTTTGAGCTTGTCTTATCATAGGTAAGATCTTTTATACAATGTTTTTTCTACTTTGGGAATACTGAACATTACTGTGGCCTTTACGAACGCCCAAGGCTTGGTTGGCAATTCCATTCCAGACTCTTCTATTCATTGTGTTAGTTTCCTATCTTAAATTCTTTTAAATTGTCTTCTACTCTATCCATTTTTTCTAGGCCTCCCCTTTCCTTTTTTTCCTGTTTGGTCTCTTCTCAGCGGTTGTTTGTTTCTATTTGTTCAGGAAATCTTTTTACATGCCCCAGCTTTCTTATTCTTTGGGCTTTAATTTGAGCTATTTTTTCTAACTCATGTCTCGTTTTTTTTATTCTGTATATTTTGAGAAACATTTTCCGTTCTGATACCTCTGGCATTAGTAGTTCTTATTTAGTGTTCATAGTTTGCACTAATAAAGCATAAATGGTCTCATAGCAGTTCTGTAGAGTCTTTCTTTGTTTTTCTTGATAGTATCTTGGATTTTAATTCTGTCAATGTTTTCTCTGCTTTCTATATTTTCATTGTTTATGTTCACTCCTAGATAAATTAAATTATCTTTGTTCTCAAATTTGTAGATTTTTTTGTTCAGCACTGCTACTAATTTCAAGGTTTTCTACTGCTTCTTTGCCATTTCTCATCACCATGTAGTTTTTTCTTCATTTATTTCTAAACCATATCTCTTTATGGTATTATGAATTTTATTATTACCTCTTTACCTTTTTTCTTTGTTCTCGTTACTGTAGCCAAATCGTCAGCATATGTCAAGAACTAATGTCTTAAATGGTATATTGTTCATTTTCTATGAATTTTACTATCTCTTAGTACATTTTCCAATACTATGTTATAGAGAGTAGTTGACAGAGGGTCCTCCTGTCTTACAACTTTCTTCATTTCAAATACTTCTGATGTTTGGCTGTTTACTCCTACTATTTTTATCTTGTGAATCCATATTTTCCACAGCTAGTTCTTTTATATGTCTTTAGTTGATTTTCAATTTTTGTTATATATTTTTCTTTCATTTCTTTGACTTTGAGCTTTGTCTTATCATAGGTAAGATCTTTTATACAATGTTTTTTCTACTTTGGGAATACTGAACATTACTGTGGCCTTTACGAACTAGTGATCACTTCTCACAATTGGCACTTCAAGTGAGGAAAAAAATGTTACAGGGGCAATAATTTCAATTGAAAAATGGGAAAGAGGATAGAGGAAAAAGATGCAGGTGCAGCTAGATTTGTTTAGTAACCAAAAAAAATAATTAATTGAGGCAATTTTAAATAAATCTGGTTTTAATTTATAAAAAATATTTTGTTTAATTATTCAAAAATACATATTGACAATACATACTTTAATTATTTGCACCCAAATACTCTTCAAGGATGGAGGATCTATGCCAAAATATGATGGTATTTCTCCACCATAAAGACATGTGTGACAATTTGATAATAGCACTCCTATACTATACATCTTCCCTATTTCTTGAAGAATTTTCTGGTTTTTTTTTTAAATCTAAAAATGCAAAGTTCTGTATCACTTTACCAAAACCCCATTCTACTGCTACACGAAGCCCCCTCATGGATGTGTTAAACTGCTGCCTCTGCTGATTTCCTCTAATTTCATGTTCAGTATATGGTCTGAGTAACAACTCTCTCAAACCATATGCCTGATCTCCATATAAACAAAATCGATGGTTTGGAAATGTGACATTTTGCTCCAGTTCTTCATATAATCCAGATTCTCTAAGGATACCTGCATCATGCCGCCTGCCTTCAAATGCACCTTTTAAACTAATAATAATTCCATCTGGACAGAGGACAGATTGAAACTTAAGGCAATGGAGCCTTTTATGTCCAGAGTAATAAAGTTGTTGGTTAATGCTAGGTCTGCAAATTGGTCTGACTGTACCATCTATAAACCCGCAACAATTATCAAGTGGACATCCCATGTTTCTTATAGCCCAAAAATTAATTACATTAAAAACTTCCATTGTTTACAAGAACGTTTTTATACTAACATGAGAATATTCACTTAATTTTTAATAATTTAAATGTGGAACATTCCCTAAATCCACTAATATGTTACCTTTATTTTCGGAAATTATGTTTAAAGTGTATGTACATATCTGGTAAATCGAGAGCCCTAGCAAGTCTCGGTATATCATTTTTGGCAAAGCGAAAAACGCAACATTTATGCATGATAATGCACGGCCCCACACTGCTAGGATAGTTACTGAATATCTTGACGAGGTTCAAATCACACAATATGTTTGGCCTGCTCGCAGTCCAGATATCAATCCCATAGAACATGTTTGGGTTGGGATGAGATGAAGAGACGTTGTAATGTAAACATAGCAAGGAAATAAAGAAGGAAAAATAAGGGGTAATTAGCCTAGTAAAGAGTAATAATTATTTAAGTAATTATTACATATTCCAAATTGATTAAAGAACAAATAAATTCATAGCTAGTAACTAACATATTTAATGTAAACATTTTACATTAAACAAAGATTGAAAACTCGACCCAGTTTAAATGTATTACACGAGTCTCAAATATCAGGCCACCACGGTTGTTTAAATCACGTTTAAAAAACATAGACCTCCGCTGAAAAATAACACGGGGACTCAGTCAGCAAAAAAACAATAACGCGACCTTGGTACCACGACTGAAAATTGAGAATACGGGTTCATAAAAAACCGAACAAGCGGGCCAGCGGGGACTAGTGGGAAGTTGGCACTCTAGAGCGCCCCACGCGAGAAGTACGGGAGATCGGACGATACGCAGCCAGTGAGCACGCTATTTATCTCGCCGGGATACTGGAGATTCGAAAGTTCACGATAGCGCCGTACTCCAACTGACGGATCTCGAATCCCTGTAGGACTGGAGGCGTATTCATTAGCCAGAGCCTAAATACGCAAAGGTAACTAAGATCTATATACTAACCCAAGGTATATCTAATATACGGAATTGTCCGCCCTTTAATTCCTTGCTTTGTCTCTTCTCGTCTCCCTTCGCGCCTGATCGAAACATTATTGGTCATAACTGATATTTTGTAGTATACAGTCTATTTAATACATTGTAAACTCGAAATTTGTTTTTTTGTTATTCCCGGCCGTTACAGGTAGAGACTAGAAGAGATACACATTTTCGCTATTGCAGGGCTCCGGCTTCTAACGTAAGCCCATAGCCTCTCACTCTTTGCAGGACCTGAGACCGAGAAGTCCTTAATCCCCTTCCTCCCAAAATCTCCCTACCCTCTTGTAAATCCGCGAGGGCGGAACCAGTCAGTCCAGGCTAGTGGAACCAGTAAGCCTTGCCCCGCTCGCAGGGATAAGTATCCCCTAAGAATTGTAGATGCATTGATAAGGATATTGAGACAGACGTCTTCTACAATGGTGACAGCATTTATTAGAGTGGTTTATTAGATTTATTACAGTTTCAATCCTAAATTATTAGAACGTTTACGGAGTCATGTGCCGGCCCCCAGAAATTCGAGAGAGCTTCGCGACATATTGGTGCAAGAATGGAATAATCTTCCGCAGAATGTGATCCAAAATCTGATCCAAAGCATGCCTCGTCGTTTGCAAGCTGTTATCACTGCCAGAGGAGGGAATACTCGCTACTGAAGTTCTTAAAATTTCTTTTTTTTTCAACAAAAAGCACATCAAATTAAAATTGTCCCTTTTCAATATTTAGTATATCAAAGGAAAATTCTTCATTTCCATTATTTTTAATAGACTTTAAACGACAAAAACGTTGTTTTATTTAAGCAATCCGTTAGTAAACTATGTTACAACCGAAAATAGTTAAAACAGAATAATAATTTCTAAAATAAATTCAAATTACGGAGTGACCCTAATTTTATGCTCGGTAGTGCAATTTTGAGAAAATGAAAGTTAAATTTGCTATTCAACCTTCAGACAAACAGTAGCGATTGGGTTAAATGTATATACACGGTTTGGAGCAATTCCTGGTAGTGCCAGTAGCAGAGCGGAGTTACTAGATATGACGGACAAATTATTTGATCTTTTAAGTTACTCACATATGTCTAAAGCCAACCAATTTGGAAGACCTTTAATTGGGAACAATATCAGGTAGATTTTTTTAAAGACTTTAAATTTTTTTTAGTGGTTTGAAAATAATTGACAAAGGTAAAAATGATATACATTTAAAGGACTAAAAATCAATTATAAAGCCAGCATAGACGTCTTTTTCAACAGCAAATTGCTAAAAAGTGCAATGGTAAAATATTGTCCACGAAATTGTTTAATAAATACACCCAAATTGCTGAGAATATGTACTTCATTATGAGCAAATGCTGCGCAGAACAAAAAAATCAGCAGATTGCAACTTAGAGATGGTTGTTAGAAAAAACAAATCTGAGTTTGAAATTTGCCAGTCCACCACGTTTACTTGGTGTTCAATTATTTCATATTGTGTCGCGATTTGAACCTTTTAATTGAAAAGGTAAAAGAAATAATAAGTTAGACTTACTCACAAACAATTTAATTTAACTAATCGGACGACCGGTTTCGCTTTCTATAATATGCAAAGCATCTTCAGGTCACGATACAAAGTTAAAATGCTGAAAATAATAATCCCATATTAGGGTGTTGTCTAATAAAGATAAAACATAGGTAGGTGATATAAAATAATATAAATTACAGTAATTATGCCAATATTACATGTCTGTGGTTTTATAAATGAATAAAATGTTTAAGCAGACAAGGTAAGACCCACAAATTGGTAACATAGTCTATTAAACTGTAATGAATTAATAAATAAACAAATAAATAAACATTACAAAACTAACCAATACAATAATAATAGAATTTTAAGTACACAAACTAATAATGACCTAACATCAAATAATCTTAATCACAATTCTTCACATATACCTAGCTCTTATAATAACTCTATAGTTGTTTCAAATCTTTCAGAACAAATAATGAATAACTTTTCTTCTTCCTTTTCTACTTCTAGTCTGAACGAAACACCCAATCAAACCCCTAGTCCAAATACATCTTTTTCTTCTGACCCAGGCGATTACTCAACAACCTCTGCACAACATTCCTTTTATGCACCATTCATTAACTACTCAACAACTGTGTTTTCAACCAATGAGACCAACTTGCTCCAAAAGGGATTTAAATTTAACCCCCCCCCCCCTAGATTCTAGAAAACAACACCTAAAAAAATCTAGAGTTACTTGGAGCAGAATGTGAAAGTATCTTAACATCAGTCCCAAATGACCACACAGAAGAAATCAGGGATAAATAAAGGTTTTATTTAGAAAAGATATGGTAAAATCAAACAATACTCATAACCACAGAGCTGCTTTCAGATTTAATAACAACTTCAAACATGTCATAAAATCCATTAATCAAAAAATAACAGAGAATAATCTAACAATAACAAAAGCAGACAAAGGTAATACAGTAGTTGTCTTGAATACCTCTGCTTACACTAAAAAAGTATTGAAATTCATTGATGACAATAAGTTCATAACTAAAGCAGTCAATATTAAATCTTTTACCAATAAAGTTAAAACCTTAATCAATGACAGTAATGAAGTACTAGATGCTATCACCAAAAAGAAACTTTCACCAAACAAATCAATTATTCCTAGATTATATGGACTATTGAAAATACATAAAACAAACATTTTTGAAGACATCCCAATTAGACCTGTTGTATCTTTTTCAAACTCTCCAACATTTGCCTTAGCAACATATTTAAATCAATTCCTTAAAACATTATACAATAATAAATTTGAATATATAGTTAATAATAATCTAAGTTTAGCCAATAAATTAACTTCATTAAAGTTTTCCACAGGTGACATGTTGATATCCTTAGATATCACTAATTTATTTACAAATATCCCAACACAAGAAGTCATAAGTATAATTACTATGGACTTGTGGAATAATAATTATTCTCCTAATCAAATAATTGAATATGCAGAGCTTTTGAATATTTGCCTGAGCCAGAATTTCTTCAATTTCAACAATGAGACATTTGTCCAACCAGATGGACTAGCAATGGGTTCCCCTCTATCCCCAATTCTCGCAGATATCTTTTTGAATGATCTTGAATCTAACAAAATAATGAATAACAATCCTTTTACTAATTACATCAAGTTCTACTCGAGATACGTAGATGACACATTTATTGTATGGGGTGGTTCTCTTGATAATCTACATTCTTTCTTAGATTACCTTAATCAATTACACCACACCATAAAATTTACATTGGAGATTCAAGATGACTCAAATAGCTTAAATTTCTTAGATTTAACATTAACATTAAACAATAGCACGATTATCCTTGATATTTATAGAAAGCCAACTCATACTGGTACAGTTATACCAGCTGACTCGCACCATCCTGTTCAACACAAAATGGCAGCATTCTACAGTTACATTAATCGTTTAACATCGTTACCATTAACTTTAACATCATTCAATAAAGAATTAAAAATTATTCAACAAATAGCTATAAATAATGGTTATTCAATTAATCTAGTGAATAAAATTTTACATAAAAAGACAAATAGAATGTTAGAACACCAAGTATATACACAACATTCTAATGAAATGGTGGAACAAAAACCTTACAGATCTTTAACATACATACGTGAACTTTCTTATAAGATTGCAAAAGTCTTTGATGACTACATAAACATCTCTTTTAAAACTGCCTCTAATTTAGGATTGACTTTCTTGAATAACACGGATAAACGTAACTCACTTGAGTATAGCGGAGTATCTAAGTTGAGCTGCCATACCTGCAATGCATGCTATATTGGTAGAACCTTCAGATCCTTCAATATTAGACTAAGAGAACATCTTAGATATATAGAACGTCCAACATCGGGTCAATCACACTTCTTCCAACATATCCGACAAAAAAAAATAGCTTTGATCCACAAACAGATTTCACAATCCTCCATACTTGTAATAAAGGCTCCTTACTAAATAACAGAAATATTAAAATCCCTAAAAAATCACACATCAGATATTTTAAATGCACAGTTAGATCTAGAATACACACCAGTATACTCAGTATTGATATAAAATTTAATATAAATAATTTTACCTGATCTCACTCCATTTCTGGTTTCCACACCAAAACCCATATACTTATAGAATTGATTCCCCAAAATTAACTTTCTTATGAGGTCTTCCATACAGTATCCATTATCTTCATGCACATTTTTTGGAATTAACTTCAACATCATGGTCAAACTTTTTATTCCAGTATCCCATATACATTCAAATACATTTGATATACTCCTTGGATTATTTAAATTTCTACATAAAGTTTAAAATATGTTCCCCCATGGATCTAAGTTTTTTGTTCACAGAATTCATTAACGTATTACTTTAAACTACATTTTCCTAAAACTATATTAAACATCAGTATTGAACTGGTATGGTACCTATATATATATATATATATATATATATATATATATATATATATATATATATATATTGTTATGATATGTAAAATCGAGAAAAATATTGGTTTGTTTAAAAATATTTCAAAATTCAATAACATTAAAATAATTCAGATAAGTAGGATAATATCCAACAAACATTTCGAAGAAGGAGAGTTATTAATTTCTTGAATTACCTGTACTAAACAAAATGTAAGCTTTGCATAAATTATTTCTTTGTTATACTTGAGTGACCCGCATAATTTTAAGTGAAAACAAAAAGACAATTGAACGGGGTTTTCCAAAATACATTAATGCAGTGATTAGAGACAAATAGAAGAGATTTTAGAAAGAGGTTTTTTGTTAGTTTTTAACAATTATAGAAAATATTATTTGTAAATAAGTTTTAGGAAATTTTATAATTATAGGTAAAAATTTGTTTGTTATCGAAATGAAAAAATGGAGGAATTGTGACGAGTTTTGATTGGCGGAGATTGAAAAAGGTGGGATAAGTATGTAGGAAAAAGTTTAGCAAGATTGAGGAGAGAGAAAAGATAAAGAGTTGGTTTCCAAGTCTGGGAGAGGAACGGTGATTGTTCTCTGGCGGTTCCTGAAATGTAGCAAGCAGTAGTGGAATGTTAGTGAGTTTTTGTGGAGTTAGTGTATCTGACAGAAGCTGAAGCAGCAAAATATTGTAAGTCATATTTCTCTACTTATAGTCCAAGAGTCACTGTTCAGGCCAACGAGAGATTCAGTTTATCGTAAAGAGAAGATATTCCAAGAGTCATTTTTCACTCGGGCCAACGAGAGATTCAGTTTATCGAGAGGAGAAAGGCTATCATAATTTGAATGATTTGTGCTTTTGAAGGAGATCATTAAGGACGATATACTTGCAACAATCTGTGTAAGATTGCTGTTTACATAGGGAGCGGTTGAGAGGAGATAATATAGTCTACAAGGAACAAGGATTTGGACCACTCATCATCAGAGAGAGATATTTTTGTTGCTGCAGTTTTTTTCTTTTATTGATAACAAAATTTTACACGTAATTGAGAAAGGATATAAATATTTTGATTAGGAGAGTTAGAATAGTTTGGGATTTTGAGTTTTCAATTAATATTGTTTGTACCATAAATTTTGATTGTTCACGTACGGAGAACAAAATTTTGAGAATCCTTATATGAGATTTGTTTATTGAAAACTTTTGAGTGTGAATTATTTCATTATTTTTATTTCAATATATAGTGTTAGATCATATGTGTTTTTTATTATTCCGGTATTCTCTGGACCTTACCTTTCACATGTAATAGCATAGATATTGAAGCACGAATTTAACCCTGAGATAAAAGAATTAAAAATTGTGATAGAGTCATAATCATATCATTTAAATAATTTTAATTAATCAAAAAAATTAATTAGCTAATTATTGCTTGGCGCACCAAGACTTTAAATATCACAATAACATATATATATATATATATATATATATATATATATATATATATATATATATATATATATATATATATATATATATATATATATAAGCGGGGATCCTACAGCTTCTGCCGCTTCCCGCATTTCGATCGCCATCTTTTTCTATCTCTCCAGGTGTCTTCATCAATGGCTCTGTCTTTCATGGTTTCCATAACACCTTGTATCCAAGACTTGGCTGGTCTTCCTCGTTTCCTTCTATTACTTGGATTGTATTCCATAGCTCTTTTTGGCCATCTGTTGTCGTCCATCCTCTGTACGTGTCCATACCATATTAACTGTCTAGTTTCTATTCTTTCAGAAGTTGTATGTACTCTATCTGTTTTTCTTCTAATTTCAGAATTAGGTATACGTTCTACTCTTGATATACGGCAAGCTCTTCTTAGGTAGTCCATTTCAACCGTGTCAACTTTTTTCTTTCCTTTTACTGTCATTTGCCAACATTCTGCTCCATATGTAAGAATGGGCTCTACAATTACTTTGTAGATAGTCATTTTAGTTTTCATAGTAGCTTTGTTGGACCAAAGTATCGAATTCAGAATTTGAACACTCTTCCTGCCTTGTTTAACCTCAACTTATTTAACCCAAAATTATTATTACACCCCATCTGGTTGCAACATACACTCATTTTACAAAATATTTAATTTCAAATTTAACACGTGGTTTGATTGTTCCCAACACAACATGGTAAAGTCGTTCAGACTGGCAGTATTAATTAAATAGAATTTTGTTATTCCTAATAATATGCAAATCTACATTTTCAAATAGAAATATTATATTTTAACTATAAACTATTTAAATTTGAAATTGTTAAAGTGTCACAGAAATTATTATACAAACTCACCATTGTTCATGTCGATGTGATGATACTTCTGCTCATGGTATAGAAAAATTGAAATAAGAATAATTTTACTTTACACCGGTTTAAATAGAGAACCTTTTACCTGTTGGTATAACCAATTTCCGGTCCCAACTGTCAGATATTAAAATTACCAACTAACTATTGAATACTTAATGATTCAGTCAATTTTCTTTAATTTATCAATAATTTTATCAACAATGGTTTATTTGCTTATTATTTAAGTTCCAAATTAACATATCAGAACTGGAATAAATATTTGAAAATACTTATACACACCATGACAGATAACTCACACCAACAATTATTTCAAAGAAAGTTTGTAATTTTGTTATACGTTATACATTTTGACTACAAATGTACATATTTAATTTAATTAACAAATAATCACTTAAGTTTGTTCTGTAACTTTGACTAAGCTAAGTAGACACATCAGATTACATCTTTATTTGACGAAGTTTATATTTATTCAAACTTGTAAATTGAATGTAAAGTCACTTAATGTGACTTTACATTATGTATATTAAAAGTAGTTATTTTTGAGACAGTGTATGTCAAAGTTTTTGTTATATTTTAGATCAAGCAAGTGAACTGAATGGAGACTTAGGAAGCAACAGTGATAAAAAATTCGAATGTACAATTTGTCAAAAACAGTTATCTTGTTTAAGTTCCTTAAAGTGCCATTTGGAGAGTCATTCGGGTGTAAAATATATATATGTGATATTTGCAAAAAAGCTTATTCGACTAAGAAGAGTTTAAAGTTGCACATCAACAATCATATTAATTACAACAAATTTAAATGCGACATTTGCTTTAAAGGATTTTGCAGAAACTATGAACTTAAGATTCACTACAGAACACACACACACACACACACACACACACGTCAAAAACCCTATGAATGCAAAAATTTGCTATAAGAGCTTTTGTGTATCAGGCCAGCTTAGAAATCATTTAAGAAAGCATACGGGAGAAACCCCCCATACGTGTCCATATTGTTTTAAGCAATTTAAGCAAAGAGGTGGTTTAACCTCGCACTTGCCATTACACAGTGGTAAAAAGCCATATCAATGTAATATGTGTCATAAGAATTTCTCCTTACCGAGAAATCTCAACATGTAAAAAAAAACCACACTTTGTAAAAACTATTTAAATGTTTTGTTGTGTTTGTAACTTTTTAATTTTTTACTTAACTTTACATATCATGTTAAGTGTGTTGTAAACATTATATTTTTCAACAACTAACTCTTCTTATCTTTATCTTTTTTCTTCTGTCATGACTAATATACAAATATAAACGACAATATTACCAATAAAGCTCAGACAGATAACTGCGTATCTAAAAATGAAACCAAATATTGTTTATTTAGATGAGACCTGGTATGACACTCATGACACTGTGAAAAAAAGTTACGACAAATAATAACAAAAAGCGTTTCAACTCAATACCGCCCAAAAAAGTAAAGAGGATTATAATTTTACACCGCGGTGGAGAAAATGGATGGATCGACGATGCATTATTATTATCTGCAGAACAAATTAAAGGCGCGTCTTTTGGATCATGACGATATGGAAAGTTTATTTTTGAATCATGGTTTGAAAAATCTCTTCTGCCGAAATTACCTAAACATAGTCATTGCCATGGACAACGCATCATATCATTCAAGATTAATGAAAAAACTCCAAATAATAGGTGGAATAAATTACAAATTCAGGAATTTTTATTTACGAAAGATTTGTATTTTGAAGCATCATATACTAAAAAGCAATTGTTGGAGGTTGCTCATAGTAGACAGTATGAAAGGGAATATGTTGTTGACAACAACTGTGCTCGTAGTAATGTGCATACTGTGCTTAGACTACCTCCTTATTATTGTATTGAATATTAAATTAATTAATTAATTAATTAAATTTCTTCCAAACATTTTGCGCATGAGCATACTTCTCATCACTAATATATTCATCACTCAATTTGTTATAGAAATGATCACTTAAAGGCAAAGAAGTTTCCTCTAATTTATCTGTACTGTCAATGTAATCATAGCAAGATACTCCTTTACACGTTAGAAAATTGAATGTATCATCATCTAATTGACTAAATTCTCGTTTTAAAATCTTCTTTTCCGATGTGTCTAAAATTGATGCTAATTCGTCGAGTGAAGCTCCCATAAATCTTAGTGAATCAATAAATCGTAATTTAATTTTATCTTAATTAGTTTTTAATGTAAATGAAATCTATTTTTCTTTATTAATGGGAAGTAAGCTCAAGTGTCCATGTTTGCAAAGATCTATAATCATAAAATGCGAATCGTAACCACTAAAATTGTGGGAAACGTTGGGAAAGACAAACAATTTTTTGAAGTTCAAATTACATGCTTGGTGCGCAAATCCTCGTACTTGTCCCGTAAAGCGATCGTGATCTACAACAATTGTATCTGTAGTCAAAAAGCGTTTCTCACAAATATGGCAAACAGTTGCTTCCTTCGTGCTAGGCTTCTCGACCATAGGTACAATTGTCTTTATTTTGGAATTTACAAATGTGGAAATTTCGCCCATTTCTTTTGCGAACCACTCCAGCAATTTTCACCTCTATAGCTCTTAAAATAAGATAAGCTGTCATCGTAAGCACATTTAAAATAATAACCTGCACTAAAAGGTACATGTTTCTGATATTTTGCTGTTTTACTCAATGTAACATTGGAATCCGTAAAATTATGTAATTGACATTCAAAATCGGCATAAACTATAAACGGAGTTGTTTGTTGGTATGTAAAATTACAAAAAGCCACATGATCATATTTAGGAAAAGTCATTTTGCATTTATTCATATCTGAACACATTTCTTCGTGCTCTATAGTTTGCTTTCACTGCTAAAATAGTTTAAACAACGATCGCAAACATATTTTTTACATGTGTTTTTATTTAATTGTGATTTTACTAATTTTCCCAAATCTTTTATCCAACAATATTGAAGGCGTATTTCAGTCTGATCGTCACCTTCTGGAAGAGCATCGTAATCGTTTAATTTTGGAAAATATTTATCCTGTATTAGGAGCAAATTCACATGCTTTTCCATCTTTTGCGGTGTCAGTCTGGCAGGCACTACTTCATAATAGTTATTTATTGTACAAGACGATAAAATTGTTCTTTGAGAGTATTTTTTAGCGTCGAGACGCTAATTATGCTCGAGAAGATAATGCGATTTTATCGTCGTGTGCAATACAACATTTTTTTCTATAGCAAGACTTCAAGTTTAGGTATAAAATAGAATTTCAAAGAAAATTGTAATTTTTAGCACAAAAATCGCAATTGTGTTGCTCCGTTGCTAGGGATATGAATTACTCTGTCAACAAATGTCAAACAAATGTTACGTTTTGGTTTTTGCGGAGAATATTGTTGCGTTTTGTGTACAAAGTGAATAAATACGAAATGGACGGAAAATAATTGACACAAGAAAATGAAAACCTGCCATCAGATGTAGAAAATGCAGCGTTGGAAGCAGAAAGTTTATTGTTGCCACAAAAATCTAGGATGATGTATGAGAAAGAATACCAGTCTTTTAAAAAGTGGAAAAGCATTAGGAATATCAATGGCGTGAGTGAAAAAATACTTCTGGCGTATTTTTCTGAAAAGTCGAAGAAAGCAATGCCATCGTCATTATGGTCGTATTATTCGATGCTGAAGCATACGTTGTTGGTGAATGAAAATTGTGATATTTCTAAATTCAGCAAGTTAACCCCCTTACTAAAAAAACCTGAGTGGAGGATACAAAGCTAAAAAGTCCAAAATCCTGGAGTCAGATGACATTATTAAATTTCTGACAGAAGCTGCTGATGACGTCTACTTGTTGATGAAGGTTATTGCGATTTTTTGTGTGCATGGAGCGACTAGGTCCGATGAATTGTACAAGTTAGAAGTGTTTAACGTGGACAACTGAAAATCGGTGATAATCGCTTCATTATCTGATACTAAAACCAAGCAAGAAAGATCGTTTTGTATTACTGACAATGTGGACTGAGTTTCTTGGAAATTATGAGAAAGTATATTGCCTTGCGGCCCAAAAAACGTACCTCACAGTAAGGTTTTTGTAAATTACGGACAGCAAAAGTGCACTAATCAACCGGTGGGGATTAACACTATATATAATATCCCCAAGAAGATTGCAGATTTTTTGAAACTTGCAAATTCAGAAATGTACACGGGGCATTGTTTCCGTCGTTCTTCAGCTACTATATTCGCAAATTCTGGAGCTGATCTAGTAAAAGTTAAACGTTTAGGTGGATGGAAATTGTCATCTGTTGCAGAATCTTACATTGAAGAGTCAATGAGCAATAAGATTGCTGTATCCAAGTGTATACTTGGCGGACCAGAAAATCAATCCAGTACCTCGAATCAAGTGTTTAAGCAAACGAGTACAAGTTGTGATGCTCCAAAAATAGATATTTCTAATAATGTTAATTGTAAAATTTCAGTTGTTTTTAATCCTTAATGTGTTTGAATTTGTAAATTTTATTGAATAAAAAAAAGTTAAAACATTTTATCTACTCTTGCTGTTAAAGTGTCACTTTATCTACCCTTGCGGTTAAAGTGATACTTTATCTACTCAAAACAGTTGTTATAGCAACACTTTAACATTAGCTATAGAAAAAAATTGTTTCTCCTTAACTACATTTAATTCTAATACAAAAACATTGACTGATATGGCGTTTAATTTTTCAAATTTTGAAATTTTGTTTAATGGCATTGGGCTGTCTAATTTGTCCGTTTGCAAGATAAAAGAATAATGCGGATATTTGGACACTCTCTGAGCATCTTTGTTAACATTACACAAGGCACTAACTATTGACCAATAAAAGCATGCCTGATCGAAATTGCGAACATTAATACAAGCATTTTTATTACTAATCTCTTTTGGCAAGTCAATGAAGGATGAGCCGTTTCCCATTTGGACTTTATTAATATTAACCTCCAATGAAATTACTATAGATAGCGCAGCCCCTGACTCTTTTTCTGCAAATTCAAACAACTTTGTATAAATTTCATATTTAACGTTTTCTTCAAAACAAAGATGTAAATCAGTCGATGTATCTATAATAACATTTTTAGTATTATATAAATATTTTAAATCTAAACTTTCGCTATCACTCGATTTTTTAATGAATTCACCGCAAAATGCAGTGTTGACTTTAAGCATTTTATTTGTTTTCTAAATAATTTTAATTTTTCTACTAAAAATTGTAAAAGCATCAGCCAAAAACATTCCTACCTCCTTATGACATAAATTTACTATTACCCCGGTTTTAATTCGACTAGCAAAACACGAAATGACATTTTCCCTTTTAACTCTATTGCGTATTTTTGAACTAAGCCCCAACCCATACCACATGCTTATTATTAAAATTTAAAATAATTTTCCTAAAATGCTTAAAATGTCCTATGCTAGTTTGCAATTTTCTAACTGTTTCAACGGATAGTTTATTGTCTTTAATTACTTTATTACATCTCCAAATTTGACTATTTAACCGTCTTATCCAAATTTTACGATCTCTTTCAGTGAATTTATCAAAAATTATTTTACGAAGCTTTTAAATAATGTGAAGTAAATCATCAGACTGTTTAATCACTTGTTTATGCATGGCTATGGATACTCAAAAGAAAGAAGCTTAGGCTTAGGCTTTAACTGTGAAGGTAATCTTCAATTTTAGTGTTGGCTATTGCATCAAATACGATTGCTTGATTTCTTGACAGAAAAACACTAGTGGTTGGTTGTCTGGTTACGGAAGAGTAACTTTTAGGTTGTAGAGGTTGTTGCTCGAACTTTATATAGTTTGTCGTAGCCAACTTCACCTTTCTTCGATTCAAGACTGTTATCATTTATATGAATATATCCCAGTAACCAACTGTATTAATTGCGAGACATATAAGATGTAATAAAACCATCACGTAGATCTGTCCTCGAAGACCAATAATCCTTGTAGCTTCAAGTGTCTAAAAAGTTATTAACACAGCAAATATTTATCGACACCAAACTTTTAAACTTAATTTTTAAAGACATTCAACCTTTCTACATACCGGAAGATGAGGGTTTTCGAGAATTTTGTGACGCTGTCGGTTATACTTTGCCCAATAGAAAAACACTAAGATTTGGAGACTAAATAAAACTAAAGAAATTATGGCAACCGTCCAAAACGTTAACAATAACTACTGATATGTGATCGTCACGGAATTGTGATAGTTTTATGGAAGTAGCAGCTCATTTTATAAACGTTAAGTTTGAATTAAAGTCAATCCTTTTGGAAATTTCTCTGTTCAAGTGATCTCACACAAGTGTTAACTTAGTAAATAAACTACAACATGTTACAGTGATTTAAGTTGGCTGAAATCCCTTAGGTGGTGGTCAACAGTCTCCTCCCTGCAATCAGGTACGTAACACCAAAATGAAGTGAGGCTGTTATTTTTCAGACTTACTATTATTTTGGAGAGTTAAGTGTGTTTGTGACAGTTTCTTTAAACGATGCCGTTAGAAAGTAATAGAAAGACTATTTCTGTTATTATTGGACACTCTCGTGAAATCATATTTAACCCTCCGTTAGTCGCTATCGGTGTCACACACCGACCACACAATTATTCATTCGGGATTTACAAATAACTGTTATTTTTCTATCGCCACTTTCTGTACCTCTCCCTATCAACCAAACTCGTGTTAGTGTACATTCTTACCTGCCTGGGTACAGTTGTGCGAGTTTTATAGTTATTTTCGGTGCGAGACTCCGTAGCGACTAAGAGTGTAGCTATTATTTGTTGGCATAATTTGCAGATCAGGTAAATATTTAGCATCTTGTTATTGCATTTTATCTGTAAGCTTTTGTCAATTCTTATTTATAGGTGTCCTTTGAAGCCGAACAAAAATGCTTGTTGGAATTATGGGAAATGGTTTCTACCGACGATGAAAATTATTTTGACGATGAGGGAAGTGAAAACGAAATCGATCAAATTGAGGAATGTGATGGCGGAAGTGAATCTGAACAAGATGTGACAGACGAGGAAGAAGAAAGTGGAAGTAATACCTTAGCGTTTATTGGAAAAATGGAGTTATCACATGGAAAAAGGCTATTCCACCGAGAAATGTTAGAACAAGACTAGAAAATGACGTAGTACGTTTGCCGATGTCTAGATTACCTACACGTGACTTGAAGACTCCCAGTGATATTTGGAAATATTTTGTGAATAACGCTATATTAGAAATTATTGTGGAAACTACGAACAACTATATAGACTCAATAAGAAATAACTTTGTTCGTGATCGGGATGCTAGACACACTGATGTATTAGAAGTGCAGGCCTCAATAGGACTGATTTATTACGCAGCACGTCTGAAAGGTAATCGTGTGAATCCAGATGAGTTTTGGAACACTGATGGATCAAGGATAGAAATGTTCTGCCTGACTATGTCGCTCCCACGATTTAAATTTCTCCTTTGGTGTATGCGATTCGATGACAAATCAACTCGTGAAAACCGACTAAAGGAAGAAAAGTTGGCCCCTATACGAAGTTTTTTCGACACTTTCGTAACTCATTGTAGAAGTGGATACAGTCTTTCCGAATATGTCACCATTGATGGGATGTTACCAGGATTTAGGGATAAGTGTCGATTTCGTCAGTATATCCCATCAAAACCGAACAAGTACGTCATACAAATTTTTGCACTCTCTGATGCTAAAATGTTTTATACGGCTATTTTAGAGGTATATGTTTGGCCACCAACATGAAGGACGTTTTCAAGTTATTAACAGACCTAGTGATGTTGTTCAACGGCTATGTGAACCTATTTATGATTCAGGCCGGAATCTAACAATTGATAACTGGTTTACAAGTATCGAGTTGGTGAACAAGTTATACGAGAAGAAAATTACAGCAGTGGGAACCATTAGGAAGAATAAAAGAGAATTGCCGTTTGAATTCACAAAACCAAAGCATCCTATAAATTCAAGTATGTTTGGTTTTAATCAACATATTTTAATAGTTTCTCATATTTAAAAAAAAAATAAAAAGGTATTGCTTATAGTAGGGGTAATCAAAATAAACCACAAATTATCGCCCTATACGATTTAACAAAAATAAGAGTCGAAATGGTAGTACTAACTACAACTGTTCAAGAAGCACAAACCGTTGGCCAATGGTTATATTATGTACTATATTGAATATATCTGGCATTAATTCAATGGTTATCTTCAATGCAAACGATAAGATTGAGAAAAGTGTGAAACGACGTGATTTTCTAAGAAACCTTACAAATGAGCTTATATATCTCTATTTAAAAGTAAACTTACTACTGCAAATCTGCCAGTTAGTCTCAAATGCCGAATTCGCAAAATTTGCGGCATCACAGATGTAACTTCTCCAATTTCAGAAAGAAATCAAACAAAGGATCGTTGTTCATTTTGTACTACCAAAAAGAACTTTTCATGCATAAAATGCAAAAAATTCATGTGCCTTGAACATATTCATGTAATATGTCAGCTTTACCTGAGTGACGCTACAACATAAAATGTCTCACTAAATCAAGCTTACTTTATAAAAAAAATTTTGTTAAAATCCTTTATAAAAGGTATATAAATTAAAAAACCCAAACGGGCTATTTTAATTTTAACTCGTTCACTGCCGATCACGCAGCGTTGGCGTGATGCGGCTCATTGCCGAGAGGCCGATCGCTCATAAGCTGCGTGATACGCATTTCTCTCTTTATTGTTGTCTGTAAGCGTCGGCTCATTTAATAATCAGTCTATCTTGTGTCGGCTTGTAGGCAAGGTGTATACAAATTGTTGTGCGGTCGCAGATTTAAATTTTCACGTAATTTCGATACCATTAAAAAGTTTGAAAATATGGATACTCGTGATTTGCCAGGCCCTTCTGGTGAACAGAAAAGACGAAAAATTACATTTAAAAATCCAAACAAACTAACTGAGGAAGAAATGTTAGCTTATGCGGCGCTTTCAGATTCGGAAGATAGTTTAGACTTAGACAATAATTCTAGTGATGATGAGCTGTATCAAGTAAGTGAAAGTGGAGATAGTAATAATGAAGATGCGTTTGAAAGAGAGAATTTACCAATATTAACTGAGCGTACCGTTCCTGTGGTAAATGATATAATATGGACTGATCCTCCCTTAGTGAATCGGCGGCAGCTTCCCTTTCTAGGAAATCCAAGTTTGAAGAAACAGCCGACAGGAAATAATCCAATAGACTATTTCAACATGCTGGTAGACCATAAATTTTATGATTTGATTGTGGAAGAATCAAATTTGTATGCCGAAGAGATATTTCTTGCTAGTGGTACAGTTCGACCAAGAATATCGGAGTGGAAGACGCTTACCGCAGAAGAATTGCGTGTTTTTCTTGGACTAATTCTGCATATGGATACCATAAGAACTAATCGTATACAGGATTATTGGAGAAAACATCGACTATTTAATTTGAAATGTTTTTCGGAATATATGGGCCGAAATCGTTTCATGCTGATTCTGAGATGCATGCACTTCGCAAGGAATCCTGCTGTGGGAAACGTTCATCCAATAGATAGATTATATAAAATCAGACCCATTATTGACTATTTTAATGAAAAAATGATGGAGGTAAGTTTCCTCTTTTTTACCAGTAGACAAATATTCTATATATTGTATCTTTCAGGTCTACTCTCCATGTAAGGAGCTATCAATTGATGAGTCTATGTTATCATGGAGAGGTCGTTTGAGTTTTCGCCAGTACTTGCCTAAAGACATAAATATGGAATTAAATTTTATGTCTTGGCAGAACCAAATGTTCTTACTATGAAGCTTATGATTTATGCAGGTGCTAATGATGTGACGAGTGGTGTTGGTCATGCTGCTACTGTCGTTTTACAATTAATGCATGACCATTTGGATAAGGGGCATTCGTTGTTCCTAGACAATTTTTATAATAGTCATTCTCTGGCATCAACTCTGCTTCAAAGAAAAACTTTTTGTACAGGAACTCTTCGAATGAACCGGAAAGGAAACTGTGTTGATGTTATGAAAAAAAAAGTGCGTAGGGGTGAAGTAGTAGAAAAATGCGATGAAGTAAATGGCATCGTTATGGGCAAATGGTGCGATAAGCGGGACGTGACATTTATAAGCACAGAATTTAGCAGTACTTTTGTGGAAGTGACGAGGAAACTAGGTGAGGTGGTATCAAAACCACAAGCAATTGTGGAATATAATAAGTATATGTCGGGAGTAGATCGTAAAGACCAAATGCTCTCATATAATTCGTGTGATCGAAAAACTTTGCGTTGGTATAAAAAAGCCGGCATACACGTGTTACAAATACTTTTGTTAAATTCGTGGTTTTTATATAATAGTATAGTATATATAAGTATTCGGGCAACAGGATCAGTTTTTATGAATTTCGAATAAATATCGACGGTTGAAAGGCAAAAGTTACCAAACGCCAATTTGGGCGATATTGAGTTATATATATCATTGGAATCAGAAAATTTTTCTGCGTCGATTGGTTCTATCCTCATGTGGCTACGATGAATTTTTTGTCGCTTGGTAACTTAAAATAATCGACATTTTTAACAATTTTCGGCGACCAAGCGACTAGAATTTTGTAAATTTAAGAACAACTTTTTGTTTTTTTCATTTGGTACCTCTTCCATTTTAATCATTTACAATTAGTAAGTTTTTATTAGATTTCATTTTAAATGTTTGGGCGCCTAGTGATTTTTTACAAACACTATCTAAAGTTTTAATTTGCTTAAGAAATTTTACTCGACCCAAAAATATTTTTTTTATCACTTATTACTTTTTTTCGCACACTAATTGAATAACATTTTTTATTTAGTTAATTATATCGAGATGTAACTTTCTTAAACAAGATGAATAGATCTTTCTTTCTACCGAAAATAGGTCGAAGTTGTCGCTTGGTAATATTTTACCTGCCGTTTTTTTATGTTTTTTTTGCTTAGATGTAATAACATTTCTTAAAAGGGAAATTTTACAAGATTTCACGTAATCTGTTTCGCTGCGCCGTTTAGACGGGCTCCAAACCATAGTTTGATTTATAGATAACAGAATACCCATCAGTGTGCTTCGAATTGTGCAACAGTTAAAATCGATATTTTTTACGATTGGGTATTACTAAATCTTAGAACTTTGGAATAAAGAAATTAATAAGCAATTATATTTTGGAATCAACAGTGTTGTTTTCTTCATATTTATAATGGAGAGTAAAAAACGGACACATAATATCCTAAACCTAGCTTTGGCAAGCGCAGGGACATCTACCAAAGGTTTACCTTCGGTAAGTACATGTGTTTATTATATTTTAGTGTTTCTAATACTATATTAGTGTTTGGTGTTACTAACTTCTTCTTTAAGTGCCATATCCTAATCTGAGGTTGGATATCATCATCGCTATCTTTACTATATCGACCGCTGCTCTGAAGAGTTATATAGAACTGCATTTAAACCAGTCACTTAAATTCTTCAACCATGCCACTCTCCTTCTTCTTATACTCATTCCGCCTCTTATGTTTCCCTGTATTTCAGTCTTAGTATTTCATATCACTTTCTCCTCATATTGTGTGCCATAGATATTGTAACTTTCTTATTTTTATTGTGTTTATTATTTCGCATTCTTTTTTCTATGTCCATGCTAATCTAAGCATCCTTCGGTAACACGACATTTCAGATGACTCTAGCTTATTTATGTGTTCTTGGTTTAATGTCCAGCTTTCAAGTCTATATTGCAGTATCGAAAACACGTAGCATCTCAAAGCTCTTAGTCCCAGTTCTAAGCTAAGGTCTTTGTTGCAGAAAACTGTTTTAATTTTTACAAATGCATTTCTTGCTATGTCTATCCTGCTCCTTATTTCTTTTGTTTGATCATTTTTTTCCGAAATACAGGTACCTAAGTATTTGTGTTTATCAACCCTTTCTATCAGTATATTTTCCAAATGTATGCTCGGTTGTATGTTTGTTTTCTTAGTTATTATCATGTATTTGATCTTTTTTATTGGTTACTAACTACATACAGGGTGTTTCATTGGGAAAATAACATACGTTAACTGTAGAAAGATGCGGTCTCAAAAATACCATGCTTAATGGGTCTGACTTCATTACTGACATAACAAAGATACTGAGTGTTTTATCTATCTTGCCATTTTCTTGTTTGGTCCATAACTTCTTAATCACACTGTATATTTATTTTATATTTGGCACGCAAATATTCTTTAATGAGTACAATCAATTAACTTATTTACAATTGTAAAAAATCCAGGTCCGGATTAAAAAATATTGAAAAAATGTTTCGATCCAAAAACAACACCCTGTACATTAAATTAAATATACACTGTGGTTAAAAAGTCATGAACCAAACAAGAAAATGACAAAATAGATAAAACAATCGGTATCTTTGTTATTAATGAAGTCAGACCAATTAAGTATGGTATTTTTGAGACCGCCTAAGTGTCCTTTTTCTTCAGTTAACGTAATGTTACTTTCCCAAAGAAACACCCTGCATAACTAATTACGATTTTATTTTCAGAGTGAGACCGTATCTGACGATAATCTTTCAATGACGTTAACTGGGAGTCCTACAGCTGACGATAAAATCGATATCATTGGTCCAATAACTGAAAATTTTTTGATAGATGAGGTATTCGCTGGACCATCTGGGCCTGTTCTAGAACTTGTAACTGAAAATCAACACGAAGATCAGAAGGGAGCTCCACCAGATGATTATTCGCTAGTTCAAATTGGAATTCCAGAAAATGAGCCAACAGACAATAACCCTAAAGGTATATTAGATATGTCAGAAATGAATACTTTTCCTAATGTTCAAATAAGTGCTGAATCTACTAACTCTACAACAATGGGAGATTTTCAGGCTGGTGGATCTGAGTGTATTAAGTCTAAAACCGGTCGTAAACGTAAGTTCAAATCTGATAAAATGTATATTGATTATCTATCGGATGACGATTTTTCTACATTTGTTGATTGTGGTGAAAGTTCAAATTCAGAAGAATGGTCAGGAGTCACATTTTCTTCTGATGATGAGGTATCGCCAAATACACGAAAAACAAAGAAAACTAAGTCTAAATGTAAACCAAAAGTGTGCAACAATAGTTTTACTGACATTCATGAAGATACGGTAGCAGAAAAGGGTTTCAGAATGAAGAAAAAAAATTCGAGAAAAGAGCTTTCACAGAAAAGAGCATCCGGACAACAATATGAACGAAAAGATGGCAAGATTATTGAACCCAAATCTGTTGAACCAAACCCTTGCATTGGGAAAAGATGCGGAAACAACTGTGAAAATATAGATACTGAAAAAAGACAAAAAGTATTTGATCATTTTTGGGGACTCTGTGCTAATCGTCGAAGAGATTGGTTAGTTAGCGTAAGTCAAAAAAAAGATATTAAACGTAAACGGACCGATACTGTTAAACGAGAAGCAACCTATAAGTATCATATAAATGAAGGAGAAAGAAGAAGAGTTGTTTGCTTGCAATTCTTATCGGCCACGCTAAACATATCGTCAAAATCTATTTACCACACTGTTAAGAACTCTACTTGGGGTTGCGCAAAAAAGGATTTACGTGGAAAACACCTACCTCCGAATAAAACGAAACCAGCTACCATACAATCAGTGTACAACTTCATCAAAAGTTTACCAGCAGTACCATCTCATTATTGTCGACACGATTCTACAAGAGTGTATTTATTACACGAACATAAAAATATTACTAATCTCTACCGAACATACAAAAAACAATCAGAAGAAAATGGTACCGATTTTGTAAGTGAGAGGGTATATCGTAGAATATTTACTGAGGAGTTTAATATAGGATTCCATATTCCCAAAAAAGATAAATGTTTAAAGTGCTTAAAATTCGAACAGGAAAATATTTCAGACCCAATAAAGGCAAAAGAAAAATCTGACCATGAAGTTGAGAAAAATGAGAGTTACAACCGCTTTTCTACACACAAAAACATACACAAAACAGACCCTAATACACTTTGTGTGAGTTTTGATTTGGAGAAAGTCTTAAACACTCCACATGGTGATTCAATGCTCTTATATTATTCACGAAAATTGGCAGTGTATAATTTATGCTTTTATGAAAACGGAACGCGAGAAGTTTTTTGTTATTACTGGGATGAAAGTCACGGCAAAAGGGGTGCGAACGAGATATCCACCATTCTCAATAGGTACATTATGAAGGTTGACCAAAGGGGTAACATCAAAAATTTACTTCTTTATTGCGATTGTTGCCCTGGACAAAATCGGAATCGGGTGGTTTTGACAATGTTACACTCCACTTTGCAACAGTGTAAAAATTTAGAAACAATTCAGATCAATTACTTACTTACAGGCCACACGTATATGCCAGTAGACAGTGTCCATGCTGTCATTGAAGCAAACCTAAAGAATACTATTATTTACACACCATCTCAATGGTATACAGTGTTCAGCACAGCACGAAAGGATCCCTTTCCTTATAACGTTGAAAAACTCACTTTTGAAGATTTTTATAAGTGGGATTCTATGTCTGACAAGTACTTTAAAGGTAATCTCACTGGGAAAATCAGTAAAATAAGAATAGTAACTTTTAAAAAAAGCGATCCCTTGAATGTTACAGTAAAATATTCAATGAATAAATCTGCTCAATCGAGTAAGGTTGAATTACAATTGAGGACCAAAGTACCTCTAATGGCATGCTATCAATCACGGCTACCGATAACAAAGGCCAAATATAACGATCTCATTAAACTTTGTAAAGAAAAAGTGATTCCCGGGCATTTCCAGAACGAATTCACTGATCTACCTTATTCCGAAAATATAAAAGATACTTTACCAGAATCAGATATCGAAGACGTTGAACCTGATGATGCTCAAAACTTATTGTAACTTTTTAAAAAATTCAAGAATGTTCTGATAATAGATATGATGTTTAAATGTTTAAATGAAAAATTTTTTGTTTTAAATGAAAAATGTTTAAATGTTTAAATGAAAATAGATATGATGTTTAAATGTGTCTTTCATACGTAGTTCTAATGTAACTAATTAAAAACCTTATTAGATACTATTCTTTATCCACGGTTAATTTTGATCATTTATAGAATCTAAGATACCACTGAAAATTGTGACTCCAAACTTAAAAATAATTGTAATATCCATTTTTTATTTGTATTTTTACATTAGATTTATCTTTTTAATTGCTGGGTACAATATATATTTCAATAAACTACTAAAAAAATAAATTATTTTATTTTATTTACTTCCTTCTTAACCTCTTATAGACCAGCTTCCTACTTATAGAACTCTGAAAATTTTATTGTTTAAATTTAAAGAAAAAGTTTACCCTGTATATTTTTGGCTTTGTCTATAAATAGCTTCAAATTATAGATTTTGTTTGATTATAAAATCCATTCAATAAAAACATTCCACAAATTTGCTGACGTTATCTTCAGTTTCACATACTAATTAATAAATTTCGTTCTCACAGTTTTTTATCTTTCAATGGGTTATGTCGAGTAAGGATTATTAAAACCAGAAGTCATAAATAAATCTGGGAAATACACACTGCTGAATCGTCACCTTAAAGTATCATTTTACTGTTGTATAAATAGGTCAATGGTATTATTTACTTAATATCTTAACATTTGCAAAGTGGTAAGTATGCCTAGAAATCAGTAATATTTCGAATGAGAAATTTATTATACATGCATGTCGTATAGATAAAGACGACGCGATTCAAAGTAAGATCTGTTAGTAATATAATAATTACTTGTATATTATACTTTTTAGTTTTCTAGTTGAACCATCTTACTCGTTATAAAACATGAATGATTTTCGGATAGGTCTTATTTCCGAAAATACAGTCAAACGTGTATCAAGTTTAGTCAATTTTACTAGGTTCCGATAATAAAAATTAGTCACCTTCAGTATTTTTTTCCAGTTGAAGGTACAAAAATATAGTGGGTTGGTAACTTTTTACTGGTTGCGATTTAGCAGAAAATATTACTAACCGACACTATTTCATAAACTATTAAAAAAATAGATAGTCTACAAAGGGCAGTTTATAAAGTATCTAAACTGCATTTAAAGTTCGTTGGAATTATGCAAATATAACCACTAAATCAGGTTTTATGAATTTTTTTCAAAATTTTCAAACTTTAAACCGCTCTACTGTAAAGTTAGCCAAATGTCGCTTGGTCATTTTTGCCTTTCAGCCGTCGATATTATTGATATTTTATTGCCAAAACCGAGTGCAATAATTCCACAACCAGCAAGTGCCCCTGTTCACCTTCCATCAGAACTTCCTAAATCTGATGGAAAGGTTCAACGTAAAGATTGTAGGATTTGCAGAAACATAAGCAAAATTAGAAAGATGACTAAATATTGCTGCAATATTTGAAATGGCAATCCAGGGCTGTGTTTCGAGCCGTGATTTAAAATTTGGCATGAACAGTAGATGAGCGAAATTATTTCTTTTTTATTTACACATAAAACATTTGCAATTTGTTATTATGAAGCAAATCTTTGGATTATAAGCATAAAATTTTAATTTTGTTATGATTCTATTGATGATTCTATAGAGTAATCATGTTCTTTCTTTGGAAAAATATATATTTTTTTATTTAATGATAATACTTTGTTCAATTTATTATTTTTACTCACGAAAAGAAAATTATTTATTATCACACAACATGTGCGTGATCGGCCGCTACGATTTCATACAACTTACCAGGCCGATCACGCACCATATACGTGTCAGCTATTTTGGCCGCCACGTTTTCCAATTCATGTTAAGAATCGATAATCTGATATTTGTATACCAGAATAACCTGATTTGGATGCATATAAGCCAATCGGCTCCTAACAGATGATCACAAACTAAAGGCGGCAGTGAACGTGTTAACTTATTCAAATTTTTAAATATTGCTGGCTTCTGTCATATTTAGACACAGACATTAAGTTACACTGACTGCTTTCTTCGGACTTCCGCCCTAACATGTCAATTTTGTCATTGAAATCAGTTGCTATCATCAAGTCCGCGTAGACACTTCGTCTCAGAAGCGGGAGCACGCAAAATAAAATTCTATTTTAGTGACGTCACGTTGCCTAGCAACCAGTACGCCTCGTTTTGAAACGATAATTTGGTAGCATGCCGTATCGAAATTACCTTTACCGCTTTCCATAACAACCTTATAAAATTGTAACGTTATAAACGTCACATCTCTATTAATTTATATTTAAATAATTATTTCATTCTAATTTGTTTATTAATTTATTAATTTCTTTATCTTTAGTTTAATTTTTACTATTTTTTTATTCATAAAAATAGTTGGCGCCCACAAAATGTTTTTTCTTTTCTTCCTCTGTCTTTATTTTCTCTCTTTCTGTCCCATAGAATTAATATTTGCCCTCTCACTTTTGTTCGGCAGACTATTCTGTTCTGTGTTGACTGACAAGCTAGTTTCATGATATCTATACCAACATTCTATGACATCTGTGCTAACTTCATTCAGTCTCCCACTTTCTGTCAAAACAACTTTTCTGTAGTGGGATTATTTTTTGCCTCTTTTTGAAATTTATAAAAGAAGGCAAAAATTATTATAAGACTCATTTTTATGGTCTACAACTTCTCTTGGGGTAAGTACTTTCATTGTGATATTTATTCTATAATCCTGACCACATTTCCAATATTTGTAACCTTACTTTCTTTCGAAAGCACATTTTCTTTTGATATATGCATTAGGACTCTTTAACAGAATTTAACTAAGTAGTAACATTCATATTTCATTTTATCCTTGCCATACGCTATTTGTTTAAGTGTAATTTTGTAAGATGGCAAGGAAGTTAAACCTTTCTTTTTGATGTGTTTCTAATGCATGTTGTTTCTTATCCTTTTAGTTTATTGGACATATCAAAACCTTATTGGTCCACTGGACAGTTTATTGTAGATATCAAAACTTTATTGGTTTACTGGATATTTTATTGGGTTTGTTGGACACATCAAAACTTAATTGGAGTTGTTGAATTTATTGGTTTATTGGACACCAAAACTTAGGACATACAGCCACGTGTGACTGCAGCTCTCTCTCCAGATTCCACAACTTCTAATTGGAGGATCCAACAGCTAGAGCACACAAGCCGCCCATCGAAGCAATAAGTAACACTTATAACTGTTAAGCTTTGGCAGGGTTAATTATTTTTTTTTTATTGATTTAAATAAATATGATTGGTTAAAATTTGTCTTATTTGCTATCAAATGAGAACTCAGGTTCAATCCCTAGTTTAAGACAAGACGAACTCACCCTTGAGATACTGAGCTAGGCAAGGTATAGACGATAAGCTCCCATGGTTGATTGAGGTATTATTTTTACAATAGTATTTCAATTCTCTTTGGTAGTCTTATCGTTACACATTGGCGCCCAACCGTACTTGTTTTATTCGAGGAATTGTGCTCTGGGTTTTTGGTTTGGTGGCAAATAACAAACTTTAATAAATACTTAATTATTTATTTTTTTTTGTGTGTTCATATTATCAGTATTTGCAGTTAATTTTAATATTTCCATATTTTTGACTGTTTACCATTAAAAAAAGTATTACCATTTTTTATATATTTCAGCATATATTTTATACTCAGATATTTTTATATGTTTTTTTTTTGATGGTAGGTACTTTTATACTGTTGTAAGTGGTTTGTTTTTTATTAACTTAACCAGTTTTTGTGGATAGTGTATTTTAATTACTTTCTTAATTTTTTAAATTATTTCTTCAAGATGCTACCTAAACATTTAAAGACAGATGAATTATCATATGAAATTCTTATTAGGAATGTCTCTGTCCCAAATACAGTAGAGGAAAAACGAAAGATCCTTGCTGGACTTCTTTCTCAAGAAGCCAGTAACCGTAGTTTTTCTGATATTTCTATTAATTTATCTTTTGATGTTGATTACCAACAAGCTTTAGCTTCCTATTCTGACCTATTAAGTCTTATATCTGATTATTCAGGTACAAAATCTGATAGTAGATTCAAAGCTTTCAGTTCTCGTTTAACTCATTTGTCTGGTAGAATCTCCCGTCTACAGCCAACTTCTGTAGACGAAGAAAAATTAAAAAAAGCTATCCGCTATGATTTGTTGAAATTAGAAGGTACTTTGTCTGACATTGTAGATCAACCTGATATGGTAGACCAACCTGGTGCTTCTACTCCTGATAGAGTAAACCTCGATTATTCTCAATCTTCAGTCTCACCTGTTAAGTCTGTTCCTGTTTATAAATGGGGTATTAAAAAATTTTCTGGTAAAGAACCTCTAATTCCATTTCTCGAACAGATTGAAACTTTAAAGTTTTCTATTCTAGGAACTGCACTGATGAAGATTTATTCATCTCTGCAGGAGACCTATTTGAAGGTGCTGCTTTTACTTGGTGGCATAATCACTTTACAAAAAAATCTTTTAATTCTTGGTCTGAATTAGTTGCTTCCTTAAAGGAAACTTATTTACCTTACAATTATGAAAGAAATTTGTGGGAACAAATACGTTCTACAAAACACTCTTTCAAACAACCTGTCTCTGCATATATTTCTTATATGGAGTCTTTGATGCTCCGGTCTTCAAAATCTATTCCTGAGTGTGAAAAAGTAGATGAAATCATTAATGGTCTTCTTCCTGATTATGTCAAGGCTCTTGCTTTCCAGGATGTGGAATCAGTTGCAGACCTTACAAAGTATTGTAAGAGATTTGAAGCTGCTCTTACTATTTCGTCTCGCAGTAAATTTTCTGTTGAGTCTCTTTCTTCTTCTGCTACATGTTGGAACTGCAACATGACAGGCCATATTTTTCAAGTATGTAATAAACCCAAGAGAAAGTTTTGTCATGGTTGTGGGTTTAAGAATATTACCACAAATGAATGTAGCAGATGTTCAAAAAACGGTTTGAAAGAACATTCCAGGGAAAACTTTCCAGGGACATTCAAACAACCCAAGTCAGTGAATGTGTCTAAGAAAGTTATACCTAAAACTACTTCTTTTATATCTAATGATAATTTAAGCACTTTTTCTTCAGTACAATCTGAAACTTTACCTTCTTCTAGTACTTCTGTTCTTTCTAGTGGTCCTTTAAATTCTAAGGTACATTTAAATTCTACTTCATTATTAGATGTTCATACTAATGATAATAGACCATATATTTCTATTTCTGTAGGTAGTGAAACAATCTCTGCACTTCTTGATACTGGCAGTAATGTTAGTATTATTGGTTTTCCTTCTTTATTTTTACTTAAAAAACTCAAATTAGCACTTAATTATGATGTTTCAAGTCAACTCACTACTGCTGATGGAAACATTCAGAGTATTTTAGGATATGTTTGGTTACCTGTTACTTTATTGAGTAAAACTCAATCACTTAAAGTGTTAATAGTTCCTTCTATTTCACATAAGATGATATTAGGTATGGATTTTATTCGTTTGTTTCAACTTTGTTTGGATTTCTCAAATTTTTCATTTAAGGCTACAGATTTATCTACTTGTGTAGTAAATACTGTTAGTAGTGCTGAAAATCCTGACATTCAGCAGTCACAACTTAACTCTGTTCATCGTAGTGATTCTGTAAATGTAGTAACTGACTCTCTTTCAAGAATTCCTGAAGTATCTCAAGTTTCTCTCTTGAATTTATCTAATTTAAAAACAGATGCTTGGTATAGGAATATGATAGGGAAAGTTACAGTAAACCCTAACTTATATCCTGCTTTTAAGGTTCAGGATGATGGTCTTTATAAATATGTTTTTTCTAGCTCAAAGTTTTCTGATTCTTCTCCAGAATGGAAAATTTTTGTTCCTTCTCCACATAGGAAGGAAATTTTGCAAATTTATCATGATGATCCTACAGCTGCTCATTTAGGTGTCTTTAAAACCCTTTCTAGGATTTCAGAATTGTATTACTGGCCTAAAATGAGATCTTTTGTTGTGAACTATGTTCATAAATGTAAAGTTTGTGCTTCTTGCAAGCCTTTAGAGAATATTTCTCCTGTCTTTAATGAAGTTCAGAAGAGAATAGGTCACTCTTACAATACCAACACTAATTGCTACAATTTACGTAGACATGATGTAAAATTTCATGTAAGTGCTAAAGTCCGGAAGAAAAATAATATCCTTTCAAAAGCTGTGGATGATTTTTCTGCTAAATTAGCTCCCAAATTTATTCCCTGTATTATACATAAAGTTTTATCTCCTTTAGTATATAATCTTAAGGATCTAGATGGTAAAGACCTTGGTAATTTTCATGTGCAAGATATTAAGTTAGATGTTACTGATTCTAGTGATGATGAGTCTCAATAATGTTGTATAATATGGTAAAGCATTATCTTTTATTATTTTATTTCTTTATATTTTGGTATTTCTGTAGTTATGATAAACATATTAATCTTATTTATTTGACATTACCCTAACTGTTTATATATTTCTATTATTTTACTTTGGGTAATTGTTTTTGATTTTGATACAATTAAAAGCCTCATCCAGCACTTTATGTATGACAACATGGTTAGTTGCATACATGGTGTTTTAGTTTTCCTAGGATACATATATCCTAAGGAGATTTTGGGCCAGATTATATGAATCTGTGTTCCTTTTTGGTCTTTTAGAGACAATTAATATACCGTAGTAGGTATATATATTTTTTTTGGATGATGTGTTTTTTTTCTTATTTGTTTTGGAGTTAAAATAATTCTATGCATCTACTTTTAGAAATCTGGTGTAGAATTATGGCGCTTTGAAGTTTGATTGTAGTATACCTACTTTCACTTGTTTTCTTCTATTTTTGTAAACTATATTTATGCAGTACTTTATTCTTTTGTGTAGATCCCTGGTTTATATTTAGTGAGAATAACATTTCTTATGTATCATTATCTTATTTTCATTATTAACTTACTCTTAGTCTTCTAAGACTTGTTTTATGCAGTTACTATATCTCTTTTGTGTAGAACTTTGTCTTATTTGACATATCAAGTAAAGTTTATATGTATTTTTGAGTTGTTTATCAATAATTACATTTGCATATCAATGTCTACATGCTTTTACTCATTTTATAATTTTGATATTATTGTTACCTTACTTTAGGTACTCAGTTATCCTGAGTACTAATTTTTTTTGAGGTTCATTCATTAGCAGTATCCATTAACTATTCATTTTTGTGAGATATGATCTCTATATTATGTATTTACCTGACTTTGCTTATTTGTCTTTATTTTTGTATACTTACCTTTGACTTTGATTATTAACTAGACTTCATACTATGTGTATAGAATGCTATTTTGCAAAGGAAGTTGTTGTACTTCCGAAGAAGAATTTCTGAAGACAGAATTCTTCAACAATGTATATCTGAATATATCAGATGCATTGCCCCTTTGTTATTATTATTTTTGTTATTGTGGGCCTGAGCTTTGATGCAGATGTACATTCGTACCACTGGATCTTCCTTAAATGGTGGGTTGTCTCCAGGGTATGGCGTCGGGGGGTTCATGGCACATAGGGCTGTCGTCTCCGAGGAGCGCTGTCGTGGTTTAACCGTGGGCTATGGGCTACTGCGTTCATACCAACATGGTTTCAATTGATCCTTTGGTAGGGTCCATGTACAGTACCAAAGTCTACAGATACCCGATTACTTTAAATTAATTTTTTCCCTTCATTTTTAGTCTGATGAATACTAAAATTCATTGGGTAATATGCATTTATATTCCCCTGAGCGTTCCCCTTAAAAACTGTATATTATAATTATTAAATTTTTATTATAAACTTTATGCTACACCATCTTACTGCTTACTTTATAACAGTACCTATTTAATTTCAGTTTAATGAATACTGAAATTCATTGAGTAATTTTTTATTTTTCCAGAGATATTCTCTGTAGTAGTTTATTAATATTAGATTAATAATTTTAGTGTGATGAATACTACAATTCATTGGGTAATTTTTTTTATTTTCCCCAGATTAACATCTGAAAATTATTTTGCTATTTTTTTTAAATATAGCAAATTTGAGTTATACTTTAAATTTTTTATGAATAGTAATGTATACTTAATTACTTATATTCATTAATTTAATTATTTTGTTATATATATTTTTTAAATAACACATAACAAATTTTAGTTTGACGGATACTACAATTCGTTGGGAAGTATTCAATTTCCCTGAGTAATACTCTAAAATTTTTTTTATGATCATTCTTTTGTTATTATATTCCTTAACTTGATTGCTTTGTTATAAAGTATTTATTTTTGATTTGTTACTACAGATTACTACTGCATATATTTATTCCTAGGTAGAACATTGTGTTCTTGTTTTCTTTGAGAAAAATTTCTCAGTTGTGTTCGAAATTTTTCTGATGGGTGGTAGGAGTGTGTAACGTTATAAACGTCACATCTCTATTAATTTATATTTAAATAATTATTTCATTCTAATTTGTTTATTAATTTATTAATTTCTTTATCTTTAGTTTAATTTTTACTATTTTTTTATTCATAAAAATAGTTGGCGCCCACAAAATGTTTTTTCTTTTCTTCCTCTGTCTTTATTTTCTCTCTTTCTGTCCCATAGAATTAATATTTGCCCTCTCACTTTTGTTCAGCAGACTATTCTGTTCTGTGTTGACTGACAAGCTAGTTTCATGATATCTATACCAACATTCTATGACATCTGTGCTAACTTCATTCAGTCTCCCACTTTCTGTCAAAACAACTTTTCTGTAGTGGGATTATTTTTTGCCTCTTTTTGAAATTTATAAAAGAAGGCAAAAATTATTATAAGACTCATTTTTATGGTCTACAACTTCTCTTGGGGTAAGTACTTTCATTGTGATATTTATTCTATAATCCTGACCACATTTCCAATATTTGTAACCTTACTTTCTTTCGAAAGCACATTTTCTTTTGATATATGCATTAGGACTCTTTAACAGAATTTAACTAAGTAGTAACATTCATATTTCATTTTATCCTTGCCATACGCTATTTGTTTAAGTGTAATTTTGTAAGATGGCAAGGAAGTTAAACCTTTCTTTTTGATGTGTTTCTAATGCATGTTGTTTCTTATCCTTTTAGTTTATTGGACATATCAAAACCTTATTGGTCCACTGGACAGTTTATTGTAGATATCAAAACTTTATTGGTTTACTGGATATTTTATTGGGTTTGTTGGACACATCAAAACTTAATTGGAGTTGTTGAATTTATTGGTTTATTGGACACCAAAACTTAGGACATACAGCCACGTGTGACTGCAGCTCTCTCTCCAGATTCCACAACTTCTAATTGGAGGATCCAACAGCTAGAGCACACAAGCCGCCCATCGAAGCAATAAGTAACACTTATAACTGTTAAGCTTTGGCAGGGTTAATTATTTTTTTTTTATTGATTTAAATAAATATGATTGGTTAAAATTTGTCTTATTTGCTATCAAATGAGAACTCAGGTTCAATCCCTAGTTTAAGACAAGACGAACTCACCCTTGAGATACTGAGCTAGGCAAGGTATAGACGATAAGCTCCCATGGTTGATTGAGGTATTATTTTTACAATAGTATTTCAATTCTCTTTGGTAGTCTTATCGTTACAAAATCGTTTCGATTCTTTATGTCAATACCAATAGTTTAAGTAGTCTATATTCTTTGATTTAAGTTTGGGATTGGGAGCACAAAGCAAAAAACACGAAAACAGTACTTTACTACTAAATATCCAATAAACGTCTAACTTAACCTTAAAGTTTAAGGTTTAGTAAGAGGTTTATTGGATATAAGCATTTTCTACAATTGATATAAGGGACATGATATCCACTATGATGTGGAAAAATATGAAAAATGAAATAAAACGTGTAATAAAACCATTTTGTATTTTATACATACTAAATATGTATATAAAGTATTTTAAATAGAATACTAAATACATTTCGAAAAAAATATTTAAAAGGTAAAATAAAAATAGGTATTTTGTATTTATATTTAAAATACATGTATTTCAAATAATTAATATCACTTCATGTAAGTAAGCTTTATTTCTGTAATAAGTGTAGATAAGTTGATCCTTCTTGATCCTAATAAAACCAAGCCATATATTCCTTCAACTCATCTCCCTGCTACCATTGTTCACCCTATTAATCCCGAATCTGAATCTTTTGATACTGTACCCCAATCACCCAAGGATTTACATTCAATAGCCAGTGTGAGCACTCCTTCTCTGGGCTATCAAATACTGAAAAGTATTAATTTTTCAGTTACGGAACTTCCCAGTTTAATATCGGCTAACTCTATGTTTTCCAAACCCGACTAATTCCAATGTTACTACAAAAGCTAAGCTACCAAAAGAAAATCAAATAGCTGAACAATCTACTTCACAGCCATCTACAATCAAACAGAAAAGGATACCAAATAATACAATGATTAATATGCACAAAGAACTTTTAGAAGTGCTTAAGGATATAAACATCAATATAAGTTCCTTAGCTTCAAGTGGTAGTCAAATAATTGACGTGTTCAAAAAGTAATGTAGTTCGACTCCAGTAGTCGAACAGTGCAGACGTGCCGAAGAGCGACACCGCCGAGGAGCTGCAGCGACCAAGTCCGAGCCGAACTTAATAGTTCGTGCCGTGAATGTAAGCACGGTAGCGGAGACTTGGCGTTAACAGCGCCTAGGCCTGAAAAAGAGAGGCAAAATCCTACGTCACAACTAGGTTAGCCGGGGAGATTTGTTTTTTAAATCAGATCTTAAGCATACGGGCTTGCCCGTCGGGATATTCTCTGTGCCTCCATTGGGATGACACTGTGGGATATAGTTGTTTAGAACTCTATATCTGGTAGACACGGCCCCAGGGTCAGAGAAGTGAGAAAATCACGAGGATCCCCGCTTTAGTTCTGCCTAAAGCGTGAACAACCGCGTATGGGTCACTGGGTGGCACCCAGAAACCGTGCTGGCAACGGGCCAGACGGATGACAAAAAAGCCCTCTTCCACATTAAGACATCCGTCCCCCAAAATGGATCGCTCTCGATCCCCGCCTGACAGAAAGGCAGTCCCCAGTCCCACCCCATATGGTTACAGTGAGAGGAAACTCCACTGTAACATCTACGACGCACTGCCCCCCATGGACGACGACAGCGCTAATTACGAGGTTTTCAAGGAGCTACCGATAGACGAGGAGAAGCCAGATAACGAAGGGGAATTCAAACGTCCCAAAAACAAGAAGAAGAGGACAAAAGACAGAGCGGAGGGAAACCGCGTAGTAGAACCATTAACTACGGACGAAGATACACCTAAAAGGCTAACACAAAAAAGGACCAGACAAAGAAGTAGCGAGGACGAAAAGTCTGAACTACAATCACTCCGGATTCTACTAAAGGAAAAAGATGCAGAAATAGCATCTTTAAGAAAAAAGATAGAAGAGCTCCAAGATACAATGGTAGCCTCCCAAAAGTCCATCATCGAGCATATGGACAAAAAGTTCAATCAACTGAACTCGACAAATCCCGAGGATAACCTGGAAAACCAGGCGCAGAAAAATAAAAACGAAGAAAACCTGAAAAATCAGGTGAAACCAGAAGAAAACCCGAAAACTCAGGGAAAAAAGAAGCAAAAGAACACAGGAGCCATTCCAAAAAATACACAAGCCGAAGCTACGGGAACAATCCCAAAAAATACGCAAAAAGAAGATAAACCAACAAAAGGAAGAAAAGAAGATTTCCCACCCCTCACCCCTCCGAAACAACATCAGAAAGGTGAAGCAAAAGCCGATCGGCGTCCTCCGTCACCGTCACAGGTGGACATTGAAGAAGCACCCAAGAAAACTTGGGTAAAACCACCTGTAATCAAATTACAGAGCGTGGGATACACGGGTGCAATACTAAGTATTGCACAGAAACAGCAAGTTATCACAGCGAACAAGCTGTCGAGAAGTGGCAGGGAAACCCTCATCCAAGCCAAGAACCCCGAAGATTACCGTAAAATGGTAAAAATCATTGAGAAATTCAATGAAGACAATCCAATACAATGGATTGCATTCCCTCTGGAAGAGGATATTAAACCAAGGATGGTTTTGAGAGGGTTACCCCCAACTACGGACACGACTGAGATGTTCGAGGCCATCAGAGATGAATACGAAATAGAAGTTGTGTCGATTAAGAACATGACTTCAAGAAAGAGCGACAGGAGACATTTACCAATGTTTGTCATGACGGTGGAGAGGGAGGACACCGAAAAGCTAAAAAGCATCACTAACCTGATGCATATGAAAATAAAAATTGAGGACTTTTTCAGGGGATGCCCAAGATGCCCTACATGGGGACGACAACAGCAGCCTCAACAAAGACAAAATGCAACGGCGCAAAGAAGGCCACAAATCACTCCCGGCGGCCCCTCATACGCCCAGGCAGCAAAAGCACAAGAAAAAGAAAACACCATCCTTATCTCCAGGCAACATCAAGACGGCCTAGTGAACTCTGTGAAAGAGTTATTAACTAGAGTAGTCAACGAACCACTGAACTGTTCCGCGCTGCAATAAACAAAGTAAAGATAGCCGTGATGATCGCCAACATCCGGAACGGATAGGCACTTTAAGAAGAAGAAGAAGAGTCAACGAAGCAATAGCAGACATAAAGCTAGCACTGAACTAGTGCAAGCAAATAGGGGATACTTGAGGATAGGCTCCTGGAATCCAGGAGGCATAAGGACCAACCAGAATATACTGGACGAACTGGTCAATAGATACGAAATGGATGTCGTTGCAATACAAGAAACGAAACTTACAAACAACATAAGTATAAAATTTCCAGGATACGACATATATAGGAACGACAACACAGCAAGATCAGGTGGCACAGCAATCTTAGTGAAAAAAGGCATAGAGCATATCAGATTAATATCACCGCAATTAAACACTATGCAAGCAACAACAGTAAGAATACAAATGAGGCAAGGAGAAGTCAACATTACCTCCGCCTACGTGAGACCACAAGATCTACTGATCGATGACGACCTGAACACGTTCTTCAACAACGAACCCTCAATAATAATAGGAGAGCTAAACGCAAGATCCCCTAATTGGAACCACAGAGCTACGAACAGAAATGGAAGACTATTAAATACATACATCGAAAATAATGACGACATTATGGCAATGGGTCCAACAGACCCCACTCACTATCCAGGAAACGGACTTCCCACACACATAGATATAGTAGTAGCAAAAAATCTAGGACTACAAACAGAACTACAAACGTTAAACGAAGGCACAACCGACCACAATCCCATCCTATTAGAACTAGGAACGTGGGAGGAAGAAAGCACAATCAGAAGAATTAAAAAGAAAACAAAATGGACAAACTTTAAGAGACTCGTGAGCACTGGAATAAATATAGTTCCAGTAATAGAAACCCCACGAGAAATAGAAGATAAAGTCCTAGAGTTGGAAAACATCATCCAACAAGCGCTCAGAAACAGCACTACAGAAGAGGAAGTAGAAATGCATTCTGGAAGATTTAAGGATATACCACAAGCAATAAAAGACTTGATAAGGGAAAAGAACAGAGCAAAGCAGACAGCAAGAAGGACAAGGAATCAGGCAGACAAAAACAGATCAATGAGATTAAACAGAGTGGTCAAAACAGCACTACAACAACACCGTAGTGAAAGCTGGGAAAATCACATAAGAGACATGGAAGAACAAGGACCACACATGCAAAATCTCTGGAGACTCCAGAGGATTCTGAGAACCGACAGAAAACCAATCCCCCCACTACACGGGGAAAATGGAATTGTATACACCATAGAGGAAAAAGCAGAGGTAATGAGGAGTACTCTCGAGAGAGAGTGTACATTAAATTACCACCCAGACGAAGACATTGACTTCATAGAAGAAGTCGAAAGAAAAAGAGAAAGACCTGATAATCCAAACGAAATTATCCCTCCTACAACACCACAGGAGATAAACGAACTGATTAAAAATAGCTCGCCGAAAAAAGCACCCGGACCCGACCAAATCACAAATAGGGCACTAAAATACTTACCAGCGAGAGCTATAGTATACCTAACTAACATCATAAACGCAATGCTAAGATTTAAGAAATTCCCGAACACATGGAAAGACGCCCATGTCATAATGTTACCAAAGCCCGGAAAAGACAGCACATTCCCGCAAAATTACAGGCCAATAAGCTTACTACCTGCAATCAGCAAGATTGTAGAGAGAATTATACTCAGCAGACTACAAGCTGAAACAGACAGATTAGATATATACCTGAAGCTCAGACTAACAGAGTACATAGCAGCTGGATTCAACGATATACAATATACAGGAGCAGCCTTCCTAGGCGTAAGCAAAGCATTCGACAGAGTCTGGCATAAAGGACTAATATACAAAATGAGAGGATACGGGTACAGTGGAGCAATGACAAGACTGATCTCGTACTTGAGTAACCGACGTTTCAGAGTCCGGATAGGACAAGTCCTGTCCGAACTCGGGAACCCGGAGGCTGGAGTGCCACAGGGAGCGATACTGTCACCCCTACTGTACTCAATATACACAGCAGACATACCTAGAACACCAGGTACACTACTAAGCCTCTATGCCGACGACACAGCGATTGCGGCCAAACACAGAAACATAGACATTGCGGTAAATAACCTACAAACAGCACTAGACGACATAGAAGAATGGAGTTTAATATGGAAAATAGCAATTAACTCAGACAAGACACAGGTTGTACTTTTCAAAAAGAGGCATCAGCAACCAGAAGAACAGGTAACTGTGCAAGACAATCCCATCGAGTGGAAAAGCGAAGCAAAATACCTCGGAGTAATTATGGATAAAGGCTTAACATTTAACAAACACGTAGAAGCCACAGTACCAAAGGCAAACATGGCAAGAGCTTCTGTAAGAGAACTAACAGGAAGGAAAAGTAAACTCAGAATAAAAACAAAGATAAGATTAATAAATAGTATAATACTGCCCATACTGACATATGCATCCCTCGCCTGGGGACATGTATGTAACACATCAAAAAAGAAAATACAAGCGGCTCACAACAACAGCCTTAGAGAAGCAGTCAACGTACCAAGATACGTTGCAGAAAGATTCCTCTTCAGAGAATTGGCACAAATCAGAGTGACAGACACGATGAAAGAAGAAAAAAAAAAGAAAATCACCCCAATCACATACTAAGAGAGATGATGAGGTATGACGCCTTCCACAGATGGAAGCACAAAAGACCAAAACAACAAATAATAGAATAAAATAAAAAGTACTAGAGAGAAAGTAATACCAGAGAGAAAAAATAAAACACTAGAGAGAAAATAAAAAACACTAGAGAGAAAACACTTCAAAATAACAACAACGCACACAGAAGACAGTTCGTAGCTCAAAACACCCAAGGACTATCGCAAAGCACAGAGTGGGCCCAGTTGCCTATAGACGATAAAGTCTATATTGTTATATTGTTTATATATATATATATATATATATATATATATATATATATATATATATATATATATATATATATATTTTCTATGTTATAGTATAGACTTTACACTAATTCTGATTTTTTGTTTCAGGGCCACCTACAAAAAAAATCACAAAAAACTGGCTTCGGCCACCAAAAAAATTAAAAAATACTAACAAAAACCGGCGCAAGCCACCAAAAAAATTAACAAAAAACCCGGGCACGTAGGGCCCAACCCCTTGAGCACCAAGTCGCCGAACTGAGCCTAAGCTCAGAGCGGAGACTTGAGGCCCAAGTAAGCAATTTTAGTTCGCGGATAAGCCAAATTATGATAACAGGATCATAGCGACAATGCGCTGTCCTGAGTTTTTGCAATCGGTTAGGAAACCATGTTGGTGTTCTATTACCCAGGACCTCCACATGAAGAGCATTTGGCTGATAGTTGTGCCCCTATCGCGTATCAGAGTGCTATAGGGGGGAAAGGGATGGTCTAGAGCATTGGAGCGCGGTGGGGTGACTCCTGTATTTACACGAGTTAACACACCTCGCTCCAATGAATTGTTCCACCCGAACGTAATTCTTAAGGGTGAACATGTCTCATAGGCTGGGTTTAATCAAATTGCTTGCTTGCTTGCAAAAAGTAATGTTTATTATTGTAAATAAATGTATCTATATATCTAAACAGCCCTAAACATCCATCCTTGGATATAGGCCTCCTCCTCCTTCTTCAATGCCTCTCTGTCTTGGGCAATTTGTATCCATTTTGACCCGGCGTGTTTCTTTAGGTCATCTGATCATCGCATTTGTTTTCGTTTTTGATTCGTTTTGTGATTCCACAGTCTCCAATGTATGTATAATTGTCTTAGTCCATCTTTTTTACTTGTTCTATTCTTGTTTGTGCCACTGTAATTATTAGTTCTTCTTGTTGATTGGTCATGGTTCTTGTTTTACTGTAATTCATCTTCAGTCCATTAATTTTTTCCCACCATTTTTTAGCATTTCTACAGTTATCTCGTTCTTACTGATTTCTGGTTGGAAAGTCGGAATTAACATTTTTTATTTTTATTTGTAGTTACTTAAGGATTTTTGTGTTGGTTTCTGTTTTGTATTGTAAATAAATGTATACATATTATTTTTTGTGATTATTTGCCCTGTTTTAATTATGTTTATATGTCCAAGATATTCTAGTTTACGCCTCTTAATAATATTTAATAGAGTTCGTTGATGTCCCATTCTTCGAAGAACTTCTTCGTTTCTGGTTCTGCTAGTCCATGGAATTTTTAGTATCCTTCGATACAACCACATCTCAAACGCCTCGATTTTATTCATGATATCGGCGTTTAAAGTCCAAGTTTCACATCCATACAAAAGTACAGACCACAGTACAGTTTACAGTATAATAAGAAATATATGTATATTTAATGTTTTTTTCTCTAGATAGTGCCAATGAAAACATTATAGAAATGGGACAATCAGAACAGAGGATAAAGGAGAAAGATTCTGTTGAAGGTATGGTAAAGCAACAGCACCTCTCATATCACTTATAAATGATCTAGATATTGAAGTCAGAGAGCTACCGTTTAGATTTTATTTCGATAATTTGTTTACTTCTATGAATTTGCTTGCATACATATGACAGAACATAATTACGGTGGAACTGGAACAATTAGAGAAAATCGCGTTCCTAAGACTTGCCCTTTGAAATCGGTAAAAGAAATGAAGAAGATGGATAGGGGAACATACGACTACAGCGTATCAAAAAATGACTCGATTTTGGTGTAGACATAGGCCTCCCCGAAAGCCTAGTGTATCGAGGTAAGGCTCCCCCAAACCAACGCGGAAAATTCGCATTACCTGCGGAATTCCGTACCGCATACGATTCGCATTGAATTGTTTCCACTGTGGTAAGTATACAAGTTCAGACAAGTACGATTTTCGTCGTTCGGGCATGCGTTTTGTCTGCGTATTTATTCGTCCGGAATCTTAGTTCGCACTCGACAGCGTTTTTACCAGTTTCGCAGTGGTTTCGCATGTGAAAAAATTGAAAATGGAGAGAATTATTGAGTTGGTTCGAAAGTATCCTATTCTCTATGACCTTTCTCATGCAGATTATAAAAATGTAAGGAAAAAGGACAAGATTTGGACTAGAATAGGAGAAGAAATAGGCGAACATGGTGAGTAGTTTTACGATTTGTATTGGTTTATTTTTGACTAAAGAAAAGCAGAGGCCTAAACAATACTATATTTACTGCAAGAAGAGTCCATTATTTTCATCGTGAACAATCTATTCATAGTCCTGAATTAAAATACGTGGCAAATTTTTCTCGAACAGAAAATGCCAGTCTTGCAGCTCTCCTTGGGTCATTGTCCAAATTTTGAAATGCTCCAAGTTCAGGCTCTGGTGGATCTAAAAGTTCTATGAATCTATCATCACATTTTTTTGTCCTTAGAAAATTATGCAAAATACATGCAGTTTTCACAATGAGAATACTAGTATCAATTTTTGTTTCCATTGGTCTGTAGAATATACGCCATTTTTGTGCCAATATTCCGAAAGCGTTTTCTACTACTCTTCTCGCTTTACAGAGCCTCACATTATAATTTTCCTTGAAAATATCTGTTCTGCTTTGACTGTATGGAAAGGGCCTCAACAAGTATGGTTTTAGTGCAAAGGCTTCGTCTCCAATTAAGACATGGGGGGAAAATTCATTCTGGCCCGGGAGATTTTTCGGCTCAGGTACACCCATCTGATTTGTTTCAAATCTTCTTCCCATGTTGGAAGCTTCGAATATTCCACCGTCGCTGTTTTTACCAAAACCGCCAATATCAACTGAAATGAATCTATAATCTGGGCCAACAATAGCCATTAATACTGTAGAAAACTTATTCAAATAACACCAATAATTAGATCCTGTTTTGTCTGGACACTTGATAGTAACATGCTTGCCATCGATGCTACCAATACAATTTGGGAATCGCCAGGTATTTCTAAAACCTTCTTCAGATTTTTTCCATATTTCTGTAGTTGGTTCGGGCAAGTAAATATGTTGCAAATTTCTACAACTATGGCACTTACAGTCGAAAACCCGACTCTAAAACTATGGCCTATTGTATAAAATGTATCTCCGGTAGCCAGATACCTAAAAAAGAGTATTTTGTTTCAGGGGATGAGATTTAAAAAAATGGAGGAATCTGCGCAATACGTACGCTAAGTACATAAGAACTAATAAAACTAGAACTGGACAAGCGGCAGGCGATAAAAAAAAATGGATATGGGCAGATCATATGGAATCGTTCAAACCGTTCCTAAATTTTGCTAAGACTGCATCCAATGTCACAGATGTTGATACACAAGAATCTGAAGCATTCCCAAATATAGAATCACCCGAAAATATATTAACGGATGAAAATTCCGCAGTACAGAAACCAACGTGTAGTAAAAATCTACTAACAACTCAGACAGATGATTCCCAGAATAAGATTCAACCCTCCTCATCGAAACCTACTCGAAATGAAGCTCCTAGGGTTACTCTTTCAAATGAAACTCCTACAGGCAGAACAAACAGAAAACGCAATTCTGAGCCATCCACATCTGTGAAAGATATGATCAGTTATTTTGAGAGCAAAAAGAGAGTAGTGCATGATGCTACCGATCAACTGTTTTTGGCTCATGCTTCTACGGTAAAATCTTTCTCTCCTAGAAGGCAAATTGAAACAAAAATGAAGATTGCGCAAGTTATCATGGAGCAGGAGTTGCTTCAATTGGAGGAAAGTTCTTTGAATAGCCATCAATCTAGAGCTGAAAGTACAGACACCTATCAAAACCCCTCTTCCGTCGGAAGTATTTCGGTTGTATCCCTACCTTCACCAAATGACACTGCATTACCTAAACAATCGAATACTTTTGGGTTCTATGAAGTGAATTGTGAAAATAATTATGTTACACTACACAACTTGGCGCAGAGTTGCAACCAAGCAGCTTCTCATAATCCATCAGTTTCCAACTATGTCAATTCCTTTGACCCTTACAATACATAAAGTATATTTTAGAGTTATTTTGATCCTTATTCTCTTTTACTGTAGTAAATTAATGATATAAATAATGCCTGCAGTTTTTTTTTTTCATTTTCTTACCTTAATGTTATGGCCAACCGTTCTTCGGGAGAAATAGCTTCTCGGTAATTCGTGTCTGATTTTCTAATATCATTTTCTACAAGGTGCAGCAGTTCATCGAAACAATCTATTGTCATTCTAAAATAAATGTAGCATCTTTTATCGTCTTTTCGTAATTGAGGCATCAGCGTGTGATATTCCCCACATTTCAGTCTTTCTAGATTGATATCATGAACCCATTTTCTTCTTTTCCTAAGATTAAATTCATAATATAGTCCATATTGTTGTTTTAGGATAACTATAGATAATAATTTTACCTTGAATTGTCGTCCTCCATTGCTAACATTACAAGAGCTTCTTCTTCATCTGATGATGTATACATTTTTGTGAAGAATTGAGATCACTGAGTAGTATTCTTTGTTTTTCGTTGTCACCAACTCTTCTCAATACTAGACACATACGAGTATGACGCGAATATATTCGCTTCAATATGAAGTTCTTTACGAATTCCGTCAGGAATTCGACTGCGAACTTTCCGTCACGAATCCGCTGCGAATAATTCGCGTTGGTTTGGGGGAGCCTTTAAACTCTTTCCTTAATAAACAAAGTGCAGTGATAGCATTAAACACATATAATTATAAGCAGATTGTTTTCTCAGAAGTGAATATAATTAAGTAATTTAGAACATAATTTAGATTGTATAAATTTGAGAAAGCTATGCCGGTCTGGAATGTTTTTTGTATGTTTCAGGTGATGCTACGAGAATAATAAAAGCTACGAATTAGTTGTTTTATTCTGCATGTCTTTATTTACTTCACCGTAAACCAGATTGGCATATGCATTATTATAATTATGTATTTAACAGTAATATAGAACCGTAGATTATCAATTAAGCTATCACTCTTCTCATGATATTTGGTGATTCTGTTACAGTGCGAGTCACAAAGTTGCAATTTAAATATAATTTAATTCTTCATTTTTACTCTTCATAGAAAACTTAATTTATATATTGCTGCATAGTATATTTTAAAGTAAAATTTATTTATATTGAATAATTCATTTTATTTTGCATACTGTTATTCTCATTTGGATTTAGCAAGAATACTTCTCTTTATTTCTCGTTTTGTGTCTTGTTCAGCATTTGCCCTTTTGTATTTCAATAGAAGTGTTGTTAAAAAAAAATATATATACCTCTCTGCATCTCTCTCTCACTCTGTGTCTTATCTTTGTATTTTACTCGAAGGGTTAGGTTAGTTTAGCAAAAGATACTTCTCTTTCTTATATATATATATATATATATATATATATATATATATATATATATATATATATATATATATATATATATATATATATATACCCGGTATTTAGGCGACACACCCTTCCGGTAGGGATCTATGGAGGAGTATCACCAAGCCGCAAGCCCTTATCTCTTGCCGTACTGCTCCACCATAGGCCGATCAGATAGCAGCATATTCTAGACTAAGCCGCAGATTCATTTAGAATTTTAAACTGCTGCGTTAGCCTTTTTGTTTTCTGTACACCGAGCTGGGGGATTGAACTGACATCTCTCGCAGTGAAGCGAAGGAGAAGCCAGCCGCCCAGCCCGCTTGGCTATCCGATCGACTACTTCTCTTTCTTAGTATTCTTATATTTCTCTAGTAATTCTTAGTAAATTCGCAGTCAACTCGTTGTTTGTAAATACAAACATGGACACTCTTAAAAAAAAGCGTAGTACTTACAAGGCGCAATTCACCCGCATAGAAAAGTGGTACAGCGCTAATACCTCTTGTGATGATAAACATCAGTTGTTGTCTCGTATAGACCTTCTCAAGGAGAACTTAGCTAAATATGACCCCATTCAAAATGAAATTGAGTTACTGGACTCACCTAGTGACTCAGAGGACAGAGAGGAATATGAAAATAAATGTCGGGATCTAAAATGTACCCTACAAGCTCAAGTCGAAGCCTTAAATCAAGTGTCTTCCCGACCAGATCCTGATCATTTCTCTCATAGTGGCCACTCTCATATAAATATTAAGCTACCAAATATTCACTTACCCACATTTAGTGGAAATTGGAATATCCTTCGTTTATCGACTTATTCAGAGCCCTAATTGGACGTAGTTATGCAGAAAGCTACCAACCCACAATAGGCTTAAATTCGTACTAAGCACATAAAATTTATCTATATGTCAAATATTTTAAACTGCAGAAACCTACCAATTAAAATTAATAACTGTCATTGTATTAACCAACCCATTTTCTTAACCTTGTAAGATTTCGGTTTTTGCAGAAAAATACCAATCCACTTGGCTGGTATCAATCGTGATATAATGCGACCAAGTGGGTTGGTTGCCTTCTGCGTAAATAAAAATCTGAAATTGTTGACGCCACTGCGTTGGTTGGTAGTTTTCTGCTTATGGAATCTTCACATAACCTCAAAATATTGTTGTTTGGTGTATTTTGACTCGTGATATTAGCAGAATTTTAAGTCTTTTAATGATATTTTATAAATCTAAAGTGTGTTATTTGGCGATAAAACATGTTTAGTTCCCGTACTAGGCAGATGTTTAATCTGCTTCAACAAAAAGAACAAGAGCGATGTAAGATTTTAGCAATATTTTTTAAATAAAATTAGTAATATATTTTTTGTTGTTTTAATGAAATAGGGACTGAAAAAGTACTAGACTCCTCTCGAACAAATGAAAATGTAGCTGATACTATTACAAATAATCAAATTCCATGTACTAGTAAGGAAGTAAATATAACAAAAGACGCCCAATTAATCAAGGAGTGTGGATCTATTAACAAACCTTTTATCAGGGAGGAAGAGAAAGTATTGACTAAAAAGATTGATGGTAAGAAAATTACATGTTTCTTTTGTGTGATTGATGATTGATGTTTTATTTTTTATTTTAGATGTTCATTTGGAAATAAACCATCCAGGTGGTTCGGAGGATGACGATGACTCTATTCGCAACCCCAACTACGAAGCTTTAAGATTATTCTTCTAGTTCAGATTATGAACCAACATTTTCAGAACAAGATCATGTCGTTGCTGATAGCGATTTAACAGAAACCACCTTAGAAAATAAAGTGTACGAGGGACGGCCAAAAAAAAAGAAGAAAACGGCAATTCGACAATCAAAACAGGCAGAAATGGAAAAAAAAAACAGTAATAGCAATGAACAATATTACAACCATAAAGGAAGAGAAATTAAACCAAAAATTTTTATTAATTACGATTGTAATTGCACTTTAAAATGTGTCGAACATGTACCTGTCGAGATACGAAAGTTAGAGTTTGAAAGATTTTGGTCATTGGGCTCATATGATTGCCAGGTAAATTTTATCGCAGCGGGAGTACAGCAGCTTTCGAAAAAACGACTTTATGGTAGAAATCCAGAAAAAAAAAATTTTCAAGGATCTATAAAATATAAGACAACGTGGTATGCCGTGAAATGTATATTAAAACGTTTAACATCACAACAGTTAGAGTAAATAGCGCCCTAAAGAAATTTGGAGGTGAAATTTCTTTAACTGACCAAAGAGGTATTAAACAAGGAGGGCAAAATAAACTTCCAGAAGCCAAAATTCAGGAGGTAATTGAACAAATTAAGAAAATTCCAAAATATAAATCTCACTATCGTAGAGAACAAACAAGCGCTGAATTTTGGCCCCTGAAAATGACAATACAGAAAATGTATGAGCTGTATAGCCAAGAAACCGAAAAACCTGTAAGCATGCCATCTTATAAAAAAATATTTTATCAACAATTTAATTTGAAATTCAAGACACTCAAAAAAGATACCTGTAATACGTGTGATAAGTTGAAGATACAAATTGATAATCAAATAGACCCGGAAAAAAAAAGAAATCTTCCAAAACAATTATATCAATCACCTGAAAGATGCAGAAAATGCTCAATATTTAAGAAGACATAACTTTCAGTTGTCTAAGGAAAATGAAAAATACGAATGCCTTACATTCGATTTAGAGAAAACGTTATCTTTACCAAGAATACCGACAAACATTGTATTTTATAAAAAGCAGCTCTGGGTATACAACTGTGGTATTCATAACGGAAAGCACGATCAGGGATTCTGTTACGTTTGGGCTGAAGGCGTTGCGAGAAGAGGGGCTCAAGGGTTAGGTTCTTGCCTTCTTAAACATATAAATGCTCGTATAGAAAAAGGCGTCCAACATCTCATTCTCTGGAGTGATTCATGCGGCGGTCAAAACCGGAATATTCAGTTAACTCTTATGTTAAAAGCTATGTTACATGAATTATCTACTTTGACTGATATTACTTTAAAATTTTTATGTTCAGACCACATTTTTTTACCCAATGACTCAGATTTTGCTCAAATTGAGTCGGCATTAAAAAACCAGCAAAGATTGTATTTGCCCTCCGAATATGTAAAGGTAATGAAACAATGTCGAAAAAAAAAAACCTTTTGTGGTAACGGAAATGAACAACTCTGAATTTTTGAGTGTCAATATGATTGAAAAAAAAAAATCATCAACAGAAAAACAAGCATCGACGGACAAAAAATAAACTGGCAAAAATAAGATCGATTGTGTTAAAAAAAGATGAACCATTCTTGCTGACTGTTCAGCACGATTCGTTTGACGCACCTTGTACATAAGATTGATATTAAAAAGAAGGAAGGAAGGAACAGCACAATAAGTAAAATAGAAGACCTTTTTTTAATGAGTACGCTATGTCCCAATGGTAAGATGATTGCTGCAAAAAACTTGCAAATCTGAACGAAATTATGCACCTTATCCCATCAGACTGCCAAGATTTCTACAAAAAAATACAAGGAGATGACAACATTGAGGAAGATATCGATGGGTATAACATACCTAGTCTTGATTTTGAACTTGAAGTTGTTTAATAGATTTTTTTTGTCAATAAATGATTTTTCTTTTGTATAGATCTTCCGAATTTTATTTTTTCTTAATAATACATAATAATGCAGAAAGTAACCAACCCCAAAAAAATGGCTGTATTTTTCAAAATATTGAAGAAAATACTTTTCTTTTACTTTCATTTTGTTAAAAATGAGATATTTTGCCAGATGAAAATAAAAAATTAAATTTTTTAATCATGCTGTAATATATACTATTAATTTACTGTTAAAAAAAACGAATAATATCGATTTACTCAAAACTCTACGTTTGAGGGTTGGTCGCTTTAGAGGTACTAGGTACTAGCCACTCCTACATTGCAAAAATGTACTTCGCAATCGCTGAGACAATTCGTTGCAAATTCTAAGGCAATTTTCGATGCCTTAGATACGGTAAAGTTAAGTAAAGCAGAATTATTTGAATCCTTACTTGTTCATTTATTGGAACAAAAACTTGATTATAGCACTCGCCGCTCATTTGAAGAGCAAGTTTCAGTGAATCAGCTTCCTTCTATTGATGACTTTTTCGATTTTTTGAGTAACCGTTGTGTTGTTCTGGAAAATATCAACTCTGAGAATACCATTGCGGCCCAACAACCCACGTCTAAAGTGACTAGATTTCAAGGTAATGACCATTCTCACCCAAGTAAGTTCAAGGTAGCTTTTCACTCACAATCAAACCCTCTAGTCAAATGGATTCAAAATCAAAACCATATACCTCACAGCCCAAAGGATGTGGTTACTGCTTGCAGCAAAATCACCGCATCTACTCATGCACTAAGTTTTGTTCATTGCCTGTATCTGATAGAATTGAATATTCAAAGGCCAATAAGCTCTGTTTTAACTGTTTAGGTAGTAAGCACTTTTTACAAAACTGTGGTTCAAAGTCTTCCTGTTCCCTATGCCACTCGAGGCACCATTCTCTTTTACACAACACTCGCAGCTCAGCAGCTAACACTCATACTCCAATTGAGCCCTCTAATCACTCACTCAACCACGGAGAGTCTTCCACTCATTCTATATCTCATACTCTTCTGACGACTCAGCCAGAAATTAGCCAGTCCAGCGTCGTACATGAAAATAACTTCACGCTCAACTGTACTATCGACCATCACTACACATGACACTCACGTCTTGTTGGCTACAGCCAAAGTTCACATTTATCCAGTAAATGGACGACCTATTCTAGCCAGAGCCATTCTGGATTCTGGAAGTCAAAGTTCATTTATCACTGAGTCACTAGCTAAATCAATAGGATGCAAACGGCATCCTTCCAGTCTGCATATCTCGGGAATCCTTAATGATAGTAATGTCATTAAGGGAAGAGTTACAATAGATATCTTTCCTCGCAATTCTTCTGCTAAGTTTACTCTTTCTTGTGCAGTAATACCTTCTATTACAAATTGCTTGCCTCAGATAGCCATTGACATAAGAAAGTTTAAAATTCCCTCTCATATATTAAATAGGCTGGCCGACGAAGATTTCGGTCAACCAGCTGGCATTGATTTGCTCATAGGAGCGGATGCCTACTATGAGCTGTTGCTACCAGGACTTGAAAAGTTGGGGAAAGGATTACCCTCTCTTATACAGACACAGCTAGGATGGGTTGTGTCTGGCTTTGTACCACTCAGCTATCTTAAACCCCACTTTCAACCTCACCCAAAATCGTACACATTTCACTCAACCCTCGGTTTTCAAGAAACCGAGGAATCACTTAATGAAACCCTAGATCGCTTTTTCCAACAGGAACAAGAGCTTGATATTTCTAAAAGTTCGGAACAGGATGAGCTTGCCGATGCGGTCTTTGTTTCGACGACTAAAATTCTGAAAGACGGCAGTTACCAGGTCGACCTCCCTCTTATTCACCCTTTAGCTCACAAAGAATTGGGCGATTCATTTATGTGTGCTAAAAACAGATTCATTTCCCTTGAGAAGAAATTTGTCAAGCATCCTTTTCTAAAGGAAGAATATAGAAAAATTCTGATGGAGTATATTGAGCTAGGACACGGAAGGGAAGTCCCTCTGGCCCTTTGTAACTCCAAATTTGAGAATAAATACTTTGTCCCACATTTAGCAGTTGTACGAGACCAAAGCTCTACTACGAAAATGAGAGTCGTTTTCGACTTTTCGGCTAAGACCACTTCAGCTCTCTCACTAAACGATATCACTCTCCGTGGTCCTAAGGTTCAGCCCGAACTGTTCGAAATTCTCACCAGATTCCGAACTCATAAATTTGCATTTACTGCTGACATAACGAAAATGTATCGGCAGATGAAACTAAACCCCTCCTTTCACTTTCTTCAGAACGCTTTGTGGCGAGAAACTCCACAAGACCAATTCTCTTGCATTGAACTAACTACAGTTTCATTTGGTCAAAAGAGTGCTCCATATCTGGCCTGTCGAGTTCTAAAGGACATTGCTTAAAATATCTCTTGTTCAAGGGCAGTGAAAGACACCCTATTATATCAGACTTATGTGGATGACATCTTATCAGGCTGTAGTACTGAAGAAGAAATCATTTCACTGCATCGTTCGTTAAGCTCTTCGTTAAGCTACTCTTTCTTCCGCTAGCTTCAGTATACACAAGATCAGATCTAATTCATCTCTTGCTGCGTCTTCTGTAGAGTTTAGCAGCGGGTCAAAGGACATTCTTTCTGAAAAAGGGCCATGCAAGGTGCTAGGCATTAAGTGGGATCCTGCAACTGATGTATTCCAAGTTGCCATTCCAGAGTCGCTTACTGTTAATTCACCTACCAAACGAAAGATTCTCTGTTATAGCGCAGTGCTATGACCCTCTAGGATTTGTCAATCCTGTAATTGTTCACGGAAAAATTCTAATGCAACAAATATGTGCCAAAAATCTCTCTTGGGACCACACTATAACCGATCCCGATCTTTTAGACAGTTGGTTTAAGTTCTTGTCAAGTTTAACCAACCTGTCCTCCTTCTCGATTCCTCGGTGCATAACCGATGAAAAGGACGTAGTCCAAGTCGAATTACATGGGTTTTGTGATGCCAGTACTCAGGCATATGGATGTTGCATGTATTTAAGAGCAGAATACTCTGATTCATCTGTGTCATCTACACTTATTACTGCAAAATCGCGTGTAGCTCCAGTGAGAAAACCTCTCACTATACCTAAACTTGAGTTGTGTGCAATGGTTCTCTTAACCAGTCTTTACACCAAGCTTTATGCCATAATATCTCGATCTCTTACCATTTCTGACAGTATCTTGTGGTCAGATTCTATGGTAGCACTCTCTTGGGCGCACTCACCTTCCAAAAAATGGTCTACCTTTGTGGCAAACAGGGTGGAAATAATCCAAAACACTAGCCCTTCCCCAAAGTAGAAGCACATAAAGTCTGAACTCAATCCCGCAGACCTCTTATCTCGGGGCAAGCTTTCAGATCGGGCCAGATCCTTTTGGGCATCTGGACCATCATTTCTACTAGATCGATCTAGCTATTTGTTTAAAAATAGCTCGTTTGAGTCTATGGTCAATGTTCCTGAAGAAAAGAAAGGAGTTAATGTATATACCAAAACTCAGAAAAATTGTTGGATCGAATATATAAACCGATTCTCATCATTCACTAAACTTATAAAATCCATGCGTCGGTTTGTGTACAATGCCCGAAATAAAGACCGCTTATCTGGTCATTTGTCTCCTAAGGAATTGCAAGATTCCAGACTATTCCTAATACGTCAAGTTCAAGCCATTTTCTTTAAGTCCGAAATACTATCTCTGACACAAGGTCGATTGTTACTTAACAAGCAAATCCCTTCATTGACAGGTCTACATTACTTAGAGTAGGTGGTCAACTCAAGTATTCGGATGTACCCTTTGATCAACGACACCCCTTACTGCTCCCTGCGCGTAATCACTTCACTACACTGTTGCTCACCTCAGAGCATCAGCGTCTGTAACATGCAGGATCTCAAACCACCTTAAACAATGTCCGCTTAAGACATTGGCCCCTTGACGGACTTAGGTGTGTAAAACGTATAATACACTCATGCAACACTTGCTTTAGGTTTAATGCCATCGCTTCAACCCAAATTATGGGAGATCTCCCTCGTGAACGAGTCACATCGAAACGACCTTTCGAAAACACAGGAATAGATTTTGGAGGTCCCTTTTGCATAAAGTCCTCTTCCTTGAGAAGAGCCCCTACATCTAAAGGTTACATAGCATTGTTTGTATGCTTAGCTACCAAAGCAGTCCATTTAGAAGCAGTGTCTGACCTCACGACTGACGCCTTCCTGGCTTGTCTTAAAAGATTCATAGCTAGACGTGGTATCCCATCCATTATCTACAGTGACAATGGAACTAATTTTGTGGGTGCCAATAACCATCTCACTCTTAGAAAACATTTCTCAACACAGCTTATGTGTTTCACGAGTTCCTTGCTTCTCAAAATATCACTTGGAAATTTATTCCTCCCAGATCCCCACACTGGGGTGGATTATGGGAAACCTCAATTAAAAGTGCTAAGTCACTTTTGATTAAAATCAATGGTAACTCTGTATATACCTTTGAACAATTCTGCACTATTCTTGCTCAAGTAGAGGCCATTCTTAACTCTCGCCCTCTATTCCCATTGTCTACTGATCCATTAGACCTACAGCCTCTTACTCCAGGACACTTCTTAATAGGTGCTCCCCTGTTATCTTATCCAGAGGTAGATATTTCATGCACTCCGGATAATCGACTGAAGCGCTGGCAGCAGTGTACTCGAGTTCAGCAACTCTTTTGGAAGCGTTGGACCTCGGATTACCTAAATCGGCTCCAAAACCGACCCAAATGGATTCACGTAAGTCCTAATATTAAAGTCGGCGATTTAGTTTTGGTTAAAAACTTTGACTACCCTCCCTTACAGTGGCCACTAGCTCAGGTGACCGAAGTTTATGAAGGAAAAGACCACAACGTTCGAGCAGTTCAAGTTCGCACGAAAAGTGGAACGTTCATTCGCCCTATCACTAGACTGATCCCCTTACCGCAAGATGAGACTTCAACGCATGTTTGGCCCTTCTTCCGCCTTATAGTAAAAGTAAAGCTACAAGATAGTAGACATTCTCCGGGGGGCAGTATGATTGTAAACTGATTTTGTTTACAACCCTGTAATTTTCAAAATAGTATATTTCCCTTTGTTCATAACTGTACTCCACCCTGTATGCCAAGACGCCCTGTTAATTCCATCAATAAACTCTAACGGTACTTACTAAACCCCGTTAAAAATGACCTGTTCCCGACATCGGCGACCGACGGTCCCAAGAATCCAAGAAAAACCCTTGTCTGTCTGTTAGAAACTCTCGCGGAAGAAACTTGGTGCTTGAATAACAAAAATTGTAATTTGATTACCAGAGCGTGTCTCTCTCTTAAGTGTTTACCAATAAGAAAATTTGTCTCCGCGATTGTGAAACTAATAAATTTGTGTAACCACGTATATTGTCACATATAGTACTCACTAGGTTGTGTTACCTATAATATGTTAAGAAATAAAAGTTAGTTGTAAGTTACTAGTATTATTATTATATTATTATATTTTTATTATAAGTAGATGTGACAGGTTCGTTCTGGAGCGGAAGTGACGTCACACGTCGATCGTCAAGCGTACGTATCCTCATGGGTCAAGGCCACGCCCCCCTCGTGACGTAGGAACGTGCCTAGGGTCTCGAGGCCACGCCCCTCGACCAATGGTGACGTAGGTACGCCCCTTGTCTATAGGCCACGCCTCTCGGCCAATGGTGACGTAGGTACGCCCCCACGTAAACGCCTGACCAATGGTGACATAGGAACGCCCCCACTCGTGACCTTAGAAGATATCCTCGACCAATGGTGGCATAGGAACGCCCCCCTCGTGACGTAAGAACATATCGTCGACCAATGATGGCACAGAAACGTCCCACTAGTGACGTTAGAAGATATCCTCGACCAATGGTGGCATAGGAACGTCCCCTTGTGACGTAAGAACATATCGTCGACCTATGGTGACACAGAAACGCCCCACTCGTGACGTTAGAAGATATCCTCGACCAATGGTGGCATAGGAACGTCCTCTCGTGACGTAAGAACATATCGTCGACCAATGGTGACACAGAAACGCCCCACTCGTGACGTTAGAGCATATCCTCGACCAATGGTTGCATAGGAACGTCCCCTCGTGACCATAGAACATATTCTCGACCAATGGCGGCACAAAAATGCCCCCACTCGTGACGTAACAACATATCCTCGACCAATGGTGGCATAGGAACGTCCCCTCGTGACGTAAGAACATATCGTAGACCAATGGTGACACAGAAACGCCCCCAAGTAAACGCCTGACTAATGGTGGCATAGAAACGTCCCCTCGTGACGTTAGACCATATCCTCGACCAATGGTGATACAGAAACGCAACACTTGTAACGTTAAAACGTATCCTCGACCAATGGTGACACAAAAAAACCCTACTCGTGATGTCAGAACGTTTCTATGTCCAATAGCGGCATCATGACATCGAATTAAGTTCATCCTCGTATCTCACCGATCAATGGTGACTTAGGAACGCCCCCAATGGGAAAGTGTGCATCGACGTCCAATGAGAACGACGTACATCAATGGCGGAGGCTATTTCCCCACTAGGAGTGGAGCTGTGCCCCCCTCCCCCCCATTCCCCCAATAATAACGAAGATACGCCTCGACAAACACCAATAGCGACAGCCGAAAAGAAGACGAATTGACAGTCGAAAAAAAGAAGACGAATTAACGTTGACAGACAAAGAGAAGAAGTGTGTAATTTTTAATTAACCTCGTATATATTTTATAGACGATGATTAACGTAAGAACTTAAATTTTCTCAATTTATATTTTACGAGTAATTTTTAATCAAACTCGTATATATTTTATCCACAACGAATAGTGTAATAGCAAAAATTCGTTTATTTTTCAATTTATATTTTACTATTAATTTGCGAGTAACTTCGTATATAATTAAACTTATAAATCTTTATAAATATTCTAACTAGCGGATGTGCATTTCCTTTTAACATTTCTCACACGGTCGCCGAAAACACGTGCAACAATTTTTTCAAGAATCAGCTTGTTAGTTATAGAATCACCAGACGTAATATGATGCGAAATACTGCTAACGAAAACTTTAGCGAATATTATTACATTCCTTTTTAACATTGTCTCACGATTCAGCGTTTTCACAGTCGACAATATCCGGTGAACGTGTGTACAGATCGTGCCGGTCTCAGCTTGGGTAGAGGAGGGACCCTGAATTAAGTAGGGGTCCTTCAGCACTTTGCGCAAGACAGACTGGGCGGGGAAGTCCTCAACCCCGACACGGCGCGTCCGAATGGCTGATAGGGGAGTTCCTGTAGATATACAGGACAGGTACGAATAAGGCTTAGCCAAATAAGTACCCGCGGATCAACTGAGGACATGACATTAGGCAGCAGTAATGTCATTACTGGATTAAGGCTGTGGGAAAATTAAAAAAAAAAAAAATCCTGTAGGCTTAATTCTAGATACTCACAGGCGACACTCACATTACGAGTCAATCGGTTGTGACACTGCGATGGGGAAGGCAACGGGAAACCACCCCATAAATAGTCCCTAGTTCATTCATCATGGTTAATGTAAACCAATTTGGAGAAGATACTGATCATGGACTTCGGATACCAAGATCCGGCAGGGGAGGAAGAACACAAAAATGTAAGGCTTCCCAGGTCGTCAACCCACGAAATCCTTACCAATATTTAAACACTAATAAAGATAAAGTGTGCACGTGGAACGTTCAAAAAATCTGTACTTGGAATGTTCGAAGTATGTTTGAAGGGGGAAAGATACACAACACCATTCAAGAAATGAAAAGACTAAATATCGACGTGATGGGAATCAGCGAGATGAGATGGGCTCGGGACAGTGCTGTGTGGATGAGCATATGGTATACTATGCGGGAAACGACAAACCACATCACTGGAATGGCGTAGCATTGATTCTGAGCAAAAAGGTCGCTGGGGCTGTGATCAGCGTGATACCTCTCTCTGACAGGGTCATTCTGATGAAGCTGCAAGGCAGACCCGTTAATACGAACATCATTCAAATTTACGCTCCAACATCAGAAAAACCAGAAGAGGATATCGAGGAGTTCTACGCAATTGTACAAAAAGCACTAAAATACACCAAGAAGAACGAGCTAACCATCATCATGGGTGATTTCAATGCCAAAGTTGGCAAAAGCAGTGTAGAAGACATCGTCGGACAACACGGCTTAGGCGAGAAAAACGAAAGAGGAGACCGACTCATACAATTTTGCCGGGAAGAAGATTTTACCATTGCTAACACGTGGTTTAAACTTCCCCCGAGACGACTTTATACGTGGAAGTCACCTGCAGATACAGCCAGCAATATCATCAGAAACCAGATAGACTTTATTCTCATTAACAAAAGATTCAAGAACAGCTTGACTTCGGCGAAGACCTACCCAGGTGCAGACGTCTCATCGGACCACAACCCATTAGTGGGCCAGATAGAACTCAAACTAAAGAAACTCATCAAAAATAAACCTAAACAGAACCTGGATTATGACACTCTAAAAGACCCCGTAGTTCGTCAAAACGTGAGAGATACAATGAGACAAAAACTAGAAACGGCTCAACAACAAGAACAGAGTGTAGAACAAAAATGGAGTTATATCAAAGACGTCATGCTGAATGCGGGAAAGGAACATCTGAGAAAGAAAAAAAGAGTAAAAAATAAAGAATGGATGACTGATGACATTCTACAGATGATGGAACAAAGAAGATTAATGAAAAACAGGGACGCGAAGAAATACCAAGAAACCAACCAGACAATTAAAAAAGAAATACGAAGAGCCAAGGAGACATGGATGCAAGAAAAATGTAAAATAATCGAGGAGCTCCAAGAGAAACACGATCATATAAATATCCACCGAAGGATTCGTGAAGCCACTGGTCAATACAAGAGGAGAAACACACACCTCCTCATAAATAAAGACGGTAATCTGGCGACGACAGTGAATGAGAAGTTGGTTACCTGGAAAATATATATCGAAGAACTTTTCTGGGACGACCGCGGCAACCTTCCGGAAATAAATTGCATGACAGGGCCGTCAATTCTAGAAAGCGAGGTAAAGGCTGCTTTACAACAGTCTAAGAATGGTAAGGCTACAGGTCCGGACGAAATACCCGTTGAACTTATTAAGGTGATGAGTGAAGTGAGCACGAAGGAGTTAACTGAACTGTTCAACGCTATATACGATTCAGGTAATATCCCAGAGGAATGGCTATTGTCAACATTTGTAACGCTACCAAAAAAACGATCTGCGAAAACGTGCGAAGATTTCCGAACTATCAGTCTTATGAGTCATGCACTTAAAATTTTTCTTAAAATCATACATGCCAGAATTTACAAGAAATGCGAAGAAAATGTCGGTGAAATGCAATTCGGATTCCGCAATTCTATGGGTACACGTGAAGCACTTTTCACCTTACAAGTCCTACTTCAGAGATGCCGCGATGTCAGTTGTGATGTCTATATTTGTTTTATTGACTACGCCAAGGCATTTGACCGTTGTCAGCACCAGAAGATGGTCACCGCACTACAAAGAGTTGGATTGGATGAGAAGGACATTCGGATCATCATGAATTTATACTGGAACCAGCGTGCTCAAGTCAAGGTCGAAGACCAGCTGACCGACCAAGTGAAGATCATGCGAGGAGTAAGACAAGGATGTGTGCTATCGCCGACTCTTTTCAATATATACTCTGAGGAGATTTTTAATGAAGCCCTCACAAACCTAGACATGGGAATCCGAGTGAACGGTGAATACATCAATAATATCCGCTACGCCGATGACACTGTGTTACTAGCAACCAGCCTAAACGATCTGCAGGCCTTACTAGACCGAGTGCGAACTGTGAGCGTAACATACGGACTGAACCTTAATATTAAGAAAACTAAATTCATGGTTGTCAGCCGTACAAATTTAGATCCCGGGGCACTAATGGCAGGTAGCGAAGAGATCCAGAGAGTCGACAGATTCACTTACCTCGGAACTACCCTCAACGTACAATGGGACTACGCTCAAGAGATTAGATCCAGAATTGAAATGGCACGGTCTACATTTATTAAGTTGAGATCCTTGCTGTGCTGCAGTGATCTCAGTTTGGGAACCAAGATGCGAATAGTGAGGTGCTACGTTCTTCCAGTGTTACTGTATGGAGTTGAAGCCTGGACACTGACGCAAGCCACTGAAAAACGAATCGAAGCCTTCGAGATGTGGATATACAGAAGGATACTAAAAATATCTTATGTGGACCATGTCACCAACGGTGAGGTCCTACAGCGCATGACAAAAGAAAAAGAAGTGCTTAATTTAATTAAACAACGCAAGCTTGAGTACCTCGGCCACGTGATGCGGAACGAAGAAAAATATCGAATTCTTCAACTTGTTATGCAGGGTAAAGTATTTGGGAGAAGAGGACCGGGACGCCGTCGTATCTCGTGGTTGAAAAATCTCCGACAATGGTTTGGGATGACCTCAGCGGAGCTGTTTCGCAGAGCAGTCAACAAAACCATGATAGCCTTGATGATCGCCAACATCCGGACCGGATAAGGCACTGAAGAAGAAGAAGTGTGTACAGACAAGATTTGGCTTGCAATTCTCGATAATTTCCAGTCGAGTTACGTCATACCAGCCTGACTATTTAATGAACGGATCCATTCTGTTATACTCAGTCTGCAGTTCACCTTTGTAATAACGTGTTCGTTTTGTGTTACAAAAAAATTTGTGCTACAAGTAAAACAATTTAAAAAAGTAAGTACTATTTTATATATTTTAGAGGGCTTGTATTTGATTTTATACACCATCATTCTAAGTTTGTCATTATGTTAATTTATTTCTGCATTATTTAAAACATGCAATATTATTTGTAAATATATTTAAGTTTCTCGTTTTTAAAGTAGAACAGTGCATTTCACAGATAATAAAGTAGATGTTGATTAAAAAATAGAAGCACGCAAAAAAATATTTTTATGGTAAATTAAGAAAATACATATTATTGCAGATGGATCTAGCAAAAATTAATGCATCATCTTTGGTTGCAGAACGCAAACCGATAAAAAAATTGGTAGATTTGCCAATTGGGACACCCTTTCCAATTCACTCAGGAAAAGTGGTAAACACAAAATTTGGGAAAGCAGTTCTACTGGATTTAGGTACTGAAGTCGTGTTCCTGCCTCATCGGGTGACCGAAGTATACCAACCAATCATCGGCGAACTTTGTGGAGGAAAATATTCATAATCTTCGAAGGGAAAGTGGACGTAGGAAAAAACCAGCCTCTGACATCATTTCAAATAGCTGAGCATTAATAAAAATACTGGTGAGTTTTTACATTTATTAATTTTTTATTGTTTATTCAATCATGAGTGGTGACATTGGTAACCTCAGTAGCGATATTGTACAACATTTAGTTAAGGCGCGAAATATTTTGTTTCAACATTATACACTGCGAGAAGCGAATATTTGGTTAAAACACATCAAGAGACATTTGACTTTGTTTACTAAAGCGATTCGGTGTGGGGGCTTGGAATTAGCCAAGTTACGACAAATACAGACAAACGCAGGTCATTTAAAGACAATTAAATTGGAAATTAAAAATTTCGGTTTTCGCGTGGGTGGTGGAATTAATAATAAACATCGTAGAGTTAAATGGGAAGATGTAAATTCCGTATTTTCGAGTAGAGTCAGAACGGGTATAATTATTAATTTAGGACACAAAGATTTAATGCAATTTTTTGGGGATTGTTTTAAGTTATTTAAAATTCGAGTTAAAAACATTTAAAAAAAATTAAATATGATAAAATGTAACATGACATTATGTGGAGAATTTATTAGAAAATCAAATCAAGGTGATATTAACCAATTTAAATATTTCAACACCAAAAATGCTGTCCTGGACGGAGGAACGGACTTAGTTTTATGGTTTCATAGAAACGTAGTCGATAAATTAATGACCAAGCTATCAGAATTTGAAGAAACGGGATCATGGTGGGCTTTGAAAAAAATAGTTTCTTTAGAAGTCAATATAAATAAATATGAAGTGGGAAATGGAGCTTCGTCGTTCATTAGACTACCAGAACCAATCCAAAAGAAGCACGCATGTATCAATATCAAAAACGATGATGAAGCATGCTTTTTGTGGAGCATAGTTTCAGCGATTTATCCAGCTAAATGCAGTTCAGATCGTACATCTTCATATCCTCATTATGCGACTGTCTTAAATATCGATGGGCTAGAGACACCTATGACTATAAAGGGTATTTCAAAATTTGAAAAGTTAAATAACATTTCTGTAAACGTTTACGGGTTAGAAATGAATGTTGCTAAAGAGAGAACATTTTACGTAACAACACCGGTAAGGCTATGCAAAACCAAATTAACTAAACATGTAAATTTATTGATTGTGCAGGATAAATATTTTCCAAAATTGAATGACTACGAAGCACCTATGGCTCACGATGAATCTGTAGAAATTAAATATCATTATTGTATGATTAAAGATATGTCTCGACTCATGTCTAGTCAGTTGAGTAAGAATCATAATAAAAAATTTTTATGTGACAGGTGTTTGAATTATTTTAGCAGTTTTGACAGATTAAACGATCATACAAAATATTGTGAGAAAATCAATGAATGTAAAGTTTCGTTTCCATCATATCAGAATGTTGAATTTAAAAATCGTATGTATAAACAAATGACTCCTTTTGTCGTTTATGCTGATTTTGAGTCAATGTTGCACAAAGTTAAAAACACTCCGTTAAAATGCAAAACAATTAAATATCAGCAGCATAAGACCTTTAGTGCAGGTTATTACGTAAAATGTTCTTACGATGAATCTCTGTCGTTTTAATGAAGTTACGCAGGTGAAGATTGCATGGAGTGGTTTGCCAAGGAAATGTCTGAGTTGGCGGCATTTGTGCAAGGAAAAATTAAAGATATTGTACCTGTGAATGTCACACCCAGTTTTAATGCATCTAATTGTCACATTTGCGAAAAAACGTTTTCAGATAAGGATGTAATTGTTCGTGATCATGACCATTTTACCGGAGAGTTTCGAGGATTCGCACACCAAGTGTGTAACTTAAAATTCAAAAAACTTTTCGTCGTCCCAATTTTTTTTCATAATCTTAGCGGCTACGATTCGCATATGATGATTAGAGATCTAGCGAAAAATGGTAGTATCAGCTTACTACCAATAAATAAGGAAAAGTATATTTCATTTACAATATACGATTCTGAGGTCAGTATTAGGTTGAGGTTCGTTGATTCACTGAGATTTTTAAATTCATCATTGGACAAGTTGGCTGCCACATTGCAACCTGAGGATTTAAGATATTTAGCTAGCGAATTTCCAAATACCACTACCGAACAAATGGAATTATTGAAAAGAAAAGGCATATTCCCATACGAATATATTGATTCTTTCAATAAATTGAATGAAACGCAACTACCATCAATTGATAAATTTTACAGCTCATTATCGGGTGAACACATCTCCAAAAATATGTATCATCATGCTCAGAATAATTGGCAGTCATTCGGTATTAAAAATATTTTGGAATATAGTATGTTGTACATGAAAACTGATATTATGTTACTGACTTGCATTTTTGAAAATTTTCGACAAAAATGTCGAAGTACATACAGTCTTGATCCTGCATGGTACTATACCATGCCTGGATTTTCTTGGGATGCAATGCTTAAATATACTGGATGTAAACTTGAACTGCTGAATGATATCGATAAAATCATGTTTATTGAGAAAGCTATCCGAGGTGGTATAAGTCAAGTAAGTAATCGGTATTCTGAGGCAAATAACAAATACATGCATAATTATGATCCATCAAAGCCTAGTGAATATGTGCTATATTTAGATGTCAACAATTTGTATGGTTGGGCAATGTCTCAATTCTTACCATATGGGGGTTTCGAGTGGGTCGATACCAATATTGATGTCTTGTCTATTCCTGACGATGGAGATACAGGATACATACTACAAGTGGATTTGGAATACCCAGAACACTTGCATGACTTACATCGAGATTTACTGTTTTGTTGCGAACATCGTGTGCCACCAAGAAGTAAGCTTCCAAAACTTATGACCACCTTGTACCATAAAAAAGAGTACACTTTGCACTATCGCAATCTAAAACAAGCTCTGAATGCAGGACTAACACTAACAAAAATCCATAAAGTGTTGAAATTCAAACAGAGCGCTTGGCTTAAGCCATATATCGATCTTAATACAAAATTGCGAACTGCAGCAACTACAGCATTTGAAAAAGACTTGTACAAGTTAGCCAACAACGCCATATTTGGTAAAACGATGAAAAACATTAGGAAACATCGCATTGTAAAACTTATATCAAAATGGGATGGAAGATATGGAGCGAAAAATTTGATTGCTAGTCCACGATTTCATAATAGAACTGTGTTTAATGAAAATTTAATGGCAATCGAACTTAACAAAACAGAGCTCATTTTCAACAAACCATTGTACATCGGCATGTCAATTTTAGATATATCCAAAGTGTGTATGTACGATTTTCATTATAACTTTATGCTGCCATATATGGGAGTTGAAAATTGTAAGCTAATGTATGGGGACACTGATAGTTTTATCTATGAATTAAAATGTGATGACGTTTACAGAGATGTTATTAAAGCAAATTTATCCAAATTCGATACATCAGACTATTCTGAGAATAATATTTATGGAATACCTCAAGTCAACAAAAAAGTTCTCGGAAAGATTAAAGATGAGGCAAACGGTCGCATTATGACTCATTTTGTCGGACTTAGATCTAAAATGTATTCGTTTAAGATTAGTACGACGGATGAGGATCGAAATGCATTGTGGGATAAATACAAGAATAATATGGATGATGCAAATATTGAAAGACTTGCAAATAATTTAGGCGTCACAAAAAAATCTAAGGGTGTAAAATATTCAACGGTAAAAAATGACATTACTTTCGATGATTATGTTAAGTGTTTAAACGAATTTACAACTAAAAGTGTTTCCCAATCAACGTTTCGTTCCTACGCCCATGATCTTTTTACAATAACACAAGAAAAAATTGCATTAAGTCCGTATGACGATAAACGTTACTTGCAACAAAATTCTCATGACACTTTACCTTGGGGTCATTATGAAACCACAATGATTGAGTAAAAACAAAAATTAATAAATGAAAACATAACCAATTTTTTTTATAGCTTTATCAATCTCCACACGAAAATGGACCGGCTATTTTTAAATGAATATGTAGATCGATAATTGTAATTTTGTTAAAAATCAATTTGTAATCATAAGTAGAAAATAAAAGCTTTAAAAAATTTACATTGTTTTCCTGTAATTTTAAGTCTCAGCTTATCTTTTCCAGCGTTGTGAGACATTCAACGTGAAAATAAAAAAGACATGTTTGCATAAATAGCATTTATTTTGATTATTACATAAAATCATTTACAACTTTAATTTTATAATAATATAAATATTCTCTTAAAGCATTACTTAACAAAGTGTCTGTGGAAATTTCGCAAAACGCAGTTAAAGCTTCAAGTGGTCCATATAAACTGCTTCTGCTGCAAAAGTTTGATTGTATCAAATCAATAACATTTCTATAATAAGCATGAAAGTGTAAATCATCCAATAACGATACACGATGACACACCAGACTGCTGTTTACTTCTAGGATTTGGTTGACATCACTTTCATCTAGATAGTATTCCAGACCATGCTTTTCAATAACAAGAAACTTGGTTGAATCATACACTATTTGTTTAATTTTACAATAGTCTCCACACTGAAACTCGATAGGATTGTAATCATCTTGAGAGCTGCTGTTAAAGAAATCGCTAATCTTCTGCTTAAAAACTCCGATTATATCATCCCACTCGAACGTGTTTAAACTAATTCTTGCATTCTTGTTGTGCTGACACAAAATAATGGCTGATGAGAAATGACGAGCTGGAGAAAGGCCAACTTTGATTATACAGTTGTCAAGCGGAAAGGATGCTTCTAGTAAATAATATGGTTCATTGTTGGCTGCTTCTTCGAATTTCGCCAAAACTCTATCTAATTCAGCATCATAATCGATATCATCTGATGGTGAATCAGCAGCTACCACCATATCGTCTGATGAACTATAACCACTATCTTGAGAACTCATATTGATGAACTGGCAGGAACAACTGGGCATGAGCTTGCAGCATTTATGAAATTTATACTTTTTGTCGCCCCCCACTCATTTAGTGTATATCTACGCGGTGTATGTAAAAGTAGATCCTAAATGATATCTTTAACGTTAATCCAACTATTATGGCTACTATCGAATCCCAACCATTGAACATACATCTTATTTCCACGTCTGCGCAGTACTTTCTCTACTAAATATATGTCTTTATTTTTTGTTTTCTGTAATTCTTCTTCGTAGAATGCTCCTTTGATAGGCGCTCCAGTCATATCTTCAATCAAGTATGTTGTGGGATTCGTTATTTTAATTTCAGTAATTTTAAACAGTTCTGTTGTCCAATTCGGTTTATATCCCTTATCGAAAATGTGTTTATTTTTACTAATGCGAACCACGTCACCAACTTTCAATTTTCTTGGACCGGCAATTTTCAAGTGAGTATAATATTTTCGTAAAATTTCATTTTCGTTAGATTTATTAACATCAATAGGTCTAAGTCGAATTTTGCTGTGTTTCGTGTTGTTGTACTCTTTTGTAATTTGAGGCAAGATATCAATCCATTTGTAAGTTCCATTAAGACTGAAATACTTGTAAAGTTTTTCCTTCAATGTTCGAATAACTCGTTCACATATGGCTGCTTTTTTAACACTAAAGGTATTATAGTGATTAATACTATGCTTTTTCATGAGATTTTGAAACTTGGAATTGAAAAATTCTGTGCCTTGGTCTGTTTGTAAATTTTTCGGACATCGTCGAGTATGAGCGAGAATATCCGAAAATGTTCGAGTAATTTCCTCCCCTGTTTTCGTCTTTAATGGTCGAGTCCACACAAACTTTGAAAAACAATCAATTACAACAAGAATGAGCTTGTAAGATTTATTTTGACTGGCATAAGGTCTCATCTCAGCAAGATCCATTTGCCACAAATCGTCTAGTCCTTTAATGATTGTTCGTCGACGAGGATAATTTTTTCGTGCAGGCTTGTGTAGCTCGTTAACTAGTTGTATCTTCTCCTCGGTAAATGCCATGTCTAGCTTCCAACGATTCGATTCTTTGAACTAACGCTAATTCGTTGTTCCGTTAGCTTTATTATGTAAGAGGTAATCTTCCATTACATTAAGACGCTTATCTAAATCATGTGAATTAAGATCCGCTGTTTTAATCTTTTTTTCTATTTCCAACGTTTTCATCATAATTTGTGCATTTTGGTTGGCGGCATCTGTAATATTCTTCGTCATTTGTTGTTTAAATATATCAAGATCATTTTTAAATTCATGCATTTGTTTTGATAAATCAGATATTTTCGAAGCAGTCATTTTATTCTCATCAGACAACTCGTTAACTTTTTTACTTAAATTAACTTCTATTTTACTAATGGAGTTTGAGATTTTTTGTTCGAGTTGAGTATCTTTTTGAATTCTATTTTTTTTGTATCAAATTAATCTCTTTTCTTAGAAAAGTTTTCGCACGAACAATGCTGTCATCTACATATTTCTTATTGGAAAGATGAATACCTGCTACAGGAGGATCTCGTGTAATGTCCTTATGTACTTCATGTATCTGGTTTTGTAAATCCAAAATGGATTGCTTTAAGCCTTCACGTAGCTTTTTAACAACTCGTTCATTAGAACGGTAATGATGACGACCAAACTTGTCAACACTCATGTTGGAAATGATGTTCCAATAATCCAAACATTAATATATAATATCTGCTTCACGTAATTCGTTGATAATGGCAACGATTTCGTTATTGTGTGATGTGTTTCCTGCTTCTTGGGAAGCAACCAGCAATTTGAGTCTGTCGCATAGTTCGTTTGGATCATCCCAATATACATATTCAATAGGATTATCGTTGTAGATCAAATGAGAATTATCGACGAGCCCTGACCCTTTGGAGCTAGATGGTGAAGATAACGATGTTCGAGGAGACGTTGTTATCGATGATGAACGAGTCGTTTTTGCTAAACGAACAAGACCTTCGAAAGGTTGTCTCTTTAATGCAGTAGATCGAGTTTTCGGTGGCGATTTCTTTGTTGTTTCATCGGTAGGTTTAAATAGCGGTTTGATAATATGATGATATTTTTTCCCAGTTGCACCTTTAAGACGACCTTTGGAATCCAGATGAACTTCTGTACTATTTAATAAACTTTTATAGTGCTTTAAATCTGTATCATTATAATCTTCAGGGTTATCATAGAAAATTAGTTGGTATAGACCTGGCGTTCCCGGCACCCATCCTCCTTCCCCACTACCATCACTGATGACTTGTATACTACCTTTGTGTTTGTTAAAGTTTATTCTGCGTTTACCCAACATCCAGCCAATTTCATCATTGTAAATAGGTCCATAGTTTTTATCAATTTTATTATCTTTCATCCAAAATTCTTTTATATACTTATGGCTCATTGGAGGATATTGCTCAATATATTCATCAATAGCCTCTTTCGAAACATTATTAGGATCAAACATTTCATGTTCGTTAACTTGGCCGATTGATACTGCATCGGAAAATACATCGTCATCGCCGGCTTCTTTTTTTATCTCTTCCTCCGTTTTCACCTCTTCTTTTTTAACGTGTCTAAGCTTGTTATTAATAGCATGATGCAACGTTTTTGACGATTGCGCAATATCTGTTAGAGGTTTAGCTATGGGCTTAAAGAGTTTATTTAGCGACTCATCTTGTTCTGTTTTACCTAACTTTAATGCCAAATACCTTTTGCGAATGACACGAGCTAGTTCGGCAACTTTACGCTTGCGCGCAGCTACCTCTTTGTCTGACATATTGTTATACAATGCGTGTTTTTCGATCATACCTACAGTTTTATAAACTTGTCGAAACCTTTACGATATCGTCCGTTAGAAATATCGAAATCCTTAACAATGACGAATGTGCCGTATTTGTCCTTCCAACATTCGGAACAAAATTGTTTAAATTTCTCGAATGTCATATCAGGTGATACGTGATCATCAAAGACGTGTTTCAAATTGAGCTCATCTTGCTTAAACAATACAATAAGATTCGCATTATCACGTAAAAGTTGTTTGCCTGCTCGACTGTATGATTGACATAGGTATGCACAATCAATGTCTTTATGTCTACCCATACAGTAATATTCACGTATTGTTTGTTGTGGATCCGTTGATACGTCATCAAATATGAATATTGAGTTTGGTTTAGCTTTACTTGGGCTTATAACATCATCATTATCTTTAAATGGAAAATAACCTACTTCTTTCACAGACTCCAACACTTCCTTCAAAAATTGATACTGGGGCTGAAACAACGACTTTGAATAAACGTAAACATTTTTGAATTTAGCGCCATTCAGGTCAAACAGTAATGCCAACATAACATTAGTTTTTCCACATCCGCTTGGACCACATATGATAGCACGAAATGAATGTGGTAGCAATGCACCATGTTTGCTGGTTCTTGTCACGTTATCGACAAAATCCAAGTTTTCCACTTCTGGTGTCTTGTCTTGTTGAATGACCTTCATCTTGTGATTGAGATGTATTTTGTACACATGGTTATATAAAGACATTTTGCAAAAAGCGATTCATTTCAATGTTGGTCGTTCAAGGTGAAGGAGTGTTGAATTCTCTGATCAATAGTCTACCGTTTGAATTGCATGCTCCTGGTTACCAATATCTAGGACCTGGAACTAAATTACAGAAACGTCTAGCTCGTGGAGATCCGGGGATAAATCCGTTAGATCGAGCTGCGAGAGATCACGATCTCGCATATTCCCAAAGTAATTCATTGAAAGATCGACATAAAGCAGATTGGGTGTTGGAAAATAAAGCGTGGGAACGAGTTAAAGCAAAAGACGCATCTTTGGGTGAAAAAACCGCTGCCTGGTTAACTACTACAGCAATGAAAGCTAAACGAAAACTGGGTATGGGTATGAAACGTGGTAAAGGTGTTGGTTCATTTAAGCGACATGTGTTACAGCCAATTATCAAAACATTGAAACGTGCTCCTCCGTCACCAAATCTGCGTAAATCCGCTCTATTTGCACTTGCAGCAGCTAGAACAGCCGTTAAGAATGTAGGTGGCAAGAAAAATGTACGTGTTCCAAGAATTATTCCATTTGAACCAAAATCTGGTGGCATTTTACCTTTAATCCCAATCTTTGCAGGCCTATCAGCTCTCGGAAGCCTCGCTGGGGGCGCAAGCGCGATAGCGAAAACTGTTATCGATTCAAAGAATGCTCAAAAGAAACTAGAAGAAGATAAACGTCACAACAATGCAATGGAACATCTAGGCAAAGGATTATACCTGCGAAAAAACGCTAAAGGTGGCTTTGGATTATATTTAAAAAAGGCAAAAAACTTTCGCTGAAGCTACCTAATAGACCTTTAACCAATGTGGATTTAAATAGATTTGTTAAACTACTTAAAATTTCAAATTTCCGCGGCGTGCTCATGCGAGATAATTTACCACGTAGCCCTCGTAAACATGAATGTGCTATTATTAATCTCGACATTTCCACAAACCCCGGTACACATTGGGTAGCTGACAGAAAGATAAACAACGATATAGAGTACTTTGATTCATATGGTTGCTTGAAACCACCGCGAGAACTAGTATCCTACTTGAACGGTGGAAGAATTTTCTACAATAACGATCAATATCAAAGTTATAACCAAATTAACTGTGGACATCTTTTGTTTAAAGTTTCTCTACAATGGAACCATCTAACGATATATTGGGACGTGCCATTTGCATTTTTATGAAAAATATAACGAGCGTTGTTTGGTATGAACTACCTCAAGATATTCGTCGCGCACTAGAAGATTATTTACCCTGCAAGAAAGACTATGATAGACATGAATGGAGTGATGTTTGCGGCATGTATATGGAAAGTAGATGTGTATTTTGTAATGTGTCATATTATGAGAAAAATTTGTAACAGTATAAGAATAAATATAGGAATTTTTAACATATTTTGCTATTTAATTTCATACACCTATTCAAATGTATCAGTCATGTCTCGATTGTTGACCTTGACAAGTACTTCCAACGAGTTTTCGTTTACTCCTCAAGTACCTCTTGTGCTTGACCATAACCGACAGTATTATGTAGCAGTGTTGGGATTTCATACATTTAATTCGATTCCAAACATCGATGGCGAAAAGTTTTACTACTACGAGAAAAATGATCGAAAAAAGTTGTGTAGCATCGATATTCCGTCTGGATCTTATGAAATTACCGATATCGAAACGTATATTTATAACGCATTAATCGATAAATATAATTCGATTCGAGATAATGAGTTCATCTTAAGACCCAACAACAATACGCTCAAGTGTGAAATATTTAGTCAAGATCATGCTGTTACTTTCGAGAAAGATGACAGTCTCGGCAAAATATTGGGTTTCTCATCAAACAGAATATTGGTGCCAGGAAAAATGCATTCTTCGGACCAACCTGTAAACATTATAAAAGTATCGAGCCTACTTTTTGAATGCAACATTACCGAAGGAGCCTTTTACGAGGACAGACCTGCGCACACCGTTCTACATTTTCCGATAAGTGTTGATCCTGGTTTCTCTATTGACGAACGTCCTCATAATCCTATATACATACCAGTAAGCAATAGCATACGTGAAATTGCCAACATTACCGTTAGCGTACTCGATCAAGATTTAAGACCAGTCAACTTTAGAGGAGAGAAAAGTACACTTCATTTGGATTTTAAGGAAACGATATAGATGGGTTTAATTATAAAACAAAGCTCTACACATCAATATCCATTAGTCTCACGCAAATCTTACAAGCGACGTGACGTGTCTGCTGTCAATAAAGCCTTTCTTGTTTCCATTGGATTACAGCTAAAAGATGTCAAAACGTCAATACATTCGACGACAGGTTCAGGAACCTCAACCACCTATTTTAGATCTGTACCAGAAACCTCAGTTCGACGATACTATTAGAAAAGAAGAATTTCGTACATATACACCTTACATCAAGTCATTTAATAATAGCGATGTTGTCGAGTTTATCATCAATCAATCAGATGCATTTTTTGCCATACACGAAACACTTTTGGAAATTAAAGGAAGTATAAAGAAAGTGGGTACTGGAACTGTTTCTCTTGCACCGAATGCTGGAGCCTTCTTGTTTGATACATGTACATACATCCAAAGTTCACACGACATGGAAATAGTTCGAGATCCTGGTGTAGTTAGCACTATTCGCAGTTTGTTGTGTTACACTCCTGACGATTCCAAGTATCTCAGTACTGCAGGATGGAACTATCCCAATAATCCACATTTATCGGGAGACAGCTTTAGTTTACTGATTCCGATAAAACATATTTTCAACATTTTCAACGATTACAATAAATTAACCTATGGTCGTCAAGTGTTTCGATTTGTTTGAGCACGTAATGATAGAGACAGTATTTTAGTGAAAGAACCTAATGTCACAACAACAACAACAGTGTCTTTAACTGTTACCAGCATGGAACTGAAGGTCAAACATGTCTTTCCGAATGACGATGTGAAAATTGACCTAATGACTCCGATTAAGAATAATACGCCGATAACTATACCTTTCCGTAAATGGGAACTTAATGAACTACCTTCACTTACGGCTGGATCCCGACGTGAGATATGGAGTGTAAAGACAACTTCAGCTGTTGAACGTCCACGCTATGTCATTGTAGCTTTTCAAACTTCTAAACGAGATGACATTCACGCCAATCCAACGTTATTCGATAACATTAAGGTGTCCAGCGTACGAGTGGTTATTAATGGTGAATATTGGCCTAACGAGAGAATGCAATTGGATTTTGCGAAAAATGATTATGCTATAGCTCACTACAACTATACCCAATTCTTTCCCAGTTATACTCATTCGTCAACAAAACATCCAATCTTGGATTATAATGCTTTTAAAAAATATGCTTTGTTTACTTTCGACTGCTCCAAACAGGATGATACGTCATTTAGATCGGGAACCGTTGATATTAAGTTGGAAATCGAAGCAGATGAAGGTTTTCCTGCAGGCACTCGAGCGTACTGTTTAATTGTCCACGACAGTCTACTCGAATACTTTCCTCTAACTGAAGTTGTCAAAAACATCGTTTAAAAAGATTAAATAAGTTGAATGAAGTGTTAGTAGCAGACAAGCAGTCATCATGAGAGTAGCGTTCGTAGACATACAGGGATTCACCGTAGATGGGCAGTTCGTACCCAAAGAACTAAGTATGGAAATTGGTTTTAAACATTGTCATTATATATTTAAACCTCCACAACCATTTGCTACATTGAGTAATCAAGATAAGAAGACTGCTGCGTACTTAGAGAAAAACGTGCATGGTCTTCGGTATTCTAATGGAGATATTGAATATTCCAAAATAAATGAAATACTGGAATCTAAGTTGTTGTATGCTGCCGACTATATATACGTTCGCGGAGAACAAAAAGCAGATTTTTTAAAACAGAAGTGTCACATTTTTGGAGTTTTCCCCATAATTATCGATGTTTGCAAGTATGATGGTACACCGTGTGCAACAGGAAAATTTGTTGCAGATTCAAATGCTTGTCACACAACTGGATTATTTTCCTGCTCTTCGATAAATGTGGATCGCCTTCGACAATGGTTTTGTGAAAAGATTATACCTATGTAAATTGAATTTTTTTAAATAAAAGATTAAAAGTTTTGTTTTAGTTTTATTTTAACAGTTTTCCTTTTTTACATATTTATTTTAATGCAAAATGATTCGCATTTGCGATTTGCAAAAAATTTTGTAATGATATTAATCGTTAGAAATACATTTATTACTAATATGATTGTTAACAGTATAATCGATGAACCATATTGAGCGATGACACCATTATTAGTTGTACACCATTTTGAATCACTTTCGGTGTTATTTGGAGATATTAGCTTGATCTTATAGAATGCTCCTTCTGATTTTGGTATCGCTTTGAAAAATACTGGAAGCTGCCCATAATTCACCACTTCATGATCCATTAAAGTCCATTCAGTTCGATTACAATCCGTTTTTACATCATTAAAACATATCATCAAGTTCTTAACATTGTTTGGAACGTTTGTATAAAGGACATTGTTAACAATAGCTGTGAGAATGATGAATGATATTGTTAGTTGAGACATCTTTTCGGCTGAATTCTTTTTAGCAGGTATTGTGTTTTTGGTAGTTTTCTGTCAGACAAATGAAACTCTGCAAATCGTTTTTCAATTTTCCTTATATCTTCGTAGCACTGTATATCCACCTTCAACTTTTGTATTTTTTCGCAAAACTCTTCTAGCCTGCACTGTACGAGCGACATCAGTTAAATAAATGATTTTCATTCTAACCCCAAAATAAAAAAATATTCTCGATAATTCCAACTGCTATGATATTATTCTAACCTAATTATTTAGTTGTAATGTTTTACAAATCCAATAAATAATATTTGTTGTGCACAAAACTTTTTCGTTGCACCCTGTATACATAAATATACATTTACTTTACAGAATGTAGTCGTTTATTAAATAGTCAGGCTGGTATGACGTAACTCGACTGGAAATTATCGAGAATTGCAAGCCAAATCTTGTCTGTACACACGTGCACCGGATATTGTCGACTGTGAAAACGCTGAATCGTGAGACAATGTTAAAAAGGAATGTAATAATATTCGCTAAAGTTTTCGTTAGCAGTATTTCGCATCATATTACGTCTGGTGATTCTATAACTAACAAGCTGATTCTTGAAAAAATTGTTGCACGTGTTTTCGGCGACCGTGTGAGAAATGTTAAAAGGAAATGCACATCCGCTAGTTAGAATATTTATAAAGATTTATAAGTTTAATTATATATATGAAGTTACTCGCAAATTACTAGTAAAATATAAATTGAAAAATAAACGAATTTTTGCTATTACACTATTCGTTGTGGATAAAATATATACGAGTTTGATTAAAAATTACTCGTAAAATATAAATTGAGAAAATTTAAAAGTTCTTACGTTAATCATCGTCTATAAAATATATACGAGATTAATTAAAAATTACACACTTCTTCTCTTTGTCTGTCAACGTTAATTCGTCTTCTTTTTTTCGACTGTCAATTCGTCTTCTTTTCGGCTGTCGCCATTGGTGTTTGTCGAGGCGTATCTTCGTTATTATTGGGGGAATGGGGGGGAGGGGGGCACAGCTCCACTCCTAGTGGGGAAATAGCCTCCGCCATTGATGTACGTCGTTCTCATTGGACGTCGATGCACACTTTCCCATTGGGGGCGTTCCTATGTCACCATTGATCGGTGAGATACGAGGATAAACTCAATTCGATGTCATGATGCCGCTATTGGACATAGAAACGTTCTGACATCACGAGTAGGGTTTTTTTGTGTCACCATTGGTCGAGGATACGTTTTAACGTTACAAGTGTTGCGTTTCTGTATCACCGTTGGTCGAGGATATGGTCTAACGTCACGAGGGGACGTTTCTATGCCACCATTAGTCAGGCGTTTACTTGGGGGCATTTCTGTGTCACCATTGGTCTACGATATGTTCTTACGTCACGAGGGGACGTTCCTATGCCACCATTGGTCGAGGATATGTTGTTACGTCACGAGTGGGGGCGTTTTTGTGCCGCCATTGGTCGAGAATATGTTCTATGGTCACGAGGGGACGTTCCTATGCAACCATTGGTCGAGGATATGCTCTAACGTCACGAGTGGGGCGTTTCTGTGTCACCATTGGTCGACGATATGTTCTTACGTCACGAGAGGACGTTCCTATGCCACCATTGGTCGAGGATATCTTCTAACGTCACGAGTGGGGCGTTTCTGTGTCACCATAGGTCGACGATATGTTCTTACGTCACAAGGGGACGTTCCTATGCCACCATTGGTCGAGGATATCTTCTAACGTCACTAATGGGACGTTTCTGTGCCATCATTGGTCGACGATATGTTCTTACGTCACGAGGGGGGCGTTCCTATGCCACCATTGGTCGAGGATATCTTCTAAGGTCACGAGTGGGGGCGTTCCTATGTCACCATTGGTCAGGCGTTTACGTGGGGGCGTACCTACGTCACCATTGGTCGAGAGGCGTGGTCTATAGACAAGGGGCGTACCTACGTCACCATTGGTCGAGGGGCGTGGCCTCGAGACCCTAGGCACGTTCCTACGCCACGAGGGGGGCGTGGCCTTGACCCATGAGGATACGTACGCTTGACGATCGACGTGTGACGTCACTTCCGCTCCAGAACGAACCTGTCACATCTACTATTATATTCAGTAGAGGGCAAATGAGAGTTCTAGCCGCACCGTTCGTATACCCCCCACCACCGACCCCCCTACCATTATTATACCCCCCTCCAATGGTAAGGTAAGGGGTGAGAGTTCTAGCCGCACCGTCCGTATACCCCCCACCATTGACCCCCACCATTTTGTATACCCCCCACCATACCTCATACCCCCCACCACTGACGAGGTCAACGACCGGTCAAGGTCAAGGGGGCAACGACCGGTAAAGGGGTTAAAGACCGGTCCAGGGGGTCAATGAACGGTCAAGGGGTCAATAGCCGGTCAAGGGGTCAACGACCGGTAAAGGGGTCAACGACCGGTAAAGGGGTCAAAGACCGGTTAGGGGGTCAATGAACGGTCAAAGGGTCAATGAACGGTCAAGGTTAATAATCAAGGGGTTAATGAATGTTACACACAAAGGATAAAAATATACATTATTAGTGAAAGTCAAACAGGTCAGGTATGTAAAAACAAGCATTAGCAAAAGTAAACTTTATTTTTATATAGTAAAATAAGAAAAAACAAGAAGTAGGTTAATAGTGAAAGAGAATAGTTAAGTTAAATAGTGTTCCAAACACGGTAGCTTTATTTGGATAAATTCATTATATAGAATATGTGGTGGAAACAAGATACATTTTACACTCACACCATATTAATAAATGCTAAATACGCGAATAAAACAATTATTATTATTAGTACAGAAATGCTTTTATTAAATACATTATACCGTTAATACAATAAAGTTAATACAATAAAGTAAAATATAAGATTATTAAGTTTGTGATTTACTTGAACCATCTTCAACCACACCATCAATGTCTTTATCAATAACTTCATTACTGGAAGTATCATCTTCGTTATTTTCTTCTTTTTCGTATAAAACAGATGGAAGATAGTCTTTTATTCGAATTAAATAACCATCCAACTTTACAACTTTTAGTAACGATACAAATCCATATAAACATATTTGGTTTTTAAGATACAAGTCACAGATTTCAGCACCTTTTTCATATTTTTTAGCTAATTCTGTACAAAATTCTGGAGAATAAGATGATGGACGCACTGCACCATAAACGGCTTCATGAGAAGCATCAAACTCCAGATTTGAAAAAAGTTGGTGTAAGTTTTGAACACCACTTTTTAAATCCGTAACTTCAATTTCGGTAACGTAACACATCCACATTGTAAATACTAGCAGTAAAGCTGATGAAGAACTGTAGGAATTAGCTCTACAACGTGTTATTAAACAAACACCCCACCAACAAACTCCCCCACTACGATAAAAAATCCATTTCAAAACTGTCTACATAAAATTCATCCCCACCATCATTTTTTGCTTCTGGTAGAAGTAGTTTAGCTTGCTGGATTAAATAATCGAGATTTTGTTGTTGTTGGTTAGGTATAAACTTATCTATTTTGTAATGACCCCACGCTAATGTATTAATAGTTCCGGGTATAACATATCTCTTATCATCGTGGGAAGTTAAAGCAACCTTATTTTTTAATTCAGTATACATTTCATGTAAATGTGACTTAAATGTATACATTTTACGATAAATTTTCGCATTAGTATTATCAACTACTTGTTTATAATCCGTAAATGTTAAAGATTTATTTATAACGTTTTTGGAAATCCCCTTAGCTTTTTTAAGGTTATCATTGTTACTTAATGTCACACAATAAGCTTTGGCACCAGTACCACAAAAATTTGTAATTGGTTTACCTTTAAACTCATCCTTTAATTTACCAACCACTGATGGTGTTTTTGGTATATTAAAGATATTATCGGCGGGGTAATTGGATGTATCAAATAAATGAAGGTTTTCTTTGATATCGCGGTAAACGTTTTCTGTTTGAATGTGTAAAATTAATGAATCAGTGTCGGTATACAAAAGTGAGGCATTATCTACATATTTAGCTTTAATGTAATTGTAAAAAAAAATCATACATACGAATTTTGGATATTTCTAAAATTGAAAAACCGACATATACCGGTTTGTCGTAAATTATTTTTAGGATATTCATTTGAATTGCAACCAAATTATCAGAAAATATTGAAACAGAGTGAAAATTCGGCATACTAATAAACCCTTCAGCACCGACGCTCCCAGGCAAGTTTTCCCAGTGGGATAAAAGTTTAATATCAACCCTCTTATCAACGTTTTCCATAGTTTTCCCGTAAATGGAGTTTGTGTAATTTTTATATGTACTTTTATCAAATTCATTATTTGAAGAATTACGTAAATTTGTGTTTAATTCGATATAAGGTTTTAACCACGGTGATTGAGAAAATTCTAGAATTCGATGAATTTTGGTTATCTTTAAACCTTGTTCAGTACACTGTTTCAAATTTCTATAATGGATAATATATTTATTTTTCGGTAACAACGTTAATACAAGCTTGGGATCTTTACTATTAGGAGGAATCAGATTTTCAGGACAAAACGGTAAGTCGTTATGGAAATCATGTAATGTTTCAGGATAAGCTAAATCAACTTCTAAGACATACCCCTTTGGAGATTCATCATCGACTGATAAACAATCAAAATGAGTGATTTCTACATCATCTAACCATCGAAAATCACCATGCGGAAGGAATTGACTCATAGCGTAACCATAAAGGTTTGTAGCATCTAAATAAAGAATATATGAAGTCGGTTTAGAACAATCATAATTCTCACAATACTGATTATTTGCAGCAGCAAATCTAGTGCTACACTGACTTATACCTCCACGTATACCCTTTTTAAAAAATGGAGCATGTCTATATCCGTCAATAATTCAAGCTGAACATTAGTTTTACGCAACATAGCATCCCAGCTAAGTGATGGAGCTGTTAAATATTGAGCAGGATCTAGTTTATAGTTAAATAAACAATTATGTCGAAAGTTTTCGAACACATCAGCTAATAATAAAATATCTGATTTTAAATGAACATCTGAGTACTCTCCTAAGGTGTTACAATTAAAAACTTCCCAAACTCGCTTAGCTCGTAAGTACTTTTCATCGGAAATGCCTTCACCTTTTAAAATATCGAAAAATTCTTCTTGTGTGGGTAAAGATACCTCACCAAGTTTTGAAAAGTTATCCAGGTATGAATAAGGGAAAACACCCTTTTGTCGTAACAATCCGAACTCTTCATTTGATCGACAATATTTTTGTAACTCTAGACATTGATTATTATTTAGGGTTTTACTTAAATTATCCAGTGAATGAGGTAGAAATCTGAAAGAATCCACAAACCTTAATTTTAAATATATATTTTGCTCTAAATCACCACGATCAACTAAAAGTAGTTTGGTGAATGATATATATTTTTCTTTAGTCTGTGCAATAACATCAATTTTTTCGTTATTTTGAGCTAATTTTGTTATAAACAGATGTGAATCGTAATTGGTTAAATTATGCATGAAAACAGGTATGAACTTAGGTAATTTGTAATTTAAATTACAAGCGTTATGCGCTGCGCCAGAAAACAACCCTGTTAGATGTGAATGATCTCTAACTTTAATTTCGTTAATATCGAACGGTTTATCACAAATGTGGCAACATTTACTAGTAAAAAATTGTAATTCCTCTTCTGGCGTGAGTTTTTTCATAGGTTTAATATATTTAAGATATTTATGATAAATAGTGTAAACTTTTTCTTCTAGTTTTTGAATAAACTTCTCAACCACGTTGTCACCGCGATAAATGATAAGTTCTGATAAACTGTCATCAAAATAACATTTAACATAAAAACCGAATGAATATGGTGTATGCTGATGGTGTATGGTTTTGACAGTAAACGAGGAATTATCAGAAGGTGTTGCATATTGTATCGGTTGCAGTATACTTTCAAAATCAGCATATATAACAAACGGAACTTGCATTTGTTTCTGAAAGTTGGAAAATTGTAAGATATTTTCTTTTTGTAAATGTCCATATTTATTGAGAATCATGTTGGTAGTTGGAAGCTTAGTATATACAAAGTTGCAATCGTTGTCTTCATGTTTGCGAAGACGTTCTAAGGATGAGAAAAATTGTAAGCAACCATTGCATAGAAAAGTCTGACCATTATGGTGTGATTTTTGTTTTGATATTAACCGCGATAAATTTTTAATGTAACAATAATGACTATTCCCGTACTCATCAAAAATAAGTAATAGGTTAACATGTGTAGCTTTTTTAGATTTTGTATGGTATAACGGCCCAACGATTTCCAATTGTGTGATATTATTTTTAAAACATTCACTAATCCCAAAAACGTTAATCGAAATATTATTAAGTAATTCAAATTTTGGTATATCTGAGAATTTCATAGGGAATTCTATATTATGGAACTTTAAGAGACTAGTATAATGCGGATAAGAAGTAGTAAGATTGGATTTACCTGTTGGATCAAAAATTGATGCGTTTACCGCCCAACCAAAACATGCTTCATCTTTATTCATTATATTAATAATTGCTTTCTTCATCTCGATTTGTCGTGGTAACCTGATATATGAAGAAGATCGTAGAGGGTTGTACTTATTAATGTTAACTTCTAATGATTGGATTTGTAAAAGACTCCATCCAGATTCCTTTTCTTGTATTTCCGAAACCTTGGGTAATATCTCCCTAATAAAATCTTGATATTCTTCTTAAAGTGCCCTCTCCTCAATGGAGGTTGGCTACTACAATTTTAAAATCTTCTCTATCTTCAGCTGTTCTTATTAGCTGTTCAAAATTTAGCCCTGTCCATTGTCGGATGTTTCTGAGCCACGATAGTCTTTTCCTTCCTAGGCCTCTCTTTCCCTCGATTTTTCCTTTCACTATAAGTTGGGCATATTGGTACTTATTATTTCTCAGTATGTGGCCTAGGTATGATGTTTTTCTAACTTTTACTGTGTTAAAAAGTTCTCTTTCCTTGCCTATTCTATGCAGCACTTCTTCGTTTGAGGTATGCGATGTCCATAAAATTTTGAGCATTCTCCGGTAGGTCCACATTTCAAAGGCCTCCAATTTATTTACGGTTGATGTTTTTAGGGTCCACGTTTCAACTGCATATAGAAGAGTCGACCAAACGTAGCATTTTGATAAACGTAGTCGAATTTCGAGTTTTATTCGAGAATCACAAAGCAGTTTTTTTATTTTTTCGAAAGATTTTCTGGCCTGTTCTATTCTCGATCTTATTTCTAGATCAGGATTTAGGCTGCTATCGATCCAACATCCCAGGTACTTAAATCTATTGACCTGTTCTAAAATGTGCCCATTTATTGTGCAAGGTTGAGGTACGTTTTGGTTTTTTCGGATTGACATCACTTTGGTTTTTTTAATGTTTATTTTCATACCAAATTGCTCACAGGTCGAGTTGGTCTTGTCGATGAGTCGTTGTAGACCTACGTCGGAATCCGCAATTAACACTGTATCATCGGCGTATCTGATACTGTTGATATTTACGCCATTCACCTTGACTCCATCCTTGGAATCCTCCAATGCTTCTTTAAATAGAAACTCGGAGTAAAGATTAAACAGCAGAGGCGACAGAACACATCCTTGTCTAACTCCCCTCCTAATTTCTACTTCTGCGGATGTGGAACCTTCGATCCTAACTCTGGCGTTTTGGTTCCAGTACAAGTTTTTTAAGAATTTGATGTCTTTTCCATCTAAACCGACTTGTTGCAAACGTTCTAATAGTAGGTCGTGTCTTACTCTATCAAATGCTTTTTCGAAGTCTATAAAGCATATAAATATATCTTTCTGTTGGTCGTAGCATTTTTGGGCGAGAACTAGTAAACTGAACAGGGCTTCTCTCGTTCCCATGCCGGCTCTGAATCCAAACTGATCGTCTCCGATGATTGTTTCGCACTTTTTATAGATACGATTATGTACGATTTTTAGTAGGACTTTTACTGCATGACTCATAAGGCTTATCAGACGGAACTCATTGCAGTGTTGTGGGTTTGGCTTTTTTGGTAGTGGGATGAATATTGACTCCAGCCAATCTTGGGGTATTTTACCTGTATCATAAATGCGATTGAATAAAAGGACAAATATTTCGATATTTTCTTCGCTGATTAATTTTAACGTTTCTGGGTATATTCCGTCTGGACCTGGGCTTTTATTTGTTTTAAGATGATTAATTGCATTTATGATTTCAGATTTCAGAATTGTTGGCCCTTCGTTGTTATTTTCCAATCTTGGTTCTTCTCGTATGTCGTGAAAAAGAATTTTAATATAGTTTTCCCATTCTTTCAGTTTGTCTTCCGTTGATTCTAGCAGTTTGCCATCCGTGTTCAGCATGGTGTGAAAAGTCGTTCTCTTGGTAGTCGATGTAAACTCTTTTACCTTTTTATGTAAATTAAAAAAATCGTGCCTTTGTTGTAGTTCTTCTATTTCCACGCATTTTGTTTCCAGCCATTTCTCTTTTGCTTCGGTTATTTTTTTTCGAATTATTCTATTTAGTCTTTTGTATTCTCCGTCCTTGTCATTTTTTCCTTTGGATTCTCTTCGTTTGTTCATTAATTGTAAAATCTCTTCTGTCATCCATTCCTGTTTGTTATTTCTAGGTGTTACTTTTAGATGTTTTTCCGTTACATTGTTCATTTGTTCTTTAATAGTTTTCCACAGAACGTTTATGTCATCGTACTCGCTAATTCTATTGTGGTCGATATTTCCTAAATTTTTGTTTAATTCTTTATTTACTGTCTGATGTATGATGTCGTTTTTCAATAATTGGATGTCTAATAGTTGGTGTTGAGGTTTTTGTTTCTTTATTAGTTTCCATCTTGCGCGAACTTTTGCAACAACAGGATTATGATCGGAATTGATGTCAGTTCCAGGATATGTTTTTGCACTGATGATTGCATTGTGATATCTTTTGTTGACCAATATGTAATCTATTTGGTTACGGATTACTCTGTTTTCATTGTGTTGTGGTGAAGTCCAAGTGTACAATCTGCGAGGGTGTAATTTAAACCATGTATTTGTCGCTACCATGTTGTGTTGTTGGCAGAATTCTGTCATTCTCTCTCCCCTGTCGTTCCTTGCTCCAAGTCCGAAGTCTCCAATCAATCCAGAAACTTTTCCTCTGCCTAACTTAGCATTAAAGTCACCTAAGATAAATGTTAGGTCTCGTTTTTTGGTCATCTTTATAAGTTTTTCTACGTCAGCATACCACGCTTCTAGCTCTTCTATGGTTTTATCGGCCGTAGGGGCATAAGTTTGAATGATGTTAATATTTACTGGCTTTCCGGATAGTTGAATAAGAAGACATCGGTCCGAAAATGGCACAAAGTTTGTGACGGCATTGTTATATTTGTCTTCTAAAATTACTCCAACCCCGTTACGATGAACCGGATCATTATTACCCGAGTAATAGAAAGTTTTGTTCATGGTTTTAACTTTACCTGAACCTGGCCATCTAACTTCACTCAAACCCAATATCTGCAACCCTAAACGTTTCATTTCGTGGCATGCATTTGCTAGTTTTCCTGATTCGAACAGACTTCTAACGTTCCATGTTGCAATCTTGCTAATATGCTTGTTTCAAATTAGTAGAAATAGTAATAATCTGATTTTTTGTATTAAATGATTTTAAATCATAAGTATCTTTTTCAGGTATTGTGTACATAGAGTAAAGTTCGAAATTAACTTTTAACACTTTAAATTTATGTAAATAGTTATGTAGGAGCTTCAAAACGTTACCTTCAATTTCACTAAAAAATTCTAAGTAATCAGTATGATGTTTGTTGCTAGAAAGGCGGTAACTACCGATACGATTTTTAAACGCACTTGATAGTTTCTCAACCCCACTATCATTACTAATAACACTTTTGTGCGAATTACTACGTAAATGTCCTGTTAGCCCTCTCCCAGAAATTTTTTTATAACAATCTTGACATTCGATAACATTGGATGTAGTGGTAACTGGATGAACAATAGATGTAAAGGGAGTTGCTTCTACAATGGTTGAATTGTAATTATTAGCTGATGTAACAACATCTGGGTCATCGTTAAGTTTCACCTTTTTCCCTTTATTGAATCGTTCCGGACAACTTTCCCGTTTATGCCTACTTACACTGCTTTTGTTGGATAAAACTTTTAAACAAGAGTTACACTGCATGGTTGTTGACTGAAGCTAGGTGACTGTACGACACAAGAATGAACAATAACGAAAGAAGTGTGGGGTATAAATATAAACTTGTTTTGATTACCGGTTTTAAACTGGAAATACCGGTTTTAAACTAGAAATACCGGTTTTAAACTGGAAATACCGGTTTTATGGTATTATTAGAGTAAATAATTACAAAAATTAACAATATATTCCAAATATAGATAATTACCGCATTTATAAGCAGGGTTAAAAGTAAAATTTAACAAAAAATAGTTTTTTTACCGCTTTTTACCGCTTTACCACTATATGCATAATTTTTTTTAAAGAATAATAACATATTCGTATTCCTGGCATCAATACCTTTCATTAGAGTGGTTGAAACGTGATGTAGGACTAAAAAAACGCTTTTTAGCGTTTTACCGCCTTACGCGTTAATTTTTTCTCAAAGTAATAACATATTCGTATTCCTGGCGTCAATACCTTTCATTAGAGTGGTTGAAACGTGATGTAGGACTAAAAATACGCTTTTTAGCGTTTTACTGCTTTACGCGTTAATTTTTTCTCAAAGTAATAACATATTCATATTCCTGGCGTCAATACCTTTCATTAGAGTGGTCGAAACGTGATGTAGGACTAAAAATACGCTTTTTAGCGTTTTACCGCTTTACGCGTTAAGTTTTTCTCAAAGTAATAACATATTCGTATTCCTGGCGTCAAGACCTTTCATTAGAGTGGTTGGAAGGTGGGTGTAGGACTAAAAATAAAGAAAAAAAAACCTCAAAAATAAAAAAATAAAAAAAAAAAAAAAATAAAAAAAAAAAAAAAAAAAAAAAAAAAAACTGATGTGCAAACCAACAATAAGTGCAAAGCTGTGCAGACATAAACTCAACTATAGCCGGTCAATACCCTTTCTTTGTTGTCTATGTAGAGGTCATGGAAGAGTATTCTTCATTTGCGAGAGCTTACATCGCCTTCGAGTATTCACCTTTCTTTGTTACAGCAAGTGTAGATCCTGTTTTACCCACCATTTCGCGTTGCTTGGCTTGGGTTCGGTTTGTTGTATATAACCCCGTTTAAGTTATGCAATTTCAAATAGTCTCTTCTGTTCACAATGAAAACCGAACAACGTTCTGCGCGTCGCGAGCCAGGGTTGTTGGCGAAGAAAAGAATTTTGTTTGAAAGTGTACCGGAGTTTGCAAAACCGCAGTCATCTTCAGTCTCGCCGTCGTCGATGTGTAAAAGTCGATTTTCAATCGCGTCGCCGTGCCGTCGCCGTGCACCTTCAGAAGAAAGTGTGGTTTTTTGAATTTGAAATTTGAATAAAAAGAACAATTTGAAGAAAATGATGCACTCCGCGGCGATTGTCGAGACAGATCAAATTTTACATGCCGCCGAAAAGGCTGCGAACTATAGTGAAATCTCCGACTCTGAAGAGGGAACACTTTCAGATGAAAACTTACCCTCTATCGAAGATATAATAGAAGTATCCGATAGGGAATCACCACCAAGAGAGAAACCGTTGACGGAAACCCAAGTATGGGAAAAAAAATTATTATCGAATTCAGAGCCGTCATTGATTAATGTAGCCGCAAGCACCCTACAAATCCCGAACAAAGTAGAAACTCACCATCAGGCGTTTTGCGAAAATTACAAAGGGGGAGTTGTGTCGGCTCTGGAGCAGCATGCGGAACGTCTCCAGGAAAGTTTGAACGAAAGTGTAAAAAATAGTGAGCTGCTTAAGAAAGCCACCGAAAATATTTTAGCATATGCTGAAAAAATTATGGTGGCTTTCCACGAAGAACAAATTCGATTGTCACAAGACATAAAAAACACCAAAACTTTCCTGGCCAATACTGTAAGAACGGATTCTCGAGGTAAGAATTTTTATTACAATATGTTGCAACAATTTTACTAACAAAATTTACGTAATGTTATTAATAATAATTACACAATACTGATAATGTTTTTTGTTTGTTACAGACTTTTTCAACGAAAATGCTGGTGGTGATTTCCTGCGCTGCTGGGGGATGAGTAAACCGTGAGTAATCCAATTTTTTACCTTAACTTTTACTTTTTACGATCATAATTAAAACAGTTTTTCACAAATTTTTACAAGCGAAAATTTAATTTATTATTTATTACAGAATTTTAATTTATTCTTCATTAAGTACCACCTTTAATTTTGTACACCAACCTCTCCTTCTTTAGGATTATAATAAAACAGTTTTCCATGAATTTTTACAACGAAAATTTAGTTTATTCTCTATTGTGAAATTTTAATTTTTTCTTCATTAAGTGTCGCCTTTAATTTTATACATCATTATGATATTTTATGTAGTTTTACATTCTGCTATTTCTTTGTTACAGATCCCATCCCGACGACCCTGTCAATTAAATTTAGTTTTAGTCTATTTTGTATATAATATTTAGTTTTAGTTGTGTATATAGGTATATATAGTCTATATAGTTTATTTTTAATTGTGTTTAGATATTTATATAAATATATTATTTATTTTTGAATAAAAAATATGTAAAAATTGTTGTTTCTATATTTTCTTCTTCTTCATTTTGTGTATATAAGTATATATAGTTTACTTTTAATTATGTTTATATTTGTATATATTGTTTATTTTTTAATAAAAAATATCTAAAAATTGTTGTTTTTATATTTTTTTCTTCTTCATTTTGTGTATACATATTTTTCATTGTGATTTTCTATATCGTTAAAAAACATCTAAAAATTGTTGTTTCTATATTTTCTTCTTCTTTATTTCGTGTAGATATGACTCTATTCGTTTTTAAATGGTCCTCCAGTAAGTTGTCGCTCCATCGTTTTCATGGTCTTTCCGTTAATCACCCCCCCCCCCCCCATTAGGTGACAGTCTCTTACCATCTTTACTACTCTATTTGTTGTTATTAGACTCATATAATTATTTCATTCTACTCTTCTATTTCTCCCCTATTTCTTAATGTTCTCCACCGTACATCTCCGTAGTATATCTGTACTTCCAGCTCTCTCTCATAGTGTCTTACCATCGATTTTTCTGAGGGTTTTTATCTATGCTGTTTCTAGCATTCTTTTCAAGATTTAGACTTCTAGCTCTATCCCATAGTACCCTACCATCGATTTTTCTGAGGGTTTTCATTTCTGCTGTTTCTAACATTCTTTTTGTTCTCGCTGTGTCAGGTTGTGTTTCTATTGCGTATGTCATTATTGACCTGATGACTGTTTTGTAAATCCTACCTTTCATTTCTTTCCTGATATTTTTTTTCTCCATATTGTTTCATTCAGGTGACCTGCAGCTCTGCTCTATTAACTTGATCTTCCACTTCTGTTTTAAGCTTTCCATAGCTAGATAGTGCGACGCCTAGATAGTAAATCCTCATCACTTGTTCTATTATCTAACCCTCCAGCTCTAATTTATAACTTAGTAGATTTGTTGTTATAAGCATGTATTTTGTTTTTGTATGTAATAAAGGAAAAAACAGAAAAGCATTAAGACATTTATTTTAAATTTTTAAATACAGTTATTAAAAAGAGATTTCAATAAAACTTCATGGTAAGTATATGGTTATAAGTATAGAATTTGAGTACAAAAATAACTAATAAGGATTTGCAACATAATTGAATTACAAATATGTTACCATAATAAAGTACTAATATTTAAATGATTAATAGATAATTATCGGTTCATTAATTAGTTTGAATGGTGTTATCTCTGGTCCGCAAAACATATTATTTTCCGATACATCCTCAATCAGTTCGGGTGGTGCTATCACAGGTTCCAAAAACACATCATTTTCCGATACATCCTCAAATTCCACGTCACTATACAATAAACTGTCATTCTCTACATCAGACATGTCACTCTCCGACAAAGAAGATAAGTCCTCTGACAGCTCGAGTGTTGACGAACTCCATACAGATAGATTACAATTCGTAGTAGAATCGCATGGGTCATCTTCACTAATAGTACAGCAATTATCCCAATCTGTACTAGAGTCACATACACCACTATCTACAATGATACTTGGAGAACCAACTTCCATGGTTGAATGTGTAAGGCTTACTGTCTAACAAACATTTTTGGATAGAACTCAACCGAAAGTAGCATCTTTAAGACTGAGCTAAACAGGTTTAACAACAATGGGGGTAATTGCCCCGTCAAGGTCTTGTTGGATTTTTTCTTTTAATTCTATAGTCCGACCATAGACAAGAAAAAGTGAATATGCATTTAAAAAACCGGTTCAAACAAAGATAGGTGAATAACCGGTCAAGGTTTTATTCTTTTTATTATATGAACGTGGGTAACAAATGTGAACAAACGGTCAAGGTCTTATTGGTTTTGTATCTTGTTGTCAGTTTTTTTTGTTAATATAAATTTTTTATAGCACAATTAGTGTTATTAATGTGATAATTGTTTAAAAATTTCAAGCTTATACCTCCCTCCAATATAAGTTTACATATATAGATTATTTTCCGAACTAACTTATTAGTCAAATATGTGTCTTGACGACGGTAACGATGATAGTATATCTCGTACTGGGCGGCAATTTGAAGACCGTTTACTTTCTTTTAAATATTGGAAGGGTGCAGTTGAACCCCTGTTGTTAAGCAAAGCTGGGTTTTACTATACAGGAGTTAGTGATGTAGTTCGATGTTTCTACTGCAATACTGAAATATATAAATGGGAACCTTCCGATATACCAATTGAAGAACATTTAAAGTACAGCGACTGTTTTTTTGCAAAAATGTTGGCGACAAAATATCGAAGTTCAAAAAAAAAATGTGTTCAACGAAGTTTTAACAATGTAATACCATATATTTTAATAATATTTATAATTAATTTTTTTATTTTGTTAATAAATAATTAAAATATTTTTATATATATTTTAATTAAAAATGTGTTTTGACGATGGTAACTTTGGTAGTATACATCTGTTTTAAGATCGTTTACCGTCCTTTAAATATTGAAAAGGTGCAGTTAACTCGTGTTGTTAAGCAAAGCAGGGTTCTAGCATATAGGGAATGTCGAAGTCGTTTCTACTGTAAGGTCGAAATACACAAATGGGAGCCATACGATATACCTATTGATGAGTGCATAAAGCATTCTACATGTCGGTTTGCAAGACTGATGAAATGTAATTCTATCTTTTTATATATAATTTGTAATAAATTATAAAATATTTTTGTACTACTTATTATAGAGTTGAATATATTATTGGTAACAAATAAAGGTGGGGATATTAGCGACACAAGCTTTAAAACCGGTTTCGATATGGTTTAGTGGGGGTCGATGGTATATAACTTCGTTGATGTAATTCCAAAATCAGTTTAGACTATAATCATGTTTCAAGAAAGTATTAAAATTACTATGGATAAAGTGAAATTACTTAGTGAAAAATCAACACCTAATTTAACATCTATTGAATATTATACCAACAAAAAAAAATGAATAAAATTTGTGTATACTGTTGGGTGGAGACACTTTGTGAACTCGGTCAAAACAACATGTTTGATAATGTGTGCCTACCCATAAAATTACGTGTGTTCGTTAACGAATACCTGACGAAGCGTTATCTATTAGACACAGCTTTGGAAAGAATTTTCAAATTTTCCGACGTTTGGTTGTGGGTGGACCAATTCTTAAAAAAAACTTGTCCAATACCAACAATTGGAATCTCTTAAACCAATAGAAGACCTGCTACCACCAAGGATTCTGAAACGGTTGCAGTTTAAGGGGTATCAACACCCCTTCAAATGTGAAGGTTGTTTAGGTTCTGTAAGTAGGTTATAGACAAAACTTATTATTGTAGTTTGAATCAAAAAATAAAAAAGTAAAAAATATAATGTTTTTATTCAAATTTACTCCATTACAAAATTTTCATAAATAAAAAATACATTTGAAAGGGCGCATATACATTTCTGTTTAGAGTGGTAAAAACATTTTGCTTCCGATACTGGTAGTGGTGGAAATTCACCTACTTCAATTACAGGTGTGGAAGAATATTTTCTTATGTAATTCGCTTTTTCCATTCCTTTTACATAAACAATTTCAGCTTTGTCTGTTAATTCCTTTATAATTTTTTTTAATTTGTATAAGGGGGTATAACCTTCACTCCAAGAGATGCAGTGGTGGTGTTTGCTTAACCATGTCGCTTGCTGAATTAAATTAGGAGGTAACATTCGTAATGGGAAAGGTGGTTTAAATATATATACTACACATTTATCTCCTGAATAACACGCCAATTCTTTACAAATAAACCTATTATTCTCAATTTTAAAACCTTGGATGTCAATAACAAGTTTCATATTTGTAATTGTTTAAATTTTTGTATAACCTCTTTAAAAGCCTCGTACTGCTGAATTTGTTTTTTAAGTTTTTTTAAATTATCTATAAAGTTGTCTATTGTGTTTTCGTGTAAACGTTTCATCATGAACTAACGTTTTTAATTATTACTATTAATTAATATACAGTTATAACGCATGCGTATTAATACTGCTTTACTATTTTTGTTAATGGATTATATGTAAATTCCTTCTCATGTAAAATTAAACAATATGCTGATACATCAGGTGTTGAAGGTGTATTTGTTTCAAATTCGATACGTAGAACAATGGACCCATTTTGGATCACTTCTTTCTGCCTAGAGCAATCTATATGTATGAGTGGTGTTTTAGTTTTAAAATCTTGAGGACTAAATATCGGTTGGTTTAAACTTAAATTATAATAACTTGTCTGAAAACTTCCAAACATCTCATAAATTTGAGCGAACTTGTTGGTGTCAAAATCAATGTGTAAGTCATTATAAGGGTATCTTTCAGAATTTAAAAATACCTTTATATTTTTGAGGTCGTTATGATCAAATTTGCTCATATCTTTAGTAATTTTGGATTTTCTTCCTTTTTGGAATGCGATAATGATATGTCTCGGTGTCTCAATGTTAGTACTAGTTTTTACCGCCCACGTATGTCGTGTTGTATTATTTAATGATGGATATTCAATCATTTGCCACGAACGGAATTTAATTGGTAGCTCAATATTTTTATGAGCTATGCCATTCAATCGTAGTTGTTCACGCATGCTTGGGCTAACATGGGCAACATTCCATTGTAATTTTGTAATTTCAACTTTAGGTCGTTCGCTGTCGTCTATACTCACAACAGAGTCCACATCATCATTCGATCGTATTAAAATAAGCTCCTGCTTTACATTCATAATAATTTTTCTAAAATCTTCAAAAAATCCTGATAATAATCGTAATGGGATACACACGTTAAAGTTTCCATGGGCGTCCACTATTATTTTTTCATCTCCTGCTTTTGGAAACCATCCAGCATTTTGGAACAGAATACTTTCGTTTTCGTTAAGACTTAAATAATTTTTAATCGTTGATACCAGTCCAACCTCTCGAACAGAGTCTATAATAACTCCATTTAACTCATATCGTAGCTCTCGAAATAAAAAAGAAATAGCGTTATTTATAAATTTAAGTTTTGTTGGTTCCTTATCGTCGTGGGTGAGTAGCTTTCCTTCTATATCTAAGTATGATGTTGAAGGGAGCGTATATGTGTCAAGGTCATATATGGGAATTTTTATCTCGTCGTTATAGTTCAACTTTCCGGGAATGTATGGTGAATAGCTGTGAAATTGATATTCCTGTATAGTTGTATCGTTATAAGGTTGACCCGTTACTTGTAACACTTCCATCACACTAAAAGTTTAAAACCAAGATTTTTTAATAATAAGCGATTAGATGGTGTTAATATTCCAATCGTTTTTTTTAAACTGTTCAATTTTTGTTTCTTGGCGGTTCTTTTATAGTTTTTTATGTAATCGGGTTGTTGACGGGAAAAGTTTAGAACCATTATAATCGCTGTCGTAAATGTAAATTAATAGTTATTTCTTCTTGTCGAAAATTAAGTAGTTTACCGTTTTGATCAACAATTTTTACACTAATGTTGTTGATTGTCTTAACGCTGATGGGGTAATATAAAATATTTTGAGGTGACTCGACTATTTTATACCCACTAGGTACGGTTGGAAAAAATTGGTAGATTATATGAACCGGGTCTCCATTTAAATACGAGCCTGAAGCGATATTGCAATCAACACAGATTGCATTTGTCACTGAAATATTTACTGGCTCATCAGAAACATGAATTTTATTTGCTTCCAGTTCTCTTTTCTTAAACCCAAAAATTTTACCTATTACCGAAATATAGTGAACAATTACTTTTAATAGATACTTTAGATGTGTTTTTATCTGGAATAATATCTATATAAGCATCTTTATCTCTTTTTTTCATCAACCCCGTTAAAAGCTGAATTATATCTTCCAATTCATACGAGCCCAGTGGGATAACAGTTGTATAAGTAATGTTACCGCGACCAAAGAGAAATACATTATTAGATTCATCAATGTTGGGTATGGAATTAAAAGAATAAAAGTTCGTTAAACCAACTTCATATTCAAGACTTTCATCCAGGTAAATGGGAGGATTAAAATTATAACTTAAAATACACGACTTTCCGGTCAGGGTGAAATTATACGACATATTTGCTGAACGGTTCTATTGTTTAGACTGATTCACACATCCTTATTATAATGGTTATATAGAAACTGTAATGCCAATTGACCGCAATTGTAAGAATGATGTTGGAACCTTTTATAATTATAATTTATATTTACAGGACCACCAGTTTTAAAGTATTTGATTACATTATGTGGTGGTGATAAATCACCATAAGAATCAAAATATATTATATTGTTGTTCTCTTTCGTATAAGCTGTCCAGTGCGTGCCTTTACCTTTATTTAAATCCATATTTATAATACCGCTTTCATATTTTTGAATTTTACTTGGTAAGGTATCTCTCATGAATACGTCTCTAAAATATGGGATTTTTAATAATTTTGCGTATTTTCTTATATCGACATCTGTTAGTGGGTGATGAGGAAATATTAGTTTTTTGAATACGGTTTTAAATACATCCCATACCCTTTAGCAGGTTTCAAATATAACCCCTTACCTCCTTTTTCCATAGCAAGATTGTGACGTTTCTGTTCAGCTATTTGTTCACGGTTGGTTTTTGAGTCGTTAATAGCCTTCATAATTGATGCAGTACCCCCTCCAATTGCACTTAAAGCTCCGATTAACGGTAATAATAAAGGTAGAAAACCTCCTTTTTTGGGGGTTTTAATAATACGTTTTTTTAAATTTATTCTTTTTCTTTTAAGGGATCCACCTTTTTTATTTAACCGACGTCTAATCTTACGTAACCCCATCCCCAATTTACGTTTACCCTTCATCGTCGTTGTAACTAACCAAGCTGCTGCTTTTTCACCAAATGTAGCGTCCTTGGATTTTACTCGATCCCAAGCTTTGTTCTCTAATATTTTATCAGCTTCGTGCCTTTTACTAAGTTCTTTATGTAGGGAATATGCGATGTCGTGTTCTTTACAGGCTTTATCTAATAAATTTATTCCTGAATTACCAAGTGCAAGTCTTTTTTCTAGCTTAGTCCCCGGCCCACAATACGAATAACCTGGAATGTGTACCTCGACTGGTAGTGTATTGATGACGGAATTTAATCTAATTTAACGCAACCTCTTCTTTCAACTGTTCGATGTCTACTAATCCTTTTTCGCCTCATTATACTTTCTTTTATATATAATCTGATACCCTATATATACTCACATCATTCCCAGATACAATGAAGATTGAAAAACAACAACTGTCGCTACCTATTACAAACCATGATATAGTTGCACAAGATAATAAAATAAAAAAACACGGTAATTTATTTGGTGGTGATTCAAAACGGTGTCTTATTATTGGACCAAGTGGATGTGGTAAGACTAATACATTATTATCGTTGATTGAGCATCCTAATGGTTTAAGATTTCAAAACATATATGTTTATTCTAAATCACTTCACCAACCAAAATATATATACCTACGTAACTTAATTAAACCGATGTCTGAGATTGGGTATGAAGAATATGGTGATTCTGCAAACATACCTACTCCAGAAGATATTAAAAATCATTCAATAATAATCTTTGATGATGTTGCTTCGTGTGATCAAAAACTTATTCAAAGTTATTTTTGTTTTGGTAGACATAAATTTACCGACTGTTTTTACTTGTGTCAAACTTATAGCGCTATACCAAAACAGTTAGTGCGGGATAATGCCAATCTTTTAGTGATTTTTCAACAAGATATGACGAATTTAAAACACATATATGACGACCATGTCAATATTGATATGAGTTTTCAACAATTTAAAGATTTTTGTTCTTTTTGTTGGAAAGATAAATATGGATTTGTAGTGATTGATAAGGATTGTTTGTTATCTTCAGGAAAATATCGCAAAGGGTTTGATACATTTGTACATATATAAAAGAAGAAGTACACCTTTTTAGTGTTAGTAAAAATGGATACTCGAATCGCTAAACAACTGTTAAAACCCGCCAAGCATTAAAACGAAAATATCGTAGTTTAAAAAGTGATATTATCAAGTCTCAGAGTCAGTTAGAAAAAAATTATCAACCCATAACAAAACCTCTCAAGGAGTTGTTGTTAAAATTAGAACCTACAAGTAATGTAAAACAAGAACCTACAAGTAATATAAAACAAGAATCTGTCTAATCCTCGTCGATTAAGCACACCAAATCTTAGTTTATATCAACTTGCGACTTCATCACCAAATAAACGTTCTTCTTCATCTAAAACACTTGCCAACTTTGGAGAACTTTCTTTTATCCCACCTAGCGGGATCGAAGAAACATTTGAATCACGACTTGGAGAAGATAGTGCAGAAGATACATTTACATCACAACGTGTAAGGGGTAATAGTAGTGAAGATATAAATCGATATTTTGAAGAAACTGTATTAGAGTTTAACAATATGGTTAATAATCCTGACGTAATGGGTGAGTACTATGAGCAATTCACTGAACCTTTACCTCGTGTGTACGTTAAAGCTAATATAGAGGATACAAAAGGTGAATTTGATCATATATTAGGAGTGTATCATGATTTGGCCAACGAAAAATTTTCAATCGGTGATTCAAATATCGACTTTGTCGGATCAGATATGATTATAAAAGGGGTTAAGTATATAGGGACACCTGGTCTCTATGAATTAATGTTTAAGGCTAATCCCGTTAGTTTTAAACAGGGGGATGTTAACGAATACGTGGATATTTTACGACGAACCAATGCTCTTCATAGAAACAATAATCCTGAATTACCAATTAGAAAAATGGAATCTAAAATAAAAGATAAATATTATTTTATTATTAAGCCAGTATTGGAAACTAGACCCCAACCTCACAGACAAAGATTAACTTCTTTACCTTCAAGTCTTGGTGCGACAACTAGAAATCGAGCCAAACAATTTACTGGTAAAAAAGGTGGGGCTTTACTAACAAAACAATACACTACGAAACCAACTAAGTATAAATACTTTGACAATTTTAATGAGATAATAGATAGACTTCGACTACTTCTAGCATCACAATCTGCGGGAAATAACGGTCACGGTAACGAAATCATTTCCATTATCGAGGAACTTCGAGAAGGTGGTATAATTCAATAATAATGCCCATTAATAAATTTGGCAATCATTTTCTAACTGATTTAAAATCTCACGGTAATTCTACAAATCCACTATATTTTATTTGTGATCCATCTTCTTACCACACCAAATGTATAATAGCTTTAAAAGGAGAAGAAAAAACAAGTTTAAACAAGGACTTTTATGTGTTGGATCATGGAGGGACGTCGTATGTATTTTCTGTAAACGCTAAAATTGAAACAGTACAACATTACAGTTTTAATGGATTAGTTTTAATAAATTCGATAGAGTATAAATATCATGAATTACCTGGTTTACATGTAAAGAAAGGTGATAAACTTTCGTTTAAACTTGATACGAATCCTAACGTTTTTGTCCATATTACTCTTCAATGTCCACTAGAAAAAAATGTCTAACCCCAAAGAACAAGTCGTTAATGAACTTCATAAACCCGCAAAAAAAAACTTTAAACGGAGGCATGTTATTATTAAAGGTTTGCATGATTTGTGTCAAGCAGATTTAGCTGTTATGACTCCTTTTGTTAAATACAACAGCGGATATAACTATATTCTTATTGTCATAAATGCATTTAGTAAATATGTTTGGGCGTCACCGATTAAAAGAAAAACGGGGTCTGAAGTTACCAATTGTATGAAGAAAATTTTATCTCAAATGCCTAAAATTCCTAAACATTTACAAACAGATAATGGGACTGAATTTTATAATTCCCACTTTAAAAACCTAATGTCATCTTATGGTATAAATCATTACAGCACATATTCTAATTTAAAAGCAAGTATTGCTGAACGTGTGATACGAACTCTTAAGTCAAAGTTGTGGAAACAATTTAGTTTGCAAGGTTCTTATAAATGGGTTAACATACTACCATCTATCGTTGAACAGTACAATAACACCAAACATTCAACTACGGGTGTCATTCCAAGTAAAGTAACTAATCGAAATGCAAAGCAGATAATTGCTTACAACTGGTTAAAAACCGTTGATAAACGTAAACCAAAATTTCAAAGAGGGGATTATGTTCGTATAAGTAAATATCGCCACGCATTTGCTAAAGGATATACACCATCTTGGAGTACTGAAATATTTAAGATTAAAAAAGTTCAGTTAACCAATCCAACTACCTACTTACTCGAGGATTCTAAACAAGAGGAAATTAATGGGGCATTTTACACCGAAGAACTTCAAAAAGTTAAATTTTCAGACGTCTATCTTGTGGAACGGATATTAAAACGCAAAGCTAACCAAGTTTATGTTAAATGGTTGGGATTAGATAAAAGTCACAACTCGTGGATTAGTAAAAATAATGTTGTATAAATATAGAAAATTTATCTAACAGAATTTAGTTCGCGATAAAATAATGCCTGGAGCACGTCTACTTATTTTACATGCTGTTTTGCAGGGAGTACTTTATATTTACCAACCTTATGCTGTAAACGATATTCATATATGTTTTGATAGAAATGGAATAAAAAATGATAGTTGGCCATCGCAGTGGACTAACATGAGTCTTTATAAGCTAAATGGAGTAGATCTTAGATTCGCTTATATACCATATAACAGTACAGTATATAAACTACGATTACCTTTTCCCAATTACCTTAATGATGAAACAGAATGGCGTCAGCTCTACATCTCTTCTGGTGCTACTCAAGTTGGTGGGGAATATCTATCAAATATTTGTTTATCCTGGTATTTAGTTATTTGTGTTACTTTTTTACTTTTAAATGTAATTATAAAATATGTTAAACATTTTTTATTTAATAAATTTTTAAAATAAAAAACTTTTGTGATTTAATATTTATTTAAACCTACTATTGTATACAAACATTCTATGATTTATATTTAAAATCGGAGATAATATTTTCGAAGTTTCTTCGATTCGTTTTTTAAACCTTATTGAATCTATTACAAATATTTCCCAGTACCTTTGTCGTGCTTGACGATATGCGTTGTTCCAAACTCGTAGAACATGTGTTTTGTTAAGATGATCATTAAAAGTTACTCTTTTTCCCGTTTGTGCAGACATCTTTTAATGCTTCTGGATACACGTACACCAATTCCAAAATATTACTTATATCTTCAAAGCAAACTTGAGTGTTTGCGTTGACACTTCTTAACACGTTTTCATAAAAATCACCTTTGTTGTTTTGTAATCGTGGATATATACTCTTTAAATATTCCGAGAAATTTCCTTGTTTCAAATGGTTAATATGATGTTGTATAAGCGGTAACACCTCCCATAATTTACCGATGGTTTCATACCCTAAATAAATGTAGGAGTTACTTTGTGATATCTTTATTACTTTCGCTTCCAGTACCTTTTCAAATCTATACTATAGCTTTTTCTTCTTATAGACTCACTGCTTTCTACCGTGTACAGATAATTAGTAATTACTCCTTGGTAGTATAAAAATTCTTTCCAATCTTCTTCCGTGAATACTACTCGTTGTCCTTGATTTCCGTATAGTGATATCACTGGTGTACACTCCGCACCGTACTTTAACCCAATAGACACAAATTTGCTTTTCGATCTGTTTAACTGAAAACTTTTTTCTCCTATTATTACATCTTTTTTATTCTCTACCCGATATTTTTGAACGGGTGTGTTATCACTAAAGTCGTATTGAGACATGTTTACTAACTCGATACACAGGTCACCCTACCTTATATCATTTATGTCTAGTAAGTGGGGGGTCTCAGTGGGTTATCAGTAAGAGGGAGGTATCTGTGAGTGGGAAGTATAACCAGTTATTCTTGCGGTAATATTTTACATGCAATCAAACAGTATTCAACATGACTTCTTACAGTAAACACTTTCCTGCTGTTCCGTTGAGTGTATTTTCTTTCGAAGAATTACGAGATTTTCCATTACAATATCTCCGGTATATGAAAGCATCAGAGTTACGAGATATTAAACATAAACTGCCAGATGAAGTGAAAAATGATTCACATATTCTAACGAAAATTACTCGCTGTTATAATCATTGGCCTTCCACCTTTGATGGAGTGATGTACCCACCTTCCGTCAGCGACTGCTATATTTGTATTCTAAATCTTATTCAACACGATCCTTTATTAGAACAAGTGATAACGGATCATTATCTTCGCCGTAAAGATTTTTGTTTATTTAACAAACAAGAGTTAGAACGATTTCCGGCGTGGTACCTTCTGGATCATGTTGATGGGTTTGATCTATTGGATAAATGGAATGAACTTCCACCACATATTCGACGTAATGAAGTCATCCAAATGAAGCTACCTTGTTTGGAGCACTATCCAATCTCGCTATTTAACACTTACCTACCATACAAATACCAATGTCATAAATGTATTACATAAAATAAATATGAAATATTTACTTCTTGTTTTTACCTTATGAAAACAAAGTTATCTATTACTAATGTTTTTAAATACCTTTCACTGGTAATGTATATTTTACTCGTTCGTGTGTAACGGCCATTGAATGTTTATTGACCGTTTATTAACCCCTTGACCGTTAACCTTGACCGTTCATTGACCCCATGACCGGTCGTTGACCCCCTGACCGTTCATTGACCCCTTGACCGGTCGTTGACCCCTTGACCTTGACCGGTCGTTGACCTCGTCAGTGGTGGGGGGTATGAGGTATGGTGGGGGGTATACAAAATGGTGGGGGGTATACGGACGGTGCGGCTAGAACTCTCACCCCTTACCTTACCATTGGAGGGGGGTATAATAATGGTGGGGGGGTCGGTGGTGGGGGGTATACGAACGGTGCGGCTAGAACTCTCATTTGCCCTCTACTATATTCAACTATCATATTGTAACATTGTTTTATATTGTATATTGGGAAGTAAATAAACATTATTATTATTATTATTATTAATTATTTCATTGTGTGGAAAAATAAAAGGAGATACAAAATTGAATTGGTTAAAACCAAAACAGGAGAAACAATAACTGATAGAAAAGAAATTGCAAATGAATTTAATACACATTACAGTATATTATAACATAACTGAAATTTCATTCGAAATAAATATTGTAACGATTATATTTTGCCTACCACTGGGGTATTACTATTAGGGGTAGAAGATGGGGGATAGAAATTCTTGGGGCGAAGATAGGGTAAGCAGAATAAACGCTACTTGTGCGAACGGGCACTCAGGTTTTGGCAGGAGAGCTGGGGTCGTGGATAAGTAAAAGACAAGGGGGTTTGGATTGGGGCAACTACAGAAAAATGAAATAAAGGGTCATAAATCTCTTGGGACAAACAGAAACAAAACGAAACAGGAAACACCTCAAGAAATTTAATATAGGGCGCCACTTGAGGTGCCTAATTATACCTATTACAACCAGCTAGTTGTAACTGGGGATATAATTATCAGAAATGCAAAACATTCAAAATCTTTTTCAAATTAAACTCAAAAAAAGGTTAGTAACAAAAAATAAACAAAATGTTGAAAAACAAAATTTAACATTTATTTTTGTGTCACCACAAACAGTTACAAAACATAGAGAACACAATAATGCTCAAAAAAAAGACAATACAAAAATATAAGAACAATAGCTGGAAAATACAAAAATACAAAAAAAACTTACATGTGGCATCTGTTTACAATTTCCAGGAGTTGGAGATACAACAAAAACTTACAAAATTTAAATGTAAACCTTTCTTTTAAGGAAAACAAAACAAATTAAAAATGCTAAAACGGACTGTCATAAATTAACATTAAATTTAAAAAAACTGAACAAATAAATTGACAGCTAAAGTCAAACCATAAAATTTACTACTTTAAATATTACAAATTCTTTTTTGTATGAAAGCAATTATTACTCTTTTTAAAAAATGTCTGCTTTACTTTAAATTTACACAAAAAAAAATGTTACCTGGATTTCACTATTTCGCACATAACTCTGAAACTTGTTACATCTCTGGACTGAAACTGCAAGAACGAAACTCTGGAACAAAGGGAAACCATTTCCATAATCTGGAACGAAAATCTGACGTGGATGGAGTTGAATCCTGGACACGAACACGCGAACAAAGGGGACTGGATCTCACACTACAAATTGGATCGACCATTTGAGGCCGAAGCCGGCACTGAGCACAAAACTTATGACTCTGCCTCTTAAACAACCGGAACAGGTGGAATTAGACGATTAACTGCTACTAAAATTGATTTCCATAACGTAAGACGAAGATTTCCCTGAAAAGGGACAAAAACAGAAAACTACAAATTCAAATTGAATTTGGACATGACGCTGGCCGCTCTTCACCGCGACTCCAACGAAAGTGACGAAATTATCTTTAAAAATTGCTCGCATAAGTTGGAACAAACAAAGCACTTAGCGTATAAACTAAACACAACGGAAATTAAGACGTAAATTAATTTGAAAACGCAATATCGGGCGGTTTGAACAAAGAAATATTGAAGAATTTTCGCCTGTGACATAAATAAACAATAAAACGATTTATGTTCGACCGTGGCGACCTAAAAAAATAACGAAAGATTATGTGGGTTTTAAATTGAAGGATACGAACTAAGAAACATTGAAAAAATTCTTCATTGTTATAATGCATATATAAGGGGATTTAAATTAACACATATACGAGGGGACTTCAAAATAAAATGCTACAATATAACTTTTTTTTAATATTTAGACGCTGTAGATTTTTTTTTATTACTTTTTCTAGAATAAACACTATTTAGCGAAAAATGTTTCTTTTTTATTACCTCTTAATACAATTACTAAAAAAAAAACTAAACTTATGACAAATCTCGTAATGAGTGGAAATATAACTATCGACAATAATACCATACAACAAACAGACACTTACAAATATCTGGGACACGAGATCAAAATAAACAGAGACAATCAAACAAATGAAATACAGAGGCGAATAGGCCTGACATGGGCAGCATTTGGCAAACTAAGCCATATTCTAAAAAGTTCAATTCCCATGTGTCTCAAGCGAAAAGTTTATAACCAATGTGTTTTGCCTGTACAAACTTATGGAGCAGAGACTTTAACACTCACGCAGAAATCTGCGAATAAACTAAGAGTTACACAACGAGCCATGGAACGTGCAATGCTGAATGTGAGCCTCCGAGACCACATAACAAACCGACAAATCAGGCAAAGATCAGGAGTTCAAGACGTCATCGAAAGAACCACGAGACTTAAGTGGAACTGGGCAGGACACTTAGCCAGAACACAAGATGGACGATGGACAAGACGAATTATGGAATGGACGCCCAGAAATTATAAAAGAAGCCGAGGACGACCACCGACTAGATGGACCGACGACATAAAAAGAGTAGCGGGAAACTGGCTACAAGCGGCCCAGTGTAGAGAACACTGGAAAGAACTGAGGGAGGCCTATGTCCAGCAGTGGACGGGATTGGCTGATTGATAAATACAATTACAAGTAAAATGTACGAATTTTAATGCGTGACCATGGTAAGGGTACTTTGAAACGATGCCAGCGTGCGTAGCGGTGAAATATGACAAAATTGGCCCTACCTTTTTACGCATAAATTTTATCAAAAATGTGTGCAAAGCGTATTTAATTGTGCTAATAATAGCAAACATAGTGTTACGTCCCTCCACATATATACTCCCCAGTCACCGTCCGGGGAAGTTCCAACGTTCCTCACTAGCGCACAGTCGTCAGCTCAGCCACCAGGAATGCAGCAGCGTGGGCTTTTGACACCTTTAAATCAAAGCCGACAGACGTTCTCAAGTTCTATGTTGCTGGGGCGGCGGTAGCTGTCAATTGTGCGCTAGTGAGGAACGTTGAAACTTCCCCGGACGGTGACTGGGTGTCGGAAAGAGTTGCAGTGGCCGTCACCTTGGACGAAGCGGCAGTGCAGAGGATCTCCGGGTACCTCACAGTTGACACTATGCGCCAGGCGTTGTCAATCATCGTGGCAACAAAGGCAAATTGGTGGTCTATGAACCATCATACAGGCCAGGGTGCCTGCCAGGGGTATACCCGAAAGGTCTTACAGACCATCTACGGTGCTGCACCTTCCGATGAAGCCACCACTATGGCTCACACATTAGGACATTGGTGCAGCACAATAAATGTTCTGACCCTAGCAGGCATCTCAGGTCTGAAAACGGTTAGTGCCCCTCTCCATGGAAACACAACAGAAGTAACCTTATCAACCGATGCCAAACTAAGATTTGAGTCGATGCCTGCAGGCACACACAGATTGGCTATCTCTTACGAAGCAGGCAAGCGTCTCGCACGCACCCCCCTAGCGGCATACTGCCCTGGAGTGGGGGAGTTTTCTGCCATACCGCCACTGAGGGATGCCGTCAGGGCCAACTTAGCCAAACACCACATTGGCGCATCGTACCTCACGGGGAGTGCACGCGCCGATTACAACGACGCCTCGTGCGACACCATGTTGGGCAGACTGGGGACATATATAATGGCGATGTTCCCTAAATCCACCCTAGCACAATCGCCACATCTCACTAGGGCAAAAGTCGAATCGTATGAGGACTTCAGCCCCGATTGGGCTCAACTATTAGCTCAATTCAAGATCCAGGCGGCGACTGCAGGGTCAGCTGCCATCCAGGCCCTGGCTGCTGGTCCTGTGGGTGCGGACGAGGCTGTATTGCAACAATTAAGAGCGGGTTTGAGGTAGGGGGGGCGCAACCGCCCAGAGATGACCCCCCCGGTCCGCAACCGGTGAGAAGGAGCCGCCGGCGTTTGGGCTTGCCTCCTGGCTGATTAGGACTAGTTGACTTTTCTTTATTAATGCATCTTGTTAGACTAAGTGATTTTTGTCATATTCTTTATACTGTTCTTTAGACCTTTATATGTATTTGAAAGCATAGATTTTTTGGTTTGTGTCTAGCTCACCATATCTTGCAATTCGTACTCTACAGCAGCTAGCACTCGACGAACCGGACTTACCTGTAGGCTCATCTATACTCCTAAAAGATACTTACGTAGACGATGTGGTGACAGGAAAGGATTCTTTAGAAAATAGTGTTCTTGCTATAAAAGAATTAATATCTTTATTGAAACGTGGTGGATTTGAGTTACGAAAATGGGCAAGTAATGCCCCTCAGTTATTCTCTCTCGCTAATATTACTTTGGATCATATTCTGCAACAGTCTTTTTCATTTGACTTAGATCAATCTTCGTTAAAGGTATTAGGACTTGGATGGAATCCATCATCTGATGATTTCTTTTACAAAATTTTACCTCTTCAAGCTTCCTGCACAAAGCGAAATCTCTTATCCCAAATAGCTCGCATATTCGATCCTTACGGTATTCTTAATCCTGTCACTTTGATAGTGAAGACTATTATTCAACGTCTTTGGCTACTTAATTTAGATTGGGATGCAACTCCACCTTTGGAAATTACTTCAAGGTGGGAACAATTTAAAATTGAACTGCCTATACTATCTAAGTTTACTATACCTCGTCATATTTCTTTAAATGCAATTATTTCCTGTGAGCTTCATGGCTTTTGCGACGCTTCTTTACGTGGATCTTCTGCTGTTACATACCTTCGTGTGTGTTATGATACAGGAGTCATCAAAACTTATTTTCTTTTAGCTCGAACAAAGGTATCTCCTACCAGGGTACAAACTATTCCTCGTCTCGAGCTCAATGCAGCAGTAATTCTTAGTAAATTATTATCTTATATACTGCAGACTCTCACTATACAGTTTAGTAGAATTTACGCATGGTCAGATTCGACTGTTGTTCTTCATTGGATTAATTCACAGCCATATAAATGGAAAACCTTCGTCAGTAACAGAATTTCTTATATTCAAGACAGGATAGCTTCAAAACACTGGCGATATATTCCTTCTTCATTAAATAGTGCGGATCACGGATCCCGTGGACTTTTCCCTGAGGATTTCTTAAATACTCCTGCTTGGTGGGTGGGTCCGGAGTTTCTTCGCACTACTGAAGATAACTGGTCATTCTCTTTGACCGATTCTATTGAACATAACTTAGAATTGAAACAGAAAAGTTGTCTTTTGTCTTTTCCATCTGATGAATTTGTCGATAATCTCTGTAATCGATTTTCTTCCTTTTCAAAATTAAAACGTATCTTTTCCTATGTTCTTAGATTTGTTGGTAACCTAAAATCAGTCAATCAACGAACAGTTGGAAAGCTTTCTATTCAGGAACAAAGTAACGCCACTAATCAACTAATTAGATTAGTGCAACAAAGATATTTGAAGGAGGAAATAGAACAGGTTAAAGGTGAACTTAGGCGACCTTTGGTTAAGCTATGCCCTTTGCCTTATATTGACTAAAAATGCAAATATGCATTTTGGTGGGTGGGAATGTTACGTCCCTCCACATATATACTCAGTTTTATTAATAATTTTATTATTTTATTTTTTATAATTTAATTCTTTACTTAACGTGTGTGTATGTCTTATCATCGTAAATTAATACGGACCTGTACAGCCCCCCCCCTAGTCTTAAGGGAGCAAGCTACGGGGCGAGACGTATATTTCAATCTTAATCTTAGTTTAGAGATAGTCCTCCCAAGCGACAAAGAAGTTCTCAGATCTGAATTTGAGAAACATCGTCACGAAGTTGAATTAAGTACAAAGGAAAAGGCCAAAGACGCCGCATTAGCAAAATCTGAAGAATGCATAACAGCATGCTTCGATTTACAAGCTGTGTTGCCTACTCCGTGTGGTGAAATATCAAGCTTTTATTATAAGCGACGACTTTCTACATTTAATTTCACAATTTTCGATATCGGAAAAGGACTGGGACATTGTTTTATTTGGTATGAGGGCATTGCTCATCGTGGTCCCAATGAAATTGGAACATGCCTTTTTCAATACCTGCAGGACATAGGAAACGGCACCAACGTGGTGTTCTATTCAGATAATTGTTCCGGACAGAACAAAAATAAGTTTATACTCGCCTTATACGTATACGCAGTGCATACATTTAATATACCTAAAATAAAACATCAATTTCTGATTACTGGACATTCCCAGAACGAGGGAGATAACATGCATTCCCTCATTGAAAAACAACGAAAGCGAGTTCTTAAAGGAGGTCCTATTTATGTACCAGCCCAATGGGTGACCGTTATCCAGTCAGCTAAGAAAAATGGACCACCATTCAAAATAAATGAAATGTGCACTGATGGATTTTATGACCTTAAACACTTATGTTCAATGATTGGCAACAACTTCAACATTGATGAAGACGGAAACAAAATCACATGGAATGATATTAAAGTTTTGGTGGTAGAAAAGAACAGGCCATTTTCCTTCAAAGTGAAGACTAGTTTTGAAGGACCCTTCAAAACAATAAACCTGCGTCGCCGATTAAGGGTTCAGTTTACTGAATTAGAAAACTTAGAACTAAAGACAGCATATGATACTGCACCAGGTATCACTGCACTTATTTAGTAGTTGGAAATTATTCACCATAATATTAATGATACTTGCGATATAAGTATGTATAATATATACCAAGTGACATAGAAATCCGAACACCCAGTTTAAATGATTTTATTTTAATAAAATAAATTTCGTACAAGTACTTATTGAAGCATAATAAGTAAATGATTAAAATTTCAAAATGATTGCATTGCTTTAAAGTCCTTTTACCTTTAATAATGTGTGGATGCACCCCGATGTGTTGCAACGCGCCTAGGCATGCTTCTGATCACGTGGTCAATGTCCTCTTGTGGTATCTCATTCCAGGCAACCACCAACTCCTCTCGAAGTGCTTGTAGAGTCTGAGGAGGACGTTGCAAATTGAGCAATTTCCTACCCATTATATCCCACACATGCTCAATTGGGGATAAGTCGGGAGATCTTGGTGGCCATGCTAACAATGTAACATCATTATGTTGAAATAAGTCTATTGTGACTCTTGCAACATGTGGTCGGGCATTATCTTGTTGGAAAGTTGGATTTGCCAGGGTGTCAAGATAGGGTAAAAGGTGGGGTTCTAGAACTTCTTGAATATAGCGCTGCGCGTTCATGTTACCTCTGATGAAGATTAAAGGTGACCTGGAACCATAAGCTATAGCACCCCAAACCATAACTCCAACAGTTTGATGAACATGTCTTTCAACAAAAAACTGTGGATTCCTCCTTTCACCACGTCGCCTTCTAACCCTCGCTCGACCATTGTGCATGCCTAAACAAAATCGAAACTCGTCACTAAAGACAATACTGTTCCATTCCTGATTCCAGAGTGACTGTTCTCTGCACCACTGAAGGCGATTACGGCGGTGTTCTGGAGTTAAAGCGAGGACCCAGTGTGGTCGGTATGAAAACAGGCCAAAACTTCTCATTCGTCGGTAAACACGTCGCATGCCAATAGGTCTTCCGTGTTCTGCAAACCATCCATTTGCAATGGAGCTGGTAGTGTAGAAACGGTCTCTTAAGGCCAATAATCTTAGGCGGCGATCTTCACGGTCTGTTGTTCTACGGCGGCGTCCAGTGTCCCTCGCTCTTTGCGTACGGCCTTCTTGAAGCCATGCCTGACAACACCTAACCACGATGTCTACACTTCTTTGCACTCTAACTGCAACTTCCCGAAAAGAAAGTCCAGCTTCCCGAAGTCCCATTATACGGTCCCTATTAAACTCACTAAGTTGACGAAATCGTATAGGTCTCCTTACTCTAGACATCGTAAGTAATCGTAAAGGATGTCAAGAACCACAATACGCCAAATTTGGATCTTTACTGCGGCTGAAATATTCATTTTTAGATTGTTAGTGAATTTAAAAACAAAAAGTATAAAAACCGGAATTTCCAACTGATAAGGCTAAAAACTTTATCACTTGTTTTTTTCAGTAAGATAAATAAATTACACCAAATTTTATTGAAATAAAATCATTTAAACTGGGTGTTCGGATTTCTATGTCACTTAGTATATTATTGTATTGTCTGATGATACGTTTTCATTTTCTGTGTAGCTTGTAATTTTTATTACATACTGTTTTTTTGTCTGTAATAAAGTTACCATTGATTTGATTATGTGCAATTTTAATATTTCAGTTCAGAGCTATAAGGAATTATTTGTAAAATCTACCAAAAATCAAACATTTTTTTAATACGTATTATTTGGGATTAAAGCCCCTTAAAATAGAGATCACGAATAGAGCTCTAAAATACTTACCAGCGAAAGCCATCGTATACCTAACAAACATCATAAACGCAATGCTAAGGTTTAAAAAATTCCCAAATAGATGGAAAGAGGCCCATGTCATAATGCTACCAAAGCACGGAAAAAACAACACATTCCCACAAAACTACAGGCCAATAAGCTTACTACCAGCAATCAGCAAAATAGTGGAAAGAGTGATACTCAGCAGACTCCAAGCTGAAACAGACAGACTGAACATCATACCTGAAGCCCAATTCGGCTTCAGATCAGAACACTCCAGCGAGCTACAAGTACTCAGACTAACAGAGTACATAGCAGCTGGATTCAACGATAAACAATACACAGGAGCTGCATTCCTGGATGTAAGCAAAGCATTCGACAGAGTCTGGCATAAGGGACTACTATACAAAATGAGAGGATACGGGTACAGCGGAGCAATGACAAGACTAATCTCCTCGTACTTGGGCAACCGTAGTTTCAGAGTCCGGATAGGACAGGTCCTGTCCGAACTCGGGAACCCGGAGGCCGGAGTACCACAGGGAGCGGTACTGTCACCTCTGCTGTACACGATATACACAGCAGACATACCTAGAACACCAGGTACACTATTAAGTCTCTATGCCGACGACACAGCGATAGCGGCCAAACACAGAAATGTAGACATACAGACAGCATTAGACGACATAGAAGAATGGAGTCTAAAGTGGAAAATTGCAATAAACTCAGACAAGACGCAAGCCGTACTTTTTAAAAAGAGGCGAGAACAACCGGAAGAACAGGTAACTGTGCAAGACAATCCCATCGAGTGGAAAAACGAAGCAAAATACCTCGGTGTAATAATGGATAAAGGATTAACTTTTAACAAACATGTAGAAGCCACAATACAAAAAGCAAATATGGCAAGAGCCGCAATAAGAGGCCTAGCAGGAAGGAAAAGCAAACTTCGCATCAAAACCAAAATAAGATTAATAAACAGTATAGTCCTTCCTATACTGACCTACGCGTCACTTGCATGGGGACATATATGCAACACGACCAAAAAGAAAATACAGGCACAACACAACAAAAGCCTAAGAGAAGCGGTAAACGTACCAAGATACGTAGCTGAAAGATTCCTTTTCAGAGAATTACAGCAAATCAGAGTGACTGACACAATGAAAGAAAAGGCCAGGATAAAGTTCGCAGAATTAGAGAACCACCCCAGTCACATTCTACGAGAGATAATGAGGTATGACGCTTTCCACAGATGGAAGCACAAAAGACCTAAACAACAGATAGTCGACTAAAAGAAAACCAGAGAGAGAAATAAAAAACCCCCCCAGAGGGAAACGTAACCATACAAAACCCCAAAGCGAAAAGAAACTCCAAAATCATAAACACTCACACAAGGAAGATAGTTCGTAGCTCAAATCACCCAGAATATCGCATATCGCCTCGTACACAGTGGGCCCAGCTGCTCACAAAAGGATACAGTCTATATTGTGGTATCGTATAATATTTATATATTTTCTTTATTATGATGTAGACTATATACTAATTATGATTTTTGTCCACAGGTCACCTACAAAAAAAACCACAAAAAAACACAAAAAACCGGCCTCGGCCACCAAAAAAAATCAAAAAATACTAACAAAAACCGGCTTCGGCCACCAAAAAAATTAACAAAAACCCCAAAACCCGGGCACGTAGGGCCCAACCCCTTGAGCACCAAGTCGCCGAACTGAGCCGGGACTCAGAGCGGAGACTTGAGGCCCAAGTAAGCAATTTTAGTTCGCGGATAAGCCACAGTAAGATAACAGGAATATAACGGAGATGCGCTGTCCTGAGTTTTTTGCATTCGGTTAGGAAACCATGTTGGGGTTCTATTACCCAGGACCTCCACATGAAGAGCATTTGGCTGATAGTTGTGCCCCTATCGCGCATCAGAGTGCTATAGGGGGGAAAGGGATGGTCTAGAGCATTGGAGCGCGGTGGGGTGACTCATGTATATACACGAGTTAACACACCTCGCTCCAATGAATTGTTACACCCGAACGTAATTCTTAGGGGTGAACATGTCTCATAGGCTGGGTTTAATCAAATTGCTTGCTTGCTTGCCCCTTAAAATTGATTATTTTTATTTTCAAAAATTTTGGTTTAACATTTAATATCTTAAGAGTAAAAAATTTTTTAGTGTTAAAATATTTTTAAATTCCCATTATCTCAGAAAGATATTATTTGCAGTTAATGCTCTATAGTTCTGAAGGTGCGATATGACTGTAATGGCTGCGCTTAAGTTTCCATAGACGAAAAGTAACTTTTTTATGTCCTTTGTATGCCTTATTGTTCCGTAAGAAGACTATTAAAGTTTCTGAAATTTCACAGTTAGGTGCTGGAAAGAGTGTAAAAGGTATAGTATATTTTTCCTAAAAACGATTTATGCAAACTGATAGTAATGTTTATAAATTTAATGTAATGGTACTTAGTGGGACACTAGTATATACCACATACTAGTATATACCACATACAGGGACGTGTCCCACTATGTACCATAACATAATTTGATGTTTCTTGGTATATTTAGTATTTACGAAAAAGATATTTAGATAATCAATCTTGTTGTATTCTTTAAGAGTAAAGCAACTTAACGCCCGTTTCGTTTTACAGATGCCAAAACACAGTAGAAAGGATCAATTAAAATTCATTCAGAAAAGTAAGCAAGATCATGAAGAGTATATAAGAAAAATGAAAAAAGCCAGTGAGATGGTTGTAGCTGGAGAATTGTCAATACGTGCAGCAGCAGACAAATTTGCAGTTACGAAATATTTTTTGCAAAGAATGGTTTCAAAATTTAAGGGATGTAGTGAAGATGAAAAAAAATCTTTTAATTTTAATCGGAATCATGGCTTTACGCAGATATTCTCAGATGAAGAAAAAAAACTTCTGGCTGATTATTTAATAAAAGCATGTAGGCTTTGTCATGGACTCACTGTAAAAGCCACGTGTGAGTTTGCGTACCAATATGCAGTGGCAAACAATAAAAGAATTCCAATCTCATGGAAGCAAAATAAATCTGCTGGTATTGATTGGATGCGGCTATTTAGAATTCGCAGCAACTTGATATTAAGAACACCTGAGGCAACGAGCCTAAGCAGAGCTACTAGTTTTAATGCTCATTACGTATCGGCATTTTTCGATAATTTAAAAAGTGTTATGTTAAAATATCAATTTTCAAAAAACGAAATATTCAACTGCGATGAAACCGGAATCACGACGGTGCACAGACCACCAAAAATTATAGCACCCAAAGGACTGAAACAAGTGGGAAAAGTAACAAGTGCAGAACGAGGTACGTTAGTAACAATGTGTATAGCGATTTGTGCCAATGGAAATTACTGTCCTTATTTTATATTTCCTCGTCAAACTTTTAAATCCCATATGTTAAATGGAGCACCTGTTGGATCTCAAAGGGCCGCATTCAAAACTGGTTGGATGACGACCGATAATTTTCTTAAACATTTAGTAGACGTTACAAGATGTAGTAAAGAAAAAAATATATTATTAATCATGGACAATCACGAAGCTCACTGTGATTATAAAATTATGAAATACTCCAAAGACAATGGTATAGTATTACTAACAATACCACCTCACTGCAGCCATAATTGGATGATTAACCATCCAGGTGTTCCTGTTACTATTTATGATGTTGCCGGTATTGTGGGTAAAATACTACCAAAAGCTTTTACCCCTACTAATATTTTGTCGTCATTTAGAAAAACTGGAATATCACCTGTAGATTCTGAAATTTTCAAAGAGGAGGACTTTCTAAGCTCTTATGTTACAGATAGACCATTAGAAGCTAACATACAGACCGATGACAATAATGAAAAGCCACAAAATTATTCAGAGCCAGAACCTTCCACTAGTAATCATGGTGTAAATCAAACAGATGAATTTCTTTCGCCAGAGCAAGTTAAACCTTACCCAAAGGCAGAGCAGAGAAAAAATATCAGGAAGGGCCGGCCTAAACTTAAAACCACAATTCTTACTAGTTCACCTTTTATGGATGAGAAAACGAGAAGTGAGGAGGAGAGAATTCAGAAAGAAAAGGAAAAACAAGCGCGGAAGAAAGTTGCTCACAATGCAAAAAGGAAGGTTTTTGATGAAACATCTTCCGAAAGTGATATTGCAGAGGCAGTAGTTGATGACTATGACAATAATTTGGAGGATGATTTCGAAGATATACAAAATATTCCTCAGGATGAAACTTTAAGGATCAAAGATTTTGTGATAGTTGAATATACTACCAAGAAATCATATAACCATTTTATAGGACAAATAGAAAAAATAGAGGCAGATGAATATTCCATAAACTTTTTAAAAAAATGCAAGACTACTTCAACTAACTTCATTTTCCCTGATGAAAGAGACGAAGACACTGTTACAATAGGACAAATAATTCAAAAGAATTATAAGAAAATCTCGTTGTCCAAGAAAATCTGCCTATAAGACGAGCAGCCGAATTACAAGGTGTTGCCTATGTTACTTTGTTTAGGCAAGAAATCAGATGCATTTAAGTAACTTTTTCTGTTGTATGATGCACTATTTTTCATTTCTAAAAATAGTTTTTCTTTTATTTTAGGTATGTGCGCAAAGTTAAAGCGAACCCCGATTCAGACACTGTTTTTCGTCCCAAATATGATGTGAGGTTAATTTTTACACATGATGAAGAGAAAACCTTAGTTGACTATATTTTGACCTCTGCAAAGATGTGCTATGGACTTACTCCACTGGAATGCCGCAAGCTTGCGTTTGAGTCAGTAATAAAAAACAATAAAGAAATCCCTAATAATTGGAAAGAACAAAAAATGGCAGGTAGAGAGTGGTATTTTGGCTTCAGGAAAAGGCATCCATAATTAATTTGTCGAAAACCAGAAGCTTGTAGTTTATCCCGTTCTACTGCGTTTAACAGGCACAATGTTTCAACTTTTTTCAAAAATCTTAAGCGTGAGTCTTGTTTTAGTGATGGCAGTAGAGTCTTTAATTTAGACGAAACTGGAACCACCACAGTTCATGCTCCTCCTAAAATTCTTGCCAAAAAAGGTATGAAACAGGTCTCTCAATGTACTAGTGGGGATAGAGGGGTTCTTGTAACGACCTGCAGTATCATTTGTGCTGGTGGTTATGCCTTACCTCCGGCCATGGTATTTCCCAGAGTTCATTTCAAGGAAATGATGATACAAGATGCTCCAGCTGGTACGTTGGGATTGGCTGCTTCTTCTGGATGGATGAACAGGGAATTATTTCCGCAAGTAATGGAACATTTTATAAAATATTCTTCTAGTTCTTGTAACAACCCCAGCCTTCTCATCATGGATAATCACGAGAGCCATTTGTCAATGGAAACCTTGGATCTTGCAAAGTCGAATGGGGTCACAATATTGACACTACCTCCACACTGCTCAAACAAAATGCAGCCCTTAGATGTAGCAGTATTTTCATCGTTCAAGGCGCATTATAACAATGCCATGCAAGGTTGGCTTCTTAATCACCCAGGCATTCCAGTAAATATTTTTAATGTCGGAAGTTTTGTTAAAGTTGCGCATGAAAGATCAATGACACCTACGAACATCAGTTCAGGATTTAAGAAAACTGGAATCTTCCCTTGTGATCCAGAAATATTTTCAGATGACGATTTCTTCATGTCGGCTGTAACAGATAGACCAGAAAATCATTCTGAACCAACAGTTATTCAACAGCCTGAGCAAGAAACAGAAAAACAGCAAGGCATCGAGGGAACTGATGAAACGCCAGCAGAAAATAAAACCAATAATAAATCTTCTTTTGTTTCTCCACAAATCTTTCGAGGATTTCCAAAGACACAAAAAAGAAAGCAAACAGCTGTTAAAAAGGTGACAAGAAAAATTACAGATGATAATGATGACGAAGAACAAGAATGGCAGGAATCATCAAGTGAAAGCGATTGGACACCGGAAGATCCAATTACAGATCTTACTGAGGAATTAACCAGACCTCCAACTAAAAATAACTTCGTTTTGGTACAGTTTACGACCAAGAATTTGATTTACTTTGTTGGGAAAATATTGAACGTTTTGGAAAAAGATGAATTTGAAATTTCCTTTATGAGGAAAAGCGCAAAAGTAACTGGCAAATTCTTCTTTCCTACAAATCCAGATATTTCAGTTGTTCGGTTAAAAGATATTAAAATGCTTTTACCTCAACCGATTCTTTCTGGCTCAACGTCAAGACAAAATGCCTACATAAGTTTTGAAATAAATTTTAACAATCATGACGTTCGGTAAAATATATCTATTAATAAGTTCATTTAGGTCCTAGTGAGTAAAACTTGTATGACACTACATATTTTACATTAAACATATTTTTGTTTAGAAAGTGTTTCATTGTACCCCACCGATAGTTTCAGTGTGCGCCATATTTGGGGCACACTAAAACAAATGACATGGTAATAAAAAAATAATAAAAGATAGGTAATATTATTAGGTAATTCAAACCAATCGCTGCTATAATGACAAGTACTGTCTAATATTTGCGATATTACAAACAAATTATACAAAAATCTAATTTTTCTAAAAAAAATGTCATTTGAAAAAAAAATGATCCACTGTGGAACACTCTCCCCTACATAACATTATTTGGCGACGAGTCAACGTCATAGATAAAAAATAGTCAACGTATCCACGTGTAGGCCAGTCAGTCCACAAGTTCAAGTGTGAAATCAAAAGTTTAAGGATTAAGTACCGATGTCACCTTGTGTCCACCTAACCTAAAATAACCAACATATTGGGATTTTTCACAAGTCTTAAGTGAATAAAATCTAAAATCATGGCAAATAATCTAATTGGTAATATAGAACATTTTTGACCCAAAAGTGGGAGATATAGTAAGTTACATGGAGAGAATGGAACAACTGTTACAAATGAAGGTGTCTATGTTATTAACACTGATCGATGGAGAGGGATACTCAACTCTTAAGGGCATTTTAACTACAGATTTACCCAGTGCTAAGAGTTATGATGTGTTAAAAACAAAATTAGTTTAACATTTTAGTCCGAAAAGGTTACAACTTGCAGAAAAGTATAAGTTTTGGAATGCAATTCAAGAACAAGGAGATGACATTAAGCTTATGTGAAAAAGCTCAAAAGTTTGCCAGTACACTGTAAGTTTGGTGCATTTTTGCAAGAAGCTTGGAGAGACAAGTTTGTATGTGGTATTAGGTCACAAGCCATTAAAAGAAATTTATTATCAATGGATAATTTAACGATTGATGTTGCAGTACATGAAGCCTTGTCTATGGACCTGGCTGAAGGTCAAGTAAAATCTATGAATATGGAAAGTGCAGTCAGTACGATGGCGGAAAGTCTTGATAAAATTAAGGTAAAAGCACCAATGCCCGACAGTGAACCAAAGGATGACATTTTCGAAAAAAAACTCTTATAATAAGAATGTTTTTATTCTTAGACCAATAATATCTGTGACAGAGACTCATATCTGTGTCATGAAGACGCAACAATACAATTAACTTCCTGCTTAAAATGGCAAACTAGATTCAGTTTTTGTTTACATGTGACAAAGTAAAGACGTTTGCTACCATTTCTTGTTACTTTGGTTAAGGACGCCGGCAAATTCAGAGGTATGTTTAAATCATTTTATTACGACGTTTTTGTTTCAGTTTTATTTTATTGTGACGACTATTGATATACTGTAAAGATTAGAATATTTTTTATCTTTTCTTAATTAAATTTTTGTAAAAGATTTGAGTGTCTAATATTGGTTCCAAAAATAGTCAATATACCTAAAATATGACATGCATGTCTACTGTTGGTATTACAACAAAATTCATTTCTAAGTTCAGGTGTGTACAATTATCAACACACTGCAAAAAAATTATTCTGTAAAAATTTCACACATTTTAACGCCTTCACGGCGGTTCGGGACCCCGAGGTCCTGTACAGGTAATGATCTAAAATTTTTGTAGAAATCTTTCTTGACATTCCTAATATTCGAAATGCGTATTTCCACTATTAGTCAACCGATGTCGATAGTTCAAAGAGCGCCTTGTGTAGAATTTCGCGGCAAATCTCATAGTAACCGAAATGAAGTTCGTGACCCGGGCGACCCTAGCCGTAATATAATAATAATTTTGATCGTAACACGGTACGTACCGCGGAGGTCTTCCGATCTTTTTAAGTTTTGTGTCAAACTTGCAGTATTATATTAACCTTTGAAAGTAAGCTATTAGTACCTATCGATTTATTTATAGTTTTTAGACAAAACTACACTAATATTTTAACAAAAACACATTAAAATTACTGTAAAGTTTTGGTTTATTTTGCAATCTAAACCATTTTAGACACAGATATTTTTCCATTGTTTCATAATTGAATACTATATGATTCTATTCGTAAGACACAAGGTAGAATCTATATCAAATATAGATATCTGTGTGTGAAGATGCTTTGGATTGTAAAATAAACTTTTAATTGTTTATTTCATTGCACTGTGCCTTTTATACAAATATGATATTTGTTCCAGTGTTTCAAAAATGGACAAAAGAGCGACCAATATATTAAAACTAGCTCTCGAAACTGACAAAAAAACCAATCTTCTGAACCAAAAGTCATTTTACAGAAACTAGTAGATTATGACGAGTCACCTGCATGTTCCGTTTTTTCGGAAGAATCTGGTAATAATCCATTACAAGAGCAAAATGGAAATTATTTTGGAATGGTTACAAGACTTACTCATGAAAAAACAGTAAATCAAGACAATTATATTAGGGAAGATGTGTTAGAAGAAGAAATTGAATATGACCCCTCTGAGAATACTACTATGTGTGAAAGAACTGATATCGAAGTATCAAGTGACAATGATGATGAATGATGACCATTTTCTAGTGACGATTCTATAATAGATACAAACTACATGCCGTCTTCTGAAGAAGAGTCAATTTCTGAAGCAGAATCAGATTTATTTTCTGCTTCCGATGCAGGGGATCAAGATAATCAATACTCTGACCAAAATGTCACTAACATTCAAAGTCAACAATGTGACCTATGGGGACAAATTTTTCCGAAACTCGACCCGTTTGTAACAAATTGTACACAAAAGTTAAATGTTAATATGGAAAATATCAAAGAACCGCTAGATGATTACAGGCTTTTTTTAACCGACGATGTTTTGGAACTGATTATTAGAGAAACTAATATGTATGCTATCCAAAAATTAGATATTTCCAAGAAAAGTAAGAAAAGAGTTGAATGGAGTAATACCGATAAAAATGAAATTTTATCATTTTTTGCAATAATTTTAACAATGGGCTCAGTTCCTTTGCCGACACTTAGTGCTTATTGGAGTAAAGACGAAATGTTTAATAATGCATTTGTAAGTTCCATCATGCCCCGTGATAGATTTTTAACATTGCTCAAATATCTACATTTTTCCGATAACACCGTTGCTAGTGAAAATAGGCTCTGCAAAGTAAAAACATTGCTTGATATACTGCTGGAAAACTTTAAATCTGTCTTGACACCTGGCCAAGAGATTATAATAGATGAAAGCATGATTCCTTGGAGAGGCAGATTGTTATTCAAACAGTACATTCCGAATAAAACACATAAATATGGCATCAAACTATACAAATTATGTACAGTAGATGGGTATACGCACAATATGATAGTTTATGCAGGTAAAAACTACGATACGGTTAATATTAGCAGTAACAATCATTCAGAAGGCATTGTACTAAAATTAATTTTAAGTTTAGACCAGAAGGAGGGCAGAACCTTATACGCTGATAATTTCTATTCCAGCATTTCTTTAGTGAAGGAATTGTATCTAAGAAATATCAAATATTGTGGAACACTTCGATCTAATAGAAAAGGGATTCCAAAATCTTTTGAAAGAAAGATGAAGAAATCTGAGGTGTATGGAGAAGAAAGTGGGAATTTAAGAATAATAAAGTGGATAGATAAGAGACCAGTTTTGATGATCACCTCTGATGTCACACATGAAGCGATCCTTGTAGAAACTGGTAAAAAAGATAGAAAAGGTAATGAAATAAAAAAACCAAAATGTATTATTGATTACAATAAAGCTAAAAAAGGTGTGGATATAAGTGATCAAATGTCCGCCTATTTTACGGTTTTGATGAAACCACTAAAATGGTATCGAAAGCTTTGTTTCGAGTTGCTTTTTGGAACGTGTGTTGTAAATGCATGGGTCGTTTTTCAGTTAGCCACAGGAAAAAAGTTGTCTATGATGCAATTTAGAAGGCAATTAGCTCGGTCACTAGTTACTACGGATACTGGAGATACAATAAATAAAACACCAAAACAAAAAATCCATACATTTGTAAAACCGGAGGGTAAAGGACGCAAACCAAGGAAAAAGTGTGTAGGATGTTACACAATGTTACGGAAATCACTTTTAAGTCGAGAAGCAGATAAGAAAGTTAGAAAAGTAATCAGCTATTGTGCTGATTGTACAGGTCAGCCATGATACTGTTTACCTTGTTTCAACGAAAACCATGTAAATTAATTTTTAATGCATATTTATTTTTTAATGCAATAAAATAGATTTTTTCTTTTAAAAATCAGTCTTATTTTTTATTATATTTAGTTCCTGATAAAACCTTGTATTTAAAACATATTTCTCGACATTTATTTCACATATTAGAATTTTAAGAATATTTTTTTATATGGAAAAAACAACGTTTAAAAAACGGCACTATTCGGGACGCCGGAGACCCGAATCGTGTATGAATAAAATCTTGATACAGGACGCCCGTGGCCCGAATCGCATTTTAACAGTTTCAGTGGAAATACTACCCGTCGTGAATGTGTTAAAGCACTCCATCCAATAGTAGACAGGGCGTCAACTATTAGGGAGCACTTGATGTCAACTAGTGGTTCTGTTGTTTATGTTTTTATCCTCAGGCTGAAAAAAATCACAACACCTCAATTGAAAAATTGGTTTGAAGAAGTCAACACCTACTTAAGGGATAAAAATTACCAAGACATTGGTAATTTTACCCATTACCAATATTGGGGTATTGGGCGTTCTGAAAATGGATGGATGACGATGTAAACCTTTTACGAATATATATGTATTATCTTTAATAAATGGCTAGATGATAATAATGTTCAAAGACTAGTCATATTTTTCATAGATGGCCATACGTCACATCTTTCTTTTCATCTCAGCAAATTTTGCTCAGATAATGGCATTATATTAGTAGCTCTTTTTCCTAATGCCACACATTTACTGCAGCCCATGGATGTTGCTGTGTTCAAAAGTTTCAAGGGTGCCTGGAAAACTGCAGTTCACACTTGGCGTTTGGACAAAATTGATAATCCTGTTGTGCGCAAAGTACATTTTTGTCCATTGTTGAAAAAAGTATTAGAACAAACATTATCACCTGATATATTCAAAAATGGTTTTCGTAAGTGTGGCCTCTTACCACGGAATCCCGATGAAGTGTGTTGTATATCAAGGGAACGAACTGAAGAACTGAAAGAAGTACAAACAACGGCAAAAATCAAGGAACTAGAGACAGGACTAAAATTCTCAGACAACTTTATTGAAAAAGAAAAAATTTCACAGTTTACAGATTGTAATGAATGGAGAGGCGCCACTGAAGACATCAGTTTATTTAAATTTTACAAAAAAATTAAAGAATTGTTAAAAGAGAACAAAGAAACCCGCCACAACCTGCGGATTCAACTAAGTTAAATAACCCAATGCTAGAACAAACCAGAATTTCCGAAATGATATCTCCATTGTCATACTATAACCATATACCATAACGACGATCTTAATAATACATTAGAAGTCTTTACGACTCCCAATAAAAATGATTCACAAAATCTCCAGTCTACATCAACACAATATTTATCTTCAACCCCTCAAACTCAACATATAACACCGGAAAAAAATAGCTCACAAGACCTTCAGAAAGGTCTGAGTATAAGTTCAGAGACATTGCCACAAACATCAACACAATAAACACTAGAAAGCCCATCAAATAAATTATTTGACATGTTAATACCTAGTCCCTTTAAAAGGGCTCAATTTTGGCCAACGCCTAAAGTAAATTCAAAAAAAAAACGGAAGAAAGAAAAAGTCCCCTCTGTTATATCGTCTCATGCGTGGCAAAAATACCATGAGAGCAAAGAGAGAAAAAAGATTGAATTAGAAGAAGAGAAAAAGAGACGAACTGAGGAAAGAGAAAAGAAAAAAAAGGAGACTGAAGCACGAAAACTTAAACTTATTGAAAAATTAACAAAGAACCAAAAAATTTTGAATAAAAAATCTAAGACTGATTATAGCTCAAGTACTGAAGAAGAATGGTTAGAGTCTGGAAATAGTATGGACGATATATCTGATGAATTTAATGATGATCATGATGATAAAGAAATTGAGTGTGTAGAGCGAGAGGAGTACCAGAATACAAGTGCGGATGGTTACATATTGAAGTTATGGCGATGAAAGCATGTGACCAGTCTAAAACCTTGTTTAAACAAAACGATCAAGATATTAGTGTCATAAGTATTTCACAAATCATAACGGTTCTTGACGTACCAGAGATGATTATTATGGGTGATAGAATTAAGTATAAATTTGCAAAATCTTTAGATGTTGATGAGTAGTATAGTAAAAGATATGGTACACTTTTAATTCGGTTTATTCGATGTTTATTTTATTTTAAGGTATACTCATATGTTAACTATTAGTATTAACAGATAAGTGTCAACTAATGATGATTTGATTTTTCGGTGTCATCCTTTGGTTAATAATAAGTGTCAAATAATGGTGATTTCGATTTTTTGATGTGTCATCTTTTGATTACTTAGACATAGATTTAAAAAACACACATTTTGATTTTATTTTTGTGGATCATGGGGGTTTTTGTCCCAAAATTTTGTGTTGTATGACCCACTGTACTAGTATAAAATTTTATTAATTTTTAGTTACAATTAACCCAGCAAACAGACTTGAGCCCAGTTACGTGATGATTACGTTAAATTTACGGCGAATTTCAACGAATACGTAACTCGGTGATTTAAGACGAAAAAAAAAACGTATTTCAGTGCCAAATCATTCACCTATATATTACTGCTTCTTTTATACATGTTTGACATTAGAATAAATATAAGATCTTATTGCAAAATATAGTACATGTTTTTTATAATAGTTGTGAATGTCGGTTACATTGCAAAGCTACGTTTATTTCACGTAAAAATCACGAAAGCGAAATAACTTCCTTCAGTTAAATTTTGAGGAATATTTTAGAAAACAAAACTTTAGAACCGTGTTGGTTAGATACGTATTGCTTGAATTTTCCTCACTGTGTTTTATGGACGTCGAAAAATTAGGTGTATTTCACGTAAAAGTAACGTAAATAATACCAATATTAACAAAAAGTTTTTGATCTCGCTTTTAAAAACATTTAGCCTACCTATTTCAATCCTACTACTACTTAGAAGCTATTTTTTTTATTTAAAAATATGACAGGACCTAATATAATTTATGTTGAGCCTTTGTTGAGTCTAATTTTCAAATCGCGCGCGGTGATGACGTACTTCCAAGCCTTCCCTCCTAGTCCTAACGAAGAAGAATGATTATAACAGAGACAACAGATGACTTGTCTCTGATTATAACCTCTAAAATCAGCTTTTCCCAAAACGTGAAACGAAATTTTCCCTCGTTTTATTTTAGGCTTATATATGTACATAGTTATATGTCTTTCGTATTAATAGAGTTTGATGAGAAAGAGGGAGGTTCTGTTGCTGTGGTGCACCAGAACTGGCTCACTCCAAGAAAAAAGGAAGTATATTGGCCTCCTTATAAAACTCAAGCGCTTTACGATAAAGCAGTAAAGAAAGGGGATAGTTGCACAGAAGATTGGCAGTTATTTACGGTGAAACGTATTTTTAGATACTATGGTATGTATACAAGTATAATTATTTTGAAAAAAAAAAAAATAAAAACCTTGTTTCAAATTAATTTATCTGTTGGGATTTGCTAATTTTTATAAAATATTCTGAAGATAGCTTTGAAGAAGCTCAGGTCAAGGCAAAAGTAGCTGAAGTTACATCAGATCTACAGTCAGAAGTCGATGAGGTAAATTCAGAGAAGAAAAGACAGAGAATCAAACCACGCCGGTTCATTTATAGTGACACTGAATCTGAAGAGGATTCATTACCACGACCACCGAAAATTTGTAAAGGTAAATAGTTACATATTGTTTATGGTTATAAGTTATAAAGGCTTTATGTTTTCAGCTGTTCAGGATACCTCTTCACACACCCCAAGAAGCTCCACAAGTTCGTGTATTAGTTATGGTACATTGTGTAATACAGGAACGTCTTGTGATACCCCAGTCACTTCAGTAAATGTTGAAAGAAACCTTGAAAGCAATGCAGAGTCTCAAAGTAGTAAGTAGATGTTAATTAGGTACTATTTGCAGTATATAACCTTGTATTTGCTGAAGTGTTTATGGAACTTTAGTCCACTTCGGTAGTTCAGGGTTAATTGTTGAAGATGGCCATTTATTGATTGCTCAATATATCTATCTTTTTACAGGTTTTCAGACTAAGCTGGTGTCACATTTAGCGCTGATAATTGAACAAAATAAGGAAATCTTGTCTCTTTTGAAAAATAGACCACTGATTGAACAGTCTTCCGTTTTAAAGCCCAATGTTCCTGTAATTTTACCAATTTACACTTTTGAAGACTTCCAAATTTTGGAAAATTTTCTATCTATCTATCTATCTATCTAAACTATTTTATTTAGATAAGTATCTGGGCACATTAGATAAAAATAGTGTAGTATCTGCTACCAATTCAGCATTAAGATGTTGTTTGGCTTATAAAGTAGCTAAAAATATGAGCTTTTTGGGATCAAGAAATAATAAAAAGGCCTTTAACAACAATATACTTAAAAAAGTGATCGTTGGTAAGGGTGACTAAATAAATGTATGTGATTACATATATTTCATGTAATAATTTTTACAGATTCTGTAAAACTAGCCATACCAGGTTCAACTACCAGAAGTATAGAAGACTGTATGAAAACTTGGTTAAAACGGGCTCCTAAGCACTACAAGTTGGAACAGATCAAATTGAATAGAACTGATGATGCCATATAAAGCTGTTGTAGGCAAAAGACAATTTTATAGGAGGCTAAAGAAACGTAGGGAAATAATTTGTAAGGACTTAAATAGTGAAAAACTGCTAACTAAGGTAAACTATGAAAATGCTAATGTAAAAAATGATACTGATAATTTAAATACAGATGTAAGTGTTGGCTGTGAAACCAGTCATAATTCTTTAGGCACTCCTAATATTTTAAATTCAAATGATTGTTTGCTAAATGAAACTCTTCAATTAAATACTCTAGTTCCATGTAAACATGACACGACTGTATTTGAATTTGTACCAGAAAATTCCCAATATTCTAATAAATTAGGAATATGCCAGGAATTAAGAAATTGGGTAATAAGGTCAGGCAGTCTACCACATAATAGTGTTACATACTTACTGCATGTTTTGTCAAAGTATCATCCTGAACTACCTCTAGATTGTCGAACCTTACTCAAAACTCCAACCAAAACTTTAATGCGCCCTTTGAATAAAGGAAACTATTGTCACCTAGGAATTTCTACAGCATTAGAAAATTTTTTGTTACGCAATCCAAAATTTACTGAATCTGTAATTTTTTTTTTTTTTTTTTTTTATTCAGTTTGATGGCCTTGGCCGAGCCAATTAGCCAGACAAATTTAAAGACAAACAATTTTTACAATCAGAGGAATTTTTTACAATTAGAGGAATAAACATATAATCATCCGTACAATCTAACGTGCAATTAGTAATAATTAGCAATTAACAATTAATAATTAGTAATTAGTAATTAGTAATAATTCTTTTTTTTTTTTTTTCTTTTTTAATTTTTTTTTTTTTTTTTTTTTTTTTTTTTTTTTCCTGCGCTAAGACATAACCCGATTCAACATCTCGGAGGTTTACATCTTTTTTTTTTTTTTTTTTATTTTTTTTTTTATATTTCTTTATGACTTTTTTTTTTTTTTTAATTTTTTTTTTTTTTTTTTTTTTTTTTTTTTTTTCTATAATACAATGTTTACTTAAATATAAGTTAGTTTTAAGCTACAATTTATATTTACAGTTTTTGATATGTTCGTAAATCATTTTTAATATATTGATATCTCTAGAGAAAATCAAATTGTTCAGGTAGACGGGAAGTGGAATTTTTAATATAATAAGATTATCATAAAATTTGTTTATGTTTACTGATTCGTGGGAACATTCAAGAAAAATATGTAATAAGTTACCTTCTTTTCCACACTTGCAATTAGGTGACTCCGCGAGACCCAACTTGTACATATGAAGGGGGGTAAGAGCATGATTAGATCTTAATCTGTTTATAACCCTTATGAAATGGCGATTTGATAGAGTATGAAACCATCTTTTTATGGGTATTTCAGGCTGCATTTGTTTGTAATTATTTCCAGTTCTCGTGTTTCGATAATATGTTTGCCATTTTTCTTTTTGATGCTGTTTACTAATTATATCAATGTCTGAAAAGGGGAGTAAGTTCAAGGGAGCTTCTTCGCCTATGTCTAGGGCAGATTTGGCTAGGCTATCTGCTATTTCATTGCCCTTAATGCCCGCGTGTCCCTTTATCCATGATATAATAATGCTTTTCCCTAAATTTGTAATTTTATTGTAAATAGTCATAATTTCTAGTTCTATATGATTTAGTTGTTTGGACCTATGTACGTTTGTTAGTCTGTCGACGACACTCTTACTGTCTGTAAATATTATGCAGCTGTAGGGTTCGTTACTATGTATATGCCTTAATGCAAGAAGAATCGCTGTCATTTCAGCAGTGTATATCGATGATTCAGCTGGCAATTTCAATAATTTTTTAAATCCGCTTTGAACATTAATTAATGCACATCCTACTTTGTTTTGTACTTTAGATCCGTCTGTAAAGTAAAACTGATAGTTTGGCCATTTATGCCGTGTAAATGATTGAAAAGCGACTGGATCTAAATTACTGTCCATAAAATAGGTATTAATGTGTTTTGAAAAAAGCTCTTCTAATATATGGGAATACATAGGTGAAACTTGATTTTCATACGTATAGAAAGTATGTCGGTATTGAGATATCCTCAGGTAACTATTTACCAGAAGAGAACATTTTTTCTTTGTCCAATATTTATGAGTTAGATCTAAAATTGATAAAATATGAATATCCTGTAGATAGTTAGTATTTTTCCCTATGGCTCTAGTAATGAATTTATCACTTAAAAACTCCCGTCGAAATTTCAGAGGTGGTTCTATCGCCTCAACTTCCATTATATTAACAGGTGTAGAATTCAAATATCCAAGACAAAGCCGAAGGCATTTATTTTTTTGTATTTCTAATTTATTTAAATGTGTGTTTGCGGCAGTTCCATATAAATGACAACTGTAATCGAAAATGGGACGAATCATAGTACGGTAAAATAAAAGTGCTACATTTGGATCAGCGCCCCAGTTAGTTCTACAAAAGGCTCTTAGAATGTTCATTGCATTTTCAGACTTTTTTATGACATGATGAATTTGATCCTTCCATAGGAGTTTTCTGTCTAAATAAGTACCGAGATATTTTATACAATTTTTAATAGGGAACTGAATTTGACCTACTTCCAGATGCCCTTGTGGAATTTGATGTTTTCTAGAGAAAATACAAATTTCAGTTTTAGATTCTGATATATCTAAACCAATATTTTCATAGTGATTAAGAACAGCTTTAATTGAGAGATCAAAATTATTTTTACATATATCCAATGATTTGTGGGCTGTGTAAACTACTACATCATCAGCATATTGAATAATTTTTGTTGGGCTATTAATACAATTTTCTATATCCATATTATATAAAATAAATAGTATTGGGCTTAATATGCTACCCTGTGGAAGTCCTATATTCGTAAGACGTGGTGGAGAGATGGAATGGTTGATTTTTAAAAAAGTTGATCTATTAGTGTACAATGTCCTCAGAAAACTAGCTATGGTGATGGGGAAGCCGATGTCTAATAGCTTTTTATGCATAATGTCCAAGTTAACGGTATCGAATGCAGAGGAGACATCAAGAAAAGCAGCCATAGTATACATATTATCAGTAAAGTTTATTAGTATGGATGAGACTAAGGCAGTTATGGCATCTTGGGTTGATTTTGATTTTCGAAATCCATACTGAGATTTTGGGAGAATATGTTCTTGCTCTAACCAATGTTCAATTCTATTTTTTATTAACCTTTCTAACGTCTTTAGGAAGCAAGAGGCTAAGGATATTGGTCTATATGATCTACTGCAATTTTCTGGCTTACCAGGTTTTTTAATAGGTATTAGAATATATTCCTTCCAGCTGTCTGGAATTTGTGACGTATCATTCCAAATGTCATTAAAAATATTTAATAATGATATTTTATAGTGGTGAGGAATATGGTATATCATGGAATATGAAATATTGTCTTTACCTGGAGCACTGCTATTTTGTTGACTAAGTACTCGCTCTAACTCCCACATTTTAAATGGTTCTTCTAAGCCAAACCTATCTCTTGACACTGTTTCGCTGTATTCTGGAAAATGTTGTGAAGGTACCCACTGTGGAGATATTTTCTTATGAAATTCATCTAGCCAGCTGGATTCTGGATCTATTGGAATCTTGTTGGACTGTTTGCGGTTTTTAAAAGTGTTTACTTTCTTCCACACTTCACTGATTTGTGTTTTTGAATTTAGGCTTTCGCAGTATTCTACCCAATTCTGTTTTTTCTTTTGTTTGAAAAGTTTTTTTGCGACAGCGTCAAGTCTCTTAAATTCAACTAAATTATTTCTTGTAGGATCTTGTTTATATTTTCCATATGCAATTTTTCGGTTATCAGCGGCGGTTTTGCAACTTTCACACCACCATTGGTTCGAAATTCGTCTCTTATGTGTTCCGTTAGATGAAAACTTTGGTATTGCTAAATTGGCTGCTTTATTAATGTTTGCTATTAGAGTTTGATAGTTTCCAGGAGGATTTACAGCTTCTAGTACAGATGTGTATAATTTCCAATCGGCCTTGTTAAGATTCCAGATCTTGTGATAGTTTTGAGCTGTAAATGAAGTTATATGATCTGTTTCCATGTTAATGATAATCGGAAGATGATTGGATCCATGAGGGTCCTGTAGGACTCTCCAAGTAAAAAATTTTGAAATATCTTGTGTACAAAAGGTTAAGTCAATAGCGGATGGACTCTTACTAGTTGCTAATGTGGGCGATCCATCATTCAAGCATATCAAATTACAATGATCAATACATTCTAAAAGTTTTTTACCATAGCTGTCTTCAATTTCGCAGCCCCATGCAATACTGTGGGAGTTAAAATCCCCACCAATAATAAACGGTTTAGGTATGTCTTTAAAGAATTCCAACCATTGACTTTCAGATATCTTGGTCTTTGGTTCAATGTAAACTGACACAATATTGATGGGATTTTTACCTCGGAGAATTTTAACTGAAATACATTTGTGAGTGAAAGGATATCTATTTTTAAGATTTATTTCTTCGCATCTTAAGTTTGATTTTAATAAAATGGCAGTTCCACCATAACCGTCTGCCCGATCTGATCTAAAGCAATTGTAACCTTTAAAATTATAATAGTATTTTGATTTAAACCACGTTTCTGAAAGCAATGCTATGGAAATATTATTTTGATATAGCAGATATTCTAGATTTACTTTATTAGCTACTGCTGAACGACAGTTCCATTGCAGCAAATTTATGTTCGCGTTTGTGTCTGCGAATTTGAAGACAAGGTATGGTTTACATGTTTACTAATTAATTCCACAATTTCAGATTTTGATACATCGAAATTGTTTGTTTGTTTTATATTACTTATAATATTGAGAACTACTTCTAAAACTAAACTTATTGTTGCATTTAATTCCTCTGATTGTAATTTTACTCCGGCTGAGTTTTTTAAATAATGTTGACTATTAAAAATTCCCCCCGAGACAAAAGAGGTTTTTGGTTGAGTAAGTATTTCTTTTCTTGAAATTTCAATGGGATCAGGGCTGGTTGGTCTGTGCCTTTTGTTTGGGTTTGAAGTTGTAGGAGAAGAAAACATATAATTAGTAAAATTGTTATTATAGGATTTGGGTTGTAAATTGTGGGACTGTGAGTACTGAGGTTGAGAGGAATGATACTGTATTGTACTAGAAGGGGTAGGTCCAGATTGAGGCCGTTGGGAATAATTTGTCGAGGATATTTGACCACTTTCCATGGCAGAAGTATTATGAGCGACTATGTTTGCGTACGTATTTTTTGGGACCTGTTTATTTGCATCAAAGAAATTAATATTGCAAGAGCTCATGGTTTCCTTTACAATTTTTTGTCTTTTAAATTCTGGACAAGCAGACAAATTAGTAGTAAGATGATTTCCTTGACAGTTAAAGCACCGTGGTATGTAATCTGAATTTTTACAATCTTGTGTGGTATGGGACTCCTGACATTTGCTGCATCTTGGTTTACTTCGACACTGACCTCCCAGATGACCAAAACGGAGGCAGTTATAACATAATAATACTTTCTGGTTATACGGCTCTACCTCCTTGATAACTTTATTAATAGAAATATATTTTGGTAAGATTTGTGATTTGAAAATAACAATGCAAGACTTTGTGGGTACATATTCTACTATTTTACCTTCATCCGTAATTTTTTCTACTTTACGTTTTATTCTTTTGACATTAGATACTTCAAAAGTGCAATGTTGATCAAATTGTCTTATTTTATCTTTTATGTACGCCTCTGAAAAATCTTTTTCTATATCTCTAATAACACCTTGTCTATGAAGAATAAATTTTGGGATATACAATACAAAGTTATTTTTAACAAAAATATTTTCGTTTTTATTATTTATTAGAAAATTTGCTGATTTATAATCCTTTAACTTGATCCTAACCCTATTCCGACCTATAGAATCGATACTTATAATTTTATTGTCTATCTCCGAAAAGTTAGAAAGAATAATATCTCCGATTTTAAGAGCATTTAATTTACCTTTAAATTCGTCCGAATTATTCTCAACATAAATATGATACGGGCCTAAATCAGTACTTACATACAAAAACTCCTGTCTTTCTTTCGATGTGTTATCGTTATCGATGGTCATTGCTGTTGTTGTTTGTATATCATTTGTATTTTTTTGACGTATATCTGGGGGCACTGGGTCGTCTGGGGGTTTCCCCCCGACTAACTGGTCCATTTAATTGTTCTTAAAACTCACAATCTAATTTTATTTTTACACCTAATCTGCAGATTTATAAAAACACAATTTTTAAACGAAAACAGTTTAATTTCGTTCCGCTTTGTCGATAGGCACGTCCGATTCGTATCAGAACTAGAACACGACTGAATCTGTAATTGAAATAGCTTTTAATATCGATGGATTACCTCTATATAAAAGTTGCAATAGTCAGCTATGGCCAATTTTAGGCCAAATAAAAAATTTTAATAGTAAACCTTTTTCTATTGGAATATTTTATGGATCTTCTAAACCGCAGCCTTTGAATCTTTTTCTTGATGATTTTATATCTAAATTAAAACATTTAATTGATAATACATTTTGCTTTAAAGGCAAATTGTATGAAATTAAAGTGTTTGCATTTATTTGCGATGCACCAGCACGTTCATTTCTAAAATGTATTAAGTCCCATAATGGATATTCTTCTTGTGAAAAATGCATCGAAGTAGGAGACTATATTGACGGTCGAATAGTTCTCAAGTCTGTTACAAGTCAAAAACGTACTGATGATAGTTTTTTGCGACAGACAGATGATGATCATCATACAGGTATTTCACCTTTGGTGAAACTTTCAATTAGATTGGTATCCAAGTTTCCTATTGACTATATGCATACAGTGTGCTTAGGTGTAGTCAGAAAGCTGTTGCATACTTGGACAAGTGGGCCACTAAAGGTTAGGTTGTGTAGTTCTAAAGTTCAAAAAATATCTGAGACTTTAGAACATTTTTGTAAGTCCATTCCTATCGAATTTAATAGGAAATCCCGGTCACTTTCAGAACTGGCACGATGGAAAGCTACTGAATTTAGAACGTTTCTTTTATATTTAGGGCCAGTGGTTTTAAAAGGTACCATACCTGTTGCTATTTACGAACATTTTTTGTTACTGCACTGTGCGATAAGTATATTAATATCAAAACAACGCTTGTCAGATATTGGAGTAAATTATGCAGATACTCTTTTAAAAACCTTTGTTACACATTGTTCAAAAATTTATGGTCAGATATATTTAGTTTATAATATTCATTATTTGTGCCATTTAAGTGATGATGTTCTTCATTATGGTCCTCTTGACCAGTTTTCAGCATTCCCATTTGAAAATGCCTTAAATCAAATTAAACGGTTGGTCAAATCAACAACTAATCCTTTAGCACAAATATGTAATAGATTGATAGAAGCTAATAGTGTCATTTTAGAGCCGAATGAAATAAAAAAAACACAACTTAAAATGAAACATTGTAGTGGCCCTTTACTTTCTAAACACCTTTTTTCTGTACAATATAAACAGGTAATTTTCAGTGAGATAACATTGTCAATAATTTCTCATTCCAATGCAGATTGTTACATTATGTATAATTCAGATATAATGCAGATTCAAAACATAGTTTGTGATAACCAGAAATTGGTAAAGATTATAACAAGAGTATTTAAATCAAAGTCTGCCTGGTATAATTACCCTTTTTCTTCAGAGCGTTTAAATATATACCTAGTTTCTGATTTATCTGAAAATTTAACTATTTGGCCACTAAATGAAAACGTAATTGTAAAATGTATTGTCCTTCAGTTAGATGATAATCAGTGGGTATCATTTCCCATTGTACATTCATTGAATGAACATAATAAATAAATTTAGAAGCATGTGAAAAAACTTATTGTGTAGTATTTAAAATTTCTAATTATTACCATACTCTAGGCCTTACTATTGTGTTATACTAATTTGTTTATCATTTAACAGCAGTTGTATGTTTTCAAAATAAAAATTTACTAATTTACTTAGAATCAATTATTAAATGTTAATTTAGTATGTATTCTTAGGCATTATCATACTTTATCACTATTCCATACTTACCACGGTAGTGTGGTAAAGTAAAACTATTGAAACTAAGAAGAGATGTAACTTGAAGTTAATTATACAAGACAAATGTACCAAAAAATCTTTATTTTAATGTTTTTTAGTATGTTATTCTGCCGTCCTAACATGAAAAGTCCTATCTGCAAAATTTGGTAAAATGACTTTATTGGCTCACGGCATTCGTAAACATATTATCTATGTATGTACAAAATGAAATTGTCCTATAAGCGTCTTAAGTGCCTTATTATATACCTAAATGGTTTATCCTAACTGACTAAAAAGCCATGTTTACTAATATAAATTGTCCTATCTCACATATACTAAGAAAAATTGTCCGTTTTGACTTTAAAAATGCAGTTAGGACTATTTAAGCTAGTATTTTATACTGAGCGGCATCATTTAGGACAATTTTTGCCTAGTATGATATAAGCATGTGTGTAACATAACTTCAAATAATTAATTAAAAAGGGGATTTTAAGGAAAGGGGAAACAAAAATTTTTTATTGTCAGACATTGGGAATACTCTCATGCTTTTTGGAATTTTAAGTAAATATATTGTGAGAAATGGATGAAGGGTAAGTTTAATAATGTTACCTTAGGTATAAGCAATAACTGATCGTAATTATTGTTTGTAGTAGTAGCAAAAGATATAGACGCACATGCGTCTATATTTTCTGGTTGTAGCAATGCAGCATGTAGTAGCCAGAACAGCGATAGGTGTAAACGTATGGTATTTAGCCAAAAGCGAGAATGATCCAGATTATGCACCTGGGACGTCCAATAAATTCGACAATAATATAAATGGAAATGAGTCGGATTCTAGTTTCGAATCTAACTATTATCATTTATGTTACATATATTAGGATGTAAATTGTGTACTAAGTTTTAAAACTTCTTCTTCTTTTTATATAGACATGACTCTGTCTGTTTTTCAATGTACCTCCAGTAAGTTGCCGTTTCATTGTTTTCGTGGTCTTCCTACTGATCTCATCGATTTCGTGGTCTTCCAACTGATTGTCTTCTTATTGGGGAACCGTCTCTTGCCGTATTTACTACTCTATTTGTTGTCATTCGGCTTGTATGATCGTTCCATTCTACTCTTGTATTTCTTACACAGTTCTTAGTTTGTCTGATGTACCTCACCTTGCATATACATTGTATCTCTGTACTCTGTATCTTATCTTAGCTCTATCACATAGTGTTTTGCCATCAATGTTTCTAAGTGTTTTCATCTCTTCTGTTTCTAACATCCTCTTTGTCCTCTCTGTGTCATGTCTTGTTTCTGCTGCGTATGCCATTATTGGTCTGATGACTGTTTTGTAAATTTTGTCGTTCATTTCTTTTCCGATATTTTTATTTCTTCATATTGTTTCATTCAGGCAGCATGCGGCACTGTTTGCTCTATTCACTTGAACTTCCTTTTCAGTTTCGAGCTTTCCGTAGCTAGATAATGTGATGCCTAGATATTTAAACTCCATCACTTCTCCAATTATCTTACCTTCCAGCTCCAATTTACATCTTAGTAAATTTGCTGTTGTAAGCATGCATTTTGTCTTTTTTGGGTAAATTAACATTTTTCTGGCGATTATATTAAATTGGTGCAGCTTAAGTTGTAAATCATCTTCACTTTGAGAGATCAGTATTGCGTCGTCTACATAGTAGATTATTTTAAGTTGTTTTTCTACCATTTGGTATCCTTTTTTAGTTATTTCATCCATAATCAGGTTAAATAATAAAGGACTCATAGAATATCCCTGCCTTATCCCATTGCCAGTTACAATAGGGTCGGTTAGTTCTTCTACTTTTATTGTGTTTTTTTGGTAGATATTTTTGATCGTTTTGATTATTCCTGGAGGTATCTCTCTTGCGTACAGTAAGTGGATAACGTCTTTTAGTTTAACCCAGTCAAATGCCTTCTTAAGGTTCACGAAACATAGATATGCCGGTTTGTTGTATTCTAATGATTTCTCTTGCATTTGCCTCATTATAAATATAGCGTCGATGCATAATCTTCCCGACCTAAATCCTTGTGGTTCTTCTGGCTGTGTTATAATTTCATTCAGTTTATTTGTTATCACTTTGGTTGTTAATTTTAGTGTTATGTTTCATAAATTAATTCCCATTCCCTTGATCTCCATTCTTGAGGAATACTATTTTTTGTTCTATTATTTTATAAAACTTAGTATAATAAAATTAAGAGTGTTCAGTTAATTTGAATTTTAGTTTTATTTAGGACAATTTTAGTAAGTAATACAAAAAAACGTACTTCAGATACACTAAGCTAAATTGTCCTAAGTGGCAATTTAATCAAAAATCGACTAATCTGGAAAGAATAAAACAAAATTCTGACTAGCAATTAAATTCTATTCTCCGACATAATATATAAAATAAAACATAAAGACTTCTTTAAATTACCAAGCGTTATACAATGAAAAGAAACAAAAACTTGATTTTCTCAAAACCTAAATTTTGCAGATAGGACCTTTCATGTTAGGACGGCAGTATTATTAGGTTCTGGGATTGTTTTTAAACTATGCAGGCATGTAACTAGATTATACAGGGTGTGCGATCGAAAACGAAACAGACCTAATATCTTTAAGACACTTTTAAAAAATAAAAAATGCGAGAAAAGATCGATTTTTATTTCAACGGAGATACTTATTTTTCCTAATTGCAGCATCGATACTACAACCCTCGAGCAGTTGTGTGCGAAGAACCCCTAAAATTTAAATAGTAAATGTACCAAGTGTAGCACATATTTAAAAAGGTAATTTTATGTTGAGTTCAGAAGGAACCAATATTGTTGAACAAAATTCCGATTTTAACGCCCTCTTGTGGGAAAAATAATCGTTACATAATTTAAAGTGGGACACCTCATGTGAGTTATTTTTATTGGCAATTCAAAACAAGAAATAATATTATCCAGAAATTATATTTTAAAAGTGAAATTACCTAAAAAGTTAAAGACTTAACAGAATCGCACTTTTCAGTCTTATTTTCACTTAATATGATTTCAGGATAATATTATTTACTGCTTTGAATTGGTAATAAAAATAGCTGTAAAATGAGGTGACACACTTTAAATTACATAACGCTTTCCCAAAAGAGGTGATTTGGTATATTCTCTATTTAAATTTTAGGGGTTGTTCACGTCACTGTTCGAGGGTTGAAGTGGCGATGGTGCAATTAGGAAAAACAAGTGTCCTCCTCGAAATAAAAATAGACCTGTTTTTGCATATTTTTAATGTGTCTTTTGGTCTTTAGTTTTCGATGCCTTACCTTGTATAGTAATTATGCAAGACAAATGTTTTTAAGTCACTAAATTCTACTAAATAAATACATTGTTAATACTTCATGTGCTTGTTTTATTTATATCATAATAATATATGTGAGAATAATAATTACGTGATTCATAAGTAAATTAAAGACGAATTATTTACGTGAACTGAGGACGTATTTTTCACGTGAAAACTAATATATACATTCCCTAAAAGTAACGTGAATCAACACGTGTTTTCAACGTGAATTTCCCGAAACATTTTATTGCAATATAAGGTAAATAACACGTCTATTGAAGACGAGTTATTCACGTAATGTAAATACGTATTTTCAATGTGACATTCCAACCAAATTTTCACGTGAAATTCACTTAAGCAATTTACGTATATTGGTGACAAACGTACCCAAAATTCACGTCATTAACACGTCGGTCTGTTTGCTGGGAAGTATTTTACTTTTTAAGAATTCATGTTGCGTCTTCCTTATAGTGTTCACCATTGGTGCCTTTATCTTACTTTTAAAAATCAAAAAAAAGTCAAATAGTGCCACTGTGTTTAAGAAAGACAGTCAAAAAGCGAAGCCATGTTATCGATGTGGAGTCCGAAAGCATGATCCAGAAAAGTGTGGGAATGCTTTAAATGCAAAATAAAAGGTCATACCAGTCGTGCGTGCAGAACTGAGAAAGTCAATAAACTGGATGAATCAGAGGAGACATCTACGAGTGATGATGACCTAGTTGTAGGGTTTTTGGCAACGATAAACGAGAGCCAAGATGAAAAACCAGCTCAGATAACATTGAACATAGAAGGTAAGATTAAATTTGACATAGACAGTGGAACTTGTAGAACTGTCATGCACATTACAGACTCTAAAAAATACCTACCAGAATTGAAGTTGTACAGTGTTAAGTATAGGTTAAAAGTGTTAACGGGAGAAGGTGTTAAGATTGTGGGGGTGACTGATGTGTTTGTACCAGTCAAGGACAAAATAGTAAGTTTACCATTAGTAATTTTGAATAGCAGTCATAAATTTACACCACTGCTTGGTCGAAATTGGCTAAATGTACTAAGCCCAGACTGGAAACATAAGTTGTCGGTTGACTGTCTAAACATGATAGATTCAACTACTAAGTTTGTGGATGGACAGGAGATTTCAACTGAGTGTTGTCAGTTTGGGTCACAGTTGAATGAATCTTTGTATGAGCCATGTCAGTCAAGTAGTTCTAGTAAGCAGTTGCCATTTGAAGTTAATATGTTTGTCAGATAGTCAGGTAAATGTTAAAAATCAGTCTAGTAAGTACACAGTGTCAAATATATGTCAAAAGCTTTCAGGTGAATCAGGCGGAATGTCAGAGGTAAGCTCAAAAATTGAGAAGTTGGTATTGTCTTTAAAAAAAGATTTTCAAAAAGTTTTTAATGATGAGTCACAGTCCTGTATCAAAAACTTTAAAGTTGAATTGAATCTAAAGGGGGGAAGCAAAACCTGTGTTTCATAGAGCTTACGTTATACCATTTGCATTGAAAAGCAAAGTAGAGTCAGAATTAAAAACAATGTGTGATTCGGGTATATTAAAAAAATTAATTTTAGTAATGGGCAAGTCCAATAGTAGTTGCGCCAAAAAAAGACAGTTCTCATATTAGAATTTGTGTTGATTTTAAACAAACTGTGAATCCAGCTCTTGATAAAGATCATTGTGTTTTGCCACTTCCCGAAGATATCTATGCTTGCTTAAGTGGATATATTGGAATGGAATATTTTTCAGTCATTGATTTGAAAGGGGCATACCAACAGCTTAAAGTAGGTGACAAGTCCAAGGAACTGTTAGTCATAAATACACACTTGGCACTTTTTGCCTATAACAGGTTAACTTTTGGTATTAGTTCGGCCCCTGGAATTTTCCAAACTGTTATGGATAATATTCTGGTGGGGTTGGAAAACACAAAATGTTACTTGGATGATATCTTATGTTATGGAAAAACATTAGAGGAATGTTATCAAAATGTGATTGAAGTCCTTAAAAGACTTGAGCAATATAATGTCAAAGTCAATCATAAAAAATGTAAATTCTTTAAAGATAGAGTGGAATTCTTAGGTCATTATATTGATTCGTCAGGTATCCATCCTACTGAGGAAAAAATGCAAGCAATAAAGTCTGCTCCGTCCCTAACAAACCTTACTGAATTGAAATCTTATCTTGGGTTATTAAATTATTATATCAAATTTATTCCAATGTTGTCATCAAAATTAAAGCCATTGTATATTTGCAAACCTGATGTATTTTCTAAAGAATGGACTGATTAATGTGAAGACATCTTTGGACTCAGTAAGGACTTGTTAACCTCAGATAGTCTGTTGACACACTATGACCCAACTTTACCTATTTATGTGACATGTGATTCCAGTGGCTATGGTGTGGGAGCTGTATTGAGTCATATTATTGATGGTATTGAAAAACCTATACTATTTGCCTCTAGCACCCTCTACCAACTGAACAAAAGTATAGTAATTTAGAACGGGAGGTTTTAGCTTTAATATTTGCAGTCAAAAAGTTTCATAAATATCTCTATGGTCGTAAATTTACCCTTATTTCAGACCATCAACCACTTCAATTTATTTTTGCAAAAAATAAAAATATCCCAACAACTGCTGCTGCTAGAATTACTCGATGAGCGCTAGCTTTGTCAGGTTACAGACACGATATTATTTACAAAAAAGGAAACTATTGCCAACGCCGACGGGTTGTCACGGTTACCTTTAAAACAACAAACTGAAGTCAATGACTATATTTTTTCGTTTAGCTTAATTAAGGAAATACCATTGAATGCAGATGATATTAAAAAAGCTACTAATAAAGATTCATTACTTCTGAAAGTCAAGGACCTTATTTTGTCAGGTTGGCCTAATAGTGTTGAGGATGATTAACTTAAATTATGAATAGGGTTGTAATTCCTCAGTCGTTAAGACTTGAAATTTTAAAAGTTTTTCATGAGCAACATTTTGGTATTGTACGAACCAAATTACTAATTAGGTCATATTGTTGGTGGCTAAACCTAAATGATGATATTGAAAAATTTCATGTGATAGAGGAAAGTAGCCTAATTTCGGATAGTGTCTTAATTTCGGATAGCGGTGTATCTAAAAAAGTTTCTTTATTTGCGAACAGAAACCTATACGTATGTCACGCTGAATACCACAGAGAACATTATCTTAAATTGTTTAGGTAGTAGAGCTGCTCCCCGTTAGATGGCAGTGCCGAAACCACCAAACGTTATTGTGCAGTTTTTTTTCGGTCGTATTTCAAAGCCTATTTTTTCGTGTTTTTATTCCTGTTTGAAGTTTGATCTTTTGGCAGGGGTAAGCTAGAAACCTGTTTTATTTGATTTTGCTACTAATTTAAAGCAGATTTTAATCACATATAAATTAGAGAGCCCTAACCTTAAAAATAAAAAATTCCTAATTTCGGATAGTACAAGTCCCATAATTTCGGATATCCGAAATTAGGAACCTTAAATTGATGATCATGTTAGCATAAAAACTTTTGTTTCTTTTTAGAAGAAAATGCCAAAAACAAGTAAAAAACATAAACAATGGGATCCAGACCGAATGATACGTGCTATCCGTGCCGTCAGGGGAAAGGAAATGGGGTATCTTAAAGCCTCGAAGTTATTTGCTGTTCCGAAATCAACTCTGGAAGATTATGTTAAGCAAGAAAATAAAACTCCGGAGCAGTTGGTTGCTGTTAAAATTGGAAGAAGACCAGTACTTTCTGCAGAAATGGAAGCAGATTTAGTCTCGTATTGCCTAGAAATGGACCGGCGATTTTACGGAATTGGGACCGCTGATATCAAGAGACTTGCATATCAAATAGCTTTACGAAATGGTCTTCGTCATCCATTTGCCCATGCCGAATCTGCCGGTAAAAAATGGTTAAGGGGATTTATGAGGCGAAACGCAGTTTTGTCCCTTAGAAAACCACAAGGAATCTCGAAAGCCCGAATTAAGGGATTTACCCCAGAAAATGTCAGCAGATTCTATGATCTTTTAGAAACGTCAATGGAAAAAGTTAACTTCAACCCCGCAAGAGTTTATAACGTTGATGAAAGCGGCATAACAACGGTTCAGTCCAAGAATACTCGTGTTATAACATTAAAAGGAAAAAAACAGGTTGGATCTGTTACCGCGACTGAAAGAGGCGCATTAGTTACTGTTGTATTTTGTATGAATGCTGCTGGTGGGTTTGTCCCTCCATTATTCGTGTTTCCAAGAAAGAACATGAAAGTGGAATTATTAGATGGATCGCCGCCTGGCTCTATTGCAGCTTGCCATCCATCAGGTTGGATTCAGCAGCACATTTTTTCCCAATGGCTACAGCATTTCGTAGCTCACGTGAAACCATCCCGTGAAGACCCAGTGCTGCTTATTCTTGATGGTCACTACAGCCACACAAGAAATATAGATGTGATAGAAGCAGGACGTGCAAATTTCGTTACAATTTTGTGTATCCCGCCGCACAGTTCACACAAACTACAACCTCTAGATTTGTCTTTTATGTCACCATTTAAAACATATTATTCGCAACAAATTGAGATGTGGTTAAGGCAAAATCCTGGACGCACCATAAACTCGTATCAAATTTGTAAGCTTATGTGCCCGGCATATTTGAAAAGTGCTACTGCAGAAATTTCCGCGAATGGTTTTCGCAAATCTGGAATATATCCTTTTAATAAAAATAACTTTTCTGATCACGATTTTATAATGGAGAGACAAAGAGAAAGAACACCACCACCCATAAATCAAAATCATGGGGAAGTATTACCAACAAGAGGTCAGTCAAGACCAGAACCACAAAGCATTATCGAAAGAACACCTCCAAAACATAACTTAACAAATAAATCATCCAATGGAAATGCAACTGAAACTACGGCAACTATGATAAGAGCTGAGGATATTAGTCCACTGCCTTCTTGCAGTTATACCTCACAAACAAAAAAATCCTCGAAAAGGTTCTAGTTGGATAATAACTAGTACACCTTATAAAGATGAACTTGAACGAAGTGTAGCCGAACAAGAAAGAAAAAAGTCTTTGAAAGAAAAGAAACCAAAAATAAGCAACGAATTAAATCAAGTCAACAGAAAAAAAACTCCACGCCAAAAAAAGCAAAAGAAAAAAATTGAATCGAGTAGTAGTGACACTTCACATCCTGGTGATGACCTTATTTTGGATGATGATTCTGATATGGATGTAGACGATGAAGATGGAGACACAGAATGTATGTTTTGTGACAGTTTATATTCCGAAGATACACACGGTGAGAAGTGGATAAGGTGTATAAAGTGCTTCAAGTGGTGTCATGAGATGTGCGCCAATGCTGATAAGAAGAAAACCTATATTTGCGACTTTTGTCAAGATGTGTAACTATTCTTATGATGAACAAAATGGTGTCTTAATTTCGGATAGGGTATCCGAAATTAGGAGCCCTAAAATTTTTGACATACAAAAGCACTAATTTTATTGAACAATATTTTTTGTAAAAAAGATTTTCAATAAATTGTCTATGATAATAAAATTAGTTTCTATATTACTCTGCAAGTACTCTTGAGTAGATAAAAGTTTAAAATGTGTTATTAGGTGAAAAATATGACACTAATTGTAAATGGTATCCGAAATTAGGCTACTTTCCCTTATCTGCCAGGAAAATCAAAATTTCACTAGAAGTAATGATCATATGTATTGGCCAGAATCACCTCCTAATTTTTATAGAATATTTGTTGATTTCCTAAAGTTGTTTAACCATACATTTTTGCTCATGTATGACTAAAAATCGAAATGGTTAGATGTCAAATTAATGGATAACAATACCATTGCGTCAGAAACCATTTCAAAGTTAAAGGAAACCTTTTCAATTTTTGGTCTTCCAGTAGAACTAGTTTCAGATGGAGGTCCACCCTTTAATTCAGTAGAATGTTTCTTTTTGTCAGTCAAATGGTATAACTCCAATAAAATCACCTCCAGGTCATCCACCCAGCAATGGCGTTGCTGAAAGAGCTGTTCAGTTAGTAAAGAAAGATTTAAAAAAGGCTTTATTTTCCGTAAAAGGGGAAGAGATAATTAAACAACAAATTTTGCTTAAATTATAAGTTTTTCGCTTATAGAAACATCCCTTCTACATCAAAAAATATGACACAATCTGAAAGTATTTTTATTTATTTAAAACCAAGAACCAGATTTGACTTAATCAAACCCTCTGGCCATAGCAAATATGCTAAAGGTGGTTCACAAAATGCAGTCAGAGAAAATTATTTAAATTGAATGAACCAGTTTATGTAAAAAATAAGCATACCAAGCTTTGGCAAAGGGGAGGTTATGAAAATATTAAGTTATTGTACTTATTTAGTACAAGTTGGATCTCTTATCAAATTTGTTCATGCAGACTCTTTCAGAAGTGATATGGGCGATCCAACTTATTCACATACCAATATAGTACCTAATATAAGTAATAATCTTTTATATTACCAATTATAGGGGCCCAGAACAAGAAATGTGTAGCAATATTCCCAGTGTTCCTCCAATCTTAACAGTTGATTCCCCAAAAAGTGAGTTAACACCAATATCAGTGCCACCAAGTGTTATATGTGAATCTAATCACACACCAAAAATTGCTTCTCCAAAAGTGACTAAAAAATAATGATACTCCAAAAATGTCTAGGTTTGGTAGAGTTATAAAACCAACTCGCAGGCTAGACCTTTAATAAAAAACAAGGGGAGAAATGTGAATGTTGTCTGCGGCAACCAAAAAAAGAAGAATCATGACAGACAGATGTCAACGGTTGTTGATGTTGATATGTTCATGAATAAAGTTCTTTTAATTAAAATACATAACACTAACAAATGTTTTCAGCGAAGCTTCTTACCTAGGAGTAGCACAATCTCCTAAATGTGCAAAATTAGTAGATATTCGACCATTTCCTACATTGCAACCAAAGCAGAATAGGCGTGGTAGAAAAAAGAGAAAGTCATGCATATATACTAGTACACCAGAAAAGAATGGGGTAGAAGTTGAAGAGAAGGACAGGATGACAAACGAGTCAAAGTTGTAAAAAGAAAAATTAATAACAGTGAAAAATTAAAACCTGCACAAAAGAAGGCTAAAAAAAGACCAAAGAAAAAATCATCACTCTAGTTCCTCAGAATCTGACTTAAGCGCTACGATGTCAGAGTGCAATTCAGATTCTGATATAGATGTGCACAGTGATCAGGAGGCAATAAATATATTCGTAAGTACTTTGTGTATTATTTTTTGATTAGGCTTAGACAAATAATTATCTGAATGGTTCAAATATGCCCCACAGCTGTACAAATCTGCCCCATGGTGGGGTACAATTGGACAAATACACTGTTGAAGAAAATTTGTATTTTCTCTGTTTGACTGGCTTATTCGTAGTTTCGTCGATAAATATTCAAAGACAACAAATACAACTATGGACTTGTACATTATCTGTCATAAATTATTAAAATATCTTGAAAATATTCCCTACTGAAAAATAATGTCCAAATCTACCCCACCCTCCCCTATGTAAAAAATGTGAATTTGATGAACTACGTTATGAACGTAGTGATTCTGCAGTGGGATCTGAAACTAATATGTATAAGAAATCGTCCTTAGTGTTGCAAATCCTTGATGTTGATGTACCACTTTTCACGTCATAGAAATTCAGTAAATATCTTGTCTGAATTTCAGTTAGTACTCTACTCCTTATTGCATAATTATACACCGATATTTTAAATAAAAAGCCCACACTGGCGTAATGTTTATTACAAATAAGCTTGTAAAATATGTGCTGCTTTAACTATTTTTTTTTCGTGGTATTAATAGCTTTGCTTACGACCAATTAGTCACAGACCGTTGGATTTATGAAGTTAGTAGCATCACTGTTACACCAGGAGAATAATAAGTTTATTAATATATGTTAGTGAGTTAGTTTTACTTGCACCGCTTGTTATTGAACCAGTCTCATTTACTCAAAAAGTATTTCTAAATAAAGATAAGGTCCTCAGAGTTCCACAACAAACTCTTCTGCAGCTCTCTACTTAATTCGAAAGCTACTTTGCTATGGACTGTCCAAGTGCCTCATCCATCACATTATTATTATATATATATATATATATATATATATATATATATATATATATATATATATATATATATATATATATATATATATATATATATATATATACTTTTTGTGTCTGGTTAATAATTTTACAATTTAACTCTAAAACGGACAACAAATAGAACAGTAAAGATGGCAAAAGGCGGTTCTCCAATAAGAATATCGTCAGTAGGAAGACCACGAAAACGATGGAACCTCAACTTACTGGAGGCACATTGAAAAACAAACAGTCATATCTACATAAAAAGAAAAAGAAGAAGTTTAAGATTGTTGATAAAGTTCATAAAATATTAATATTTTCTGAAAAAATAATACAATTAATGTAGATCTACAGGAAAACTGGCTATAAAAAAACACCACAAGAAACAAAATTTAATATTAACAATGCTTTAGGACAGTACATTAATCATCGATAGATCAAGATATTGAATGCTATAATCGGCTATCTCTTTTTTGATGCTATCCTGCCTTATATTCTACATCCAATTCGGTGTCGATCCGATACACCAGCATATTATTTCTACGAATCCATAAAAAAGATTAAACTTAAAATTTCATCTTCTGACAGAAAAGCTTTTGTGGTAACCAGCAAACCAAACTCCATGATGTCCACGTTCCTTAATAATTAAAAATCCATTTATATGTATTCAGACACCATTTGAGACACCGCATTTGAGCATGGCTGTTTAACCTGAAAAAAAAATAGAATTAGAGTAAATCAACATCTATTCAATCAATATCAATATATATTCAATCAGGCCCGCGACATGGTTTGAAGTAACCCCAAAAGTTACGCAACATAGAACTGTATTTTAAATTTATTTAAAAATTCCTTTATAAAAGGTATATTAAAAAATTTTAATTTTATTTTTTTATTTTAAATGTATTTAAATGTATTTTAAGGGGTTCAAATGGGGTAGTGATGCGTAAAATATGACGCTGCATCCTGTTCAATCCCTGCTCTTCTACTCAATTCCAACTCTCATCTCCACGCGGTGAACCCTGGTAATCTGAGCAACTCTGTGGAAGATTGTGGTAACCAACCCCAGTGGGAAGCAGAGTCAGGGCAAACGAGAGTGGGAGAAATGATCCTTCGAAGATTAAGGGGTTGGGCAAAAGGTTAACGACCCCTTCCCTTAAAAAAACTCATTGTTATGAAAGCACAAAGTGGAAAAGCCGGACTGTTTAATTCACGACGACCTAGCAAACGACAATGGAATAACGATTTACGGATATGCACATGGAATGTATGAACCCTTTATGCCCCAGGTGCTCTTAGACTGCTAACACAAGAACCGACTACAATATATACTATAGCGGACATAGCACCCGACACGAGTTTGGCAGTGGTTTTCTAGTCAGTAAAAAAGTAAAGCAATTAGTCCTTAACTTTAAACCCATAAACAACAGAATAATATGTTATCTACGCCTTGAAGGAAAATTCTTTAATTATAGCTTACTTAGTGTACACGCACCTACGGAAGAAAAGGAGGATAATGAAAAAGATGAATTCTATGACACCTTAGACAAAGGATATGATCGATGTCCACGTTATGACGTGAAAATCATTGCTGGGGACCTTAATGCAAAAATTGGCAAAGAGCAATTTTTCCAGCCAACTATAGGACGTGAGAGCTTACACGAAGAGTCAAATGATAACGGGTTGAGACTAATAAACTTTGCAAGTACTAAAAACATGATAGTAGGAGGAACAAGATTTCCCCATAAAATGATACACAAAGGAACATGGAAATCCCCTGATAACGAAACCATTAACCAGATAGATCACATCCTGATAGATGCAAGGCACTCTTCCGATCTCATAGACGTCAGAAGCTACCAAGGCCCAAACATTGACAGTGACCACTTTCTTGTAATGGCAAAAATCAGAGGAAGAATATCAAACCTAAAGAAAGATAAACACACAAAACAAGACAGAATTAATGTTGATAATCTGCACATTGAAACCGTTGTGAGAGAGTACAGGAGACAAATGGAGAGCCTGGAGGTGAGGGAAAATGTAGAGGAACTGTGGACAAAATGTAAAAATATAATAACTGAGAAAGCAACAAAAATATTGGGGAAAACCAAACCAGTTAAAGAAAACGAATGGTTTGACAAGGAGTGCCAAGAAGCAACAGATAACAAAAACAAAGACAAAAAAGACAAATCAAGCTGGATGCACAAGAAGAGCAAAGGAAGAATACCGGACCCTAAGAAGAGAAGAAAAACGATTACATAGAAGAAAAAAAAGACAATTTGAGCAAAAGCAGTTGGAAAGCACAGAATGGCTAAGAAATCAAAATGAAACTCGAAAGTTCTACAGAAATCTAAACAAAATGCGCAAAGAGTTTAAGCCAAGAATAAGGAGCTGTAAGGATGTAGAAGGAAACATCCTAAATGATACGGCCTCAATCCTAAACAGATGGATTGAATTTTTCGATGCAAAATTTAATGGCCATCATATCGAAGAAGCAGATAACACCCTAGCAAATCGAAATGATTGGAATCCTTTCAACCCAAACGAAAGACCATCTACCATCGAAAACGTTGCCCAAGCCATTAAAAAGCTTAAAAATAATAAATCACCAGGAATTGATCAAATTTGCAGTGAGCTCTACAAGAATGGTGGCGATGCCCTACTACAGACACTGCATAAGCTTTTACTTCTTGTTTGGCATAATAAGACCATGCCTTGTGAATGGTCTCAAGGCGTGATATGCCCGTTACATAAAAAAGGTGACCAGCTCCAGTGTGACAACTATAGAGGTATAACCCTGTTAACAACTGCTTACAAAATACTAGCAAATATTCTCTACGAAAGGCTGCAAGTTTACACAGTGGGCATAGTTGGTAAATATCAAGCTGGATTCACTCCAGAAAAATCAACAATTGACCAGATTCATTCAATAAGACAGATTCTCGAGAAAACATTAGAATTCAATATTGAAACCCAGCACCTATTCGTCGACTTCAAGGCCGCATACGACAGTGTCAAGAGAACAGTGCTATACCAATCAATGCATGAGTTTAGTATACCAGACAAACTTATCCGACTAACGAGAATGACAATGTCTAACTTAGAAGCCACTGTTAGAATACAGGGAGAGAATTCTAGATCCTTTGAGATAAAGGATGGACTCAGACAAGGGGATGCTCTGGCTTGCCTCCTATTTAATATTGCCTTAGAAAAGGCAGTCCGAGATACACGAATTAGGGACGGCGGTAATATTTACAATAGATCGATACAAGTCTTAGCATATGCTGATGACATTGACATAATAGGGCGTAGCAAGCGAGATGTTGAGCAATATCTCCTAGAATTGGAAACAGCGGCGAAACAGGTCGGTCTAGTCATCAACGAAGATAAAACCAAGTACATGTTGGTTACAAAGGATCCGATAGCAAATGAGGAACGAGAAACAGTCTTTGGAAGTCATACCTTTGGGCGTGTTGACAACTTCACATACCTTGGGTCGCTATTGACTGCTACCAATAAAACAAGCGAAGAAATCAAAAGACGAATAAATCTTACAAATAGGGCATACTATGGACTCCAAAAGCATTTCCACTCAAGAAACATTCAAAGAAGAACTAAAATTATTATATACAAAACATTGCTGTGATCGGTCCTCACATATGCAGAATAGAGCATAAACATGGACTCTAACGCAGAAAGATGAAAGACTTTTGGGAATATTTGAGCGTAAAATACTACAAAATATTTGGAGCTATAAACGACCAAGGGCAGTGGCGCAGAAGATATAATTTTGAATTGTATCAGCTCTTTGATGAGCCAGATGTCATAACGTTCATTAAAACACAGCGACTTAGATGGGCTGGACACATAATATGAATGCCAGAAAATACGATTGCTAAAAAGCTAACCACAGAAACACCTGTAGGAAGAAGAAGCAAAGGCCGACCGCGAATAAGGTGGTTAGATGGAGTAGACACCGACTTACGGATATTAAAAATCAGAAGATGGCAACATGTTGCCAGAAACCGAACAGAATGGCGACGAATCTTAGAGCAGGCCAAGATCCACAGAGGATTGTCGAGCCAAAGATGATGAAATATATTTTAAATGTTTATAAAAATTTTACACAATTTCTCGCGTCTGTCCCTGCAACGGTCTTTCGGAAGTACAAGTTTATTTAGAAAAGGATGCCATTGCGCTTAAGGTGGTATGTCACAATGTTAAAATTTATATACTTTTTAGGTACAGTTGTCGTTATTATTTCAAAACAAATTTTCAACTTCATTATGTACGCGAACTGTAAACTTTTATCGTAATGATATCTAATTATTCTAATCTAATTATGTAACGATGCTCTGATCGTTTAACAGTTCGAACCGTGGGAGTGTCAATATTTGCGCATCCACTTCTACAACCTGACGGCGTAGTGGGATTCAAACGGCTATTTAAGGCGTGTGAATAGCGGAATTAGACAGTCTTGTAGCTAGCGCTCTAGGCTCCCTGACTCGCCGGTGTAGTGAACCGGCGAGCCATTCTGGACAGAGAGAGTTCCGTATTGAGGATCGTACTCTGTCCCTAACCAAGCGGAACCCATCGGTGTTGCGTATTGAGCATTACCGCGGATCTGCACAGAACCAACCGGGACAGAGAGATTTCCGTATTGAGGATCATATTCTGTCCTTAGGCAAGCGGAACCCGTCGGCATTGTGTATTGAACATTGCCATGGGTCTGCACAGCTAAATATTTTGTTTTGCGAGCATATTCGGAGCTTTCGCTGAATTGAAGCGAAAGCGAGTATAAATCTGCATGCGATCGATTTCCCCCATTCCGTTTCTTATTAGTAGTACTAATTAATTTCTTTTCTTTTATAGACGTTCGCCGAGGACTTCGTTCATCACGGGATCCAGTAGAATTCGTTTTAGTTTTATTTATTGTATAAGTATACAACGTAGAATTCCTTTTTATTTTTATTTATTGTATATACTAAATTAATAGATTTATTTTTATTTCAAACCTGTGTTTTACTGAGTCTGTCGCCCCGAAAGAGCTACCCATCACAAACTGGCGCCCGAGCAGGGACTAATAACATGCCGACAGATAAAGACACAGACTCAGTAACAGGTACGTCGTGGATAAACCGACTTTGCAAAGAGGAATTGCAGAGCGAGGCCGAAAAATACGGCTTAAATCCCAAGGGAACCGTCGACGAATTGAGAGCACGACTCAGAACCTATTTTAAAAATCGCGAGGAAGCTACAGGAACAATCCCAAAAGAAAAAACTTCCAAGGGAACAGAATCCGACACACTGGCCCAGGAAATTTCGGGCATCCGAAGACAATTACAGGAATTAACAATAACGAAACAAATGGGGCAACCAGAATTGCTAAATCAAGTACGAAAGTGGAACACACACTTCGACAAGAAACATTCGGATGCAATAGAATTCTTAGAGAGGATAGACGAATTAAGCTTGGCCTACGAGATCGATAAACAAGATCTACTAAGAGCATTACCTGAATTATTAGGAGACCACGCTTTGTTATGGTACAGAAACAATAACAAAAATTGGAAGTCATGGACAGATTTCAGCGAAGATTTTAAAAAAGCTTTCTATCCCAGGGGATATGTGCTACAACTAGAAGAGGAAATCCGAAACAGAAGACAGAGACAGAACGAACCAGTAGATAGATATATCACGGAGATTCAAACATTAATCAGACAAGAAGGCTCTTTTTCCAAAAACCAAGAACTCGAAAGGATATACAAAAATTTGTTACCAGAATATAAGCTTTATGCTCGCCGCCGGGATTTCGGAAACTTAGCCGAATTACAGGATTTAGCCCAAGAATACGAAGCTCTAGAAGACGAAAAGACCCGAGCAAATCAGATTTGCCGTGGAAACTGGAGACGCACAGAGCAAGCAGAGTACGATGCGAAAACGGCATGCTTTAGATGCAAGATGCCAGGTCACAGCCGTAAAAACTTCAAAAACCCATGGAAAAAGTTTTGTTCGCGTTGCGGCAGAGAAGGGGTTTACAGCAGCGACTGCTGTTTCAGGCGTCAGGGAAACGAATTACAGACTGGAGAAACAAGGAGTCGTCCCAGTCTGTAAAACAAGATTCGACTCCATTCGTTTTCGCCGTTACACAGCCAGCAAGCAATGACATTCGACTGTTCGCATCACTAAAAATAGGGCAAAGAACATACAGAGCGCTCATCGACACAGGAACTACTAAAAATTACGTCGGGGATAGAATAGCTCAGATATACAAGGACTCTCTAGATAGCTACAGCGGGAGAACAAGACTAGCAAATGGAGCGTCAATCGAGCTTAACCAGAAGTTGACAATTGAATGCGAGATCGATAAGTTACAAACCCGACAAACATTCATAGTAATGCCAGGGTTGACGGAAGATGCATTAATAGGAGTGGAATTCGTCAGGAACCATTCTATCGAACTTAAATTCGATAAACATACGACCAAACAATACATACAACATCAAGAAGAGACATGTAACACTTTAAAAGACTCCACTCAAAATACGGAGTTAGAAAGGTTCCTAAGAAAAGAACTAAGGGAGTTTGAGAATATAACAGGACCCACCAACTTAATAAGACACGAAATAAAATTGAAGAAAAAGTGCGATCCAGTCAAGCAGCCTTATAGGCGGCACAATCCCGCAATGCTACAGATCATCAACCAAGAAGTGGACAAGATGTTAAAAGAAGGAACCATCGAACCCTCCACAAGTGGTTGGAGTTCACCGATTGTACTAGTTAGGAAAAAGGATAACTCGTACAGATTTTGCATTGACTTTAGAAAAGTCAACGAACTATCAGATAAGGACGCATATCCGTTGCCCAGAATATCGGAAATTCTGGATAGACTTAAGGAAGCAAATTTTATATCGACCCTCGATTTGAAACAGGGATATTTTCAAATACCCCTAGAAGAAACAAGCCGCCCAGTGACAGCATTCAGCGTACCCGGAAAAGGCCATTTTCAGTTCAGAACCACCCCATTCGGACTGCATTCCGCAGGAGCCACTTTCCAACGCCTACTGGATAAGGTAATACCTCCCGATATGGAATTCGCGTTTGCCTACTTGGATGATATCGTAGTAATATCTAAAACGCTCCAAGAGCATTTAAATCACCTACATGAAGTTTTCCGAAGACTGAAAGAAGCCAGATTACAGCTGAACTTCGAGAAATGCACGTTTTGCCAGTCAGAACTCAGATACTTAGGACATGTGGTTGGAGCAGAAGGAATAAAAACCGACCCGGAGAAAACCAACGCTATAACCGGACTTCCAGCACCGAGAAATGTGCGTCAACTCCGCCGGTTCCTAGGAATAACATCATGGTACCGCCGATTCATAGAGAACTATTCGACAATAGCAGGACCGCTAAACATGCTTCTGAAGAAGAAGATAAGATGGAAATGGACCGATAAGCAGGAAAACGCGTTTGAAGAGCTAAAATCAAAACTTACATCGGCCCCAGTATTAGCATGCCCCGATTTTTCGAAAACATTTTACCTGCAAACAGATGCGTCGAACTGTGGACTTGGAGTTGCACTAACACAGAAATACGACGGCCAGGATAAAGTAATTGCATATGCTAGTCGAACCCTCACACCAGCCGAGACAAAATATTCCACAACGGAAAAAGAATGTCTATCCATCGTGTACGGGATAAAGCAAATGAGGCCGTATATAGAAGGATACAATTTTAAGGTCATATCAGACCATCAGTCCCTCAAATGGCTGAAGAACCTTAAAAACCCGTCAGGTCGGTTAGCCAGGTGGAGTTTAGAACTGCAACAGTACGATTTCGAGGTAATATATAGAAAGGGAGTCCTCAACAAGGTAGCAGATGCTTTGTCACGACAACCACAAGAAAACCAGAGCGAAGAACCAGAGTCGGAATTATTAGCATCAGAACTGGAATCATGCAGTTGGTACGATAATTTATATAGGAATGTACTCCAGAACCCAGACGATTTCCCGGATTTACAAATATCAAACGGGAAATTATATAAACACGTTTGGAGCAGCCGTAATTTAGCCGACCCAGAGTTTAATAACCCATGGAAATTATGCGTACCAAGATATAAAAGGAAAGATATTTTGGAGGAAAATCATGACTCGACCACAGCAGGCCACTTAGGAATTGCAAAAACAATTTGCCGAATAGCGCAAAAGTACTATTGGCCTAAGATGTTTAAACAAATTGCAGACTACGTTTTAATATTTTTTGGAAAAAATTAATATTTTTTGTAAACGCTTATGATAAATTAATGAATTAAAATGAAAAGTCCTTTTAAAGTGTGTAAAGCATTTAGTTCCTAGAGTGTATGAAGCCAAAGGGGCTCGGCTAGAAATTAAATGCTTTACACACTTTTAAAGTACTTTTCTTTCAATTCATTTTTTTGTAAATGTTTTTCTTAAACATAACTAATATTTAACATTTTATCTATTTTCTAAAACCTAGCGGTTTTACAGGGAAAGTAACAATGGAAAAGTGGTCCATGGACAAGGGAGAGAAATTATTTTTAACGTTTATTTATTTATGAAACGGGAAAAAGATTTGGGATATTGCACAACTCATTTACCCCTAATAGAGCGAGTGGCTCAAGCAACTCGTACCTCAGAAAGTACAGTGAAGAGGATAATTAAGGTAAAACCAAACCAGCAACTTCACAATTTGTATCACCCAGAACAAGTATTTGCCAGCCCAACCCCAAGTTATCAGTCAATCCATTTGAGGAACACGTCATAAGAAATACCATTTACACATTTGCTGCTATCCACAAAAGAAGACCTACCATGAAAGCTGTTTACGAATCTGTTAGAAACGAAGGAATTGTAACTGGTAAACTATCTTCTTTCAGAAAAATTGTGAAGAAATTAGGATTTAGGTGGAGAAAAGTGGAAGACAATAGGAAAATTGTAATTGAAAAAACTGACATAAGAGCCAAACGAACAGAAAACTCAAAAAGTATAAATCTGAAAGTAAGATATTTTTATTTATATTATTACTAATTTTAAAGTAATTCTCACTATTTTTGTAGATAGAAATATTGTATATAGTGATGAAACTTATATATGTACATAGTTCCCACACAGTTCCAAAAGGTTGAGATGATGGACGAAACAAGTGCATAAAATCTCCGGTATCTAAAGGGCAACGACTGATCATCTTACATTGTGGTGGTAAAAATGAATTTGTAGAAAATGCTGCTCTCATTTTCAAATCTGGACAAAAAACTGGTGATTATCATGATGACATGAATCACCAGAATTATATGAAGTGGTTCAAAGACAAACTTCTTCCCAATTTACCTTCCAATTCAGTTTTAGTAATAGACAACGCCTCATATCATAATGTGACTCTTGAAAAATGTCCTACATCAGCTTTGAAAAAAGACATCATGAAAAAATGGTTGACTGAAAGAAACATATTTTTCAATGAAAGCAAAACAAAACCAGAGCTCTACAGTAAGGTACTCATTGCTAAACCTAAAAATCCAGTATATGCTATAGACCAATTATTAGCACAGCACGGCCACTCGGTTTTTACGTTTACCACCATATCATCCGGAACTTAACCCAATTGAAAAGATATGGATCATTTTAAAAAATGAAGTTGCAGCAAGAAACACGACTTTTAAATTAGCAGATGTTTTAGAACTAGCAAAAATCAGGCTAAATGAAATCGCGCCAGAAATATGGGCAAATACTTGCAGGCATGTTGATAAAGTAGAAGAAGAGTCTTTCAGCCGAGAATACATCCTGGATAAAGCGCATGAAGTCATTATAAATTTAGATGACGATAGCGAATCATCTGAAACAGAATAGTGACAACGACTACTGCTACAACAACGACCTATAAATACAAACTAGTCAAGGTGACAAGCTAGGTATTTCGTCCCTCCATGTATATTTTTTAGTTCTTTTAACATTTTATTAATTATTTCATTTCTTATTTAGTTTAAATTAACGTGTATGTGTCTTATCGTGCGTAACCTAATATACTGTCGTCATGTAGATGCCGCATTAATATTCTTAAATACTTAGAGACTATTCCGGTTGCACAGTCACATTGAGTATATAATATCAGTACCATCTAGAGAGTGTCATATAACCCCATAAAAATAAATAGTTTATCACTGACCATCCAAGTGCAAGAATGAAATTCCACAGTTCAGTCCAAGGTGCTGAAGAAAGAAGAAGAAAGATAGAACATTCATTATTAAAGGTAGTGTACATTTAATTTAAATACACAAACAATTTAATTAATTGATAACTTTGTATTTAACTTATTTCGTCTTAAAACATAATACCAGCAGAAGAGGTTCTAATTTATTTAAACAATAATTGCTTGTCTGAATAAAAAAGGTTTATTGTAATTTTTCTCTAAAGTTGATCGTTTTCAACTTATACAATTTAAAACTGAAAAAAAAAGAAAGTGAAGATTTTTAAGGATCAAAACAACCAATTATTTTTGAATTCACCAAATCTTGTTCTGTCAGTTTCTTATACTTTAATTTGGCCTATTTGGTTTAAAACATTGTTTTTAGTTGTTTGAGGCCCTTATCCAAACCTAAAAATGGTTTTATACAAAACTGTTTAATAAATTAGGACCACTTTTTGTGTTTCACAACCTCCTGGACCTCGTAAATACGCATGCCCGAAAAAATAAATGGATCCTAAAAACATGCACGATTTTAATTCCATAGGAAATTGGTCGAAAGGGTAGGATTTGCATGTGCTAATGATATAATGCATCATGTTCAACATCATACTCAAAAAAATAGTAAGAGAAACAACAGTAAAAACTCAAACAATAATTAATGTGCAAATACTAGCATTTGTGCATAATCAAAGGTTATAATAAAAGAAATAATAGATGCATTCAATCAAATAGAATGAACTGCACAAAATAGTGGCATTAAAATCAATCAGGAAAAAGATATGCATGCCGATAAAAACACAACAAGGCAGCTACAGAATCTAATAGGAGAATACAACATTGATGGGGTAAAAAACTTTACATACTTGCGATCCCTAGTTACATCTTATAACAATGTTATAGGGGAAGTGAGGAGAATATCCAATTCCAATAAAAATATTACCATGGCTTAATTATGCAACTGAGATCAAATGATGTCACAAGAAAAACAAAATGCCAAATATACAAAATCTTAAGACTAGTACTTACATATGGTTTAGAAATTTATACACTCTCTAAAAGTATGGAAAGATTATTAATTACATTTGAAAGAAAAATCTTACAATACATACAAAGGCACAAAAGAAGTGGAGTTTGGTGAAGAAGATATAACTTTGAACTATAGAAAATATACCAAGATCCAGATATCATAACATTCATTAAAATGGGAAATCTGCATAGGATGTGTCACAGGATCAACTGTAACAAACTGTGAATACACTTGTGATCATATATCATCCTACAACACAGAAATTGAGATCAACTTCAATGTAGAAACTATAGAAAGAGTGAGTAACTTGCTGAATTGCCTATAAGATATTACCAAAAATTATTTGAGTGCAGAAATTACGCAGTAATTTGAAATATACGGAACAAATAGTTGAAGGATACTATAACTACTTAGTCTAGATTCTACACATCCACAATAGATCATCAGATATTCATGATCAGATGGCAGATCCTATAAAAATTCTGAATTAAAGAATTCAAAACAAAATACATCCATGTAGACAAATCCACATGGTTGAGATATCTACAGAACATAACCATAGTAGGTGCACTAGTCACCAGCCAGAATAATGTAAGAACAAATTAAAAGAAGGATGCAGATTGTATATAAAAATTATAATGGTCTAATTAACAATTTAAGATCTGATATAAACACAAAAACCAAATATAAAAAATCCTGGTACCACAGCATACTTACATGACTGAAAGAAAATTATGTATGATGCAGATGATTCATTTTGAACTATAGACAGCATACAAAGAACCTAACATCAAACATGAATAAAGATTATTGGATATTTACTTTGGATATGTTCAACAGATGCAGAAGGAAACACAAAAGAAAATAGTATGTGATGCATCAGTGGGAAACAGGTAAAATGGAAGACTCAAACTTGCATGGAGCTAACCTTAAAAATTACAACAAGAGAAAGAAAACAAAACAGATCAGAATTGAGAAAAATCCTCGAAGACAACAAGACTCATAAATGATTGTCCAGCTAATGATGATGATAATATGGATCATAATGAAACAGAATATCTAACAAATATTCTAAATGGAGATTCTATGTGACAATACCATAAAATTTAAAATATTTAAGAAACCTTATACCTATGATCGGAAAAAATTAATAAGATACATTATAAGTTTGTGCGTAAGTACTGTTATAACAAAATGATTTTAAGTTTGTTCAATATATTTTATATGGAAGAGAAATTGATTGTAAATAATGAAAATTAGGTAATTTCTACCTTATTTAAGTAACAAAAGTTACTGAAAGAATAGTTAGGAGTGTACATAAAACGAAAACTTTTGCTAGAACAATAGAAAACAATCCCAACAGAAGTATTAATCAAGAATGCAATTTAGCTATCACGATTTAACAAATAAAATAGTAAGGCCTCAAAGAGCTATACATTTTTTTCCACAAACACGTGTGGCAACCTGCAGATTGATTATGATTTGATTATCACATTCAGAAATGTACGCAATTTGGATTAATTACTAGGAGTGTCCTCTACTGCTATAACTATTGTCTAAATGTATATACTTAAAACAAAATACAAGGAAAACTAAGACTGATTAATGGTAGTTATGAACTAACTATATTACTTACATTCCTTAGTTGTGGACGCATTTACGGTATGGTCAAATTATGAATTCAAGTGTTCCATTATAGGGTGCCAGCGCATTTATGAGCCACCCTAATTTGAGACATATTTTTATAAAACAAACTTATATATTACTACTAACCTTTTAATTATATCATATTAGTGTGTAATATTTAGTAATTTTTATTAGAACATTGGATTATAATAAAATAGTTGTTGATATCAACAAAATAATAAATTTTGCTCATATAACCTGTTTGATTTATTATGGTTTTTTGCATTGAAGTTTGACAGCGACTGTGCGAGGTTGCCAATTTTTGTGATAGGTTTGTTTCAGTTTTTAAATATTTTAAATGATATTTATTTAAACAAATAATGAAATTTATAAATTGTCAAAACAAGTTTAATTTATGTTTTGGTTTTATTCCTGAAAAATGGAAGTGAATTCTATTATTGATATAAATAATATAACACAAAAAAGCGATACTGAATTAATTCAATATTTACAAAATATTGGATTACTTAAAGAAAAATTTAAATGTAAAGTTAGACAATGTCGACGTCTATGTCTAACTATATATATATATATATATATATATATATATATATATATATATATATATATATATATATATATATATATATATATATATATATATATATAATTTATATATATATATAATTTATATATATATATAATATATATATATATATATATATATATATATATATATATATATTTATCTTAAATTAGTTTTGGTTTCTATATTTTTATCTCGTATATTTTTATCTTAATAATATTTTAATAATATACACCGATTAATATATTTTACCTTAATTATTTTTATTTAGGTGAGGATAGGTTGAGTTCCCTTCCTGGGGTGTGAGATGACCTACCGACGTCCGTAGGACGTCGGTAGGTCATCTCACACCCCAGGAAGGGAACTCGTATATTTTTATCTTAATACTATACACCGATTAATATATTTTATCTTAATTATTTTTATTTAGGTGAGGATAGGTTGAGTTCCCTTCCTGGGGTGTGAGATGACCTACCGACGTCCGTAGGACGTCGGTAGGTCATCTCACACCCCAGGAAGGGAACTCGTATATTTTTATCTTAATACTATACACCGATTAATATATTTTATCTTAATTATTTTTATTTAGGTGAGGATAGGTTGAGTTCCCTTCCTGGGGTGTGAGATGACCTACCGACGTCCTACGGACGTCGGTAGGTCATCTCACACCCCAGGAAGGGAACTCGTATATTTTTATCTTAATAATATACACCGATTAATATATTTTATCTTAATTATTTTTATTTAGGTGAGGATAGGTTGAGTTCCTTTTCGGGGCTATGAGATGACCTACCGACGTTTGTAGATCACCATCTGTCTGCTAAACATAACAAGACGTTCAATATATTTTTTTTTAACATTTTCCACGATTTTCCATATCGACCTTGCACAGGTAAACTATTAGTCTATTGCATATAGTTCCAATTGTTGTATATTTACCACTGAAGCTAGTATAAAAACGTAAAGTGTTCCTCATTTAAAAATGAATCGTTAATATATTACTTAATTGTTAATTTTTTTATAATAACACCGCACATTTAAGTTCTTTAGTAATGAGAAAAATTACAGGAACTACGCTCGGAGATCAAAAGATAAGTGTTGAAATTAGAAGAAAACGTAACGTACAGTGTATAAATAAATGAACACAAAATTGAAAAAAAACATGGAATAACAACATAAGCAGAATGGAGGAGACCAGTGTCATCAAAATAGAAGAGATAAGTGGAATGACAGGCTTCCATAGAGGTATTAATCCGCCAATGAACATGCAGAATTGCTTATAAAGAGGAATAAGAAGAATTTCAGTTCTTTAAAATATAAGAAACTTATTTTTTTCTTTAAAAATTTTGTTTAATGATTTTAGTAATTTCTAAAATTTGTTAAATATAATACAGAATTTATTGATCATTTTTATTTTTCATTATTATCTAGTATTTATGTTCAATTGCTGCATTTAGATTATCATTATATTCTAAAATAGTATTTATATAAGTCGATGAGCAGAGTAATAAGTGTTTATGCACGTATATTACGTAAAAAGAAGTATTCCCTTCAAAAAATATATCATAAAATTTAAATTATAGAGAATATTTGTGATATTATACATTTTTATAGATTTGGAAACGTCGCAGTCAACTCTCAATATGGCCGCCCAAAAAGTGTGAAATTTTCAATTTTCAAAGTCATTTTTTATTTAAACAAATGGAAATTCCGCAAATTTTTTTTTTGTAAATAGCTTAAAATAATGTATATTTTCAAGATTTACAAAAATTTTTCACGGAAGCGGGTGGCTGATAAATGTGCCGGAACCCCATTATAGATTCATCTTTTATAGAGAATATGTCTGTAGATAGAACATTTCCACCAAAGAATATAGACGTATAAATACGTCTATATTCTTAGTTTCCGCTTTAAAACAGCAACAGCATCTACTAGTACAAACCAGATTACATATCTCTGGTCTCTGGTACAAACAGATAAAACTAAACGAAAAATGGACGATGGATGGACGTCGTTCTCAGTTCTCACTTCGTCACTTCTCACAGCAACAGGCCAACAAACAGCGCCAGCGCCAACCAACAGCATTGAGCATTTCGTGATAGCCAATTCCGATAGGGGGCGCTCAAGATTTCAAAGATGACGATAACTTCGGGAAAACAAATCATTTTGTCATTTGATCTCGCTCGAAGATATAAAACGTTTAATATAAATCATTTACACGTGTGTTTTGCCAAAGTAAAAGTTGGAGTACGTTCTTCAAAGTTTATTTGTTTCTGATTCGAGTTTATACATGCGGTAATTAACTCCAAAACCTGAATAAAAATAAAATTAAATGTTTGTTTTTTAGTATGTCTGAAACAAAGAAAGTAAAATTTACATTATCTCAATTATTTTTGTGGTTGCAAGCCCGGCAGAGATCTTTAGTTGAGGATGAGGCAGTTTTTGGAGCTGGCTACATTATATTTTGTAAATTACGACTTACGTTTTCTACTAATAACACAGTATAGATAACAACTGTTGTTGTCTATACTGTGCTAATAACTTCATGATACCTTTGGGGCAATTTAGCTGATAGAACAGCATTTTTTAGTATTCTCAATTTAGTTTCAGGTGTTACTATAAAGTAAATTAGATATAATTATATTAAAATATAAATAATATTTTAATCAACATTCACTTATTTGGAAAGTAATCGTTCTCAGTAAAATGTAAATTGCACAGTCACGTATATGGTTATAGGTTTGCCAATTCGCAAAATGCATAGCCAAATTTTTCTCATATTCTCCTCCAGCGGAAACTTATGTATGGAATTTTGTATTTCAATGTTTTCCCAAACTGGATGCTTTTAAAATCTACCACCAGGCGTCGCCCACTTTGCGGTTCCTCGCGAGCGAATTGACACTCGTCTCGTCATGGTACAATGAATACACACACATGGTACAATTAAAGTACAATGAATATCGTCACTCGTTCTCTGTTCTATTTCCGGCACGCCAGCGCCAAGGCCAGGGGCACGGTTCGTAGACTTGCCTCTTCCGACTGGGGTGGGGATGCTTGAGTTACGTCACCAGAGTACACAAGAATACAAAACCCATGTATTATCACAGTTTGTTCGTGCTAATTATCTTTCAGTTTATTATTTGCTTTAATATTTATCGTTTCTTAAATATCTCAGTTTACTTTATATTTTTGTATTTGAAATTTTGGTGTTGTTTTCTATAAAAACTTATTTTGAATTATCGAAGAAACGGTATTTATTGTAGTTTTACATTGTACCTATTGTCTTCGTATCTTTTTATAAGGTAGGATAAAACTTTAAAATTTCATTGTGTATTAACGTAATAATAATGTTGATGAAATTTTAGAATGCCAGGCACGGGTTGTAGTGTGTAGGAAAGATATTAAAAAAATGGAAAAAATAGTTATGTAATTCGGTAGTTCATTCAATATTTAATTCAGTATCGATGGAAATTCAGTATACGCGACAAATTTTCAGTGTAAAATGGAGATTGAAGTCCTAGATTTACGTAAATCCTGCATTAACAGTGGATAAACGTTAACAACCCCTTCTGATTAATTTTAAGTACCAAACTGCCTACATGTCAACAGTTTTCCGTAATTAGGTAATATAATCCACTAGACATCTTTATTTTATAACTATCTTTACTATTTTCCACACATCAAAGACATAAAAACGACGATTAACAATGTTAGGATTCAAATTACTGTACTCTCGTGACGTAATTCGGGCTAAATGTTCATTGGTTAGTGGGAAGAGGCAACCGTAGTAAGTCTACGAACCGTGGGCCAGGGGCACAGTATAGACAAACAGGAGTACGTAAGCTCTGACGTCACATTGGGCGGGGGTTTTAAAAACCATTCCACAAATTTCTAATTTGTGTATTTGTCCCATAAGAAGTTGAAAATAATATTTTTTTTTAATTGTTTGAAGAATAAATAGGGACATTTGGTTACGAAAATTTATTCTGTACGATCTAATTTATTTACGAAGTTGAAAAGTAGGTATTTAAATTATTGTTTTATTCTTTTTTCGTTGCCAGGGATGTTATCCTGTAAAAGAGTAAAATATTCGTTTTCTCGTAGTTTAAGTTGTATTATAACATTCTGTAGAAATTTTTGTAATAAATTGCCATAATAAGTGTTTAAAAAAATGTTTTTTGAATGTTGTTTTTTGAGTTTATTTTTTAGATTTGGGCATATAATGGCTAGTAAACATGTGTTGAAGATATCCCGTATTACTGAATTTTTCAGTAATAGCAAAAAAACTATTAACTATTTACCTATATTACCTTGTTCTTATCGATATAGTATACTAAGGACGAAGCGTATTGATATTTTTACGTAACTGATAGACGATGGTTGTGAAGTCTCGTTACTAGCTACAATGTCCGACGTGAATTTGACAGGTGAATAATTATTTCGTGATATTTTAATGTTAAGCGGGTAACATTATGTGTTTAAGTCAATAATTTAATGTATTCTTTTCAATAAAATAATAAATTCTTTAAATTTTTAATATTTTGCATTCAGTCATTTTGCATTTTATACGCATTTAATACGAAAACGAAACGAATATATATATATATATATATATATATATATATATATATATATATATATATATATATATATATATATATATATATATATATATATACACTCGCGATCATAAAATCCGGGTCATCTTGAAAATTTCAAGTTTCTTAAATATTTTTGCCTCTGGTGCAGTAATTACCTTTTTTTTTGCTAATGTATTTTTTATTTGTCATCAATGTTTGTTTTGAAGGAAAAAAAATGGTTTTTTATTGTTTTATTGAAAAAAAAAACAGAAAACAAATCAAATTGTTGATAAAACAGACATACGAAAAAAAAAAATGGAAAATACAGAACATGGTAAAAAATCAGTGAAATTTCAATGACCAATATCGTGTATTGCCTCCCCTTGCTCTAATAACCTCTTGCAGACGACGGGGCATACTCTCAATTTTTCTCCGGATTACATGTTGTGGTATGTTATTCCACTCTCTCACTAACAGATCCTTAAGCTCTTGTGCGTTGTTAGGAGGAGGCGTATGGGTTTGAATACGTTTTTTTCAAATCGTCCCAGAGATGTTCGATGGGATTCAGGTCCGGAGACCTAGCTGGCCAGGGTACCCTCGTAATTCCAACTTCGTCCAAGTATTACATACTGATCCTGGTAACGTGCGGTCGCACGTTGTCCTGCATAAAAATGGCGTTTTCTCCAAGCCCTGCCATGTTGGGCATAACATGTTCTTCCGGAATCTCCGTAATGTACCTTCGTGCAGTTAGGGACCCATTTTCGATTAAGGGTAATTCTGTGTGGAAGGAGGAAGATATACCTCCCCAAGCCATGACCGAGCCTCCACCAAATGGCATTCTTGGAGCAATGCAAGCTTGTGAAAATCGTTCACTGGTTCTCCTCCAAACTCTTACACGTCCATCGGATCCAGTTAGGCATAAACGGGATTCATCTGAGAATAACACTTTGCTACAATCGTTAATTCCCCAATGCGCATATTGTCGAGCAAAAGCTAGTCGTGCAACTCGAGGCACCCGGCGAAGTGGCGGTCCTCTAGCCATTACCCGAGAAGATAGTCAAGAAGAACGAAGTCTTCTTTTGACTGTTGCAACACTAAAATTGCGATTTCGTTCTTCCTCTAAACGATTTTGATGCATAACCGCAGTTGAGGTCCGGTTTCGTAAAGCCTAAAACACAAGGAAACGGTCATATAGTGCCTTGATCGTTCTTCTTCGTCCAAAGTCAGATCGCCTAGTTAGCAAACTTGCCTCCTGAAAGTGTTGAAGCACTCGTTGAACCGTAGAAAGACTTGCGCCAACAGTTCTTGCGACTTGCCGTTGAGTGTGACCGTCTTCCACAAGTGCAACAATTTGTGCCGTTTCAAACAGTCAAAGGCATTTTTGTCAAAAAATATACACTAATAATGGCACTAATAAACACTAATGGTGGCAATAATAAACGTTTGTCCGTTGCATTTGAACAGAAAGTCGAAGTACAAACGGGACATTTAAAACAAGCGGAGTTACAGGTAGCTTCATTTTGGGAAGTGTGCACTTTACCGTGAAATCGGCACTATTGGAATTCTTTGTTACAAAGGAAACCGCAACAAATCTCAGAAACATGCATTAGTTTGTATTTGTGTTATTATTATTTACGATAAAGCTCGTGAAAAATGAAATATCGGTGATTTTCAAGGTGACCCGGATTTTATGATCGCGAGTGTATATATATATATATATATATATATATATATATATATATATATATATTGTTATGATGTATTGTTTGTGAATGATGAGCAATGAGTGTTTTTTTAATGATATATATATATATATATATATATATATATATATATATATATATATATATAGGGTTTTTATCGCGGTTCTCAAAGAATTATTTTGTAAGCATTTTTTAAATTATCTATATTATATCTATTATGAAACATATATGTATATATATATATATATATATATATATATATATATATATATATATCTAACATAACCAATGTAAAATTTAAAATAAACTATCTTTAAATTAAAATTCTTATTAAACTAATTAAATTCTATAGACAATGTAAAATTTAAACAAACTATCTTCAAAATTGAAATTGTTATGACACTAACTAAATTATATTAACAAAATTTTGTACCTTTCTTTCACTGAATGCCTAAATAAACTGTTTTCCACTATATAGATTTTAATCACCACTCAATATCTTCGTTCTCAGCTTCGGTTATCCTTGTTTTTGTGAAATTACTTTTTCCAATTATCAGCTTCCACCAATTTAAAATATTTTTCTTCACCAACATTTATAAACCACCAAGCAAACCAGCAAACAGCATTTATATTTATTCTTCTTTTCAATATACCAATATCCAATCACCAAATATATTATATATTTATATTTATCTTCTTTTCAATATACCAATATCCAATCACCATATAATTATCATAAGTTGATTTATACTAATCTCCAATCATAATATAATTTTTAATTTCTTCCAATATCCAACCAATATTCTTCTAATATACTTTCCAATATTATCAAATTTTAATACTCAATCACCGATTATTACATACTTTATACTTTCTTCCTAATTCTGACTAAACTGTAACTGATCTGACTTCTTCTTACTAACTGAATGTCTTATTTCATACTAACTCTAACTAACTTTCATACTAAACTGGCCATCTTGAATCCAAATCACCGAGTATTTATACCTTTTCAATCTTCCAGAACCATCTAGCAAGAAATCCTGTTCGATTTGTTCTATTCCCTACCTATATGAATGTTCTGGAAAAGTATATCTTGGATCCATAGACATAATCATATTCGAGAAAGTTCTTCCGTAAACAAAGGTTAAATTCTGTATTCTGGAGAATTATTTAATTTTCTATTGAGAATTTTGTCGACATTTAGGCTTTTCAGATCAGAATATACACTTAAATCAGTAACTAACACTCTAATTTAATAAACTACACATTTTAAACAACATATTATTATAACCCCACTTTATATTCGTAATCATTACTTAAACGTCAGTTTCGGAGTATGTATATCTGGTTGCCTACGCACATGGCTCACTTAAATATATTAACAATATTATAATTATATAAAAAAAACTTCCCACACCTATTACATGCTAATTTCTTAAAAATGCCCTCACATAAATAATTTTTATTAAATTCTCTAGTATATAACTTCTTAAAAAAACCAAATACTTTTTATATCTAATATTATCTAGTATATAATTTATAAATTATTTTTTTAAACACCAATCATCTCAATACCCCAAAATTAAATTTAAAATAAATAATTTACTTATTATTTTTTTAAATATTAATTTTCTTATCCACATACCTTAGTAAATATAATAAATTAACTAATTTTAATTTCTTATTTAAAAATTGTTTTATTAAGTACGCCTATGTTTCCATGTCTACGTCAAACTGTCATGTCAAATGGAAGTTTGTATGTTTATTTATAGACAAAATCTAGGAATTATTTCCATTCAAAAGCTTTCATTCATATGAATTGTTAAGTTTTACACTCTATCATATTATTTTTAGAAAGACAATTATAGAATCCATTTTGTATCTAACCCCAAAATATGATTTTTAGGGCTCCAACAATTTCCATATGTATAAGACAATAAATATGATGTCAAATTGATTCACAACAATGAAATCTACCATATATTTAACAAATCAAGTCTATTGAATAAAATGGATATATCAGTGAACTGTTAGTGTTTTTATATATTAGTGTTAAAAGGTATAGAAAACATTATTCAATCTCTTCATAATATTTAAAAATGTCATTGATATGAAAAATGCCTCTTAGTCTATTCTCTGCATCTATCAACACATAACTATTTAGTCCATTCTGATTTTCAATTCTGTATGGACCTTCAAACATTGGTTGTAATTTCTTACAACGGTTTTCTCCAGCATTACTCTTTCTAAGTGAACGAATTAACACTTGGTCTCCTTTTTGAAATGTGATAGGTTTTTTTTATTTTTTTATTTTGTCTTCTGATATATTTTTCAGCTTTCCTCCTAATTCGGTTATTCACTTTCTGCATTACTTGTTCTAACATATCCTGATTATATTCACTAATCCACTTTCTGTTTCCTATATGGCCAAACATTAAATATTCTGGTACTTCCTCTGTATTTAAATTATGTGTATTATTTAAAAAATATTCTACTTGTGGTATATGTTGCTGCCACGTTTCATGTTGATTTTGACATATTATCCTTAAATATTTTATAACTTCTTTAATATATCTTTCTGCAGGATTTGCCTGAGGATGTCTGATACTTGTAAAATGAATGTTGATTCCCTTTTTCTCACAAAATGCCCGAAATTTTTGGTTGTTAAAATATGTAGCATTGTCTATTATGCAATTTCTAAATGGTCCTAATTCTGCGAAAAATTGATTAATATATAATTTGAATGTTTTAACATTTGTTCTGGAGCAGGGATATAGTTTAATAAATTTTGTATATAAATCCACTATCACTAGTATATGCTTTTTTCCTGTTGGACTTGGAACTAAATTTGAGATGAAATCCATGGAAACTGTATTTAGTTTTTCATATACAACATTAGATCTATATGTGTTCTGGTTTTTGAAATTCTTTTCTTTGTTTATTTGACATATTTGGCATTTTGTAGTAATTTCTTTTGCTATACTTATGTCATTTTTTGCAAAATAATTGTCCCTAAATAGCATCCATAGCTTTCTTGAACCAATATGCATGTAATTGTTATGTAAATTTTTCAATATTTTCCTTGCCAAAGTTCTACTTATTACATATACTTCTATGCCATTTATTATTTTATAATAAACCCCATCTTTCTTAAGGACTTTTTGGTTTTCACTTAAATTGATCTGATCTCTTATGATTTCTTCTTTAGAATATAATCCAGTGCTTTCTACTAACTGATTTAATCCAATTTTTATTGTTCGCTGCCCTTTTTGTGATGTATTTTCTAACCTTGATAAAGCATTTGCCACTATGTTGGATTTTCCAGAAATGTATTTGATTTCAAAGCAGTATTCACTAAGTATTAGACTCCACCGATGTATTCTACTGTTTCCATATTTGTTATTTAATATAGATGTTAAAACTTGGTGATCTGTTTCTATAGTAAATTCATTACCCAACAAATAAAATCTTAATTTTGTGACACAGTGTATGATACTTGCTAGTTCTAATTCTGAAACTGAGTAACCCTTTTCATGTGGCTTTGTAATTCTTGAAATGAATTGTATTGGGTATTCGACCCCATCATGTATTTGTAATAATACCCCTGATAATCTCTCTATGGATGCATCTGTTCTTAATATGAATGGCTGTGTGTAGTCAGGATAGTTTATTTTTAAATTTGACAGAAAAATGTTTTTAATTTCTTGGAATGCTAGTTCTCTTCTCTGATCCCATCTCCATTTTACACCTTTTCTCAGTAGTTCAAGTAATGGAATTTCTTTTCTACTTAGATCTGGTATCATCCTTTTATAATAATTAATTATTCCAATGAATCCTCTTAAAGTTCTTAAATTGTGTGGTGTTTTATATTCCTGAATGACCTGTGTCCGTTCTGGATCCATTTCGATTCCCTTAGTGTTAAGTTTATAACCAAGATATATTACTTCTTTTTGAAAAAATGTACATTTTTCTTGATTTATTTTTAGTCCAACTTTGCCTAATCTGTTGATTATAATTTTTAGGTGTTTCTCATGATCTTCAGCCGTTTTAGAAAAAATTAATATATCATCAATGTAGTGAATTACAAAATGTTCATATTGATCCAGAATATCATGAAGACATCTACATAGAGCACTTTCACTCAGAAAGATGATTGAAGTCCAAATGGTACTACTTTGAATTGATATACTACTCCATCTATCTGAAATCCTGTATACTGTCTACTTTTTCTTTCTAGAGATATTAACCAAAAGCTATGCTGTAAATCGATTTTAGTGAAAAATGACATTCCTGTAATTCTTCCTAGTATTCCATCTATACTCATTGGTGCTTCAAATTGCTTTTCAGTGATCTTGTTAATATTCCTTGCATCCAAACATAACCTGATTTCACCTGATCTTTTACGTACTACTACTATAGGGTTTATGAAACGTGTATCTGCCTTCTCAATGATTCCATCTTCTAACAGATTATTAATCGTTCTGTTTACTTCTTCTCTGTATTTATATGGTATTGGGTATGATTTTGTTTTAAAATCTTTTTCTTCTTTAACTTTTATACTATGGATATAATTTTGTGCAATTCTATTTTCTTTATTGATAAGTCCCTTGTGTTGCTGCAATATGGAAACGACTATTGATTTATATTCTTCAGGGCAATTTAAAACTTTTATCATATCTTCTTCTTTACAAATAAAATTATTCTTCATTATGTACTCATTATTCCTTGCTTCCAATTTTACGCACTCCACCTCGTAGGCATCCATCTGCTTAAAATTTCCATTCCTTAAATATTCACTACAATAATTATTCTTTACATTCTTTTGGGACATTTCCCTATCATCAAAATACATTTCTTCTTCATAAACATCATTATTTTCTTTTAATAATATCCTATCAACTCTTATTCCTTCTTCCACCTCATCTTTCTGCATAAATTTAATTATTTGCTCTTCGAAAGTTACCATTTTTTCTTCAAAATCTATCTTTACTTTCTTCTTTTCCAATTCATCATTTCCCATTAATATATCAACACATAAATCCTTGACAATAAATCCTTGCATATTAATTTCTTTATTAAGAATATTAATTTTAAAATTGGCTAGTTTATCAATTTCACCCAACTTCTTATTATTTGCACCAACAATTTTAATTTTTGGAATCTTTATTATATCTGATAGTTTTAATGTATTAAAAATAAAATTCTCCGAGACTAAAGTACTTTCTGAACCAGTATCTATCATAATTTTAATTATTTTATTTTTGGCCAAAGCAATTATATAAATTAAATTAATAGATTCAATAATTTTATCTTCATCTAAAGAAATAAATTCAGAAGGTTTTTCATAATAGCAATGGCCCAACTTGTAATTCAGAAAGTTTACTGAACAAAATTTTGATTATTAGAATTGTCAGATTGTATCTGACCACTTGGATCTGATGTCCTGTGTCTTTCCCTACTATGACTTCTACTCACATTTTCTTGCCTTGTACTATTTCGTTCCCTGTCTTCGCAGCTTCTATTCCTTCGTACACAATTTACCTGTCTGTTATAGTTAAGCCGCTCTGTATTTCTAAAATGCCCTCACATAAATAATTTTTATTAAATTCTCTAGTATATAACTTCTTAAAATAACCAAATACTTTTTATATCTAATATTATCTAGTATATAATTTATAAATTATTTTCTTTAATCACCAATCATCTCAATATATATATATATATATATATATATATATATATATATATATATATATATATATATATATATATATATATATATATATATATATATATATGTACCAAACGAGTTTCTTCGTAAACCACTGACATTCCGTAAACAAGATCGGCCATTGTTAGAACTACTTCTATCACATTCTGTGCTACTGTGGACGCAACACGCAACTATTGGTTGAGTTTACCGAAAGTACAAGCTGATTATAGCCGCAAATATCAAACATGGCACAAAAAATTTCTGTATAGTAGTGTTGGCATGTTTTTATAATATAAATGCTGTATAATTCAAAAAAAAAGATAAAGCTTTAGAAAAGTACATTTTGTTTATATTATGTTATGAATTCTGCAATTTTTGATTTATATAAAACAACAATGAGTAAATATTTGTTTCTTTGTAGATTAATTGCAGTTAATTATTAGAAATTTTTTAGCAATTACCCTTTGATAGATTAGGCAATCGTCAAATCAAAATTACAATAGATGTTTGCAATTAACATCGAAAGACATACAACATATGCATTATAAAACATGACAACACTGCCAAACCGAAATATTTTTGACATTTGCTGCTATATTTAGCTTGTACTTTCGGTAAACTCAACCCAACTATAGTATTTTTCATATAAAAATAAGATTTACGTCAGAACCCCACAGCGTTGCCAAAACATCAGAATAGTTAGTAAGTGAGGAATTTTTAAAATGTCAACTATTTGTTAAACTATTATATAACCGTAAATACACTTAGTTTTAAAACTACTGCAATACACTAAAATACATAAGAAAACATTTTAATAAAAAATTATGTATTCTAAATTTTAAACTTACCTCTATTTAGAGCATTAATAGTAAAATCGTCCCGCCATTATTTCTTGTTTAAAATAATCTTATATGAAAGCTTATCAGCTTTCTACATACTATTTAGTTGTTTTATCATAGCACAATCAGAATACGAAACAATAATTAGTTTTTAAAGCTGTTAATCTAAATTTAATATGTATTTATAACAACAATTTATTAATATATAGTATAATATTATGATCAAATTGTGTAAGAAATCAAAACATAAACAAAATTCTTACTCTAAAAAAGCGGCAACACTTTAAACAATTTTGCCACACGCTGAACTGTCAAAAAAATTTGAAGTATTTTCATATCAGTTGCGTACAATTGTCTAATATATTTAATTAAAATTATTATTTTGTGGAATATTAGACTTAAAGTGTTATTTCATAAAATTTATATTATTAATAGTAACAAATGTTTTTGGTTGTTGCATCAATATAATTCTAAAATTCCCAATATAATGATGTTTACATTTTTCTGATCATTATACCATGTTGACGCCTATGAAAGATCGAGCAGTTCCGTATGGGTTGCGTATTATTAGCTGTGTTAGGAAAATTTGAACTCCAAGTTTGACGTTCTGGAAATTTTAAATATTAGTGACGTCACATTATATAAATTGTGACGTGCACGCATTTTTATATGAAAAATACTATATTTATTCATATTCATAGGCTTCTTCCTTATCAAGGCTAGAAAATAGACAGGTAGTCTGGTAACATTACACCAATAGCGTCGAGAATCCAATGGCGGAAATGACGTTAATGAGAATGATACATTCAAATTCATTCACTTTACTACTTGAAATCAACTCGGAAAGCAGCAATGATTGAAAAAATATTAATCTATGTATATTAAAAAAATACGTTTAGTATTTTAATAACTATTTATTTCATTCAATCTTTAAAAATATGGGAGATACCTACAGAGTTACAGAAACATTCTACATCAAACTCTTAAGCTAACTTAAACTTAAAAAACAATCCAGAAACACGGAATGAATATGATTCGATATCAGATGAAGAACATGAAGACTCTCCAAATAATAAACACTCATGGCAAATAATAAGATCAAAAAGGAAACGGCTTAAACGTCAAGATTCAAGAGAAGAAGAAGCTCCAATTACACTCTTAAATAGATTTCAGCCACTTTCACGGGAAAACTCCGTAAATGATACGAATAAAAATCCACAATTCTCAAAACCCCCTCCAATTTTTATATATGGCGTGAATGACTATAATAAAATGATAGATAATTTAGCTCAAGCAGTAGAAGTAGTAACTTACTATACTAAAGTCTTAACAAACAACACAATAAAAATTTTACCAAAGACACCTTAATCCTACAGAAAACTAATACATCACATACGAGAGGAAAATATCGTCCACTATACATACAAACCTATGGAAGACAGAGCATACAGAGCAGTTATTCGAGATCTACATCACTCTTTTCCGATAGATGAAATGAAATCGGAAATCCAGAAAGGGTTATAAGATAAGGAACGGTACAAATGTCAGACACAGATTGAGCCGTGAACCATTAACATTATTTTTTGTGGATATCGTGCCTCAAACGAACAACAAAGAAATATTTGAACTACAGTATATACAATATTGTAAAATAAGAGTTGAAACACCGAGAATTAAAAGAAATATACCACAATGTACACGATGTCAAGAATATGGTCACACTAAAACTGTGCAAAACCATATAAATGCGTAAAATGAGCTGGATCACACAACACAAAGGACTCCAAGAAACCAAAAAACCCGACAGCAACTTGGACTAACGGCAACGGAGACCATCCTTCTAATTACAGAGGATGTTCTGTTTATCGTGAACTACTAAATGTCAGATACCATGACAAATCAAAACAAATCACCACTCAAAATTCTGTCAACAATCCCAATGTAAATATACCTACCTAACATCATGCTCATAATTTCAACAGAATCAGTTAGAGAGATGCTACCATTGGAAACATAAATGCAGATAACAAAAATAACAACAATGAATTGGCAGATAAACTATCAAATTTCCTAAACGAATTTAAAAATATGTTCTCTTAACTCTTAAACCAAAATACCATGATTTTAACCATGTTAACTACAGTCATTAACAAAATAAAAAATAGCTTTCAAGTCACTACGAACTGCGCCGTGGAATGCTAATGGCATTTCAAACCATATATTAAAGATATCACTATTTTTAAAAATGTATAATATAGACATTCTATTAATATCTGAAAGCCATGCCACACAAAGAACGGTTATTAAGATATCTTGTTATACTGTATATTATGCAAACCATCCAGACGGAGGAGCACATGCAAGTTCTGCCGTTATTAATAAATCAAAAATTAAACACTATGCAGTCCAACCTTATATTACGGAAAAAATTCAAGCAGCAATCATTAAAATCGAAACAAACAACTCCCTCAGTGTATCATCAGTCTACAGCCCACCTAGACATCCAATTTCAAGCGAAGAATATCATAATTTCATACAAACTCTTATATCCAAATTCATAGTAGCAGGAGACGAATGCCAAAGACACCACATGGGGTTCCAGATTAATCACGCCTAAAGGTCGAGCGTTAATGAATATCATCCAACAAAATAACTTAAGATACTTATCTACGGGAGAACCCACATACTGGCCTACGGATGCCAACACAATTCCAGATTTGGTAGATTTTGCTGTAACAAAAGAGATATCTGACATCCATAGTGCAATAGAGTCAAACTTTGATTTAACATCAGATCACAGTACAATAATAATAACTGTACGTACATATATAATATGGAGAACACCACCACCCAAACTCACAACTAAAGAAACAAACTGGGATGTTTTCCAAAATTCTGTTAATACAAAAATTAGACTAGATATTGGGATAAAATAAAACCAAGATGTAGAGAAAGCAGTAGACTGTTTAACAATAGTTTTACAAACAACAGGATGGGAAGCAACACCACAGCGCCAAAGATGTGTGCAAGAAAATCATTATATCCCCCTTCACATAAGAGAACTAGTAGCAGAAAAAAGAAGAGCTCGACGAATATGGCAATAAACGAGAAATCCGCTAAATAAAACGTACTTTAACAGGACAAGTCATAGACTAAATAGAGCATTATATGCAGAAAAAACGACTCTTTCCAGTTTTATCTTTCAAAACTCTCACATGAAGACCACTCTATATGGAAAGCTACAAAAAAGTTTAAACGACCGACAATAACAAATTTACCTTTAAGAAAAACATATATGACCTGGGCCCGCACAAACGCAGAAAAAATAGTATTCGCAGAGCATCTTGCAACTGTATTTGCAGCTCCAGATACTTATGTATGAATGAATGTTATGTATGAATGTACCTCGAAACTCCATGTCAACTATCTTTTCCTCTGACAACATTTACTCCGACAGAGGTTCGACAAAAAATAAAAATGCTAAATCCTAAGAAAGCTTCTGACTATGATTTGATAACAATTCAGGATTCACTCCCCGCCTCTCGACGCGTTAGTGTTCTGAGCTGTTGGACGTGAATCCCTGTCCTGGCATTTGGTTTTCACCTCTGGCTGCGTTAAGTAGTTGAGTTACTGTGACCAAATGCCCATCTTGGTAGTTAGTATTCGCCTCTGGTTGCGTTGAGTAACTGAGTTACCGTTGCTAACTACCCATCTTCCTGTCTTTTGTTTTCTTTTTCTTTTTTGTTCTCCTGAAGAAGCTACATACAATTGTAGTGAAACGTCGAGATGAACCCACTTTTGGGTCACTCACAAATGACACGGTCCAAACCCGGAAGACGAATAAACTATAATTCTGACTCTGGCCGTGGAAGCCTACGATTTCATTTCACATTATTTTAGTATTCATTGACACAAGGGGCATTTTAGTTCTTCTCTATTATCTTCAGTTAGACCAAGACAAGCCTCATGATAGTATTTCAAGCAAGAACCACAAAGGCACATGTCCAGCTGATCGTCGGTGTCACACAATGAACAATACCAAGATTCCTGTAAAGGTTTAGATGTTGAAGGTTCGCTAATTAAAATGCTTTTATTTTCTTGCATTTTTTGTGTAGAAAATAGATCCTTCGTGACATTCTTCAATTTAGTCTTTGTCCTGCTATTAGAAATTCTTTTATTCAAAGTTTGTGAAGGAGCATCTTTTTTTTCTTTTCGTTTTCCAATTCTTTCTTTTGGATGCGCTTTTCTTTCCGCTGCATTTTTAGCAGCTCTTGTTTTTTCTTCTCTTCTTTTTTTGTTGTAATATTGTTGCCACTGAGATGAAGTTGCTACGGCAGGTACCTTATCGATTATCACTTTACGCTTAGCAATATTTTCCTTAGGTGTAGTCCAAAATAAAAAATTTTTGAACGGAGTTGGAATAGATTTATCCATAAGATTCTCCTCTAAATTCGAACTTGTCTCAGTATAAGAATCTGAATAATTTATGGATAGCGGTGTAACTTGGGAAGTTTCCATTTGTTAAAGGTTTTGTTCCAAAGATGGAGAAAGCTGCTGTGACGAGGATTTACCGGAGGAGAATGGATTATGAAATTCCATTTGTTGAAGATTTTGTTTAAAATGTGGAGCTGCTGTGACGAGGATTGATCGGAGGAGAATGGATTATGAAATTTCATTTGTTGAAGGTTTTATTTCAAATGTGGCGAAAGCTGCTGTGACGAGGATTGACCGGAAGAGAATGGATGAGAAATTATGATAGGAATATCTTCAACGACGCCTACTGGGAGCAATAAATTTGTACAGGCAATCAATTCTGTAACATCAACCTCATCGTCATTTGCTTTCTTAGTAAATGTGTTGTTCTCATTTTCTAAGTTATCACTAAATTCGTTATTTACAGTTGTTTCTTGGTCGCCCATTTCATTATGAATTTCCACTTCTGTAAATGAGTCATTCGTAACAAAGTCGACTGGAAGTCATTGGAAGGCTTGTTCATTTGACTTTCATTTCCTTCCATAATGAAAATAAGCTGGTGTGCATTACTGGTCCTTCCCAAATTGACCCAGAAAGCTCAAACAATCGCAGCATATCAATTGAGATGCATTCTTTTACAACTCTTAGGGCGACTTAAAATTCTGTAGGTTGTCGTTGTTCTTGTATCTTTTGACAGTCTTGTGCTTCCACGTCTTCTTTAAAGTATTTCGAAAATTTAATATTTTCAACATTAAAGGGCACAAGTCAGCAACCCTTGAAACCATTCTTAACTATATCAGGAATATTTACCATTTTTTGAAAAGTGCTTTCCAAAATAGGTGCAAATGAATCTCTGGTTATATTTTTACCTTGATTTTTCATTCTCCGCCGATACACGCTCTTTTTCCATTCACGTTTTAATAGTCGAAAGACTGCAACATCTAGAGGCTGTTAAATATGTGTTGCGTTTGGACACAGAGCTATTAGAATAATATTATTATTACTACAAAATTCACTTAGGGCCATCGTTAAGTGTGATCTCTCTCCGTCCAAAAACAGTATAACCGGAAACTACACTTTTTGAGCCACTAACCAAGGGTGGAATATATTGTATGTACTAAAAAAAGTTTTCGCCAGTCATCCACCCATTTTCAGACTTTCCTATCCCCCAGTGAGCCGATATTTTCTCGATAACTGATTTGGGAATTCTTGTATGTTTAAAAACGATCATGGGTGGTAAAATTTGACCAGAGGCACTACAGGTAACCAAAGTTGTCAGACATTTCTTCTCGTCGTTGCTAACAAACGAATAAACTGTTCTATCTCCCTTTCTAACCAACACTTTGTCTCCCTTAGGAGTCAGAAAAAAAAACCGATTCATCACAATTGAATACACGACTAGGATCAAAAGTTATGTTGCGATTGTTTGTACTTTCTAAAAAGGTCCCTACTTCAATAAACCATTGACGAATTCGATTTTCTGTTAAAGGGTTTCTAGCACAAGTTAGGTTTTGGGAAATTCTTGTAGACAGTTCGGGATGCCTTTTTAAAAATAGTTTGTACCATTTACGTCCAGGCCTACCATCCACGAAATTATTAGGCCTATTAAGTTCTTTAAGCAATAGCTAAACACTATCCAACAACTGCGTTTTTGTTTCAGGAAATCCACAGGCTGCAATCCGAAATAGCGATGCTACTAGTAGGTTTTCTTCTTCTTCTGTTAGTGTGGTCCCTGATCCAGATTTCTTCTCTAAAGAAGTTCTACCCTTTACTTTATCCTGTAGAGTCGATCTGGGTACCTTATACAACTTGCTAGCTGTTTTAAATGGCATTCCTGACTGAACAGATACAACAGCTTTGTTTATATCTTCCGCAGAATATTGAATTCGCTTTCTCTTTTTCATTGCTAATTTCTGAATTGTAGTCTAAAACAAAGAATTTCCAATTATCGGCACGTATAGGCATGTATTATCAGCAGTGTTATACTCGGTAAAATTATGGCTATTTCTACTAGAGATACGGGATGCTGAAAATTGGTACAAGGAAATATCGTTTTTTATTGCATATAATGACCAAACATTTGTCCCAGTAAGTGAAAAGATTACGCTAAAATCAGCTTATATACAGTCTAATGCATATAACCAATTATCGGCACTCAAGCCGATGATTGGATCATCTGCTAATATTTACGTACCTATTATCGGTACCCTCAAAATACTATAAAAAGCTATAGAAAAACAGTTTTTGGCCAACAAATAGTCGAAATAAACTATTTCTCAACATGTAAAATATAATAAAATGGTTATTCAATATTTTAATCAGGAATTGTAGCATTCTGTAGCGTACCTGTTTCTTAACACATACAACAAGAAACACTTCCCACAAGAGTTTGGCACCAACTGACCAATATATTTTTAAATGTTGTGATTCCAGTTTTCGTCTGACAATTGACATATTGTTCATAGGCGTAGATAAAGGTCCTTATAAATTAGTGAAATACTTTCGTCCAACAATCACGCGCAAGAATTCTTATTTTTGTCGATTATGTAGAATTTCTGCCGAAAATTGGGGCAGCGTCGAAAATAGGAGCGTTTACCTTATGAGACCCTCAACATACGTCGGTAGCACCACATTTCAAATGGCTCCAATCGTTTTATGGCATTTTCTGTAAGACTCCAGCTTTCCACTCCGTAGAGGAGGACACTAAAGACGTAACATCTAAGAATTCTTATGCGTATATTTATACTTAAAGATAAGTTGCAAAGAATCTTCCGAAGACTGTTAAAAGAGCTTCTGGCTTTTTCAATACGAGTTTTAATTTCGTAGCTATGATCCCAAGTATCCTTAATATTGCAGCCCAAATAGAATATTTTCTTCACTCTTTTTAACAGTGTATCGCTTATTGTAATTTGGGCGTTTATGTTGGTGTTCTTACTAATGATCACTATTTTGTCTTCTTACAATTTAGTTTTAGGCCGTATTTGTTACATGTTTCACCACATCCATCCTTTGAAGCCCCTGCGCACTATCTGCCAGCAATACGGAATCGTCTGCATATTGTTTATAAGTTGGCCATTTACTGCAATACCATCATCTGATTCGTCAAAGGCCTCTCTAAAGATGTTTTTAGAGTATTATTAAATAATGATGGGCATAGTATGCAACCCTGTCTCACTCCTTTTCCGACTGTGATGATCTCGGACAGTCCATTTTTGAATCGTACTGTTACTTTTTGTTGGAGATATAAAGTTGAGATCAGTCTTATATCTTTACCATTGATCGACTCCTGATGTCTTTAGATGACAGACTAAATTTTTACTATCTGTACATAAATTTTAAAATGTATTTTGTCCACTATTTTATATTTTATATGTGTGTTATGAGTGTCTATGCTTTTACAAATAATCTCAACGACTAGTAAGTTGGACTGAAGATTTCTGATATTTTATAAATATTTACATTTTTTTCTTATTACAGTGTCTTGAAAAAGGAATAAAACCATTCCGAAAGCTAGACAAAAAGTCATAAGAGTGTTTCATTAACATCCCGGCCAATTTTCTGACTGCAACCCTAATAAACTGTGTTGTTTGTTTATATTGACAGTCACTAATATCCAGTAATTCTTATATATATATATATATATATATATATATATATATATATATATATATATATATATATATATATATATATATTATTTATTTATTTATATACGGCATCCATTTACTTACAATTTTTACAAAGTTACATCTTACAATCAATAAATTATTAAAATAACAATCACAAGTTTTACAAAGTTACACCTTAACAACAATAAATTATTAAAATAACAAACACCTCAGAATAATACAAACATATAAGAATAATATAGATGTACAACAAACTTATTGTAAGATACTTTTTAGTTGTTTTTTAAACAAACTAATTTTGGAGTCAAAAATATCCATTTGTCTTGGTAGGCTATTAGCACTCCGGACCAATCGTGTAGTTGGTTCATTGATACCATAATTAGTGTGGTGAAATGGCACTGAAAAGATTTCTGATTGTCTGTTGCTTCTACTAGGAACTTTAAGACTAACAAGCGATAAGAGTTGAGGACAATCTATAAAAGCATTGATAACTTTGTGTAAGAAACATAAATCTAACAATGTCCTCCTTGACTCAAGTGTTGGTAAGTTAAGACTATCTCTTACCCACTGATAGTTGTATTCCTCTCTCCTGTATCCTCTTATAGGCTGCTACCCTCAGAAATTTATTCTGGACTCTTTCAATCTGTTGAATGTAACAGTGGTATGATGGGGACCATACAACTGATCCAAACTCCAGAATGGGTCTAACGAGACCACAATAAAGTTTTCTAAATGTAAACAAAGACAGGTCCACTGATGTGCGTTGGACAAATCCCAGCACTTTCATCGCTCTATTTGTTACTTGGTTGATGTGGCTTGAGAATGACAGTTTGGTGTCTAACCAGATTCCCAAATCTAATACTTCATTTTTCGAGGCTAATGGCAAGTTATTTATGTAGTAAACAAATTCAATTGGATTTCTTTGCCTTGAGAATGTCATATAATGTGCACTCGTAAGTCAATGGGACGGTCAATTTGGAGATAAAAAAGACAAGAGTTGTGCTACTTTATCTATTTATTGAAGACGTTTCGCCTATTGTTCAATAAGCATCATCAGTTCATCTAAAAGAGTGTTATTAGCGATACATCTAATATGAAAAAACAATTAAGTAAATGATCTTACCTTTAAAAGATCTGTAGCATTACAATGTTATTATTGCAAAGAAACATCAAAAAATTAATATACTAAATATAACAGCAAAAACATAGAAACACAGAATATATATATATATATATATATATATATATATATATATATATATATATATATATATAAATATATATATATACAGTATACTCCCTCTATAACGAACACGGTTATTACGAGGTTTCGCTTATAACGAGATACATTAGATGTCCCGTGAAATTTCTATTGAACTATAACCGTCTATAGCGTGGCAAATTTGGTTATAACGAGAGAAGATAAGATCCAAAAACGTGCTTTTTATGTTTTTGGTCCGGTCGTGGCCATAAATAAATACCTTTTCAAATAGCCCCTCAATAAACTTAACTGCAGCCCGCAATAAACTTCTTTACAATGAATAAATACAACTGTTTCACATCTTTAGAAAATATATGATAGAATGATACTGGACCATTTAAAGCAGTTAAAAATGACAGAGTTCTTAAAATTGCAGAAGCAATAGTTTATGTTATCCTTGAAAATACGCTTTATACATTATGTAATTGGAAAAAAATATAAGTACAGATTTTTTGTTTTAACGTATATCATTGATAATAAAAGTAAACAATTTTTTTATGTTTTAATATATTTCATTGACAATAAAAGTAAATAACTTTTTTTCAAAAACGCCATTCAAACAATATTTATTAGCATCTTATATTGCTCCGAATGGCTTTACTATAGGAAGTTAATGGTTTAGAAAACTACAGATTTATATGTATACACAGTATTATTATTGTCTGATATAACGAGATCGACTTATAACGAGGTAATTAGTCTGTCATTTCAGTTCTCGTTATAGAGGGAGTCTACTGTATATATATATATATATATATAAATATATATATATATAAATATATATATATATATATATATATATATATATATATATACATACAGGGTGGTCCTTAACTAATTGTACAAAAAGAAACCATAGATTCTACACTTTAAAATATTGCGATTTAAGTCAAATTGCGTTAATAAAATATTGATATTAAGAAAGATACAGGGTGTTAAAGTACAAAATTAAAATTTTAATTTTCACTATAACTTTCATGTTTGTGAACATTTATGTATAAAAATTCATAACTGGGTACTATTGAGCATCAGAAATTATAATCTGATGCATACTTTATTGTAGCTGATTATTTTACCAAAAAAAGGTATACATGTTACTCGACAGCTTTCGAGATAATCGCATTTTACAAATCAACTACATAATTCAAATTTAATGCCATTACTCCAGGCAACGAAAGAAAATTAGACAAAAACATCAATACTTCTGAATTTTGGTATAAAATTCTTTCAATAAAGTTAATAGTTAAAGAAATATTAAATAAAATAAATAAATTAGCAGGATAGAACAGTAGGATTTGACAAAATAACAGAATAATTGAATTTTACATCAAACATTTTACGTTTTGTATGAAATTAAAGTAATAATGAAAATATTTTATTAATAAACCAAATTAAGAAATAGTTAAACTTAATAACATTAAACTTTTTGTCAGAGTAAGTGTTCGATATGTCCACCATTTTCTTTAATTCATTTGTCAATAGATTCCATAAAAGATCGTCTCATATTAAATAGCATCATTGCTTCTAAAGAAACTGCTGCAGTATGTAGAATATATAATTAACATAATATAATAATAAAGTATTCGTTTACAAATTTTATGAATTAAATAATTATAATAATATCTCACCACATGACCAAGGAATATGACTACCACGAACAATCCAACGTTCAGAAAAGTTGTATTTAATTATGTTCTCACTGCACTTTTCTCTATAATGTGGTGGTGTACCAATCAATAAAATCATTTTATAAAAAATGTAAATAAATCTCACCATTCAAATTACAAGGTAAAATTACATTTTTGGAACAGGATGCGCTTTTTTTATACCATCGGAACATATAGAAAAGAAATTCAAACTGAACCCGGAAACTTCGATTTATACAGCAGAGGCTATTGCAATATATGAAGCTTTATTATATGTAGCTGAAGTTGAGTTTGCCCATATTCTAATTTTGTCGGACTCCTTAGCAGTGTTAAAATCCATTGGTAAATATGGACCACCTAACTTACAAGACTGCCCATACATTTATAGAATTAAACATATTATTCAAACTCTTTTAACTAAAGGAATCAATGTACATTTTCTCTGGATTAAAGCACATGCAGGATTTGAACATAATGAATATGTCGACTTATTAGCCAAAGAAAGCATTTTAACCGATACTGGTATTCTACATAAAGTAACGCTTTCTGACAGTATTGTTTCTTGCAAGTTAACATTACTTCGAGAGTGGAGCTACCAGTGGAAGGAATACTCTTTTGTGAACCAAAATAGATACTCGATAATTCAGCCAGATATTCCCAAATTTCCTTGGTACAAGTCTTTTAGAGCTTCCAGGAGGCACATAACCTCCATTATTAGAATACGTTTCGGACACGCATGTTATCCAAAGCACTTATTTAAAATAAAGGTTTTGGATGATGACAAATGTGAGCATTGTGGAGAGGAAAGTGATTTAGATCATATATTTTTTGGTTGTTCTAAAAACAGAGTCTTCTCATCCAAACTTATAAATGATTTATTAAAATATAAAATAGCAGCTCCTTGGAATATACTATATTTATTATCACTTGGCTCTGTAGATATTTACAACTCCTTAATTAAATTTTTAAAAGACAGCAAATTATCATTATAATTCTCTAAAAATTATTTAGTTAATCTTGTTACCTTTGTCTTAAACCATTTGTATAACTTCCTCCTCCCCGTGACCTAGTGTTGTTGTGTCTTATATAAATAAATGCCTTGATAGGTCCCTAGGCGAGAAGAGTGTGTCCCTGTTCTCCTAATATCGATGTAATAATCTTTTATTTTGATAGGGCATTTAGGTAAAAATTATAATGATGACTGTCTTAGTCCTTTTGTGTCTGGCTGTATGACGATAAGTCTAAGCCAAAAAAAAAATTACAAGGTAATTCGCATGTCCATAAAAATAATTACAAATGGTACCAAACCATACGATACGCATTTTAAATATGAATTTTAAATAAACGTATGATTTGAAACAATTGGTAATTATTTTTTAAAGACATGCGAATTACCTTTGTAATTTGAATGGTGAGATTTATTTACATTTTTTTATAAAATGATTTAATTTGATTTACTAGCGGACCCGACAGACTCCGTTCTGTCAAATATATTTGGAATGTGGCAGTTTATTTCTTTAATTCTCGTGAACAGAACCGTCACCATGATGATAGGGCGGTGTGTGAGGGTCAGCTCAGGTGACCTAAGTATCTTCGCTTCCACGAACTTTGGCCACCCTTTTGGACCCATTAAAGATCACGACTGGGATGTTTGCCAGAGGGCTTCAAACTAAGAGGTTAACTTAAGGTTCAAACCTAATTGAAAAATAATCTAAAGGAATAGTGGGAACTTAAAGTTGACAAATATTTATAAAGTGGGTGCTTCAATGACAAAACATAGAGGTTATTAATTATTTATTATTATTATTATTATTAACATAGGGTTAATAACCGATGTAATAAAGAATAATGAAATAAAACGTATATAAGTATTTTCAGTAATCGCTTTATTGTAAATCAAGTAAATCATAATTATTAACAAAAATCTGTTTTATTTTTATTGTAGTGCTTTATGATACACAATGTTTTTGTTTGATTACCTGGTGAATATGCAAACAAATCTGATGGTTTTTCAACATGGGAACAGGCAACATATACTTGACCATATGAGAAACATGGGTTTTCTAGATGAATACCACAAACACCTAATGATTGCCCCTGGGACTTATTTATGGTCATAGCAAAAGCAAGCCGCACTGGAAACTGTAGTCGTTTAAATTCAAATGGTACATCAGTTGGAATCATTGGGATGCGTGGTATCAAAACGTGTTCTCCTTTATACTTTCCTTTCAGTATAGTTGCTTCTATCACGTTGTTCAATAATTTTTTTATCGCCAACCGTGTGCCGTTGCAAAGACGCGGTTGGTTGATATTTCTTAACATTACAACTACCGATCCAACCTTTAATTGAAGATTGTGAGGTGGCAATCCTGGTAAATCCAGCGATTTTAAAAATTCAGGCGGATAGTTGACGACATCATCTTGGTTAGTAGCCGAATCAACTGATTTATATATCCTCGAATCGCTTGTAATTTGTTCTTTAATTTTGAAATTTAATTCAATTACATCTATGTTTTTTGCAGCCAATATAGCCCGTTCGCTAAACCAATCATGGTTTCTGTAATTTTGAGCAACATCTGGAAACACCTTTTGAATAAGTTCATCTTTTGATCGAGTTAACTGACAAAAACTTTGAACAAAGTTAATGTAACCAGTCAAGGTGTCTATAGGAAATTTGCCATTACCAATGTCAATGAGTTGTTTAGAGAATATGTGTCCAGATTGGTCATTTTGCAACTTGACACGGATATTCGTGCTTAAGTGTAATACCTTGACATGTTTCCACAAATTGGAGGACTTTAAACATGCATTGAGTTCATCAGCTGGCGTTGATCGTGGAATCACTGGCAATTCACATTGCTGCAAAAAAACCTTTGCCAATGCAGAGTTCTTCGAAATGTTGCAGGTTGGAGTTGTGTGGCTTTGCATTTTTAATTAATGGCAATTTTAGTGCTGAATGGGCTATTCGACCACATTCAAGCAAAGTTGCTGCGATTCCCGACGAAGCGAGTGCAAGTGCAATTTTATTTTGTGAGCGAATTGTTGCTAATATCAATGAAATCAAAAAAGTTTTTCCTGTACCACCAGGTGCATCTAAGAAGTAAATCCCTCCTGTTTTATCATTTGTTACTTTCATAAGTGTATCAAATACATACTTCTGTTGTTCATTCAATAGTGGAAGATTTGTTTGAATTAATTCTTTCAAAGTGTTCACCGGACAGAACAGACCGTTCCGAAAATATTTGTATGGGAAAAAGAAAAGGGCTGTTTTAGGGTTTTCCCGGAAATTATTTGAATTTTTCTCGCCGTAAAAACCATTCTTAGACTTCAAGGAACATTTTAAAAAAAGAATTGTTAAGATTGGTCCATGTTTGTTAAGTTATGCGCTTACCAACACATTTTGCGATTTATTTTAATATTATAGATTGGAAGCATTGTCATCAAACTTAAGGCGAAAAATATGTGGTTTATGCAAGATGGTACACCACCATATTATAGAGAGAGCAGTAAGAACATACTTAAATACAACTTTCCTGAACGTTGGATTGTTCGTGGTAGTTATATTCCTTGGTTATGTGGTGAGATATTAATATAATTACTTAATGCATAAAAATCCCAAAACAATACTTATTATTATACTTATAATACTTATAAATACTGCAGCATTTTCTTTAGAACCAATGATGCTATTTGATATGAGACGATCTTTTATGGAATGTATTGACAAATAAATTAAAGAAAATGGTGGACATATCGAACACTTACTTTGACAAAAAGTTTAATGTTATGTAGTTTAACTATTTCTTAATTTAGTTTATAAATAAAATATTTTGATTATGACTTTAATTTAATACAAAACGTAAAATGTTTGATGTAAAATCCAATTATTCTGTTATTTTGTCAAATCCTACTATTCTATCCTGCTAATATATTTATTTTATTTAATATTTCGTTAATTATTAACTTTATTAAAGGCATTTTATACCAAAATTCAGAAGTATTGATGTTTTGTCTAATTTTCTTTCGTTGCCTGTAGTAATTGCCTTAAATCAGAATTATGCAGCTGATTTTTAAAATGCAATTATCTCGAAAACTGTTTAGTTTTGAAGTTATTAAGAAGTATACCTTTTTTTGTTAAAATAATGTATCTTTAATATTTTATATCACAAATACCGGTAACTTAAAGAGCAAAAAAGTTAAGTGCAAATGTATGCCACATATGTGGCGTCCTCTATCAGCTACATTAAAGCATGCATCAAATTATAATTTATGATGTTCAATAGTACCCAGTTATGAATTTTGATACATAAATATTCACAAACATAAAAGTTATAGCGAAAATTAAAATTTTATCTTTTTATCTTGTATCTTTTTTAATATCAACATTTTATTAAAGCAATTTGGCTTAAATCGTAATATTTTAAAGTGTAAAATCTACGATTTCTTTTTGTACAATTACTTAAGGACCACCTTGTATTATAAATCTTAAGTTATTAAAATGTAACTAGTTTTTTTTGTATTGATCTATTTATTATTTATTTTTGTAGTAGTCTTAGGTAGTTATTAGGTTTTAATAAAATAATATTTAAAACCGTTTTCTTTTACTTAAAAATAATAAATAAAATAATCCAAATAATGAAATATTTAGATAATTCAACACTTACAATAATACAAAATATACGCCAGGATATCGATTGAGTCAGGTGTTCAATAAAAATTTATTTTACCCTCGTTAATTTTTGGATGATCTCAATTTATAAACTGAAATTTTTGAAATAAAGGTTAAAACACAAAATCCTAGATTAAAAATAATTCTGTAATAAGTAGTCAGATAAAAGAATAACATCGGCAACATTGATTTTAATTACCGAATAATTTCTGACATACTTTTGTTCTTTTCGTAACAAATCGCATCTTTTTCCACATCTGTTTCGAGGGATCATTGGATAATCTAGACCAGAGATATGTAAGAGAACTCTCTTACATATGATATGTAAGAGAACTCTCTTACATATCTCTGACAGAGAATAACCATGGTACAATGAATACACTGTATTCATTGTACCATGGAGAATAACCGTCTGTCTCTGATCGTGGGTATTTTATATAGACCTATGCAATGACGTATAATATATTATACGTCATTGGACCTATGATATGATAGAGAATTAGAGAAATAATGCGGTTGGCAACACATGGAGGCACGCGTTGACACCAGAGTTAACACATCCTGCGCCTGCGTCTACGCCATTTTAATTTTGTACGAATGGCCTGTTTCCTGTTATACCAATTAAAAAAATGGGTTCCTTAAAACATTTGCGAATTTAATCTCAATTCCAGTGAGGAATCTGTCATGATATGAAACAATGGAAGTAAGTAATCAATTTTACAATTTAATAATATGTTGATTGTTGATACTAATAACAGTTAACAGTAATGGTTCCAAATTCACACAGTCATACCAAAGAATATTATGCGTCTATATTCTTTGGTCATACATTAATTTTTGGAAATGGGGTATGGTTTTTAATAATTAATTACTTTATTGCCTTTATTCGGTAATTATGGATCCTATTAGTCTCTTTTAGTACGTCTTACGGTAACTCTTAATATTAGATATCATAAAATTTGAGGAGTCACATGAATAATTTTAATTCATATAATAGTTATTACTTTTTATCATATAGCTTGTTATATTTAATTTATCTACTTCTGTAATAAAGACGGTAGGTGATACTTATATTATACTAAAATTCAATGCAATTCGTTGCCCGTTTAAATTTGTTAGTTCCCAATTCTGAAATTACATTATACTTCCCCTTATATAAATTGATTTGGATTGTAGTTTTATCAAAATGTAAATATGTATTTAGAAAATATTGCCTACGATACACATGGAAGAATCATTGTCTTTAGAAAACTACACTTTTTTTCTTGTTGGAAACTTATGATTCTTCCATATTTTATAACATAACTGAATGCATATGGTGGTAATAATTTGCAATAAGTACTTGTCTTATCTGTTTTTTTTAACTGTTTATTTCTTTTTTGGACATAATGCTCTATCTGTCTTTATCTTTATTCTCATTTCACATGAATAAAAGTGCAAAGATCTTTATAAAATGTATGAATATCACTGTAAAAAGTTATTGTTTGTTTTTTCAAACCTTTGAGTAATTCTATGGTATATATTCATTAGGTTGTTACTTTGGCCAATCTGGAGTATGAAGACTTTTATAATTAGATGTATATTCATCATCACATCACCCTTTGAATATGCTATTTGATCAGAGCATCAAGGATTTGAAAAATCCTTGATGCTCCTTCATGAAGTTACTCCTTAGTAACACCTTGTTCTTAGTGACACACTTTAAATGGTTTTCTGTCTTTAGCTGACTCTTTAACTACTAGGTTAATATAATACATTTTTACTGCTGGACCAGATACCTTTTATTTAAAAAAAATGTTTTATTGATAGATGTAGGCTAAATTAAATAATTTTTTAGGAAAATCAAACTTTATTTTAATTACATTTATTGCATGTCCATCTTAGGTGCATGAGGTCTGGTATAAAACTAAAGACATTTGGCTTCTTACATTTCCTTGTGCATCAAATTTGGATACATTACTTTTTTAGAAAAACAACATGAGTAGCAAAAAACATTTTTAAAGTAGACAATAACTTCATTACATGCACATTGTGGATACCTCTTTAGCATCTTTTATGACCTGTGCAAGTCCATATTTCGTGGCAATGTTCCTGTAACATGATAAACATTTTCCACATTTTGTGAGGTCTGTGAGACAATGGTCCAATTCTTTTTGTTCTGATGTGTTGTCATTGATATCTAACTGAAGTAATGACATTACCAGTTGTTCACAAAACTGAGTTATGGACATTTCTCTTTAGAAATTCTTTCATCTTCTTAGTAACTTCTGTGAAAAGTATTTTGTTCTACTGTTAAAATGTTACAAACCTTTCTGAATTGTAGATGTATATGCTGTTTCGTGGTCTGACACACCAGTAAAGGATTTCGTTTTGTTATATTCTATTATAGTGGATGGTTTTTTAATAGTCCTATTGAAGTAAGTATATACATCTTGCATTTCTGGTATATCTTTAGTGGTCAAAAACAACACATCTCTTTTATCCTTTCACTTGTGGATGATTATGTTTGTACTACTCTGCGTTGCTTTCATTTTGCCCTTTTTTAATATAGCAGAAACCACATATTATAACATTAAATTTCCTTCTGGAACAATTAGAGTTCCAAATAAATAAGTATTTAATGCATTTTGTTGCTGAGCTAAAGTAATGTTTGTGTAAAAATTGCCTGTGTCACCAATGTTCTAACACTATTTAATAGCAGTGCCATCATAAGTTGTATTCCCTGGTTGAATAGATTTTACTCCATACAATTTTACTGCATAAGTATATCCACCAGCATAGTTTGACCAATTTAAATACATATTTATATCATTTACTAGGGATATACTGGCAGAACCCAAGTCTGTCACAAAATGATGTCATTGATTCATCTCTACAAACATTTTCCTGTGGAATACACCATTTTTAGAATTTTGTATTCATTAGTGTTGTTAATATTATCAATGTAATTACTTATTTTGTACAACTTCTCATCTTTTTCATAGTCCTGATTGTCAGCAGCATGAAGAAAATAGAGAATAGATTTCCTATCTATTTCTGCTTATTCCACATTGTGTACTAATGATATTTTTGTAGCAAGGGTTGTTGCTCCAGTAGTCTCATAATAAGGGTTTTCTTTCTAGCCCCATCCAAATTGTCAGTCCAAAAAAAACCATTTTAACTCTGTAGAAGACAACTCTTTAGCAGCCATAGAGTGTGGTGTAATTGTTTCACCAATAATACCATAACTTATTTTTTGTTCCAAATATTTGTGTAATTGCCTGATAAGTAAATCTATACAAATTATTACTAACAATAAAAAAAGCAAACAATGGCAAACAAATGAACAATAAAATTCAATTGGTGTAGTTAGTGTTGTTAGGTGTTCCCTGATAGTAGCATCTTATACTGGATTAAATATAAATTTGTTTAATATATCCACATTAGGAGTATCCCATGTGAGATGTGGATTTGGTATATTACGGAAAGTATCAGCTGAACCAGAGTTAAAACTAATGTTTGATTCTAAACATCTGGACTCATCTTATGACATAACCTCAACTTTATCTTCAGTACATGTACAGGGCATTGGCTCTTGTATTTTACCGGACATTTTAACCATTTTAGACTTATATAAATTGAGCTTAGTGCATTTTCTTTTCTATATCACTTACAGTTGCCTTGTCACTATGATCAGAGTCACCATTACTTTCTTCTAAAATCCGTTCCAACTCTTCTTGTGTTAAAACTTTTTTCTGCATTTTAAAATCAATATTACAACTTTAAACATTTGTAAACAAAAAACGTACTTAACTTCACATGAAGTGTCAAAATATAATTATTTTTATAACCTCAAAACACATAAGTTTAACCCATTGACGGATGGCGATGTCTATGCACGTCAGAGTCATTATCCGTTTAGTGACCCTCATGAAAATGGTGGATGTCGTGATACGGCCCATGCGTATTTTCATTAATACTTCACACATATAAAAAAAAGTTATACCTGTGGGTTCAGGAAGATGTAACCAGATGAAATATAGAAGAAAACAAGACAACAGCTATGGACGTCACTGTCACATTGGAAACATTATTTTACATATTTTAGACAGTTTATGACATAGACGTCAATAGATGTCTTCATATTATTTAAAAAACACATTTATTTATAGCAACAACTATATATGGTTTACAGATTAATCAAGCATGCCAAAGTTTAAAACACGGTGCCAGACATAATGGAGGTTTATCTACACATACTTCACACCTATACCTAGTTTCTTTTCGTTTCTTCTCTTTTGTACAGTATCTACATTTCATGAATACATGAGCTTTGTGATACTTTTCAGGTAAAGGTATCTCTTCTAAATAATGTTGTTCTGTAACTTTTTTGGTGCCTGTTTTGATGGTCTTACAAGAAGTCTTCCATCAACATCTGATTCAATTTGTATAAGAGACCTTATAATAGCTTCTCTAAAATCAGCTAGTTTCATCTCATTCCTTTCATCTTTAGCTTTTTTTATAGAGAACGAAGGAGTTCCACACCGCTATATCTAAAAGATGGAATAAGACTTTCTTATATCAACGGATTGTTTTAAGAGGACAACTATAATATGATATCATTTGATCGCTTTTATCGATCCCCGACATGTGCTTATTATATCCATCTATCTCGCAGGGTTTTTGTTTTTAGATACCATGCCTATTTTTAACAGTAATAATTCTTGGCTTGTACGCTGTAGTTATCATATACACATCTCGTTTGTCTTGCCACTTGCTAACATATAAGCTAACATTCTTCTTTTTTCGCCAGATATGTTCACCTTTTCTAAGTTTTTTCTTTACAACAACTGCAGGGTTGCCTACTCTATTAGACCTTAGTGTCACAGTTGAGTGGGTTTTGTGTGTTAATAATTTAGATGACAATGTTACACTATTGTAAAAATTATCCATAAAGACATGATGACCCTTGTTGAGGTAGGGTTCCAGTAATCGTAAAACAAGCTGTTCAGTTTTGGAATTCTCGCATGATTTTTTCTTTCCCCTCGGTGAGTTACGGTCACGACCCTGATAAACTTCTGTATTTAAAATATAGCTGTCATGGGTAGTAAGTTCATAGAATTTTATCCCGTACTTTGCCTTTTTGTTTTTGATATACTGTTTAAAAATGAGTCTGCCTTTAAATAGCAACATTGACTCATCCAGCGCTAATGTTTCACATGGCGATTAGACAGAATTACTATTTTTTATCACCATATCCAATAGCGTTCTTACTTTATGAAGTAGATCTTTTGCATCATATACCTCAGGAGTAGCATTGAAACATTGAAGTATTTGTTCAAATCTACGCTCACTTAACGTATGTAAGAACACTGGGTGATAATATAAAGAAGAGTAGGTGAACAACTTTCTTTAACTGGTATCTACACCATACCTTGCAAAAGACACAATCCAATACATTTATTCATTTCAGTTTATGTAACTCTACGAAAGGTCCGCGATCGGCTACTTCTAGTTTTGGGGCGATTTATTGCTTCAAGTTTTTCACGGTAACTGTTCGTACTTGTAATTAAAAAATTCGTAACATCATCATTCCATATTTTTCGGAAAATTTTTATGGGCGACATATTCTCTATTTCAATAATTTTAATGCCGCTTTGACTGATATCAAAATTAAAATTGGTAACTTCGGATTGCACCTCCTCCCAAGTGTCTTCAATCGCAAATTTTTTTGTTAAATTGATGTTTTTCTCACCTCTGCTTCCAGGGGTTTCTCCGTCCGCAAAATTTTTTGTGAAATTTAAGATTTGCTCACCATTGTCTTCAGGGTTTTCGTCTTCATCTTCTAGGATCTCATCACTTCCAGACACACTCTCATTTAATGAATAGGATGAATTGGATGAACCGGCACATAATTTTCATCATTACTACATTCTCCATCATCACTGTAGGGTTCAGATTCTGATTTATCTTCATTTACATCATCGTCAATTTCGTCTTAAATGTGGAATGTGCTCTTTTAGTAGGTGAAGAAGGTATGTAGAAAGTATTATATCATCTAAATAAACTAAAAATTTTTCATTTTGAATCTCTAAGAATAATGTCCATTACTAAAATATCACAGAGAGCATTCTTTAATCTGAAAGACATTGTTCTGATTAAACAAATATCTTGTATGCCAGTCACATTTGTTTCTATCTGGTGCTAACTACTAGGCAAATGTAAGATAGTGAAATATTACCATTTACAGTTTGTTCTGTAACTAGGTTATATTTGGTAACAATATTCTCATTAAATTTATTTTGAGACTACCTAAATATTACTAGACCATGCACTGTTACTGGGTTAATGCACTGATTAATGATTATTTATATGATTTTAAAGGAAAAAAGATGCAAATGATTGGAACTTTCAGGCAAAAGCTTGCTACTGCTTTGATGAATTAAAAGCCAAATATTGCGGCATTGGTGCACAAACTAGTCAAACTTTTTACGTCTGAATCGGAATCAATAAAACTATATAGTAGTTTGCACATTTCGTTAGCCTAGAGGAAAACAAAACAATTTTACTAAATTGTTTTCCTGACTTGCTGTCAAAGCAGATGGCACCTCTGTACCTGAACCAATCAAAGTGGGAAGTATTCTGGAGACATTAGTTGGACTTTTGGGGTTAGAATCTGAATCAGCTCGAATGCTTGACGAATCAGCTTGTATCAGTAACCCAAGGTTCCTGGATTAGTGTTACATCTGTAGCTTCATTTGCGAATTTTCTGCCAATGGTATATGAAGCAGGCTTGGCTTGTTGAAGATTCGCCTGTATGAACTTTATCATTGTTTCCTCTTGGAGTGTCTTTCTCTGCAGATCCTATGGTTTGAATTCTACAGAGGTTATCATTCGCCTTTCCTTTCGTTTTTGTGGTTGCTGGCCTTGTGAGGAAGAGGTTGTTTTCCCTTTCTCTTTGTTCAGTCCGCTTAAGCTTTCTAGAGAGTTTTACTCTTCTGATTATATTACTTGGTAGCATTTTATATGGATAAATAATCATAGGTAGAATTATTAAACCAGAAGCCAAAAAAGTAAATAAAATGGTTAAGTTGCTTTCGCAGTTCCTTGGTCTACTTGCTTAAAAGAACATTTTTTGTTCCTCAATGTGCAACTACTTTGTCTGCCTTTGGACAAACCGAGAAACATATCTGATCTTTATTGAATATTATAGACATTGACTACATTTTTTTAATATATGAATTCAAACTTCTTTTCCACTTGTATCTTGCATGAAAAGTGATACCAAGATGTTTTGGTTTGGTTTCATTCAACTTGATTCTCCATGGTTTAGTCCAGTTCTTACATGCTGCTTTTTCTTATGAGCAAATGTAGTAATAGTATCCTTATTTAGTTCAGGGGTATCTCTGGTATAAAAAATGTAGAGAACAAGTCCAAGAACACTTCATTGTGGGACACTAGTTCTAATCTGTATCAAATCAGAGTATATGCGCCATACTGCTTGAATCTAAGGATCCATTTGTATATATAATTATATATACATATATATATATATATATATATATATATATATATATATATATGTATAATCCTAGGAGTAGAAAGTATTACTTTGGGAGGTAATAGTCTAGTTTATGCATTAATGTAATAGCATACCCTGTTAAAAGCTTGGGCACATCCATGAGATGGTGGTGCAAGTTTTTTCTTTCAGTGCTGTTTCTGTGGAGTTATCCTTTACTTGGTCAATCACAGAATGACTTTATCTATATCCAAATTGGTGTGATAGAATTGGATTTTCTCAATTATTTGCTTGAATTTTTTTGGGCGTATTTTTTATAAAGCTTTGAAATTACAGGAAAGAGTGATATTTTATGATCATACCTTGTGAGAAGATTTGCCAGGTTTATGTTTTTTATTTTTGTCTCTAATCCTTGAGAAGTAATTTAAAATTTCATTTTCTGTTTTAATTTGTTCTTGAAGTTCTTCTCACATCATGTGACAGAAGTATATTTTATCAATGATCTGCCAATCTTGTCACTGTTTGTCCAATACTGCACACCCAAGTGATATCATTTTTGCAGAATAGGAATATTCTGCATACTTGGATTTTTTGAGCATTTTAGTTGCTTTTCACAGAGAGAAATTGGTTATTTTCTCTGCAGTTTGAATTTTCTTTCAGTTTTTTGAATTTTTGTTGAATCCCCATTTAGTTTGTGCCTGACATTTTTCAGAATACTTTTATCCGCTTGGTGTCTACTGCTGGGCCAGTTCCTCAAAGTGCTTTTTTTTCCTGTTTTTAAGGAATAATGTCCCTCATTTCTTTTTAATAATTTTTGTTGCTTTAAGTACTTTAGGAAGTATTATATCATGCTGTTTGTTGGATGTTATTGGTAAAGTTTTCTGCAGTTTTACCCAGTGGCTTCAGATTTTTGCAACAAGCCAGAAAGGCAAGTAGTGTATTCTAGTTGTAATTGAACGCTAACCAAAGCTATTCTTTTATTTGTTAGTCATGTTTGGCTTTCTTTCTCTGTGATAAAAGCCCCTATAAGTAAGGGGAGTAGGGAAATGATCTGTATACAAATCCCATTGTTCTTTGTAGAGTCAGAGTCCTAAGTCAGGTATGTTTTTTGGTTCGTCATCATGGCTTTCCACTTGTGTATTAATTTAACCCATTCATGCCCAGAACATTTATTTTTCAATATCTCTAAGTGTGGTCAATATGTGAATAAGAACTATTTTATTACAAATACCACCACTATTTTTTGAAAAAATGGTGTTGCAAAACGCACTGGATACTTAGATATGTTATGAAATAAATACACAAATCAAAAACACATTTATTCAGCAAGAGTAAAGGATAAGAATTAAAACATTCAAAAATAGCACAAAAAAAGGACACTAAATCTTCTTAATCATGAAATTTTATAAAACAGTTTTCATGGAGTGCAATATTTCACTTTATAAATTTTTTTATTGTTGTTGAGTGTCATAAACCACAAAGAGCTCGTTTTGCTTGCGGCCCTATTGTTACTAGTTTTTACTCTGTTTTTGTTCGTACTAAATAAATAATTATTTCCGAACTTAAAAAAAATTATAAAAAAACAATAACAAGAAAACAATATGATGAAACAAAAACTATTTATTCTTACTTAGAAAATAAATTAAACACAATATATTCTAGTTAAAAAAAAAAGATAAAAACAAAAAAAAAATATATATGTCTGCAAGAATGTTCTTTTCAGCGTACACCAGACTATTTATAAAAAAAAGAATAATATTACAGATTATTATAATACTAGAACTAACACTGATTTTTTTGTGAGCTGCTTTAACCTGTTTTTTTAAGTTTCGCTTGAAATATTAAAAACTAAATGAATCCTATCTTATATTTTTTTTGTTTTTGTAGGTAACATATACAATCTTTTCCGGGGAAGCAACTCTTTTGTTTTTCCTTTATTTTTCTTAAATGGTATTTTAAGTTTCTTTGTTTCTACAATGGTATTTAAAGCTGCACTGGTAATATTTTATAAAGAGTGTTTCAAAATAAACAGGGTTTCTGAACAACATAATTAAATAGAACTGAAATAAATGGACACATCAGAATGCAAGAAGTATACGAGGTATAAATTTTATTTAAAAGAAAACCACTGAAGGTTTTACTTTATACTCTGAATCAGATGTTATATTAAAATACAAAGCTTACCTGAACGGAGCATTTGGCCAAGAAGAGAAGGTCGAGAAGATCTAAATATCCAGAGATTACAAATCCTTGAAAACCAATATAACAAATAACTTGACCAAATTGATTATTTATTAAATAATTCTCTGGATGATTTTTAATTTTCTATAATCCTCAAAGAGATTCATAGGACAGCACGGTCCTCATGAAGTTTAAATAAAAAATGAACAAAAATTGACCCTCGAATTTATACCTAAAGCCTACTCATGACTGATTTTGTTTGATTTCGGTCTTAAATAGGGCTTGATAGCAACGAATATCAAAGACACTATAACACTTTCATGTTTCTAATTGATTAGACCAGTACTTGTGAGTACAGAAAAATGTGACTGTATGGAAAGTTCTTTAATAATTAATGTTTTATCAATTTTATACTTCAGATAGATACGTTAGAGAAAATGAATTGTAATAATCTAATGATAAAAACCATTCATAGTTGCTTAAATTCGTTTAACACTCGTAACACTATAAGATGCCCAACATTATCAAATCTGGCGTAAACCACGGTTCGTTTTACTGTTAAGTGCAAAGGACCTGATTTAGAATGTGGAATACCATAACTGGTCAGCAAAGTTTTTGCTATATTTTGACGAAATTTAAACAAATTTAATTCACTTTGACCTTCCACAGTTTCCCTCATTTTTCTATAGAAAAGCCAAGCATTCTGTATAGATGCATCCAAAACCCATATGAAGAGTGGCCAGAACCATTTCTTAGACCTTAGGCTTGTTCTATAATATGAGACATTTTGATCCATTCTGTCAGTGCCTTTGTAACGATAAGATTACTTTATCTTTACCTAGAGATATAAAATAACTTAATTCTGCCTGTAAAGTATGCAACCAACTATACATGTACCTGTATTGAATGATCTACATATCTTTGGGTAAAAGGTATGTTTATCAATTGGTCAAACTGCTTAGCGGTCGTTTCCGCTTAGCTTGGAACTGACAGAAGTCAACCAGCTAAAAGTGTAAAGAGGCACTTTATATTGAAAGAGGTATTCTCCAGCGACCAACGCCACGTGGTTCTTGAGTTAGGAAAATTTTTAAGTTTTTTCGGAGGTAAATTTAAGTTAAAGAAGGCGTGTTTGTATTCATTATTATTTGAAGTTTTTGGACAAGAAGGCTTTAGTTTAAAAACTGTGGAATATTGCGTTGGGTGAGTTTAATTTTAATTAAAGTAAATCATTTTTTTTAAACCCTTGTTAGGTTCATGTTAATACCATTTTTCTGTTAGAAGTCCTGCTAAGGACCTACTTTCTGTTAGAAGTCCTGCTAAGTACATTTTCTCATATCAATATCCAACCAATTCGGTAATGTAAGGAGATCTTTGATTACTATTTCTTCTTCTTCTTCTACGGCACTACAGCCCAAAATGAGCCTTGGCCTCCTTTATTTTTTGCCTACGCCCTTGTCTGTCTGTGGCTGCTCTTCTCCATACACGGACTCCTAAAAGTGCTTGTGCGTCGCTGCTTACTGTGTCTTCCCAGCGCTTTCTTGGCTTTCCAACTGGTCTCTTTCCCTGCATTCTGGCGTTCAGTGCTCGTTTTGGTAGCCTATCCTCTCCCATTCGTATCACATGTCCGGCCCATTGCAATCTTTGTATTCTAATGAAGTCTGACAGGGGTGTTTCCTTATACAGTTGATAGAGCTCGGTGTTATATCGAATTCAGAAGATTCTGTTTTCCCTCACAGGTCCTAGTATTCTCCTCAGTACTTTTCTTTCGAATGTGTCGAGTTTGTTTTTGGATGTTTCTTTCAGGACCCATGCTTCGCTGCCATAACATGCTATTGGCCGAATTAAAGTTTTATAGATTCTCATCTTTGTATTTCGGTGGACACTTTTAGACCGAAATATATGGGAGAGGGCAAAATAAGCTTTGTTTGCCTGCGTTATCCTTTTTCGTATTTCTCCATCCTCTGCTCCATCGGCATATATTTCTACTCCCAGGTATGTAAACTTTCCAACCGTTTCAATGTCATCTTCATGCATAATGTTTTGTGGGATTATATTTCTTCTCGTCTGTACCATTATTTTTGTTTTTTCTGTGTTAATTTCCAGACCTAGCCTTTTCGTTTGTGTTTTTAACTCTGCGTATGCTTCCTGTGCTCCTGTTGATGTTCTACTCATAATATTAATATGATCGGCGTAGGCAGCCAGTTGAACCGTTTTATTGGTCAGTAGGTTTTCTCGTCCAGTTTGCATTTGCCTAACCGCATACTCCAGTGCCAGGTTAAACATGCCAGCCCATCTCCCTGCTTTAGTCCCTGCGAGATTTTGAAAAAGTCTGTCCGGTTGTTTTGTATTCGTACACATGCCTGAGTTTTATCCATTGTGGCTTTAATGAGTCTAATCAGCTTATGTGGTATTGCTAATTCTGCCAATATATAGTATAGTCTGTCCCTTTTGACTGAATCGTATGCCTGTTTGAAGTCTACAAACACGTTTTGAACATTGATTACTATTTGCATATTATTTATTCGTTGAAATGTTCATAGTAAAATCCCAATATTCTTTTTATAAATACGGAGCTTTCGGTTAATTTTTCCAAGGTCATAGAAAGTGTATGAAACCTTTCACTATCAGTATTCGGTCTAGTTTTTCTTGTTCCAACCACCTTGTTTTTTGTTATCAAATCAGAATCAAGCTAATGAGAGCCTTCTTTGATTTTATTTTTAGTCGCTGGAGAAAGAAGAAAGAATATAACAGTCAATTGATATTATTTTAGATTTGGGTGCTGGATGGAGATTGGTTTAGTTGGAGTTTTCTTTGGTTTTTTCCCTGGATTTTGGAGTAACTGTTAAGTTTCTGGTGCTAGGAGGAGAGTGAGGCTACTAGCTTTCACCCGGACGAGTCACTGTGGCGTTAAGGCTTCCGGGAGAAGAACCTTCTTGATTTGAGAAGAGTCAGGTTTTTTTTTACTTGTTCTCATACTATTTTAAAAATAATTTACCTAAATTTTGTATAAACTTTTAGTGAGTTGAACAACCCAACCTTAATAATAATTACCGCCAATTTTCATAATTCATATGTGCATATCATTACCTATATAATATTCAATGTTTCTTAATATTGCTGCTGATAACTATGATTTTCTGTAACTATATATATATATATATATATATATATATATATATATATATATATATATATATATATATATATATAGTTATAGTATATATATATATATATATATATATATATATATATATAGTTACAGAAAATCATAGTTATCAGCAGCAATAAAGTCACTAGGTGAAGTGTTTATTAGACGAAGAGTCCAGTAAATATTTTCCCTGGCGCCCTAACCATTCTTCTTTAGTACATTCCTGTTGTCAGTACTCTTAGTTTTTTTATTTATCTTTATTCTTACATTGTTTTAGTTAATATCTAGATTTACTATTCTTTACTGTTTTCTCATGGAATGCAAATAAGCCTAATCCTACCTTGAGTATCAACTGGCCAGTCTCAAGCATACCCAGCTAGCCGAACTGCATTCAGTTTCAACTTCTATGTTTAATTTAGTTTGAAACTTATCTTCACCACTATTCTACAGATCTTTATCACATCAGGGACCTTGTCCCAATTGATCTCTGTAACATTAGCTTTGGAAAACATACTATTAAGTGGTGATCCCGTTACAGTACAGAAATCCGTTACACCTTTCAAGTTCTTATTATATTTTTTTCTCAAATAATGCTGCGGAATTTTTATTTTCTTACTTTCTGCAAAAGGATACTTTGTAGCTTGACCTATCGGACTGATACCTTGACAATTTTGAAACAAAATTGACCACACTGTTGTCATTCTATCTACACAAAAATGATTCATTGGTCTAGTCATATTATGCCTTGTGATGACCACATGGAGATTTTTTGTTTTGCCGAATGGGTATTTCTCAACTCTTATTTGATGTAATGGTACTAACGGAACCTATTCCACCTTTCATTTGATCCACCAACTTGAGGGAAGTGAAATAATTATCTGTATAAATAACATGGGGCATTACTGTTCCACATTCAAATGAGGTAAAATTATCTGAAAATTACAGGATTATACCACTTCCTATTCCAAATTCTTTTTTATAATCATTTGTTGTCCTTTGTCCCCTTGATACACCTGAAGGTCAATCATATAACCAGGTCTTAAATTCCAACACTCAAGATTTATATCCTAAGCGAATTGGTTTTCCTTTTATGTGCTGCTTCATTTTGTGTCGCCCATAATATGGAATCATTACTTTGTCTATGCTTGATTCTGTTTCCCAAACGGTAAATTCGACAAAAGATTTTTTCAACATTTGAAATTCAACATATGGAGGTATCTAGTAGGTTCGATCTGTTGGATCAATAGCTATATAGCTATAATATACTATATACAATAGCTATACTACACCACCCTTGGATAATATTTTGGTCAATGAAATGCAATTTCCCATAACAAATATAGTAATGTTCTTGGCATAACATTTGACAAAAAAATTAGTTGGAGACCATTCATCCATAAAATAGAAACAACATATTATAAAGGATTAAATTTTCTAAAACTATTGGAAAACTTGATGGGGAGCGGACACAAAAACCTGTTTAATGTTCTATAAAGCTTTTATCCCATCGGTAATACATTATGGGAGTATTTTTATGGTTCGACAAGTAATAACATTTTAAAACGATTAGAAGTGATACAAAATGCTGCTTTAAGATTATGTGTGGGAGCAATGTGCTCCTGTGAACCTTTGCATGTAGAAGCTTTAGAACCTCCCTGAGATCTCTGAAGACAATTTTTATCTGAAAAGTTTCTTATGAAATCCTTTATAAAATATACCATTGTAAGCAATATAATTTCTGTATTAAACTGCTTCTATTTAACAATAAAATATTGGTTGGTTTAAAAAACCTCACCTACTTATGTTACATCTAATACTTATAATATTAGAAAAAATATTAAAAAACCGCCTCAATCGGATTTTTTTCAGGCTTTAGAAACATTCATCATCCAAATCCCCACATATTCCGAACTTATGACACTTAGCAAACGACCTTTAATTATTATACTGCCAAATATAATAATCAACTACCAATGCTTCAAAACAAAATGATGTGGTGGGCTGTGCCTTTTATACACCATCATAAGATGTTAACAAAATTTAAACTTGATTATAACACATCAATATTTTTAGCAGAAACTATAACTATCATAAAAGCACGTTAATACGCCGAAAATCCGAATTTAAATCAAATAAACATACTTTCCGACTCATTATCAGTTCTAAAAAGTTTCTGTAGCCAACTAGACGAAAATTCTATCAACGTAAATCCCTTCATCAAAGAATTAAAGATACTGTTATTTAATTTAACGATTATGCAGTTTAGTATAGTATTTATGTGGATAAAATACAGCATTTTCAGTGGCGAGGAAGTATTAAATGATATTGGACTTAAGAATGCATAATCATAAGTAAAGCCAAGCCACATTTCTTTTTAGATTTTTCAAGATACGATATTGTTACTAAAGATAATTCTTTTTCCTTAAAATCTTGCACAATATCCAATTTGGCACTATCACCTATTGCATTGACAGCTGCTTTTTTTTGCCTTACATGTCTAAGCTCGCGAAACTGCTTTTCTATTTTAGTAATTGTTCCTGGGTATACAAGCGGTAAATTTGGAAATGTTTCATAAAATAAGCGAGCAACATCCATCTGTGTTCGTGTGTTGTCTCCACAACCAATCATCTATATAATTGTTATTTTGTGCATTTCTGTTAAATGAACCATTATTTAGATACGCAATTAATGAAATTCAAACTACTGTCATGTTCAAACGAGTGACAACTACTGTCATGTTGACAGAAAACAATTTGCTAACTAAAATAAACAAAACTTATAAAAAGTATTTTTGTTATTTCCTATCAGTAAAAACACGGTACCTACAGTAGCCGCTACTGTATGTAGACTAGCGCGAAGCTTCATACTATGTTTTTATTAATTTTTTTTATTTTATGATTTTTTTTACAATTATCGATTTACAAAGTTTCTTTATTTATTTTAACAATTTTCTGCACATTCGAAAGTACATAAAATCCTGTTAGTTATTTTAATAAAATTGTAAATTTTACATGTTGTATAACGGACCCTCTTCCTCTTCATAAATGGACTCTTCCAACTATCAGGCGTTTTAGAGTAAAATAAACAAGACTATTACAAAACTTCCGAAACACTTAAGATATATATATATATATATATATATATATATATATATATATATATATATATATATATATATATATATATATTGGAATGAAATATATATGAAATTTGACAATCCCCACATTGTACGGAAAATATTGTCCACTTCTATTGACAGGCGACACACTAAATCAAAAATCGAACATTTTGGTTAATATTATGCAAAATATGTTTATATTTTCTATTTATATATATTTAAAGTTGTTCTTTTTCGAATCGGCAACGCCAAAATCCTGTGTGCAACTAAAATATAAATAATAATAGTCCAACTACATAAATTGGTTTTCATATCCCGAACTTTTACGCCAACTCGCCAACATTATTGATTATTCCATGATGGTAATGGTAGAACCCAATCTCAGAGAAATCTCTTCCTGGACTTCAGTAGTGAAGGGAAATTAACGGTTTTGTTAAAAATCATTAACGATTAAAAAATATGTTGAAGAAATTGTGTTCTACAATAAGTGATAATGGTAGCAAAATGGCAGTGAAACATTTCAAAGATTCAAGAGAGAGAATGGGAGAGAGAAAAAATATATACAGTAAACAGGTGACATTAAAAATAGAAAACACAATGCGAATGTCAAATGAAGCAGTTAAAGTGGAGATGTTTGGTTATGTACAGTACAACTGAACAATAATTAACAGTCTATGGGACATCTCATGAATCAGCATCTAGTGTTTATCAAATTGTAAAATCCGCTGCATTTAACCTTTATAAAATGAGATTACTTCATTGATTAATTACTATTTAAATGGGAATAAGCCACAATTAAAGGTTAAAATACGTTTATTGACATTTCAATTTCCACTTCGGAAATCGTTCTCAAAATAATTAAAATAAATTGATTAAACAAAGATAATCCTGATATTTAGCTCCAGTTTTGTGAAGAATTTAGTGAAATTATAAGTAACAACCCATATCAATTATGTGTTTTTCCAACTAGTGTACCTTTATGTTTAATGTTGAAGTTAATATACATATTTTTCATTATTGGAGTGACAGTAAACAGGGTGTTGGATTAGTAAGTGTTCCAATAGATTGGCTGACCAGATCACTGGATATTTTGCCCTTGAACTTCTGTTTGACGGGATAACTTAAATCAAAAGTATATACAACTCTTCTGCAGATCTTGCAGCATTGCAAAATAATGTCCAATGTAGATACCTGAAGTATGTGCAAATGTATAAAGAGGCTTTGAACATAGATTATATCATTGTATAGAGGTCATTTTGAACATTTTATTGGTTAATTGGGTGAAATGTTATATTTTTTGTTATTACTGATATTTAACAAATAAATAGTTTAAAATAATTTCTAACAGTTATTTCATAAATTATAAAACAAAAAGTGTGCTGTGTAGTTAATAAGTTACCATTGAAATTATGGGTTACTAGACTAGACTTGCTATTAAAAAAAAACTGGGGTTGGTACTAGACAGCAGTAGGTCACATTTGTGGGTATGAATTTTGTATGAAAATATGCCCAGATTCCCATAAAATTTGAAATGTTTTTATTTTATTTACGTAGTAGCTCTTGGTTTCTTATCCCTGCAGCACCCTGTATATGTATATCAATGACTTGTTCCAAATTTTCACATTGACATGATTAATTTTATTATCTTATACTTAGTTTGTACATTTTTAAATGTCTTCTTTATTTTTATAAACTGGCTTTAATTTTCTGTGTCTCCACTAATTTGGTTGTCCTGTTTCCATAATTTTTTTGAACAATCCTATGAGTCAATGTATTTCACTTGTGTCTAAATGCTTTAGACGATATCTAAAGATATTATCTAGTAATTGATGGATTCGACCGTTACTTGATGGAAATTCATTTTATGTAACAATAAAACACTAAAAACTTGTTTTCAAAACTTCCACACAATTTATTTTAAATTCTTATCACTACAGCTGTTTCGGCTGATTGCCTTTCTCAAGTGATCTGTTTTTGGCATAGGTTTACACTTTATAGTCTCTAATGAAATAGGTTGAGGAGGGGAGAACTGTTTGTCTCAAGCTGGTCATTCATTAGATATTATCTAGTTATTTGTTCTTCCTTTCTTAACTGTATTTAAGGCCTGTGTAACTTCTTCCCTTCTAATGTCATGTACCATTGCCAGTATCTAATTGTACTACTGCTGCTGTATCAGACACTACATGTAATAAGTTTACAAAATATCATTTCCACCACTCCTTTATATTATTTTCTTGTGCTAGTATCTTATTATTATATAAAGCGAAGAAAAAAATAAAATATGCAGATTAAAATTATAATATATTCAATATCTGACATTCAATAACATCTTATAAAATATAAAATGATCATTCGAAAAGAAAAACTATTGTGAGATAAATCAATGCATATTTTTAGGATGGTGTAAAGTTTCTACCAAGGAAATAGGATAGTGATGGATGCTGACAAATGTTATATAAAAATTAGGAAATCAGTGAAAGTAATGCATAGGTTACCCCATAAATGCTCCACTAGTATTGAATAAAATTATTTAATATAAAGGAAATAATGAAATCTGAGAAATTCATAAAAGGTTTTAAATTTTCAATGCAAAACTGAAATAAAAATATGTACTACGAAATAAATTAACCAAACACAGCAAAATTGTAAGCTTTAATAAAACTTCTTGTTCCACTTTAATAGTGGTTCAAAAACTGACAACAAATTGGTTATGGAGTATACATGCCTAACACTATAAAAGTAAAAAATAACTTTAGTAAAATTGAATACTAATATGCCATCATTCTATTAATTTAATATAAAATATAAATAAAAAAGAACTTTAACTTTTATTTTATTTATTTAAACAATCAAGTGAATAATGGTACTTTGAGTTACATATAAGTCCATTTTTGCGGCAAGTCCATTTTTACGGCAAAACACATTTTCCATCTACACATTTCTTTTTAAAATTGCATTTGATAAATCCTTGACCACCAAACCTTGATTGTTTCTTAACTATAGTTCTTAATGCCAATTCCGTATTTGGAACATCATTATTAGACATAAACGTTGCCTTGCAAGGAGCAATTTCTTTCCTTGAAAATAATGGATCAGTTGTTTCAACACCTCGGAGGTTTATGTCCTCTTTGTGAACACTATTATGAATTATTTAAAAGCAATTTAACGGTATTACTTTAATCCAACTTTGCATATATCTTAATTTATACTATTCTTGGATAATCTGTTTACTTAACAAAATTTGAACGGCGCCGTTTGCAAAATCAGGTGACTAGCTGATAGCTGTCTTCTTTGACTGTCTTAAAAACAACCGTCGGCTTTTGCACATCACACATACCAATTTCTGTTTTGGCATTTGAGGCTAGATTTTAACCATGAATAAAAGGCTTTAAAATGTCCGTTTATGCACTTTGATACTTGAATCATCATGCAACCGGAAATTGCATATGTAAACACCTTCTCTTTTTTTGTAGAATAACAAAATATTGGTTTTTAGTTCATATATTTTTTATAACATGTCAAATATTTCTAATTATTGTAATCTTTGTTTCAGAATATCAATGGAAGGTTTGTGCCTGGAAGTTTAAGAACAGTTTTGTTTCTTTTCAACTTTTAAATTTTGTACTGAAAACAAATAAGAAGAAAGAAGTGATTTTTTAATCGATGCTGAATTGATGGAAAATAATTTATGACAATGTAGTTGTAATTGAATTAACGATCCTTTATAAAATGAGAAAGTACCGATTAAAGTACTAACATTTATCAGTAAACATCAATAGATTTTTATCTATTGAGAACTATATGAATTCATTTATCAACAAATGTTATATGGATTAAATAATATTTTTCTCATTTAATATGTTGTTTTATTTTATATAGTATATGGCAAAATAAGCTTTAGACTAAAACAAAACATTCCAAATATATGAAGTAAAATATATTATTTCCAAGTTTTAGAATTATTTTTAATAATCATTGTGTTCGCCTTGGCCTTTATTTTGAAAAGCCAATTTATGATTATTGAAAATTGCTTACATGGTTGTTTTGCATAATTGCTTTATCTAACGATAAATATTTGAAATTCCTATGTCAATTTGCTTGACTTAGGTTGCCTACTGCGGAAGGTTTTAGCAAATAACTTTGAAAAGTTCCAAATTTGTCTTTCAATAATATCTTCCGTATATGTCAAGTAGATTTAGAATTATTTTTAATAATCATTGCATTAGCATTGGCTTTACTTTTGAAAAGCCAATTTATGATTATTGAAAGTTGCTTACATGGTTGTTTTGCATAATTGCTTCTTGTAGATGATACATTTTTGAAATTCCTGTGTCAATTTGTTTGAGTTAGGTTGCCTAACTGCAGAAGGTTTTAGAAGAGGTCTTTGAAAAGTTCCCAATTTGGGTTTTAATAATATCTTCCGTAAGTGTCAAGTAGTTTTTGTCGAGGAATATTAGAATTATTTATAAGCCAATTTATGATTTTTTATTAATCTCGTTTGCTGGTTAACTTAGGTTGCCTAACTGTAGAAGGTTTTAGAAGATGATACTTTTAAAAGTTCCCAATTAACCTTTCAATAAAATCTTCGCCTGTCTCAAGTATTTTTTTTTTCGAAGATCTTAAACAAGTGTTATATGGATTAAATAATATTTTTCTCATTTAATATGTTATATTATTTTATATAGTAAAACAAAAAACAAAACATTACAAACCTATGAAGTAACACATATTATTCCTAAGTTTTAGAATTATTTTTAATAATCATTACGTTAGCATTGGCTTTACTTTTGAAAAGCCAATTTATGATTATTGAAAGTTGCTTACATGGTTGTTTTGCATAATTGCTTCTTATAGACAATAAATTTTTGAAATTCCTATGTCAATTTGCTTGACTTAGGTTGCCTACTGCGGAAGGTTTTAGCAAATAACTTTGAAAAGTTCCAAATTTGTCTTTCAATAATATCTTCCGTATATGTCAAGTAGATTTAGAATTATTTTTAATAATCATTACATTAGCATTGGCTTTACTTTTGAAAGCCAATTTATGATTATTGAAAGTTGCTTACATGGTTGTTTTGCATAATTACTTCTTGTAAACGATACATTTTTGAAATTCCTATGTCAATTTGTTTGACTTAGGTTAACTAATTGGGGAAAGGTTTTAGAAGATGTCTTTGAAAAGTTCCCAATTTGGTTTTCAATAATATCTTCCGTAAGTAGTTTTTGTCGAGGACTCTTATAAGCCAATTTATGATTTATTATTAATCTCGTTTGCTGGTTAACTTAGGTTGCCTAACTGTCGAAGGTTTTAGAAGATGATACTTTTAAAAGTTCCCAATTAACCTTTCAATAAAATCTTCGCCTGTCTCAAGTATTTTTTTTTCGAAGATCTTAAACAAATGTTATATGGATTAAATAATATTTTTCTCATTTAATATGTTGTTTTCTTTTATATAGTAAAACAAAAAACAAAACGTTACAAACGTATGAAGTAACACATATTATTTGTAAGTTTTAGAATTATTTTTAATAATCATTACGTTAGCATTGGCTTTACTTTTGAAAGGCCAATTTATGATTATTGAAAGTTGCTTACATGGTTGTTTTGCATAATTGCTTCAGGGCAGACCTCAAACACAAAGCTAAAACTTGCAATTATACATTCAGAAAACTCGGATCTTGAGTCTAGCGAAGAAGACGATCAAGAAACCCAAGATAAAAACTCATGGCGAGTAGCCAAAAAACGTAAATTTTCAAAACAAAATAACGATCCCAATTCTCCAAGCTCACCACCAACAAAAATACAAAATCGATACAGTGCATTATCAAACGCCGAAACCTCTAAACAGACTGAAACAGAAAATACCAAAACCACCTCCAATATTTGTATATGGCGTCGAAAACTTTAAAGATATGGTCGATAACTTTGCACAAATTCTGGAGGAAGAAACCTACTATACCAGAACTCTGCCAAATGACACTGTCAAAATTACAACATATACAATAGATGCATACCGTAAACTGGTAAGACATTTACGAGAAGAAGAAATTATTCACCACACTTACCAAATAAAGGAAGAACGTGCCTATAGAGTGGTAATAAGACATGTCCATCACTCAATACCCACAACAGATATAACAAAGGAACTAGAAAAAGCCGGCCATAAAGTTCGCCATATAACTAAAATTCGACAAAGACAAACAAAGGAACCCTTATCTTTGTTTTTCATAGACCTTGAACCCAACAGTAACAACAAAGACATATTCAACCTAGAATTCTTATGTCGCATCAAAATAGCAGTCAAGGCACCAAATAAGAGAACCTCAATAATTCAATGTATGCGATGTCAGGCATACGGCCATAGTAAAACATATTGCACTAAACCGCATTACTGCGTCAAATGTGGAGGACAACATAATACAAAAGGTTGTAAAAACCTAGAAGCACTCCAGCTAAGTGTGCACTATGCAAACAAGATCACCCTGTTAACTATAAGGGCTGTGTAGTCTACAGGGAACTAGTAGAAAACAGACATATGCAGAAAAGAGGAAACCAACAGCCTCAAAAACCAACATTTAACAGCCCACATGCATGTACTGAAACAAATCAACTAAACATCACTCTACAAAACCATCAAAGAACATATGCAAACGTGACAGCACATCAAACCAACCACGATTCAGAACCTAAAACTAATATAGAACAACTATTAACATTCCTAATCGAGTTCAAAAACATGTTCTCGCAACTCATGAGTCAAAATAGTATGATATTAAACTTACTAACACAAGTCATTAACCAAAGAAATTCTTAAACATACTTAGAGTTGCCACATGGAACGCTAATGACCTGCTAAACCATAAGCAAGAAGTAATTACTTTTTTAAACTTGAATAAAATTGACGTTCTGCTTATTTCAGAAACTCACTTTAAGTGACCGCCCTAACTACTAACCTACGACCTAACTACGTTCAATATCCCGCTCTATACCACATACAGCACACCTCATCCCGATGGTACAGCTCATGGTGGCTCGGCGGTAATCATCCGCAGCTGCATATCACATCATGTATTGCCGAAATATGCAACAGAAAAAATACAAGCAGCAATCGTTCAAATAGATGCAACGCCATGGCACTTTAACATATCTGCAATGTATAGTCCACCTCGTCACACAATCTCCATAGATGAATACAAAGCCTACTTCCAATTATTTGGCAGCAAATTCGCAGCCGGGGGAGACTGGAATGCGAAACACATACACTGGGGCTCAAGACTCACAACAACAAAAGGTCGTAATCTTCTAAAAGCAATGACTGACAACAACTATGATTGCCACACCAACGGAATCCCTACGTACTGGCCGAGTGACCCCAGAAAACTTCCAGATCTACTGGACTACTACATAGGAACAGGAGTGTCCAGAAACAACTGTCTAATAGAATCCAGCTATGATCTTGTCACCTCGGGGGAACAATTAAGGGTCTAACCCCCTTCTGTTGTCTCCGGGTGCTCTGTAGAGGGCTTCGAATATACTGTCGAGAGCTCCTCTACTTGAAAAAGGCAAGATATTTCTTACATGACAATTTCTTCGTCGAAATAAAACACCAAGTTAAGTTGAAACAATTCTCAGCCACTAGCCACAATAATCCAGCTCGAGTATGGAAAATAAATGCAGGAAGCAGAGCCCCGAGAGCACTAAGCTCTCGGAGAGCCCGTGAGGGACTGACCTGGCTGACCTGAAAATCGCCAATATTTATATGCGCTGTTCGAGCGATAAATAGGGATTTCCAGGTCAAGAGCCAATGGGAAAATTCGAGGCAGGGCGATGCGCATCGAAATGCGTACTAGTCCACAGACTATGGCATTCGATGACAATCTCTCATCGGATCATAGACCGGTTATTATGAGCCTGAGTACCACAGTTATAAACAGCCCACCACCTCCTCGACTCACGTCAAAAAACACCAACTGGGCAGATTTTCAATCCTACCTAGAAGAAAACACCAATTTTAATCTGCGGATCAAATCTACACATGACATAGATATAGCAGCTCAATACTTCACCACATTGTGAAAAAAGCGGCATGGCAATCTACACCACGAACTGAACGCATACCAACACATACCACAAATATTCCTCTGCACATTCGCCAACTCATTGCTGAAAAACGTCGTGCAAGGAGAACTTGGCAAAAATCTAGAAACAAAATAGACCTACATATATTCAATAGACTACGTAGGCAACTTGGAGTAGCCATCAAAGCCGCAAACAACGACACCTTCGAACATTACATTACAAATCTTACAGCAAATGACTAGACGTTATGGAAGGCGACTAAGAAGCTTAAGAAACCATACACAACTGTTCCTCACATCCGTAAACCAAATGGCGAATGGGCCTGTTTCAACAAAGAAAAAGCGGACGTCTTTGCTGAACATCTTACAAACGTATTTCAAACAGAGTCAGCAGACCCTGATGAAGAAGTCGAAGAACTAATCAGCGCAGCATGTCAAATGTCCCTCCCAATTAAAAGTTTTACTCCTATAGAAGTCAGGCAAGAAAAAACAAACTCAACTCACGAAAGGCCCTAGGTTATGATTTAATCTCGGCACAAGTACTAAAACAACTTCCTCGCAAGACCATTACTTTGATAACAGTTATATTTAACCGCATGCTAAGCTTATCATACTTTCCAAAAATATGGAAATTTGCTAAAGTCATTATGATCCTCAAGCCAGGAAAAGAGCCCAATGAAGTAACATCTTATCGACCCATCTACATCGACCGCCATGTTAGTAAGGATGATGGTTAGTAGGAATGAATTATTTTACATTATATGATAATATATTGTGACGATAAGACTACCAAAGAGAATCGAAGTACTATTGTAAAAATAATACCTCAATCAACCATGGGAGCTTATCGTCTATACCTTGCCTAGCTCAGTATCTCAAGGGTGAGTTCGTCTTGTCTTAAACTAGGGATTGAACCTGAGTTCTCAGTTGATAGCAAATAAGACAAATTTTAACCAAAAATATTTATTTAAATGAATAAAAAAACAATAATTAACCCTGCCAAAGCTTAACAGTTAGTAAGTGTTACTTATTGCTTCGATGGGCTGCTTGTGTGTTCTAGCTATTGGGTCCTCCAATTAGAATTTGTGGCTTCTGGAGAGCTGCAGTCACACGTGGCTGTATGTCCTGACCAATTGTTGAAATCCAAATAAGGTGGTTGATATAAAGCCAATAAAACCAATAAAGTTTTGATATGTCCAATAAACCAATAAACTAAAAGATAAGGAACAACTTGCATTAGAAACACATCAAAAAGAAAGGTTTAACTTCCTTGCCATCTTACAAAATTACACTTAAACAAATAGCATATGGCAAGGATAAAATGAAATATGAATGTTACTACTTAGTTAAATTCTGTTAAACAGTCCTAATGCATATATCAGAAAAAAAATGTTTCGAAAGAAAGTAAGGTTACATTGGAAATGCGGTCAGAATTATAGAATAAATATCACAATGAAAGTACTTACCCCAAGAGAATTTGTAGACCATAAAAATGAGTCTTATAATAATTTTTGCCTTCTTTTATAAATTTCAAAAAGAGAATTGCAAAAAATAATCCCACTACAGAAAAGTTGTTTTGACAGAAAGTGGGAGACTGAATGAAGTTAGCACATATGTCGTAGGATGTTGCTATAGATATCATGAAACTAGCTTGTCTGTCAACACGGAACAGAATAGTCTGCCGAACAAAAAGAGAGAGGGCGAATATTTATTCTACGGGACAGAAAGAGAGAAAATAAAGACAGAGGAAGAAAAGAAAAAACATAGGGCGCCAACTACTTTTATAAATAAAAAATAGTAAACATTAAACTGAAGATAAAGAAATTAATAAATAAACAAATTAAAATGAAATAATTATTAAAATATAAATTAATAAAGATGTGACGTTTATAACGTTACAATATTTAATACTTAACTTACTAAGATCAGCTCATGATTTAACTTGGTTTAGTAGATATCTTTTTATTGATTTGTTGGACATCTTTTCAATAGCTACTGTGCTGTTGATGAATTATTGGGGGTTGGTCGATAACTCTAGGTTATCTAATCTTAAAACTAGGGATTTCTCCGACTCCTGTTTTGGGACAGGCTATCGAAGACTTAAAACTAAATCGAAGTAAAAGTAACCATTGTCTTACATTTTTACGGAGGCTGCACGAACACATAACTCTGAAGTTAACCAGAATGGTTCATTAATTCGCCAGTGGTCCATATCAGATATCTTTTTAGTGGTCATAACTAAACATCATTTTTATATGTACTAATCTTAAGTATCTTAATTTAGAGACATAATATAATATATACAAAACTAATATCTATAAGAATTATCATACGACATAAAAATAATGAATGAGGGAAAGGTTGAGAAAAGGAATTTAATAAAAGGGTCTGTTCCAGATATATTTAGCATTATGTTAGCTGTAATAAATGACTATACTCAATCAACTAAATATGCTAATGTTAATTATATAAAAATGATAAGTGATATTAAAGGGTGTTAACAGGAATATAATAAAAAAAGTGTCTGATTCAGATGTATTTATCAATATTGTAGTTGTAATAAATAAATTAAGTTTTAAAAATGAGTATATAAGTATATTCAATTAGCATCCATCTTAAAGTTAATCAAATCATCAAGGATAAATGTTAAAATAGGGTTGGCTTATTGAAATATTGCTTTGTGATATATCAAACCAACATCCATCTTAGGATCAATTAAATAATGCCCCCACGAAAGTGTATCATAAGACTCCGGAATGTGATGTATTTTATCATCATTGGGGTTTAGCGCAATCTTGCTTTGTGTTATGGTATAAACATGGTGCTTATCTGAGCAGATACGATTTTGCGAGGCCCTCTTTGCCGTTAAGGTATCTAAACACATGACGTAGTTCTCGAATGTAATTTTAGTGTTTACTACAGATTGCTTTACCCCCTTCACCTTCTTTTTCACACCCTAATTTCGAATAATTGTATCAATCTCATCGTCCTCATACTCCTGATCTATCAACTTCTCCCTCATTTTTTTGATCTCATCATCTGTGATAGACACTTTTGTCGTGTATAATTTAGATCGGAGCCCTATGTAGTCAGTCATAATGCAACCATTATTCTCATCCTTCATCATACCCAACACCTTCTTATCCCCCTTCTTATTTATGGTATCCCCCTAACCTGGGGGATACCATAAATATTGTCATTAGGATAGTCTGAGGTATCAAAATATTGATGACAATCTTTTATCATAGCCGCATAGGGATCTTTTTCTTGTATATCTACGATTACACTATCGGTATCTGTATAGCAGGTCGTAAAGTTATAACCAAACCTTTCAACCAAATACCCATAGTGAAAATCGTAGATCGTGGTTTTAGCCAAGTCCAAAGTACTCATTCCGACATATATTGGTTTATCTAACTATATTTTTGCTCGATGCATCACAACAGCTACCAAGTTGTCATTAAAGATAGTAGCATTCTTAAACAATGGGCTACTTATTCTAGATTCTGCTCCGTAGCGACCCTGCCATTCCGAAAGTAATTTAATATCAACGCGCTTGCGTACATTTTCTATAGTCTTACCTAACACGGCATTATTTATGAGCTTCAAGTCAATGTATGACTTTAACCATGGACTCTGTTTGAATTTCAGGACCCGGTGAATCTTTTTTAGTATCAATCCGTGTGCTAGCACTTGTTTTAAAGTCCTGTAATGAATTTCATATATTTCTGTATCATATAGAGTGGCTATTAATTTGGTGAGCTCTCGCGGTCGTTTCGGAGGAATCATAGTTTTAGAGTTTAATGATTGGGGACAAAACGGAAGATCTTTGTGACGATCGCGGATATGCTGGGGGTGTTCTAGATCAACCTCGAAAATGTACCCTTCAGAAGCATCGTCAGGTATGGATAGGACATCAATGTGGGCATCGACCCACTCGAAACCACCATATGGAAGATATTGAGACATAGCCCAACCGTACTGGTTATTAACATCAAAATACATCAGATAGGAGTCGGGCTTAGATGGATCGTAAGATGTCATACTTGAACGCGGCGCTTCGAGCACACTTGATTCAAACCGCCGCGAATACCTTGCTCCGCAAACAAAAATATATCTGGATCTGTTAAAAGTTCCAGTTCCTGTTTTGTACGTTTAAGCATTGCATCCCACGTAAAACCAGGAAGAGTAAAGTAATGAGCGGGCTCAAATGCCGATACGACAGCCCACGCAAAGCATGCCTCATCATCGTTTTTAACATTAATACATGCCTGTTTTCTTTTTATTTGAGGAGAAAGTTCGACGTATGAGGAGCCTAGTTGCGGTGTAAATTTGTCAATTTTGGGCTATCCAACAATTGCAGAATGTCATACACTTAAAATAAAACATAAAGTTGAACATAACACTACACTAAACAAGGACAAACAGATTAAAATTATTTAAAATTGGTCGAAGCTACATTCTTGTCGGCAACAGGAGAGAGAATGGTATAAACGGAAATGTTAAGGTGACATGTGACATATGAGAGCTTGTATGGGCAGTCACAATCATGGAAATGTGATCTGCACATATTAAAATTCTATGTAAGTAAGCATTGACCAAAAGTCCAACTGACACTACTATAGGAAATCAACTGATGAAATATAACATAGAATATTTTAATTTAACTAGATTGCATAATCCAGATCTCACACTTACACCTGTCTATAATAAATAGGTTGTTAGTTTGAGAGCAAATGAAGTGGACATAAAGTGTGAATGCAAGAAATAGACTAAACAATCTATTAGACAGTGTGTGGTTGACTACAATAAAATGGTCTACCAGGCACTATCAATACTGTAAAAGAGAGAAGAAATCTGAGTATGAAATTAAAATACTAAAAATTAAAAACAAAATTGAAAGCAGTGTATAAATGGGGTATAATTCAAGTAGTTCAGTTAAACCCCCAGTCAATGGGAGAACTATAAAACTAATATGTAAAAGCGTTACTAAAGACCAGCTGACCAACAGTGGGAGATGTTGAAATATACAACTGTGGAGATGGTATATCTAAATTACGCAGAGGTATGGAGAGTGTAATTAACTATAGATCAATTGAACCTGAGCAAGCTAGTTTTGTAAATTGTTGAAGAATAAAATAGTAATGATTACTAGATAATAAGTGTTAACCAAAACTAGAAGAGTTTGGTCTTTTCAAATGTTCTGAAATTCTAGTAGATAGCTTTCTAATGGTTCTATCTACATAAGAGGCATCACAATCATCACACTTAAATTTATAACTACCACTTTTGTCAAGTGTGTTCATGCTGTCTTTGGTGTTGATTAAAAAGGAACCTAAAGTGTTGTGTGACTTGAAGGAAATTTTAATGTTTTCAATTGTAGAAGTAAAAAGTTTAGATATTTTATTGGATATGTTGCTAATATAAGTAAAAGAGAAATATCTGATGTTGTTTGAAGCATTAGGTTGAAGAAAACATTGTGATGAATATGCGAGCTTTTCTGCAATTTTGAGTTTAGCTCTATTTAGAAGCTTATGGATAATGTTGGGATCATAACCATTATTGAAAGCAATTTGCTTGAGAGTATTAAGTTCTAAATTAAAATTATCATTCGAAAGTGGAAATTTGAGTAACCTATGAATATAACTATTGAAAGCAGCCATTTTATGTTGGGTTGGATGATTAGATGTCTCATGTATAACATGATCTGTTTGGGTGGGTTTTCTGTAAATATTGTACTCAAGAGAATCTTTATTACGAGATATAGTCATATCCAAGAAGTTCAGCTTATTGTCAGATTCTGGTTCCAATGTAAAAGAGATATTAGGATGGAGGTTATTAAGATCATCCAAAATCTGTCAAGCGTCATCTTGGATTCCTTGTATGAGAGCTATACAATCATCAACATATCTTGACCAAAAAACTATTTTGCTGTTGTTGTTATCAAATTTCTGTTCTAAGCTGCCCAAAAAAATATCAGCTAGAAAAGGTGATAATGAAGATCCCATTGTTAAACCTGTTGGTTGTTTATATATTTTTTGATTAAATTGGAAGAAGTCCTGATCAAGACAGAATTTGAGCATAGTTAAGATAGCATCTTTGTCTTTTGCCAGTATGTTGCAATTGTTTAGAAGGTTGTGTACTAAAGGTAATGTTTCATCTCTTGGTACAGAAGTAAACAAATTGGAAACATCAAAAGAAACTAAATAAAAACTCTCTTCTATTTTAATGTTATTTAAACGTTCTATTAGATCTAAAGAATTTGTAATGGAGAACTTAGGTTTAAAATTAGTGATGGACTGAATTGTGTTATAAACAAACTATGACAATATAGAAACTCGAGTGTTATAAAAACTTACAACAGGCCTTATGGGACAATTGTGTTTATGGATTTTAGGAAGTCCATATAACCTAGATGTTATAGGATTAGATACAGTTAACTTTCTGTTAACTTTTAGTAGTAGTTGTTGCGTTCTGCACATACGATGACCTCAATATAACAATTGGGGTCATCCTGAAGGGGGAGAGAAGATATTCTGTTCAATCTAGAACTCGCTGGTTTCCCCCTTTCGAATTGGGTATGTATATTTAAATAAAAGAAAAGAAATGAAAGCCAGTGTATAAAACTCTATTTTAAAAAGAGGTGAAATTAAACATAGATATACATAACCCAATATACAATTATAACTAAAGAAGGATATAAATTTAAATATTAGTTAATATGAAACAACACCAAAAAGATAACCATTTACAAACCAAAACAAACAAACAACAAAGAAATTTAAGATTTCGATTGCTATGGTTCAGTATGATTAGAAATAAAGCATAAATTGATATTAAACGTTAACGACTAAAAAATATGCGCACATATAATATATTTAATCCGTGGTAAAATGAACAAACCTTGTTAATAAAGTTAGACAAAATGCAATCAAACATAACATATAAGAATTATATTAAACTCAATTCAAAGTATATATTCAAATACAAATATTAATAAACTCAATTCAAAGTATAATCGGTAATGACAAAATACAAAAAAATAATACAGTAAATATTACATAAAACAAAACAAATGCAAAATGTCCAATTGACAACGTTCAATCGCGATCGCGGCACAAATGCGATAAAGTTCCAAACAAATATCAAATAAATATACCAAATGCACGTACTTGATATATGCAGCAATGTAATTTTGGCAACAAATATTATAAGGTGTACTTTACCCCATAAAAAGATAGCATCACAGCTATCACAAATCGTCTTCAGCGACGCACAGAAACCACACAAAATTGATAATGCAACTTTTCTGCATAAAACGACTTTCTCGGTCAAAGGACCGATGCCAAGTCCCTCAGGTACCTTAACCCAAAACGCCCATACACATTTGTGTTGGTTCGAAGATAAAATTCGACTCTATTGTGTATGAAATGCATCCCTATGGTGATATTTCGCAGATGGCTGGTCTTGCAAATTAGTTCTTAAAGCCGCTGTGTTTTTCTTACAGGCAAATCTCAGTTTAAATATACGGGGAGAATCGAAACTATCAAAAAGTCTGTTAATATTTTATAAATGTTTATACACAGTTGCGAAACTGCAACAGTAGTATCATTAATCAATTTAACCATTGCTTTTGTTTTATTAATAAAGGTGGTAAGTGGATTTTTTTCTAAAACTACAAAATTATTATCTGAAAGGAAAGATTCTACTTTCTCTATGTATTGAATTTGTTCTAAGATTACAACACAATTTCCCTTATGAGCCTTGCTGCGTACTAGAGAATCTCTATCGATTTTTAGTTTAATTGATTTTGGCAAATCCTTTTGTTTTTTAAAAGAATGGTGATTTCTAGAAAAATTACGTTTGTACTTACATTATTGTTGTTGAAGTAAGCTAATGCAAGAATTTCTCAAATATTGTTTAATATCAGCATTGTTTGTCATACCTTCTATTAGAGTATGCAGCTCCACTGCAAATCCTCCCAGCACTGAGTTATTTAACCTAAAATTCTGACAAGAAAACTTAAGGCCTAATCCTAAAAAATACAATTCATCCTATGAAAAGTTGGTGTTACTTAGATTTAAGACTCTAAGATGAAATTGGTGATCTGAATACTTATGCATAAGTGTTGAGTTACTTCTTTGTTGTTTTTGCAAAATCAAACGGTTTAATTTGTTAGTAAGACTTCTCTTCTTGGTGGATTGTAAGCGGGAGACCTCATCTTCTATGTTGTTAAAGGAGTCGTTGACAAGAAACCAAGGATGTTGTTGCAAAATTTGGTCATAAGTAATTTTAAGATTGACATTAATATGATGAAAATGAACTTTAACATCTTTATCATCTTTATCATCGTCTGGTCATGTCTTGCAATTTTTAGAAGGCTCCAGATTAAAGCAGAAATCTGAATTTGTTTCGAAACTATCTTACCGATTTTTCTATCAGATGTCGCTATTGCGTCCATAACGAAGTCATGTTATTGTTACTTCTAATAAGACAGAGAATTTTATTTTTCGCGTTAAGAACGGCTATGAATAACTATTCTGATGAGCTTTATTAAAGCGAAATACGTATCAATAGATACATAGACGCTTTGAACGTGAAATAAAATCTTTTCTGTCTTTTTCATTTTCTTCGGATCTACTCTGTATGAGTACGAGAAACAAATTCGTTAGGATTTCTGCCTAGATGAATAGACATGTCGTGGAATGCAAATTTTAGATTCCCCATGTCTTCTTTAACATCTTTATCATCGTCTGGTCATGTCTTGCAATTTTTAGAAGGCTCCAGATTAAAGCAGAAATCTGAATTTGTTTCGAAACTATCTTACCGATTTTTCTATCAGATGTGGCTATTGCGTCCATAACGAAGTCATGTTATTGTTACTTCTAATAAGACAGAGAATTTTATTTTTCGCGTTAAGAACGGCTATGAATAACTATTCTGATGAGCTTTATTAAAGCGAAATACGTATCAATAGATACATAGACGCTTTGAACGTGAAATAAAATCTTTTCTGTCTTTTTCATTTTCTTCGGATCTACTCTGTATGAGTACGAGAAACAAATTTGTTAGGATTTCTGCCTAGATGAATAGACATGTCGTGGAATGCAAATTTTAGATTCCCCATGTCTTCTTTAACATCTTTATCATCGTCTGGTCATGTCTTGCAATTTTTAGAAGGCTCCAGATTAAAGCAGAAATCTGAATTTGTTTCGAAACTATCTTACCGATTTTAATATGATGAAGTTTGATATAGTGCTTCTTAAGTTCTCTTTTCAGGATCTTTTTCTCCAAAATCTGTTTTTCCTTGTCAGGTACATTTGTTGATGTTTTAACCTTAGCAAAAGTAGGAGTGACTTGATGTGAAATGCACTGCCTAACGAACCAAATGTTCAAGAATATAATCATTCTCTTGTAGGATAGTCTTCTGTAAGTATCAACCAAGATCTTCTGGAAGGTAGCGGGACCGTTCTTCAATCCGAAAGGCATCACCGTGAACTCGAACGCTTAACCATCGGGTAGGCTGAAGGCTGTCTTCGGCTTGGATTCCTCGTCGAGCGGTATCTGCCAGAAACCGCTTTTCAGGTCGAGGATTGAGTAGATTGTGGCTGTGCCTAGTTCTTTGATGCTATCGTGGATCGGTGGCATGTTGGATACTTCGTCCACGGTGATACTGTTGATTTTTTTTTGTAATCAACACAGAATCTCGGCGTACCATCCTTCTTGGTCACGATGACGACGGGGCTGTTGTAGGGGCTTTTGCTGGGTCGAATTACTCCGGCGGATATCATTTCTTGGACCTCTTGAAACATTATCCGCTTCTTCTCCTGGGAGTATTTGTATGGCCTGACGTTCACTGGTCTGGGGTTTCGTTGTCGGCCGGCGGATTCTATCGTCGAAGACGTCGCTGTATAGTCGTGGATCGTCTTGTGGAAAGTGTGGAAGGCAAATTCCGGAGCTTGATCCGGTTGTAGCTTCTGTGTCAAGATGAGACGAGGTAGGTTAATGTTCCATCGGAGTTCAGCTGGGGCACTACTACGGCTGAGGTCCTTAGTTAAGTGTGCCCCGGTTGTCGTTTCCCTGGTTCTGGTCCTGGGCACGTGGTCTGGGTACAGGGCGGCTCTGCTGACGATTGTTTGGTCCTCGGTACGCTAATCGTCGATCGTCTCTAAGGTTCTATGGGGTTGTTGGCTACGTGGTTGGTTGTCGGATCTCGAGTTGTTGTTTTGACTGGGTGGACTTGATGCGGTGGCAGCTAAACGGTGATCAAGTTCCAGTTCTTCTGCGGCTCGTCGAAGCTCTTCCTCGGTCCTCGGGGTCGCTCTTAGCATGTGCTTACGGATCTCTAGTTTTAGTTGGTCTACGATGATTCGGCATCGTTTCTCCTCCGACACTTCTGGGGCTACTCTTCGGAAAAGGGCCATTTTCTTCGTGATAAACTCTGCTGTGGACTCCTTTCTCTGCCACTTGCCGTAGAGTTTTGCTAACAGTTTGGTTATCTGGGAAGAATGACTAAAGTGGTCAATAAGACGAGCAAAGAACGTACCGTGATCTTTAGTAACATTAGAATGTCCATGATCTGTTTTGTTTTTTGTTGTAATTTGGGATGCTCAAAAGTCTGTTTCCATTTTTGCCTCATCGTCAAATTTTATTTCCAAATCTGTGTTATCTTCCTGGATTGGTTGTGAGTTTTTCGTATCTGACAAAATATTAAATTAAATAAAAATGTATCCATAATATGTTTAAAAAAATTATAGACAATACATCTTTCCATATCCTCAACAGTAAATTATTTTTAACATCTAAATCAGGCATCATGCAAATGTAGATTTAATTAATGGATATTTTTAAATATAAATGTGCAACAAAGAGAAGTATAAAGACAAAAAGCTTAAGACTGTAAATTATTAAAAATATTATTTTATTATTAAATTTCTTACCCGAATAATTATGTTCCATGTGAGGATGCATGTCAGTAACAAGTTTTCTGCCAAGAAGGTGAATATGTTTACAGATAATCCATTTTATTGATGAATCAATGCAAGAACAAGAGTATTTATGCAAACACACATTACATTCCTGACAGGTTAACTGGCATGTGCAATCTCCGTTTACCTCTTTTATGTGGTAGATTTCTTGACTTTTTGAAGACAACACTTCCCATCCATATTCAGATTGAATCACATGGTCAGGATTTAAATTAAGGCTTGTTTTGTGTCTTTGGCGAATATCTCTTAATTTGCTTGTAATTTTGCCTTTATTTAAAACAACTATTCTATCAAATAAGTTATCTCTTATGAACTTCATTATTGCCCATACAGCTTTATCCAACCTTTTTACACGCTTACCATCAATATATATATATATATATATATATATATATATATATATATATATATATATATATATATATATATATATATATATATGCTTTAAAGTATGATGCATTCTTTCTAGATGCATATTGGTGTTGATACCAGACCTTTATCTAAAGCAAGAAGCCCAAGACTTACACTTATTTCTATAATAATTTATAAAATACTCCCCAAATTCTTGTGTATCTAAATCTAATAATGAACTACAAAATTCATCTATCATTTTAGAAAAAGCTACATCTCTTTCCTCCATAATGGTCCTCAAAAACTTATAGACTTCAATCTAAAAAAATACATATACATAATAATTTTAATTTTTGTACATAAACCGTAACTTGATAAACATACCTGTTTATCCCTGATTCTAATTTTGACTAGATTCTTACGCCATGCTTGGTTAATATGCCAGAAACAATAAAGTCTGTAAAAAATAATTGTACTCATATTATTAGATAAAACAAATTAAAGTTCAAATATTACCTCATAACTGGTTTTCCCAATATGTCAACCCAGACATTGTAAATAGACTCGGCAATATCTGTCATGAAGACATGTGGAGTAATAACATTAGAATACATTCTTATATGGGAAAAATACTTTTAATACTTCCCTGTCCACCCTGTTTGAAATTAAAAAAGCACATGGAAACCCTTGACGCATGTCATCAATTATCATCAATGTGGTTAACTGTAAGTCAAAAAATATTCATGCCATGTGTACTATCAAGGCATATGCAGTCAGAACCAAATTTCTTTAATATCTCACACTGAGCCTGATTCATTATGATCATCATCATTCAATCTTCGCTTATCTACTGCTGGACATAGATCTCCCTCATAATTTTCCATCTATTTCGATCTTTTGCCTCTTGCATCCAATTCCTATGACAACGTTTTAGATCGTCAGTCCAACGTGTTGGTGGACGACCTCTACTTCGGTAGGCATCATCTCTTGGTCTCCATTCCAGTATCCGCTTTGTCCATCTATTGTCTGTCATTCGAGCCACGTTTCGAGTGATTCATTATAATTAAGATAAAATCATCTTTTCTCAGTTCACAGTGTTCCTCAACAACTGTATCCTGAGGTTTGTAAAAAAAGTACACACATATTATCTTCTTGCTTCATTTCATCTACCCATGCCTCCATACTTGTAGCATCATTTTGATGTCTTACAGCATCCGAACATAAATTATAAGAACTTCTCAAATTTATTTAAGACCTTCCTTGTTAGCAGGTGTAATCTATCCAATTTTGAATCACACACTGAATCTCGAACTTGATCCAAAATATCACTGAAAGGTACTTTTGAAGCAATTTTTTCAGCACACATTTTTCTTTCTAAAGGACTTAGTATATATGACCTAAATCATTGCTATGTGCCATGTGACTTTTTGTAAATTTGCACGTACATTTTCCGTACAGTGATTTGAAGAATCATTGCTGCAGGGCAAAAACTATTAATTTTATTAGTACCTTGGGTTTTCAAATATCGAGTACGATTTTGAACTAAAGGACTATAGTATCCAGACCTATTACATACATATTTGATATATTTTCTTGATGATAAAGATCGGCTTCAAAGTGTAATAAATCTAGAATCAGTTTCATTTTCTATACTATATTTCGAATTCTTCAAAAGTGTTAAAGTTTCCAGTTTAACATCAACGTCATGTTTACCCTTAAAATGAATGATAATATCTTTTTCAAATGAACACTTAAAATTACATAATGGACATTTTTGCTGTTTTTGTTTCAATGTTTAATTTTTACTTTCTGAGAACGATTTTAAATGGTGAGTAAACATGTTTTTTTTTTGAAAAATTTTTACCACATTTGCAAGTGTAGGAATACAGATGTTGTGCCTTATATTTTAATTGCAACAGTTTGGGATCATTTTCATGCCTGTAAGTCAAAGGAAAAAGAATTATAGGTATTTAATTGTGATCTTCTTCTTCTTCTAATGGCGCTACAACCCTTTGTGAGTCTTGGCCTGCTTAACAATGTTCTTCCATTCTGCCCTGTCGGATACTTTCCTTCGCCACTGCCTGATGTTCATGGTTTTAAGATCCCTCTCTACGTCGTCTATCCATCTTTTACGGGGCCTTCCTCTTGTTCTGTTTCCTTGGGGCTTCCATCTCTGGACTACTTTTACAGCTCGATTATCTGTCATTCTTTCTAGGTGACCAAGCCAGTTTAGTCTTTGTGATTTTACAAATCTGACAATATCTGCGCTCTGCATTAGTTCATCCAGCTCGTGGTTCATTTTAATTCTCCACGAACTATCGCTGCATTGGGTTGGTCCAAATATCTTCCTTAGTATTTTGCGCTCAAATATTCTTAGTTGATTTTCATCAGTGGTTGAGAGGGTCCACGTTTCACATCCATATGTGACCACTGGTCTAATTACTGTTTTATAGATTCTCAGCTTAGACTCACGATTCAGTAACTTACTTTTCATTAAGTCTTTGTATGCATAAAAGCACTTATTACCGCTAAGAATCCGTGCTTGTATTTCTTGACTAATGTTGTTGTTGTCATTTATTATTGAGCCTAGGTAGGGAAAAGTGGAGGCATATTTGTAGGTATGGTTGTCTACCTTCAGATTCTCATGTTCATTCGATTTTGTGCACTCCATATATTTTGTTTTGTTTTCATTTATATATAGACCAAACGTAGCAGCTTCTCGTTTCAGTTCTATGACTTTTTCGCTCAATTGCGGCTTATTATGGCAACATCATCCGCATATGCGCATATTTGCATAGATCTTGTATTAATACAGCCGTTTACATCCAGTTTTCTAACAACAGCTTCTAAAGTTAGATTAAAAAGTGTTGTTGATAAGGCATCCCCTTGTCTAACTCCATTTTCAATATCAAAGGCCTGCGTCATATCTCCATCTATTCTCACCATAGCTTTGGAACCCTCCAGAGTCATTCGTATAAGTTTAACCAACTTATTGGGTATCCCTAACATAGATAGTTGATTTAACATCTTTTGTCGATCTACTCCATCAAACGCCTGTTTGAAATCGATATACAAGTTGTAAATAGGTATGTTATATTCAACACATTTTTCATGTATACCTCTTAACATATGTATTTGGTCTATAATTGACCTCTTTGGTCTGAAGCCACATTGGTATTCACCAATAATCTCCGAAAACGATTCCAGGCGGCTATATATAATTCCTGATAATATCTTGTAGATGACATTTAAAACTGTTATGCCCCTATAATTTTTGCAGAGTCGTTTGTCCCCCCCTTTGTACATAGGAAGTATGATTCCCACTTTCCAATCTTCTGGGATGACTTCTAGTGTCCATATGCGGTCGATTAGTTTATGGATACGCCTCCATAGCGCATGTCCACCATTCTTTATCAGTTCTGCAGTTATTCCATCTGTGCCAGGTGCTTTGTTATTTTTTAGATGTTTTATGACGTTTATCGTTTCTTCCAATGTTGGTTGCTCAACTAGTTGTTCTGCTGTGTGGTGAATTATCTCTTCATCTTCTTTTTGTTCTTTTTCTGGGTTTAACAGCTCTTGAAAATGCTCCTTCCACCTTTTCATTATTTCCTCTTTCTCGCTGATAATTGCCCCATTTTTGTCCTTGCAAACTGTTGATCTTGTTATGTATCCTTGGGTGCATTGCTTGATTTCCTTGTAAAATTTTCTAGCCTCTCTTCTGTTATTATAATCTGTAATTTGTTGTATTTTTCTATTCAACATTTCTCTCTTTTTCCTTCTGCATATTTTCTTTGCATCTTTTCTGAGTTCTTCATATGCCTTTCTATTCGATCGGGAATCCCTTTGTAGACATTTCTGTCTAGCTATATTTTTGCTATTTATTACTTGTTGGCAATCTTGGTCAAACCATTCCTCGTTTCTTTGGCTTGAGGTTTCACCTAATGTTTCCTTTGCCATATTTGTAATTGTCGTTTTGATGATATTCCATTCTTCTTCAATGTTGTTTTGTTCTCCTCTTTCATTTAATATTACTTTTATTTTCTGCTGGTACTCATTCTTTTTTTTAGGATTTTTAAACATATATGTATTCCATTTTCTTTGTTTGGCGCCTTTCTCTTTTCTTACCATTGATATTCTTTGTTTTATCTTCGATATAACCAAGAAATGGTCCGAATCGCAATTTGCGCCTCTATATGTTCTAACATCTGTTACGGAGGTTGCCCACCGCTTAGATATTAATATGTGATCAATTTGATTAAATTTATTAGTACCAGGTATCATCCAGGTTCCTTTATGAATATTTTTATGAGGAAAACACGTACTAACAACTCTTAGTTTGTTTGCCATTGCCAACTGTGCCACTCTCATACCGTTGTTGCTGGTAATATCATGTAAACTATGCTTACCAAAGGATTCTGCATATATTTTCTCTTTTCCCAGCTTCGCGTTCATAGCGTTATATTTAATTGTGATAGTTCTGGTATATCTACTTACCGCTTTATTTTATGTAACAAACTGAAATTTTAAACTATATTCTTAACTTTACTTTAACAATAAATTTGTTTATTAAAATTAAACTTTAACAATAAATTTTAATTACAATAATTACAAAACACAAAAACGAATTAAATCATATATCAGAACCTTATCTAGGAATAAATCCTATAAACAACAAACCTCTGACAGGCATAACCTAATAAAATATTTGACATTACATGCATGCGCGAGCATCGAAGACTAATTGTAACAAGGTATGAATAGACGCTTGTGTCGGCGAGGTACAGAACGCGCACCGACGCTGCGCAACTGGCCTCGCGGGCGATCGCACGTACGAGCGGACGGCTCGCTGCTGTGGCAGGGTTGCCATATGAAATTTCAGAATCTCCCTAGACGGGAGCTTCAAATTCCCCTAGAAATCCCTAACTCAGTTCCCAAGAAACAATTTGACCTTGGATAGAATTCTATCAATGAATAGAATTAAAAAAGAAGAAATTGTCAGCTGTCAATTTAATTTATAACCACAATGTTGAATGTTTTCGTGGCAATATTTATAAAATATCAGTGAAAAATAAATAATGACAATAATGATACATAATGGAACAAAAATATATTTAATAAAAACAGAAAACATTACAAAATCACTACTAAATACTAACCTAACCTAAAAATTTAAAAGGTAATTCTGAATTCTGAGTAATTATTTACATAAACAAAGCAACTAATATTCTTAAAAACATAATTGTAAATAATACAATTGAGAACGGAATGTAATATAATGTAACATAATTACAACTTACAACATATTTGCATAAATATTGTAATATAAAACAAATAATAATGATCAAATACCTAGTTGACAACAAATTAATAATTAAAAAAAATCCACAAGGAAAATAATTCCTGCAGCTGGCTGTATACCACGTATCACAAAAAGAGGTTAATCTTTGTATATGGGTATATTTTATAAAAACCCTTAAAAGGGCTACATTAAAAACACGAACGTTTTCGGAACAACAGTTCCATCATCAGGTTAAAATACCTAAAATAAGTATAAACCATTTAATTAAAGCAAACGTGGTTTAAAATTTTGACTAGGGTTAAAAAAGCAAAATGGTTATACTTACAGGTTACCATGCCTGAGCCACCAAAATATTTGGGTAAAAATCCTTTAAAATATATCATGTTACCAAAGATTGTACATGATGTTGATAATATTATTTGATGTTTAATATTTTAATTAAATTTTACTTCAGGTAACATACACCCATGCTTTAAGTGAGTTCAGTGTCCGGAGAGTAAACCTCTTCAAACGGACTTCAGCTGGTAACTGATTGACAAGATACCCATGAACGGTGTCAAAAACAAAATGTCAATGTACCATGAAACAATATTAGTTAAACATAGCATTACTACAGCCAAAAGATTCAAAACTTTGATGATGTTAAAATGATAACAGCAATCCAGGTGTTGGGATTTAAAAATTGTTTTAATTATTTAATATTGGATATAAAAGATGTAAAATTACTGATGTTGTTAAAGGTCATGTTTAAGAGAATGACGTATGCATTAGGCAGCTTATGTTACTCTTTGTCGTATAGAGTGTGGTCTAAAAAGTGTAATTTGTGACAAATTAGCTTAAATAAATGGAATTGTCCTTTTTTGTTGCTCACATCTAGGACAAGGAAAATTGAATAGTATATATATTTGTAGTTAATGTAAGACTTCGTATTTAAATGAAATTGTTTAATACTGCTCGTATGGTAAAAAAGTTTAATATAAGTGAGTCCAATAGATTAAGAAAAGGGATTAAAAATCTTCCGGCTGAAGGAATTAAAGTTATAACATATAGAATTAATTTAAAATTGAAAAGGCTGAGCTCCTCAGAGACTTGATAAGAATAAAAGTAAAGGAAATGACTAAAGAATAAAGGAGAGGGGGTTAAAGGAAAATAAATGAGTTAATCAACAAATTAGAGATAATAGAGGTCCTTCATGCTTAAAGCATCTGGCACCCCGAACAAAATATATCTTGGTTGTATTAAATTCGGTACATAAAAGCCTGAAATTTTATTTGTGAGTGTGGTGTACTAAGTTGTTGACTAAGAGAGGGGAGCAATGGTTGATTAAGGGTTTTGGCAAAGTGGGAGAAAGTGAATTCTGATGAATTGTTGGGTTATGTTTAAATGGTTACTGAGTTTAGAACTAATGAGTGGATGGTAGATATATGAAATGACAGAGAACTAGCAAAAGAAAAAAGAATGGACAGGAATATGATGTAAACGTGAAGATTGTAAAAATGATGAAATAGTGAGGTATGATAGATATGGTAGGTTATGAAGTTAACAATAGGGGCGGAAAAATTTGGAGGGAGGGTTGTGACAATAGTGTAAAGAGAATGGTTGTTTGAAAGCAACAATTGTTGAAAAGGATTAAGGTGTTGACGTTTATAGAGGAAGGTCAGATAAAGAAGATGAGGCGAATTTGAGAAGTGTGGATTATGAGAAGAGTTGTCGGTGTAAGGGTTGAAAGTCACGGTTGAAAGATACATGGCGATTAACGCAGTTGGGGCTTCTTTGCTTTTCTTTGACTATTTCCAAGTCTTCATATAGATCTAATTTTAGAAATTTTTTTTGAGGTATATTATGTAACAAAGAGACGTCTTCTGGTATGTTGAGGGTATGTTTATGTTGTGCAAGATGTTGTGAGAAGGTGGAAGTGTTCTCTTTTTTAGTGTGTTTTAGGGAACAGGAAGTTAGTGATCTACAGGTTCTACCTATATATGTAGCATCACAATCAGAGCACTGTAATTTGTAAACAGTGCTCTGATTGTGATGCTGTGATGAACCACTACGATCCATGTAGTTGATGCGATCTTTTGAATTGGTTAAACATTGTCCTAGATTGTTCAGGACTTTAAAAGAAATGTGGGTATTCTCAACAGATCTTTTTAGGATATATCTGATATCTCCAGAAAGACGTTCTTGAAGATATGGTAAGGAAGCATAATAAGGTTTAATGGTCAAGTCTCTGGGGAACGCAGCCTCTCTCAATAGTTTGAGTTATCTCTTATGAATAAGTTTGTTAATGAGGTTGGGGTCATACCCATTGTTGGATGCTATTTGCTTTAGAATATTGAGTTCTGTCTGGTAGTTGGATTGTGATAGTGGAATTGTTTCTAGGCGGTGAATATAACTATGGAAGGCTGCATATTTATGTGACATTGGGTGGTTGGAAGGTAAAGGTATGATATGGTCGGTTTGTGTGGGTTTCCTATAGATACTGAAATCGAAATGGTCGTTTTTAATCTGGTAATAGTAAGGTCGAGAAAATTAATAGATTGAGACGACTCTAGTTCCATAGTGAACTTTATGTTTGGGTGGATTTGATTTATTTTAGAGATCAAATATTTTGGTGGCTCAGTCATGGTAACCTGTAAGTATAACCATTTTGCTTTTTTAACCTTAGTCAAAATTTTAAACCACGTTTGCTTTAATTAAATGGTTTATACTTATTTTAGGTATTTTAACCTGATGATGGAACTGTTGTTCCGAAAACGTTCGTGTTTTTAATGTAGCCCTTTTAAGGGTTTTTATAAAATATACCCATATACAAAGATTAACCTCTTTTTCTTTTTTTTTTAAATTAATAATTGTATCTAGTGACTACTCACTATTACTTTTTTCATATATGGATTTATTCATTTTGTTAGTTAGGTTATCAATCTTAAAATTAAAACAGGTTTTCGTGTTCAATAACTCTTTGGTGTGCATAATTCCCTGTAAGCTTGTAGTTGATAATCGATTTCTAATTCTAGTTTTATTCAGGTTTACCTGTGAAAACACTCGCTCAACTGTTGAACTTGAATGTGGTAAACAAAAAAGATTGAAAACAAAATTGCATAAAGTGGAAAACATTGGCGAATCATCACCTAATTTCAAGTTTGCTATTTTTTGCAAGAATGTATTTATATCTAAGTTTATAAAATCAACTAAATCGCTGTTTCTTAACAAACGCCACTCTTTTTCAAGTTTATTAAGTTGATCGGGAGGAACTAAATTGGGAAAATTTGTTGCCAAAGGAGCAATCGTGTTATGTTTTTTTGAAAGAACTTCTGATGGTGATATTATTGTTAGTTTTTGCAACATTTGAATGGATGTATTTCTAGGGTCAAACTGAGGGTCAATTTGACAACAACCTTCAATAAAAAAATTCAAACAGCGTTTACGGAAGTTCAATAATTCTATATCCGTTAAACCATGAACATTGTTTGCTATGGCGAGTCGAAAAGAGTATATTGCTTTGATCTTCAGCAATGCCTTCCTACTCCGTATCTAAAGACCAATATTGTGTTTTATAAGCGGGTGCTGTGGACATTTAATCTAACAGTGTATGACTGCTACAGTAAAAAAGCTATATGCTATATGTGGCACGAAGTAGAAGGTTGGATCTGTGGGCCTGTGTAACAGGACGTGAAATAATTACTTGTTGCAGCTGGTTGAGAGTTCTTTTGTTTGAGGTACACGAACCGCAACCATAACATGGCGGTCGAGTAATAGTCTAGGAACTCTGGGAGGAGAGCTTTTCCAATTTGTGCATCATCGGTTAATAATTCTGAAAATGTGATGCGGGAAATCTCTATTAATGCGGGGGCTGAAGGCGTGAAAGTTTGCCTTAGCCGCGTCTCCCTTACTGCGATTGACTCGCGGAAGACGGCACCTTCTGCGGGGTTACCGCTAGAAGTGGTATGTTTGGAAGCCGCGTTGGCCTCAGCTTGTGTAGGCTTGTTTAACGCAGGCTTGGGGGGCACAGTCTTAGCTTTATCCTCCTTAGGAGGTTTTGGGCCTCGAGTGCGGAATGCATTGCGCGCAGTGGGGTCCTTCTGGATCTCCGGTTTTCCTCTGTATACACGAGGCGGAGGAGGGACGGGGTTGGCTGCTACGTCAATGGGATTCATTTTCTTTTAGGTTTTTCGATTGGGAAAAGAGAATGAATGGGGTTAGATAGAAAAATAAAAATTTTTCGTATATAACATGGGTGTGGTGATTTAATGAGCAAATAATGGAGCAAATTAAATAGCTTCCTGCCTTTATCATCTTTTAGTGTCATTGCCATCCCATGTCCCAGAAGTGACTTTTTATTCAGACACATGTGGTGGCCAAAACAAAAATAGCCACGTAGCTGCAATGTTTCTTTGTATCACCAAAATTCGACGTGACTTACAAATTAATAAAAAATTTCTAATTCCGGGACACACACACATATGGAATGCGATTCAATTCATGCCCAAATTGAATGGAAAAAGAAGAGAACAAACATGTCCATTCACTTGCCCAGCGATTGGTATAATCTTGTCAGATCCACAAGTCCAACTATCACTGTTTTTGTTATGAAGAACGATATGTTTCTGGATTTTGCAAATTTGTATAAAGGTCCATTCCAATTACGAAAAGTAAATATAGCTGGTGCTAAATTTAATTGGCACGATGTCAAATGGTTTCGTTTTAGCGGACAACATGATTCAGGTGTACTGAAGTATAAAACAAAATTAGATGAGGGAGAAACGTTCCAATCAATTTCATTCTCTGGCAGGGGAAAGTCTGATGATCTTTTACTACCAAAAAAAAAAATGCTATAGAACTAGACTTGCTATCAGCCAAAAAAAACGAGATCTCATTAGCACACTTCATCTCATTGAAACAGATAGCCATGACTTTTTTAAAACTTTGCCTTCCAATGCCAATGCAAAGAATGAGGATCATGACTTAAAGGAGTACGAAGATACTTAAATTATAAATAATTTTAATACAAATCTTCTGATATTTGATTTTAACTTTCAAATTATTTTGTGCAAAATGTTTAGTTTTTCAAGAAATAAAGTTTTCAAATATTAAATTTATGGATTACTTATTTTTTTGTACCTAGATTGCCTATATTGTAATATTTATTTGCTCAAAATAAACATATAAAAATGGTGAGTTAAGTTTAATATAACGATATCCACCAATTTTTTGATAAGGTAAAAGGGGATATGTCAAATATTTTTCAAAATTAAAAAAAAATATTATATTTTACATATATAAACAGTCTCTATTTCTATATAAATATAATCGTTTAAAAAATATACTTAAGCTTGTATTATTTTTTTTTTTAAATTCACTTTTTGCCATACGGCCCGATGGGATAATAGATTTTATGCTCTACTGAAAAGTTGTTGTTTTAGACTCGTCCCCTTTTTCCTTAACACCACAGATATAAGCGGATTACTAGAGCTAAATTTTTAATCACACCTTTATCGGTAGACTAATCTACTATAAGTGAAAATTTATGTGTCTTTAGCAATTCTAATGTATTTTCAAAACTGTAATTACCTAGAACGTTATTTATTATCGCGCTTGTTTTTGTACGTTTGCTGCCATCATTTTTGGCGATTTCTGAATCAGAAAAACTAACTCCTATGCATTCTGACAGATGATCCATTACATTGAGCGCTATATTATGCTCCGCGGCAAAAGCAGCGAACCTAATTTCTGCTATTTTAGTTTGATTATCTAAATTTATATTTTTTTGAAAACCTTGCATTGAAGTTAGTGGTGTTGTTAGCTTTAAAGATTTTGCTCTAGTTTGATGTACCTTGACTTGAGAGTGTTTCAGCAATTCAGACTTCCCACACACACCAGGACCTTATTGCAGATTTTGCAGTAGGCGAATGTGGGCCCTTTCTTGCTGTTCGTCAACCATCCCTTGAAAGCTTCTTCATGTTCCCATTTTGTCTGGTATTTTTGGCTTTAAGTCTTTTTCTCTTTTCTTTCATAGCCCAAATGTTGATCCTCTTCAGAAGAAGATTGGTCTTTGTTTTTTCTGGTCGTAGAGGCTTTTTCTTCCATTTCTGTTAAATAATAGATAATGTATTTTTTAAAGGACACATTTTGTGAACCATTTCTTATTTTTTCCATCTTAAAGTATAAAAGTTCTAAAAAAGGGCAAGAGCAATAATTATAAGATCAGTAGTGTTGTTATAAGAACATTTCTATGTTCAAAAAATTAAGATGGAAAGATAGAATATACCAAAAAATTTTTAATATAATTAATTATACTTACTTCAATAGGATCAACAGCACAAATACCTAAGTAACAAGTAATCAATAAATAAATAATCAACTGGAGATCATACGAAAACCGCGTATTCAGTATTGTAAGGAGCAATAAGTAATTCCCACCGAGATGGTATTTATATGTGGAAAGAGGTCAATGACCGATTTTCTTAAAAGTACCTACAAAATTTAAATTTTTGGGATTCACCGCTCTCCAAGCTTGGATTTCATAGTGTAGTGATGTATTTCTTAAATTTTACCACCCAAAAATGAAGAAAACTGTATGTTTAATTTACAGTTGCTACATATTCATTTACTACACTCAGTGGCGAAGCTTGATGAAAAATTTTGGGTAGACAATTTTAAAGGAGTAATCCTTATTTCAGGAGTGAGGAAAATAAAACAGAATATTTTTTAAATATTTTATTTTCATAAACAAGTAAACACAACAAAAACATGGACACATTTTTTAAAACAAAAAATAAACTTCCTCAATACATAGTTCAACTCATATAACAACTATATGGAAAAAACTGAACATAATGTCTAGATCAAAACCCCATAAATGAATCAACTTTCTAACTCAAAATAACACTATTTATAAAGGCCCAGAAGAAATATCCAGTATACTAGCATCTACTTATGAATATAACTCAAGTACCTTAAATTGGAAGAACCTCTTCTTTTAAATTTTTTTACTGTGTTAACATCAAGAATTGTTCGAAGTATATTGGTGCACTCATTTACGTATATTTCAATTGTATTGTCATTTTTCAGATTTTTAATATTTTGTGTCATTTTATGTATTTCTTCGATACATAAGCCTACATCACCAGAAATTTTTGACTGTAAAATCAAATAGAGGTGGTGTGTAAAAATAAAAATTTTGTAAAAAAGACTTAACATAAGCACAAATTTAGGATTTAATAAAATATTTTTAAAACCAATTGCTAAGTTGGTACTTTCTGGGTCAAATTTGTCTGATTCTATAATTATTTCTGTGACATCCAGTAATTTTTGATAATATTTGTCAATTGTAAAAACCGATCTTGAATGAAAATTCCATCTAGTTTCAACAGCACGTGGCAAAGCAAACCCCATTTTACGGAGTTCTGCCATTCTTAACGGAGATCTACTAAAAAATATATGAAAAGCGGATAAGTTACAAATAAAAAGTTTAACATCCTTATTTTTTTTTTAACCATAGAGTAGAACTAAATTTAATTGGTGTGCATAACAATGAATAAAAATGGCACGAGGGCAGGTTTTTTTAATTTTAGTTTGAACGTTACCTTTGGCGACCGACATTACACTAGCGCTATGTTTGGCATATTAATTTATCATTTTTTATCTCGTTGGAATGTAAAACGTGAATAATTTTTTCTGCAAGACCATTTGCTGGTTTATCACTAGACACGTCATAAAATCCCATAAATCTTTCACATATGTCTTTTTTGTACACATACCTTAATATTACACTAAACTGGGATTTGCAGGATACATCAGTTGTTTCATCAGCCTGAACAAATATAAAGTCCGCTTCTTGCAATTCTTTAAAAAATTTCTGTCTGATAATACATTCCACCGATTCCAATATATCAAATTTATAGTTCATGAAAATTCTAGAGTTTTTTATAATAAAATATATTTTCGCAATAGTAATGTGTTTAAAATTTAGTAACTTCTACTAACCTTTATTTTTTGAAGTACCAGTTTCATCATGTCCTCGAAAAGCTAATTCTTGATAAGCCAAAAAACGAACTACATCTATTAAACGACTAACAATTTTGTGATTTTTAAGAACACGCTCATTGTGACTATCAATTTTTTTTCTATGGTCAATTGCATGATCTATTCGAACTTTTCCCAACAAATGGAACATTTCATGCCACGAAATAGGTTTTTTGAGGTAGCGTGTTTGCTAGCTTTGTCCACAAATTTTTTTATAGTATGTATTCCACTTCTAGTCCAAGATGAATCGTCTCCAAATAACAGACAAGGAAAACAATATAATTTATTTTCAGTTTCGCTGCCGCAAAGCCATGTAAACTTCTCGTACCATTTATGATTGAAATGTCTTGTTGTTTTTCCATCTTTTTGTGATAAACTTAATTTAGGTCGTTTTTGACTACTTTTCAATTTAATTTTATCTTCTAAGTTAAGCGCCGAAAACAAATTCTCTTTTAACAACACGACGGGGTCGAAATTAACTGTCCGAGAGAAGTTAAAAAAATTAAATAAGATTTCCATAAGTCGTCACAGCATTAAAGCATTCTCCAATAAATCAAATAAGTATTGTTGAAAATAGACAAATATGGTATTGTCTTTATATAGGCTCCAATCGCTAAAGATTTTTCGTCCTAGGTTTAGAATTTGTTCAGTTTAGTTTTAATTTTTCTGTAATAATAGTGCAGGATTTTAGTATATTTGGCTAATATTAATTATTTTTAAAGACATTTCTAAAAATATTCTGGGGATTTTTCTATTTGGGTAGACAATGCCTACCTTGTCTATTCTTAAGCTTCGCCCATGACTACATTTGAACTCTAAATATAGAAATCGCCTGTAAAGGTGTAAAATTCTCACAGTTTTACTGGAAAAAAAATGTAGAAAACTGTTTTGTTTAATTTGAATTCGTAGTTGCTACATGTTTAATCACTGCGTACTAGGTGGCACTAGCAATAAATATAAAAATTATGTCACATTTTAATAAATCCCTAGATTTCAAGAATAAATCGAGAAAAATCCCTTTTTTACTGAAGCTCCAAAAATCCCTAGACATGGTAAGCTTGTGCTGTGGCCGTAGCAGCTGGCACCCTTTCAACTTTCTTCCAATCATCCGCTTTAACTATATTCTGGATATTCTTTAAATCCTCATCATCTAATTGGACTCTGTTCGATTCCAGATGTATCCTCTGTCCAACGAACGTCGTCACGGTTTTCCAACCTTGTGACGCGGTTAGACATTTAACCAACCTCGAATTCACTGACGAATGATAACCATCAATCTCTCCATTAAATAATTTTTCAACGTTGACAACGAGCCGAGTGTCCGGAATCAGAAAACCTTTTAGCTCATTAGGTCCTTTAATGCATACCACTTTCCTATAATCAGAGATTATAGGACGAGGGGTAAACTAAACGATCTCTCCACTGTCTAACCTCTCTTTATTTCCCTCGAATATTTTCACGCTTTTCACCTTCAGTCCTACCTGTCTGTTCGATAGGAGGAGCAAGTATTCACTGTAGAAGATCCTACTCATAACTACTAAGTTTCGGGACTATATAGGAAAAAATAACCATAGAAGCTGCTAGAGCGTAGCACGTCTCGTCGCTTCGGAGGTCAGCGGCAAACTGAGTGTAGTGATGGCTGTCTAATCCTGGAACTGATCTTTACAGTTGGAACCGTGGAACAACCGATCCACTAGAAAACATATAGGTCCAAGTACGAGTCCGAGTACGACTGGACTGCTGACTGAAGTAGGGATGGTGACCTGATCCCGTATCAGTTACTTTGGAACAGGTATTTTATTTGTACTCGTGGAACCGATCCCTAACACCAATATAAACGAGTACGCGTACATGTCCTACTGGAACTGGACTTGAACGGGATGGTATTAGTATCAATACTTATATTCGATATCTATAAACCGACTCTGCTGTTTATAGATATGTACTCGGTAGATATTTATAAGAGGACTCACGGTAGGTGAAATATGTAAAAAATTGGTTTGTTACGGAACGTGGTTAATTATTAATCATTTGTGTAGGTGTATGCGTCCGGATGAAGTTTAAATTTATCTCAGCTGAACGTAATATGATATACGGCATTTCCCAAACAAATATTCTAAATTGTATTAAGTTCGTTTTATGCATTATGAGAATAAAATATGGGGTTACTGAAATAAGGCAAATTTTAACAAAAAAAGTATATGTATATATTGTCAAAAATGGATTTATATTATTAAATATATAAAATTTTATTTGTAAATATTTATTATTTACTGGTTAATGTAGCTAAAATTTATTATAATCGTATTATAATCGTACATAATTATTTATTAAACCTTTCCCTTAATTTATAGGTATTTAAAAAGAAAATTTTGCTCAAATTTTCATGACTTAGTCTAGTACGGCGGTCACCTAGTATATATTCAGCCTTTGAAAATTGCCTTTCGCAGGGCACAGAAGTAGCAAGGGCACAACATTTCTGTTTGACCAACTTACTGAGGTACGGAAAATTATATTCATTGTTTTTTCCAAAATGTCAATGGATTGACATTTCTTGCTATGAAGTCATCTTCTAAGTATCGCTGGATTTCCATTATTGCACGAGAACTAGACGCTGTAGTCGTCGGTTTATTTTTGGTTACTTTTTCTTCTAAGCAATCCCATAAAGACAAGGTATTTGATTTATTTTCTTCTTGATTCAGATTTGTAGTTTCTGTTTCTGATGTGTTCTGATCTGTATTTTCTTTTTTTTTGTATCTTTTGTAATCATTTCTGTTACAATATTTGTAACAAGTTTTCGAATGGGCTCAACAGCATCATTGTTTACAAAGGCAAATGTTTTGAAGCGCGGGTCCAAGAATGTACAGAGAGCTAAAGTATTGCTGTATTCTACGTTTCCTACTCTTTGTCTTAGGCCATTTTCTAAACATTGTATCATGGCATTAGTACGATCAGAAAATGTCTTAATTTTTATTTTCTCGCATAAATTGAGAAGCCCTCGTTGTAAAACAATTACCAAAGATGCCGAAATATAATTTTCTCCACTAATGGATTTCGTTGCTTCTTCAAAATGTTTAAGCACTTCACAAAGCTCCTTTATTAAAATCCACTCATCAGATTCAAGATGCGGCAAACGTTCGTCTACAAGACCCAAAACAGATCTAACAGGATTTTCCAGTTCCACAATTCTCTGCAGCATATAGAATGCGGAACTCCATCTGGTAACAACTTCCTGGATAAGTTTTTTAGGGGGATCAATTCCAAATTGTTTCTCTGAAATGAATTAAGTTTAGTATTTGCAGAGGTACTTCTTCGAAAATGAGAAACAATTGTTTTTATTTTGTCTACAACATGTTTAATAGCTGGTAGAGCAAGTGCATCTTGGACTATCAAGTTTAAGGTATGCGCAAAACATCCAAAATACTTCCGTCCCAGTTCAACTTGGATGGCTTTTTTAATGTTACTAGCATTGTCAGACACAGCTAAAATTATTTTTTCGTCCAATCCCCATGCATTTACTATTTCTTGAATCCTGGCAGCCAAACTGACTGCCGAGTGACTATCCTGAAATAGCTCACAACTAAGGAGGATAGAATTCATTTTAAAATGGTCATCAATATAATGACAAGTTAGAGCTAGATAACTTTCATTTTTACAAGAAGTCCAGCAATCTGTTGTAACACAACAATTAATAACATTTTTTATGTCTTCTTTGGCCTCTCTATAGCAAGTTTCATATTCAGCGGGAATCAAAGAACTTGAAATTGTGTGCCTGTTTGGCAGGTTGTAAGAAGGATTTAAACTATAAACAAATTTTTTGAAACCCCGGTCTTCCACAATACTGAATGGTTGATAATCGTGGATGAACAAACCCAGCAAATCTTTGTCGAGCTTTTTCTTTTGAGTTGCATTTAACTTTTTTGGTATGTAAGTTGAAATGGTACCTTGAATGTTTGTGGTTTTGGTAGGGAAAATAGTGCAGCTTGGCACCGAAGATTTGTTACCGATTAAAAAAGAGAATAGCTAATTGTTGCAAATTAAAAGGGAAAAGCCTGCTATGGTAAAGCCAATATGAGAAATTATGTAAAAAGATAAACTGTAGTGAATCAGAATATTTGTGGTTAAATAAGATTGTTAAACAACAGGGAATGTAACCAATACATAAAGAAAATATAAAGTTTACTTTAAACACTACAAGAGAATCGGCTTAGCTCAAGAGAATGAGAGTTGTGCTCAGAGAGGAGGTCGGCACGTTTGCTTGCCTGTAGTAACTTAAAAGAGTTAGATCAATCCTACGATGATCTTGAGATGGGCACCAGGGTGAATTTTGAATATCACTCCAATTTGGGGTATCTATAGTTATACACTAACTGAAAAATAAAAGATTATGGGAAAACAAATAAAAATCTGTAATACTCTATACACTATATTAAATATATTCTTAATTTACTTATATCCCCAAAACAAATATGTAATATATACCAAACAATGTCTAAAATATATCCCCCAAAATATTTATATACAAAAACAGTTATCTAAAAGTATGAAAAAAAAAATATGACCCGAAATATAAATATTTATAAAAAAATTGATCTACCCTGTCCTTTGGCAATGAGGTAAATTGGTAAATATGTAAATTGGTGTCAGTAAATAGTACTTAAAATAGCACACAATAATTAAATAATTAGACAAATTAATAAAGGAGGCAGTTTTAAAGTATGACAATAGTCAGTTAAGTAACTAGACCAGTACACAACTTACATCAATTTAACAAAATAAAGGTACGTAGTAACCATAAAATGGGATAATGTATCCTGACAACTTATGTTGTTATGTAAAATATTAATAAATGAATAAATTAAAGATAAAGTAGAAATGTAAAAATAAAGGTAAGTAAAAGGATTCAAAGAGTTAAGGGTACTAATCAGGGATTGTGCACAAATCTGTTTCGTAACCCACTTAGGCTGAAGGCCTAAGTATCCGAGGATATAATATATAATATAAAAAAATTTAAACTTAAATTATTAATAGTTTAGAAAAAATAAATAAATGTCCTTAGTAGCCTTGTTTCTGGTAAGGAAGTTCCCTAAGTCGTGGTCTATTGTCCAGGTAGTGGATGGACTCTGAGGTGGCTCTGCCTATGTTGGCTAATGTAACAGCTGACTAGGACTGGCAGACCAACCAGAAAATTCCAACTTAATATGGCTTCTTTGCCCAAAATCAACGTCCAATTCTTCCCAAATCCCAGTATTTCCCAACTTAAAAAAAATATTCTTCCCCAAAATTAAAGTCTAAAGATTGGAGCCGGCAGGCTACAAAAGAACAAAAAGAACCTTTTATTTCCGTGTTCTTATACTTATTAGTTTTTGTTCAAATAACAAAAACTAGAATATATTGGTTATTAAGTGACGTTGACTCAAATATTTAATATTTCCATACTGGAATTTACTTATATATGTATATATAAAAATTATGGTTTGATAGATGATTGAGGGCTTGTAATATTTACATGGAGATAATATGTGTATGGAAAGTAACTTCCACCAGAACCTCGGAGGGTTTTTTCCCATAATAAAAAACAACGTAATTTTCTAACGAAAAACTGTACAAACTAAAACTTCTTCAAAATCAAATTCTTCACATTTCCCAAAAATAATAACTTAAAAATTGTTCTATCCCTGCTCCTAAGTTCTGCCTGCCGTGATAACTTAAGTTCTCTTCTCGAAGTTCCCTTCCAAAATGACCAGAATTCCCTTCAAGAAGGTTAGGTTTCCAATGACAAGGGAATCGATTATATTATCAATCGATATAACGATGATCGAAAGTCATAGTGAAATATTAGAGATCGTATTGTGGGTTGCATACTCCAACGGCGGCAAATTAGTAGCTAATGTAGGGATCCGGTTTGCTAACGTTCAAAATATTAGATTATTAACGATCGTATCGTTACAGATTCTCCATTGACTTTTGAAGTTTTTTTATTTGTTTCGTCTGTAGTGATATTACCTTCAGCTCGAATATTTTGTTCACCTTCATCACGGCCATTATTAGTTTCATCAAAATTAGAAGGTAATTTTGATGTTGCAGTTGCAGCAAGTACTAGAACTCACGATATCAATGTTAATTGTGGGATGCTTCCTTTTAAAATATTTTTTGAAATTGGAAACGGAATGTTTATAAATTAATTTATCATTGCAAACGTCACATTTAGCTATTTTCTTTTCTTCATCGACCACCGAAAAGTATAGCCACATTACACTTCTTTTGGACACTTTTAATACAGTAGACTCCCTCTAGTTCGGCCGCCTCGGGACCGAACCCCCGGCCGGACTATCCGGATTTACTTTCAAAATTTAAAATAACACCATTAAATCCATTAACTATGCTTAAAAATCAACAAAATTCTTTTTTTTAAAGTGTTGACAACATTATGTACTTACCAAAGAGAAGATTTTGACGTGGCTTTGTTGAGTTATCATATTGTGCCACTAGAGAATGAGTTATTACACGTATTAAAAAGTAAATACCGATACGGTTCGAAGGATATAATTAAATAGAAAACACATTACGAACTGTAAAAACAAACTAGAAATGTATTTAAGGATATTACTGTACACGTATGACTTTTCACATAACCTATAAAATTAAAAGAAGTCTGTAATTTTCTTTTGCTTTTTCTGATTAAGAGTATTTTTAAAAGCATAGTCACGCCACTTTCTCAGAAACATCACGTCGACAACTGTTGCAGTGGATTGTTGCTTTACGTACATCGTCGCACGTTCAAGTGCGGCCCTTCCCTCTTCATGGCTTAAATTTCCCTCACTACTTCCTTCTTCCCCATCCTCTTCCTCATCCTTGTCATTAGCTTCTTGATTTATTACAGCTTGAACAATTTCATCGTCATTTAATAGTTCATTGCCAAGCTCATCATCGTTGCTTACAATCCATTCTGTAACATCACTCTCTGTAAGTTCAATATCTGGCAGTTGTTGAAGAACTGATAAAATTGATAGGTTGTCATCTGGTTCCAACACCTGAATAGTGGTTTCATTCGTTTTTGGATTTTCTTGTTGGGCTTTAACAACGATCTCTTCCACATCTGGCCAAACTTTTCTCCAAGACTTTGTAAAGGTGGAAGATGGAATTTCATCATATGCTTTAGCCGCCATATAAATAACATCTTTCAAGTTTATTGACTTAAGGGCCTGAATTAAGCTTGTGCCACCCTCCTCACTATCTAATTTGCCTAGAATTTCAGAGAGTAGTTTTCTGCGGTATTTTCTTTTGAAACACTCGATCACCCCTTGGTCCATTGGTTGGGATATGCTTGTCACGTTAGGTGGCATATACAATAGCTTAGTGCCACTGTCACCTTCACATTCTAGGTCCTCTTCAGGATGTGTAGGTGCATTGTCAAGCACAAGAAGCGCCTTAATCGGCAACTTCAAAGATGTCAAATGTTGTTTTACTTTAGGCACAAACTCGGCAACGAACCATTCTTTGAACAAGTTCCATCCAGGCGGATTTCTGTGCCCTGTAGTACACTGGTAGACAACTCATATTCAAGTTTTTGAAAGCTCTAGGTTTTACTGATTTTCCAATTACAAACAGAGGCAGCTTATGTGACCCTGACGCGTTCGAACACAAAGCAACAGTAATTCTCTCTTTGTTTATTTTAAACCCTGGGGCTGACGTTTCTTGTGCTGTGGCAAATGTTTTCCGAGGCAACAGTTTAAAGTTTAGACCTGTTTCATCAATATTGTAAATTTGCTCTGGACTATATTTTTCACTGGCCATAATACTCTTTAATTTTTCAGTAAAGTCACTTGCTGCCTGTTGATCTGCTGACATTTTTTCGCCACATACGCTGATAAAATGTACTCCATGGCGTTTTTTCCACCTTGACAACCAGCCATCACTTGCCGTGAATATATCTTTTCCTCCAAGTTTTGCGTGAAGAATGATTGCCTTTTCCTTTAAAATTGGACCATTTAAAGGAGTGCCTCGCCTGCGCTCCTGCATAAACCAGACCCACAAAGCATCATCAACGTGTTCAAGTTTAGGTTTTTTTAAGGTACATCGAGTAGACAGCACTTTTTCAGCCTCAATTTGGGTACAAAAAGTCTCAATAGATTTCCGGTTGCGGCGCCAGTCATTTACAGTACTCTTACCGACGTTAAATTCTCTGCAAATACTTTGGACCGATTCTCCTTTGTCTAGACGTTCTAGGATACTGAGTTTTTGTTCCATTGTTACAAACGTATGTTTACGTTTTTCACTCATTTTAGAAAACATTTTTCTCAAAGCAAACACGCACACGCACAACTTACACTTGCAATACCAATGCTCACAAATGTTCACTACGAAAACAGTCGTATACTGCACTAAACAGCAAATACAGACACACACGAATGCATCTGCAGATCAAATGAAACTGTACGCTATGGCAAAACCGTTTGTCACAGGTTAGGTGCGACCGACCAATTACAAGTTCACCCGTAAACTAAACTGACACACTGAAAATAGTTTACTTCGACGGCCGGAAACTGAACATTCAAGATAGATCCTGTCGAAGGTCATTCGCCCGCAGCGCGCGAACGGATATGACTCACCCTCTTAACCTTTTAATGGCGGCTATACGAAATATTTGGAATAAACAGATAATATGTAAAAGGTCTTTTGATTTTGACATATTTTAATAGATTTTGAAGTAAAAAAAAATATTGCTGCAGTATTTTGTCTTTATCATGTTGTTCCCATTTTGGGAACGTTGGCATGTAAGGTGTTATGGATTTTCTAAAAAATAAAATACTTACCTGTTTGGAAAAATGTTTATTATTAGCATAAATGTCTAAAATAAGTAAAAATAAGATACAATATAAAACAATTATTTATTAGGTGTATGAAATTGGTCGAAACATTTATTTTTATGAAGTCACTTTTCACATTTACTGCACTGAAGTCTAGTATTTTTATAGCACACAACACAACGCCCTTGGTTAGTGCCTTCGGGAATGTGATTTATCCCGTCAAATTTTATGTCGCTTAGAACAGAGGCAGATGGACCGCCTTTTCTTTTTCTTTGACCTGAACCTGCTTTTACAAGCGCGAGAGCAACGTGTCTGCGAAACTCGAGGTGTGTTATGTTTGTTCCTGCATTCACATGTTGAAAAAATCGAAAAGCTGCCACAACCGCCAAATTCAATCCATGAGCAAACAAGTTCCACCACCATTTTTTTGATCTAAGTCGGGGACGATAAGAAGCAGCTAAACGATCAAAAAGGTCAACACCACCCATTCCAATGTTATATTGTCTTATCAGATTTGGTTGAGTTACATCTTTTTTATGTTCAGACTTCACTCTTCTGGTTGTATTTTGAACAGGGGTTACTACAAAATGATTACTTGCGACTATTACAGGAGAATTGTCATTCCATTTGACACAAATAACATCGCCATCTGATTTGTAATCATAGGTCCCTCGATCTTGTTTTTTGATAGTTGACGATGAAACTAAAGGACATTTGTTGATCCTATTTTCTCGAACTGTACCACAAGCCCGTATACCGTTTTCTGATAAAGATTTCAGAAGGGAGTAGCTGGTGAAAAAATTATCGAAATATACAACATGGCTGTTTTTATTTTGCAGAATTTCTAACATATTATTTACAACTCGAGTTCCTAAGGGAGTTTGAGCATTTCCCGATTTTCCGCAGTAAATATCAAAGTTATATGGATATCCATCATTTCCACAGAGCATCCATAGTTTGAATCCGAATCTAATTGGTTTATTTTTTATAAACATTTTAGCTGAGTGATGGCCATAATATGGAACCATTGATTCATCAATGCTGACATGTTTATGAAAAACTCCAAACTGCTGAATATTAATTTTTAATTTTTCGAAAAGTGGTAAAACTTTAGCTACTTTTGAATGAGCTAAATTAGAGTTGTCACAAACGTGAAGATATCTTTTTATTATTCTGAATTTTTCACGGCTCATTGTCTTTGCAAAGATTGGAGCCTGCATGTCATCCGCCGTTGACCAGTAGTCATTTTCGCCGGGTAGATGATGATATCCGCTAATCAGGAGCAAGCCAATAAACTGACGAATATCTTCATCAGAAACTATAAAATTATGAAAATTTTGATCCCTTCGAGCGTAAGTTTCGCTTTGATTACGAATACAACTAATAATTTCTGGAGTAAAAAACAAAGAGAATATTTCAAACTCCGTTTTACCCATGTGCTCGGCTCCTACTTTAGGTGGATCTTGGGCTTCTAGCTGGATTGCCACTTTTTCAGATTTCCTCCATTTTTGTGATGCGTGACTTATAACTGATTCTTCTTCGTAATCTGATTCGGCATCACCATCATGAATTTCTACCTCTCCAGGAACCTCTATTGACATATCAACCACGTCCAAAATCTGGTCATCAAGAGTGTCCTCGTCACTATCAATATCTCGGTCTCCTGAAGTGGGAGGAAGTATTACAACATCAATGTTAGAGGATATTGAGGTTTCCACATCTTCCAAAGCATCCCGTAATAGTCTGTGTCGGCGTATAGATTTCCTAAAACAATGAAATATCTAAGAAACATGGTTCAATAGAAAGGTACATGTAAAATAAGACTGTCTTAGGTACTTTACATAATATTTTTTTTTCTAAAAAGCCTTCGGTGCTCTTAGTAAACAATATGAAAATATTTGTATCAAAAAAACTGAACCAATAGATTTTTATTTTTAGTTATGTACTTACTTCAAGAAAGAAGAAAAACTTAAGAAAAACTGTTGAATTAGACCCTAATTGAAAAATTATTTTTGTAAACTTACCCATAAAATGCTTTTGTATCCATTCTAAACTTCTCAGCATAAACAATGCAGACAGAAAAAAAAACCAAGTACACACGTGTTCTTCTTGAACAGCTCTGATCGACTGTTTGTTATTCCTAAATTCCTATTAGGCACTTGAAAGACGATTGCACTAATCGTTATTGCCCTTGAAAATTTACGAGCTAACAGAAACGACATTATATTATAATTTATTAGGGTATATTAGGTATTCAAAGTTGCCAACGTTCCCATTTTGGGACATGGCTAATTCCGACAATTTTTTTCAAAAAGTAATGAAAGAATTCAAGCGCAATATAAACTATTTACTAAGGTAGTCAATTGGCTACCTTACTTGAAAAAATAATAGCAATAGAATAATTTTTGCTGACTTGATAACAAGAACCGTAAAACGAATCAAGAAATTGAATTTTTGTGCTTTTTACTATTTTTTTTTAAGAAAATGAACCCACATCTAAGAACATTTTTTTTTAAACTAGCAAGCCCCTTACCTTTACAAAACATTATGTAGTGCGATTTACAAAAATAATTGCATAAACAATCCTAAAAAAATGTTTTAATAGGTGTTCCCAAAATGGGAACGTTGGCAGTTAAAAGGTTAAGACCGGCCGATCCAACCGAGGCCGAACTAGAGGGAGTCTACTGTATCTACAAGGTAATAAAACTGTTAAATTTACTTCTAAGCAAAAAACACAAACTTAACAACAACCAACAAGTATCTTATGTATTGCTTTTAGCAAAAAATTGTAAATAAATTGTATTAAAATTATAAAAAGTAAAATCAAGTACAAAGGCAAATAAGTCTAGGCACGCACAGAAACCTGAAAATACTGTCTTCAACTAAACTCTGGGTGATTTGTGATTTGGGTGATTCTTCAAATAACTTCTGTTATAAGAAATTCACATTTATCAGGTTGAAGTTTGAGATTATGTTCTATTAGTTTTTCAAAAACTTTTCTTAGATTTTGAATTGATTCCTCTAATGTAGGTGCATAAATGATTACGTCATCTAGATAGACTAGGGCTTTTATTCCGACCAAACCGGCCAGTACTATATTCATTAAACGTTGAAATAAAGGAGAAGCTTTTGAAGACCAAAAAGCATTCTTTTAAATTCAAAATGACCGAAAGGCACAGTAAAAGCTGTTTTATGTTGGTCTTCTTTACTCATAGGTACTTGATGATACCCTGAAGCAAGATCTAATGTAGAAAAATATTTTGAGTTACCTAATTGATCTAAGATTTTTTCAATATTAGGTAGAGGATAATGATCTGTTATCGTACAGTCATTAAGTTTTCTAAAATCGACGACCAAATGATATTTTCTTGTCCCAGAAGCATCTAACTTCTTAGGAACTATCCAAACAGGAGCAGAGTAAGGAGAACTAGAGTTTTGGATAATATCTTGTTCAAAGAGTTTGTCAATTTGTTTTGACTTCTTCTTCATAACATTTAGGATAACGATAAGTTTTAGCAGCAATAGAATGATTTGAAGAAGTAGGGATTTTGTGTTCAATTGTATTAGTATAAGTTAATTCATCTCCTGGAAGATGGAAAATATCAGAAAATTCGTGACAAAGATTTAATAAAAGATTTTGTTCTTCCTCATTTAAGAGCGTAGGCGCAAAATTTAGGACCAATGCTTTTTAAATGCATTCTTTTTTTTTTCGAATCCTGAGAAAACTAATTAATATTTTTGAAAAATTTAAACGCAGAATGAAAGAATACATTATTACCGAGGGCCTAAAGTCCCTGAAAACTTCTATGTTTATTTTAATAAGTTACAGGGGTGAAAAAAAAAAGAGAAAATTTAGTTTGATTTTTAATTTCAAATATCTCATTCACAGAAACTTTTTGTTTATTCTAACGGACTTTCCACCCTCGGTAATAATGTTATCTTTCATTCTGCGTTTAAATTTTTCAAAAATATTTGTTAGTTTTCTCAGGATTCGAAAAAAATGCATTTAAAAAGTATTGGTCCGAAATTTGGCGCCTACGCTCTTAAATGTTCCGTTCTTAAATTTTCTTCCAGAAGGTTACTTCTTTTTGTATTAGTTCCTACTTTTATTTGAAAAAGTTTAGAGTTTTGAGGAACTAGATTGGCTGGCTTATCTTCAACCAACTCAAAGGTTTCCATTTCAATGCATGGTACCTGAATTATCTTTTCTTCCTCAGAAATATTTAGAATTGGAATTTTAATCATGTTATCAACTTTTGTGGTGATAACATCTGGAATAAAAACATTTTCTTGAATTTCTCGTTTAGAACTGTATCCCTCAAATGGCGAAATATATTTAGTATTGACTGTTGCAATTATTTCGCTTCGAGATGGTATACGAATAGTGTTATTTTGGATAGAATCAGAAAAAGAGAAAATATTATCATTAACTGTTAGAGTTTGTGTTTTATAATTTATTTCACATTGGTTTAGGCAAAAAAATTATTTCCTAAAATACCGTCAAAAGGAGTAAAAATTTGAAATGCATTTACCACGCGAAATTTAGGCTTGATTGATGAATCTTGATTATGTAGGTCGATATGCGTTGTACCTAAAGTACGAATTGGATGGGGAGATCCGATACCTAAAATTTGTTCGGTTTCTTTGATATTCAAGTAGGTTTTATGAGGAAGAATGCTGTTATGTTTAATTATAAAAATTAAAGCTCCCGTGTCAACTAAAATATTAAGCTTTTTATTGGAATTGTCTGAGGACAATATAAGTGTACGAGGTCTTTGAAAGAAGAAATTTGTTGAAATTACTGAATTATTTCTTGATTTTGTAATTCAGTATTAGTAGAGGTCACTTGAAGTACATGGTTTTGCGAATGACCTTGATTTTTATGTATATTTTGTTTCATTTTGTTATTATATTGCCGTTTACGACATTCAGTAATATGATGGCCCTTATTTTTGCAATAATTGCAGAATTTAGAAGGGTCATATGAACTTTGATTAAAAGAAGTACTAGGATAAGACTGCGAATTAGAATTTGAGCTACGATTTTGATTAGAAAAAGACAAGATTTTGGTGTTTTACGACATTGTTTAATAGTATGCCCTTGTTTTTTACAATAAGAGCAGAATGTTTGATATGGAGAGTCCCTATGATAATTTAGAATTTTCTCTTCTTGTAGAGCAAGAGAAAAGGCTTCGTTTATAGTTTTTATGTCACGAGCTCTAAGCATTTGATATATTTGACTATGGCAATGTAGGATAAACCTCCGCAATGCAGTTTTTTGAATTCCTCTTTTGATTGCGCACATATCATCAGTTTCATTTTCTGATTAGTTTAGTTCTGCATTTATGCAGTCATTTTTGAGTTTGTCGATTCTTTTATAAAAGTCTGTTATTGACTCGTTTGGCAATTGACGAATAGTTTCTAACTCTTCGTAGAGCTGTGCAATATTCTTTGCACTGCCATAAAATTACTTCAGAATTTGTTTGAGATCTGGTCATTCATGGATAGATTCTATATCAATTTCATTGATGACGTTGCTCGAAATTTGTGACAATATGAAACAAAGTAATGGACCTTGTTGATTGTCTTGAACTAAGTCGAAAGCAGAATTAGGTTTATTGGTTTTGTCTCAGAAAACAAAATGTCTAAAACAAAAATTCTAAGCACCAAAGCCGGGCAGGAAAACGTTTGTATTTTGACTTGAAAAAGTAAAAAAACAAGAAAATTCCGATCGCCAAATAAAGGTATGGGAAAGGAAAATGATTTTTACTAGGAATGACAGAAATAAGTATAACTCACCTTTTGTCTTTTCTCGAGGTCCGTTTCACTAGTTAAGTGTACTGCACAACCCAGGGGAATTGACCAATGCCTGTAGATCCTTTTGTTCCCAAGAGTCCACAGAATCTCTCTTTTTCCTTGCAATTGTAGGAGACATGACCATCCTTGCCGCATCTCCTACAAGCCTTTCTCTCTTTCATCTTACATTCGCCCTTTCGATGCCCTGGCATTTGTAGCACCGAACGAGCTTTACTTTTTCTCTAGTTCAGCAGGTAACAAAACCCACCCGGAGCTTGCCACACTCAATCAGCCGTGTGGCCACTCTCTCTTCAACTTTCACGGTGTCGGAGCCGCCCCCACGTGAAAGCCGAAGCCCTCTTAATTCGCAGGCAACACTGTTACCTGCAAATTCATTCACACTCTGCACCACGTCCTCCGGTGTGGTGATCTGATGCAAACCGGTCAGGAGAACCTCCTTCATCCGACTGCCGCCCTTCGCGACGGCCGATTTGACCGCGCCAGAGCCGCCGGTGGAGATGGCTTTCTTGACCTTCTCAGCCATCTCTCTGCCGCCCTCTACTTGGAGGACGACCCCTTCCTCTCTCGTTCTCCTTACACGAGTGACCACACATTCAGTCTTACCAGTCAAGTCACTCGACAGCCCCTTCAGCAGATCGGCGAATGACTTGCCCTGCTCCTTATGTATAAGGACAATCCCCTTTGTGGACCGGAGCGGTCCCTCCGTGGCCGTCTTCCCACTGTTACTGTGGACAGTAATTGTCACATCTTTACCCAGGGCCGCACACTCCACCAGCTTCCTAGTGACCTCTGCACCAAGAACTGCCGGGGCATGCAGCCCCACGTTCTTGCGCCCATGTTGCACCATGCGGCAGACAAGCATTGAAGCAACTTTCAAAAATCTGACTGCCGCAGGTTCATCACTTTCCGAGTGGATAAGCTTGTGGGCCCACCTCTCGGCGCACTCCCGTCTGACGTCCTCTTTGACGGTGTCGAACCTGGCGACGACAGACCCCACGGCTCCCCCTTCGCGAGCATGGGCGACGGTACCAGGCAGATCTGGGTATTTCTCCCTTAGCCTCGCCACCACCTCCGCGCCGGCAGCGTCCTTAGTAATAAGGACCGCCACGTCCCCGGGTGAGTCATAGAGTCCGACATCGCTCCCCCTCGACACCGTGAAGAGCTCTTCGGGCCATTCCTCGGAGATGAGGTCCATGACCTCTTCGTTCGCGAATGCATGCAGCCCTCTCTTTGGCCTCCCGCTCGGTGTCCAGGCCAACCTGAACGCCGACCGAGGGTCCACATTGCACCGATGCGGTCTTTGTGCGACGGTGTAGCCTAGCACTTTTCTTGGGGGGGGAGTGGTGCCGACTCGGCGGCGGACATAGCCTCCCTCTTCTTATTCTCCTTCAAGGGACCGCTGAACTCGGTCAGCGCTTCCTTTCCAGCTCCCTGGAGATCACCTTGATCTCCTTTTTTAACATTCTCTTCATTTTCCATTCTTATTCCCACGAGTAGGACCGAAACAACTAACGCCCCACGGCAGTGCGCCCTTACCGTGAGGGTGGCTAACTTACCCCAGAAGGTTGCCTGGCCGACTGGGGGCACCGTTCGAGACCATCTAACCCTCTGGCCTTTCACCCCTTTGCACGGTTCGCATAACACCATACGGTTGGGAGATTTTTATTGAGGTTTATTCCTCTACTATGCTAAGTCGTTCGCGCGCTCCCCACAGACGGCCGGCTATCGCCAAGCATCTAGGGGGCGCACCCGAGCGGCCCAATACACGACTCTATCGCACAGTAAAATCGGACGCAGTGACTTCGACCGAACCCGCTCCTCGCAACCGCTGTGAGTTGCGGGGCGCGTGCTCCCTCGAGTCCAATGATCAGCATGGCTGCCTCCCCCACACCGTCATATCCCTTTGATCCGCGGGCAACTATTCGGGGGCATATGACTCTCTTATTCATTGCCTATTCATAAGGTTTGGTCGGTCTCGCCACTCTTACAATCCCACAAGGAACATGAGTCGCGAGACAGGCCAACTCACACCTTATCTGCTATAAGGACGCTCCGTGTCAGGTAGGATTTAACCCATCCTGGAAAGGCCGAACGGTGGATTTGGGCTGAACCAAGTCCTGCCTCCACCGCACGAACTCTCCAGGGCACGGAACCTTCCATCCCTGAACGAGGTTCGCAGCTTTCACACTCGACACCGTGATATCGATGTTACTCGTTGCTCCCGCTCTGTTCTGGAAGGTAGGTGGGTTTCCTGCTCTGTTGTGAAGCACTAGTTGTAGTTCATTTATCATGTCCTCAACCAGTTCTCCTTTCTCATCTGTTTGTGGAGAGTTCCACAAGACTGACTTTACATTTGCATCCGCCACGACCACAACTCTCTCGTTCCTATATGTTCTAAAAATCATTTTCATTTTCGCAATATATTGATTTATATCCTCGCTGAATTTACAATACAGGTTTGCAATAATTATTTTACCAACTTTGGTCTGTACTTCTACACAAGCACAATACTCGTCGCTGAACTGTCCTAACATAAAAGGCTTAAGTGAACTGTTGAAAAGTACGGTTATTGCCATGGGTTGATCTCCACAGCTTGCCTTTTGTGCAGTTATTGGCATAAACTGCACTTTTCCTTGCTTAGTGTAGGGTTCCTGTAGACATACGATATCTAAGTATTCCTCCTGGGCAAATTTCTTGACTTCGTGCAGCACAGTTGCGCTGCGCATGCAGTTAATCAGCCCAATACGGATTCTTAGGGGTGTCGCGTGTGAATTTGGCTGTTGGGCCATTTTTGTGCGTAGTCTACCGTTATCCTACCATAAGTCTTCACGAAGTCACCGTACAGTTCTTCCAGGTCAAACTTTTCGCCTCTCCTGTCAGAGGCTCTTTTCAGCAACTGTAGCAATATGCTTGTGTCCGTTGGTATATTTAAGCATTTGAGTTGTATTCTTTCTACCGTATTCGGAACTGGAAAAGTAACCTTATCACCGTATGGATGAAGATGTCTGACTATGTCCCTTAAGACCGCGACTAGTATGGATGGCTCCTCCAGTCGCGATAGTCTCATATTGGTCTCCATATCTTCATATAGAGCCAATATACCTTCATCCTTCGGCTTCGGCTTTTCCTGAATTTCGCTATTGACAGGTGTTTTTTTCTTTCTTCTAAAAGAAAGTAATCTCAGTCGATCTCGAAGTCGCTTTGATGGTGTTTTATCCGTTACAGATGGTCCTACGTTTGGGTCAGTTCCTTCGAGTGTTGATAGTTTATGATGAACACTTTCTGTTTTGATCACTTTCACTATACTGACACAATTTGGTTTATGCGCATCGCGGCGCGCGCATTTACACTCTATCGGTTCAGGCGGGTTGGCTCTGCGGAGCGTTCGCACGTACACGTCCGCTCTGTTCAACGTCTCGCAGCAAACTGAGTGGGTAGGGACAGTGGGAATCTCGTTAATCCATTTATGCTCGTCACTAATTAGAAGACGAGGCATTTGGCCTAAGTTCAGATAATTAAAGCAATAATTAAAAAAGAAACAAAAATAAAATGTTCAAAGAAAAATGAAAATAAAGTAAGTATCTATATGCCAAATTCTATCCCCGAGATATACCATTATAACTAATAATAATTTAACTCTAATTGCAAACCAACATATATGAAAATAAATTTAAATTATTATAAAGCAAGGTCGTTTTCAGATAATATAAGCTTCTTTGACCCATTTTGCGATACATATATTTTACCTTGATATGTCCAGCAGTTTTTGGTACCCACAGATGTCCTCACTTTTTTTAATAATTCCTGACAATCAGGAGAAAGCATTTCACTAATCACGACACTGCAACCTTTAAGATTTTTCTTCTGATTAAACACTTTTGTTTTCAACCATCTGTTTACAAACACAACGGCTACCGGTCTTGGCCTCTATCATAATTTCGTTTTTTACCTAGTCGATAGCAATCAACTAAATTGGTTGACAAGATAGGTATATTAAGTTTATTGTTGATTATATTTGTAATAACATCAGGTAGGTCTTCTTTCTCTTTCTCATCGACACCATTGATAATAAGGCATTTAAGCCGTTTTTCTTGTTTTAGATATTCAATGCTATTTTGGTTTTGAATTACACAAGTTTGTGCACTTTATTTAATTCTTCTTTGACGGAATTAATTAATTCTAACATATTTTTCTCAAAATTATTTATAAAATCTATTTGGGTACCTGAGATATTACTGGTTACTTGAGATCTTAGATCCTTCATACCTTGTTGTAAAGCTTCTTCAAGTTTCTCAACACGCGCTACAACATTTTTATTGATTGTTTCAGGAGTATTTCTTGTTGATGGCATTTTCTTTAAACTTGTAATAACTATACGTAACACTACACTAATTAGTACTGAAAAACTATTAAAATGAATGCAATTTACCGTAAATAACTTAGGTTTTCTCGGAGCTAGACTTAAACACACACTCTTACTCGTTTAGCGCCATCTATCCTCATATTAGTAATAGGGAAAGTTTCTATAAAAAGCAAAATAATATAAGTACCTTCAGAGTGTGAGCTTCGATAAACATTATGAATAATATCAGCATATTTCGTTAGTTCATTTAATTCGTCCGGCTTTTGAATATGGAGTCCAAGCTCTGCATATTCCTTTTGTGAGATATTCTTATCATCCACTGTAAAAATAAAAGATTCATATTATATTAAAACGAAAGCCCAATGGCCCAGCTCAAATATTTACAGCAAGTGTTTATTACAAATAAAATAAGCTTAAACAAATACCTTCAGAGTTTGTACTTGGTATAACATTACGAAGCTCAGTGTACATGGCATGTTGACTAGATTGAACAGAGCCTTTATCCTTTATCCTCTGTTCTGATTGTCCCTGTGCTTCCTTGGCTCCTACTTAAGTGTATTTTGCACATAAATGTAGTATTAATTATGTATAATTGCTTACCTTCGGGGTTTTCTTGATTTAAAACTGCTGCAACCATTCGTTTTCCACGTACGCAACTCATTATTTTCTTTACTTTTATCACTTCCTACACATCAACAGAAATATTTCAAAAATAATAACTTATAGTAAGTAACTGTTTAACAACGAAAGACAATACAAGACTACCTGCTAAACTGTAAAAATACGTGGCAATGATTAAAAAATTCTAAAGATTTTTGCTGGTTAATAATGGTCGCATTTCTAACACGACTCTATCATTAGGTAAAGTAACTGTAGTCAAATATCGTATGCCACATACACCTCTTGTCAACAGAGAGACGGATATAAAAAATTAGTCGTCAATAGACGTATGTTGCTTGCTACTACGGACTGCTTTATGATATGTGTATTAAGCCTATTGGCAATTTACAAAATACCTCACTAGGGGATATTTGTGGGTAAAATCCATTGACCACAACATTTTTTGACGAATTTAAAATAATCTTGCGTACTTACCTCCGATTCATAAAAATTGTGGATTACGCCTCTTGACCACCAAGGCGACGATATGTATATATATATATATATATATATATATATATATATATATATATATATATGTATATATATATATATATATATATATATATATATATATATATATATATATATATATATCGTCCCTCGTATGGTAAAGTAACGAATCTACAAAATTGAAATTTTACAGGAGAGCTAAAAAACCTTTCAAGTTAATGTGAAAAATAGGGATATTAACCTAAATAAACGACATTTTTGTATTAGATTCTATAAATGTGTCTTTATATAATTAACTTAATCTAAAATTCAATATCCTTTATCAAAGCAAAAAAACGCAGATTCGTTAGTTATCTTTTGCAAAATTATCCCTTAGTCCAATATACTTAGGCCAATGTAAAGTGTTGAATATACTTTAGTATTTATATTAAGAACCATTTCCTACAATTAATTTAAAGCTTATATGCGAAAAAATTGACATACTTCACATAATCATAACATAGGTACTGACTACTAATAATAATTTTTATTGACAGCTACTAGGAAACATAATACAAAATAAAAAATATGAAAATAAAACCATGACCAAACACAAAACTTAAAAATTACAACAAAAAGCAATATAATTATATTGTGTCGTCATATTCAGATTCTTCTGAAATATCTGGTTCAGGCAGAGTATCCCTTATAAGAGTTTGGGTAGGAAGGCTTTCATAAAATCCATGGTATGCACGTGGAATCTGTAGATCTTCGCATAACTTTTTCAGGTCTCTGTATTTGGCAATGGAAATGGGGAGGTGATTAGTATAAGGCGTAGCTGGTTTGAAGTTTGATGGACGACCTCGTTGTAATTTAAGTACATATTTGACAAAGGGTGTCGTTTCTTCATAGTTCGTTTTAACGAATACAGCATTTAGATCTGTTTTTTTGTACATAAACCAAACTGCTTTTCTAAATGGTAGACTTGTATTACTGTTGTCTTCACCACGAAAATTACATTTATCTGGACAAAAATCCATAAATTCTTGGTGCACTAAAGGGTTAACTTCAAATGGGCGAGGTTTATTGCGAGCTGTTCTTATAACTTGAGTCCAACCTTCTGTTGTGTACACTGGAACGTTCTTAACCTTTTGCTCAATTTTAGCGTGTATTGAATCACATTCCATTTGCCTGTGTCCGGTAAATTTGTTTTATATATGAATGCTCTTTAAGGATATGCATACACATGACTATAAACCTAAAATTTTTCTGTTAGCCCCCACAACTGTCTGTCAGACATCATTCGCACATACTCTACCACGTCGTCCTTCCGTTTCGTCCCAGACATAACAAGTTGCACTTGCATCTTTAAGATTATAAATTGTCATGTTATAAACTGCAAGTTTTCTAACATAAAAGAAGGGGCCACTAGGACCTTTCGGAGTAGACAGAACAGCTTGAAGATCTGACTGAAAAGCTAAAATATTGTTTTGCTCTTCGGCAATTTTTTATCATTGTCTCTTAGTTTTCGAGCAGCTTCTTTCCGATTGCAATGTTCTTTATAAGATTCTTCATCATTAGCACGTTCTTCATTAGCAATGCAAACTTTACAACGATATTTCTTAGGTTTATAAAATTTAAGTTTATATTTCTGAAAATCTTTCAATATTTTTCAATTGAAACTACTGTACGTTGAGCTTCCAAACACGTTTCCTTATACAAACTGTACATAATTGTAACATTCAATGTTGATTCTAAGAATTTATACATACTTTTTTTATGACAGTAATGGGACTCGCCACTTGGAAAGGAATGTATGTGATCCCTAATAAAAGTATCGTCTTCTCTTTTATTAACTAAACTACTAAAGTGACTAATTCCCCGAGAGTTGGTTTATTTTACTCATGGGTGTGGTTTTGTTTACATTTTTTATAGTCTGTCCAGTAATATAAAAATATTAATTCTCTTTATAGTAAACTCGCGAATGTGCAATATTCGTAATTTTGGACGTGTAGAACTTAATAAATCCCAACGGTAAACTAACGAATCTGATTATTCGTAAGTTCACTGTTGCAAAAGTTGAAAGACAAGCACATACGTTACTTTGAACCAGTTAATTGTGAGTTTAATATTGAAGATACATATTCAATACTTTAACAGACTGTAAATCTAGTTGTAATATGTAATCCTAACCGGTTAATGCAATTTCGTGAATTTCGCAGATTCGCTACTTTACCATACATGGGACGATATATATGTATATATATATATATATATATATATATATATATATATATATATATATATATATATATATATATATATATATATATATATATGCTGTCACTATTTTTCCGGGTTTGACTCCGCGTTGTAAAATGCTGGTTTTCTTGAAAACCATTGTTTTGGCGACGTTTCGGCAAGGTCTCACTTGCCATTCTCAAGCCTGGTGGATCTACTTCTCGTCGTTACTCGATTAGTACTTACATTTACATTTTACAACGCGGAGTCAAACCCGGAAAAATAGTGACAGCACATATAGCTCCCGCGGAAACCTCAAAACAAACATATATATGTGTCGTTCATTGTAAAAGTGGTGTAACTCCATCAAATTGAATTTGTAGATATTTTGACATTTGCAAATTGATGTACAGGAAAAAAAATAAAAGTCGTTATTGAGTTATTTACATTATTTATTGTTCACTACAAGACCAAGTTTCTAATCATAAGTATAAAACGAAAAAAATATATTGAATTCTGTGATAAAAATAGGAACAAAAAAATTTTTTTTGAGTTACTTCACTGTTATTGTGAGCTAATCGTACATAATTTCATCATCAGATGAACGTTCACTAGAATTACCGCTGTTTGACCGCGTTGGTATATCGGTAGGAAGATTTTTATAATACGAGTGATAAATCGGTGGAATATACGGTAAGAGGTCTTTCATATCTTTCTTTTTTGCGCTGGTTATGGGAAGTTTTGAGGTATACAGTGGCATTTGTATAATATTGTTTAACTGAACCTCAGGTCCTTGCTTCTTTTTAGTTAAATCTACAACGTAAAATGGGGTGTCAGGATTAAGGGTTTCTTTAAATTTAAACTGTAATGGATGATTTCTTTCAAATCTTATCCATCTAATATTAAGCCAGCTGAACTCATAACCACATGTCGTTTTCTTTCTATTTGTAATGGAATTTTCCAAGGTAACTGTACTAAAAAAATCACAGTTATTCATTTTCGTCACGCAAAAATGTGGCTGTTTGCGTTTTGCGTTTTTTATGATGTCTATCCATTGATCTGCACTGAAAATTTGTTGTTGATGACGACTAGCGGTTTCAATGACTCCAAATTCCCCATCGTTGGGTAAAAACGAATGTCCTGACACTAAAAATTTATGGTTTATTGTGTTTATACTAAGAATAGGTTCTTGTACAAGCTTTACAACAAAATGGTTTCAAATCAACTTTATTAAATGAGGCACATCAGGAAAAACAAATATTTTTTGATTATTTGCTGGATTTGTAAACCATGTGTTGGTATGACTAATATTCAGTTCATTATAAAGTGATCTATTACTGCTTCCCAGGTCACTTACTATGACTACTAACTGGAAACCTACAAAAATTGTACACAATTATTAAAAAAAAATACAGGAAAAACCAATTGAGTTTTTCTCAAAAATTCTTACTGTTAACTGTGATAAACATTAGAAATATGCAAACATACCTTGTTAATATCATGTCAAGTTTGTAATTCAAGTTTTAGTATCACCGTAATTATCCTTGGATTAACGTAATCAAAGTGGGTGACTTTGTGCTCCAGTTCTTTGGCGATTACGACTCCTACTCCCATGATTCCTTTTCCGTCAGTTTTAATACCTGAAAAATACAATATGTATTTATTTAAGTTGACCTTACTTTTGTGTTTCTTCTTGGTTTCACTGAGACCTAAAATTTTAATGTTTCCTTTGTCCATTTCTTCACATATATGCACCACTTTTTCCTAAATTCCATTCACATTCCAGGTGCCTATTTTTAGTCCTTGTTTTGAATAGGTACCAGGAGTTGAAGAAGAAGGGACTGAAGAAGAAGATCCTGAACTTTTGCCTGTCTTATATGTCTTGTATCTTTTTTTTTAATTGAATATATTAAACCAGTCACTAATTTGTTTAATCATTTTAGCACATTCTAGCCAATTGATGTTATTGTCGAATTTTTCTAAAGACTCAAATCTAGTTGATGCTCTAGAAACAGTGTGTGAAAACAGTTTTGTTTCCAACTTAACTGTTTGGCGTTGAGATCCTTTCACTGTTAAAAATTCTTCGCCGATTTTGTGAACAATATTATGCAAATCAACTTGTATACTTGAGCAAATCGACTATCGGTGTGACATTGATCAATTTTCCATTTGAAACAGAACCAGACTCCAAAAAATGATTTCTAAACAATTTTGTCATATGTGGTTATATATACAATATTATATATATATATATATATATATATATATATATATATATATATATATATATAATATATATATATAATATTAAATATATATACAAAAGGAACATTTTTATTCTCCAGAGAGGAAGAGAGAGAAAATATATCTGTCTCTCTCTTACTCATTATCTTACATATGTAATGGTTTCACAGATTCACTCTCATGCAAATTTCCAACGCCGACCGTGCGTATAGAAGTATAACTTCAAAAATTTTCAATAATGTCTTGATTTAATCGGTATGTAAGAAGATATTTTGTGCCAAATCTGTCCTTTAGATTAGTAAATAGAAGCTGAAGTGATGTATTAGTCATAATGATGCCTAACATAAATTGAAAAATAAAAGAAAACATAAATAACTATAAATTATCCTTACAGTACCTTTTTGAAAAATAATTAATGTTGATTTGCCTTTGAACCTTAAGTTTAAAATATTTGTGGTCATCAAATTAATAATGTTATCTTGGGTGCTTAATGCTAATAATTAAGCTTTTGTTCTCTCCCTCGTATCAGTTGCATAACATTTCACGTTTAAGACGTCAAACCAATCGTTAACCTGAAAGAAATTACCCATCTTGGAAATAAACTCAAAGATTAAAATTATTGTTTGAAAATAGTTTTACAGTAAAAGAAAGACATTAATACATAATTAACATAATATTTAACAATAGTATATTTTTTAAATCATATCATTTTAAAAAATTCGGCGCATTCCATCCAGTTTTGATGTTTTAGCATTCCCCTAGCTCCACATCGGGAAATTGCCATAGAAATGGTGTGAGAAAACAATTTTGTTGCCCATTTCATTTTTTGTCTTGCAGCTCCTTGGACGTTAAGACTATCTTTAGTGATCTTATGGCTTATATTAAGATCTGACGAGGTAGTTACATCTATAACTTCTTCTATTATAGATTTGTTTATTTCCTTCCCATACAGTATAAACCCTTGGTCAACAAAATGGTTTCAAATCAACTTTATTAAATGAGGCACATCAGGAAAAACAAATATTTTTTTATTATTTGCTGGATTTGTAAACCATGTGTTGGTATGACTAATATTCAGTTCATTATAAAGTGATCTATTACTGCTTCCCAGGTCACTTACTATGGCTAACTGGAAACCTACAAAAATTGTACACAATTATTAAAAAAAAAATACAGGAAAAACCAATTGAGTTTTTCTCAAAAATTCTTACTGTTAACTGTGATAAACATTAGAAATATGCAAACATACTTTGTCAATATCATGTCAAGTTTGTAATTCAAGTTTTAGTATCACCGTAATTATCCTTGGATTAACGTAATCAAAGTGGGTGACTTTGTGCTCCAGTTCTTTGGCGATTACGACTCCTACTCCCATTATTCCTTTTCCGTCAGTTTTAATACCCGAAAAATACAATATGTATTTATTTAAGTTGACCTTACTTTTGTGTTTCTTCTTGGTTTCACTGAGACCTAAAATTTTAATGTTTCTTTTGTCCATTTCTTCACATATATGCACCACTTTTTCCGAAATTCCATTCACATTCCAGGTGCCTATTTTTAGTCCTTGTTTTGAATAGGTACCAGGAGTTGAAGAAGAAGGGACTGAAGAAGAAGATCCTGAGCTTTTGACTGTCTTATATGTCTTGTATCTTTTTTTTTAATTGAATATATTAAACCAGTCATTAATTTGTTTAATCATTTTAGCACATTCTAGCCAATAGATGTTATTGTCGAATTTTTCTAAAGACTCAAATCTAGTTGATGCTCTAGAAACAGTGTGTGAAAACAGTTTTGTTTCCAACTTAACTGTTTGGCGTTGAGATCCTTTCACTGTTAAAAATTCTTCGCCGATTTTGTGAACAATATTATGCAAATCAACTTGTATACTTGAGCAAATCGACTATCGGTGTGACATTGATCAATTTTCCATTTGAAACAGAACCAGACTCCAAAAAATGACTTCTAAACAATTTTGTCATATGTGGTTATATATACAATATTATATATATAATATATATATATATATATATATATATATATATATATATATATTTATATATATATATATATATATATATATATATATATAATATTAAATATATATACAAAAGGAACATTTTTATTCTCCAGAGAGGAAGAGAGAGAAAATATATCTGTCTCTCTCTTACTCATTATCATACATATGTAATGGTTTCACAGATTCACTCTTATGCAAATTTCCAACGCCGACCGTGCGTATTGAAGTATAACTTCAAAAATTTTCACTTGTAAATGTTCCCCCACAACTTTCTTCTGTTGTCTTCTTTCTTGTCGCTTTTCCCTTAACAAGTCTTTATTTATTGAAGAGAGCGGCAAATTTTTTGAGGGAACAGCTTCTTTTTTTAAACATCTATAAAAATATTTTTGGGTGTATCCTAATAGCTCATGTTTCAAATTTCGCACATAATCCTCTTTGGTGAAATGGTTCGAACAAATACGAGCAGTATTTAAATTAAAATTATCTTCTCGTCGGCATCTTTGCTGCCAAACACTTCTCACAGTTTTGTCTTTTGGGAACCTAAAAAACTTTACATCGTTCGTTAAACACTTTGACTGGTTGTTCACATTACAACCTGCTACAGCACACCTCATTTTGCACCAATATTTTTAAATCCAAAACAATAATAAAATAATTTTAGAGTGAAAAAATCGTCAAAAGCTTAAAACCGTTACGACCTTTATTGTAAATGTAAATAGCTAAAACAAAATGTCGAGATCGTCACCTACTGACGTCACTTGACGTTTAATAGCCCGCACACCTCTTCGCGGTATCACATCTTCGCTTGTATGTATCATGGAGTCGATTTCACGTATAAGGAGCTGCTAGAGCGTAGCTCGTCAGGGGCCGTATTCTGTAACTCGTGAGAGTGCTCGTGCACGACAACTCATCGGTGCAGTGTTGCCAGGTGACGTGAACCATTTTGCGGTAGTTCGAACTTGAAAAATACGATAGAAAGACCATAAAGATGTCAAATTTGTTGTTTTTTTACAGTATCTAATGCCAATGGTCTATTTAAATGCCTTTTTATAACAGTACGTTTATTTGAAAATAATTTTCACCAGAAAATACATACAAAATTTTTAAAAACAAAATTTTTATTAAAAAATTAACCTAAATAAACTTCAAAAACATTAACTGAAATCCAAACTAAATCTAAAAAAATATAGTAAAGCAAAACACAATACTGAATTATAAAAAAATCAACCATTAGATCTCGTCATTATCCGAGTACTGCTCGTAAATGTTTTTATTAAGAAGTTTTCGCATATCATTTTCTACCTTAAAATTATAGCAACTTCCATCAGAGTCAACTAATCTCTTGCTATGTAGTAGTGCCTTAATAGTCTTTGTGCTTAATTTATTTCTCTGCTTATTTTTTAATGTATTGACAACCGAAAAAATTCTTTCTACATTTGCACTCGAATGCAGTAAGGTCAATACATTAAAAACAAGTAGGGATAAATTGGGGAACATATTTATTTAGTCCACTACCATAATTCATTTCACTTACTTGACTCCAAAATGCTAATATATCATTAGATTCAGGCAACTCAGTGTTGCGTAAAAGTCTCCACTCATTGTCTAATGATTGAAGGTCGCCCTGATTTATCCCAATATTGCCCAATTTTGGTGAAATATGTGAAATTGAATTAATTTTTCTACTTCGCACCAAATCAGGATTTATGAACTGCAAATCTTCCAAGATGTTATTTTTCATGGGAAACCTTTTTAATAATTGGTCGAGACCCTCTATATAAAATTCTAAATACTTTAGCTTTACAAATTCTAAATCATTTTTATCTACACTAGACGTAGAAATGTCAGAACCAAAATACATCTCCTCAATGGGTAACATATTTCTGCGATTTTTATAATCTATATCCAATACTGCGGTTTTGTCAATGATGTCTGTTTTTATAAAACAGTCCAAAAGAGTTTTTATGAGAGATTTGACATTTGCATATAGGTAACTAATTTGTGGTGACTCTGACTGCATTTACAGGTCTAAGTTATTGAAGTTAAAATATTACATGCTTGATCATCTGTAGGACTGTTGTAAGAGACATCAGTGAAAAACAGTTCAAGTGTATTATACTGTTCTAGAATCCTGCGTATAACACCATGTAATGACATCCATCTTGATTATGGATGTAACATTTTGTGGATTTTAACTTGAACGAACTTCTGGAATTGTTTTAGTTAAAATATACGTTTTGGGCTATTACTAAAGTAATCGTGTATTAAAAATCGTGTTGCAACTGAGTTGTGCTTTCCCATCATTACATTAGCACCATCAGCTGCAAAACCGATCATATTTTGTTTGTAATTAATATCATATTTTTGGAAAAAAAATTTATCGAAGAGGCTCTCAGCATTATCATTTTCGATTTCAAGTAAGGTTAAGAAAACATTTTCCAAACTACCAAACATAACTGTTTCGTACAAGTACGGTACATGTATTAAACTTGATTTAATAATTTTAAATGGAAATAAGTTTTTCTTTGGAAAAATTGCCTAGTATATGTTTAAGAATGTTTGTCGTTTTAGTACGAGCGCACTTTATGTTTTTTGCGATATTGGAGTCTGGAAAGATAGACTGCAATACATTTGGTAGATGGTCGATTACAAGCATTGGTAAATTATGTTCCACTACAAAAACATACAGCTTAATTTCTGCGTCTTTTGCATACTTTGTTTTTCTACTTTTACAATTGTCTGTGTGCTTTTTTCCAGAAGCGTGCCTCACAACTTGCCTGATTTAATATCGATGTCAACGTTACATGCAGAACAGTAAGCAAAATTTTCTCCCTACAAAATTATAGTTCTGAAACTATTTTCTTGTAGTATTTAATGATATTTATAACCCTAAATAGAAATGGCTACAATAGTTTAATTGAACACTATATTTATTGACGTTTCGATTTTTAAGCATAAAATGGAAATGTTAATAAATATATTTTTTAATTAAAATATTGTGGTTATTTCCATTTAGAGTAAGTAGATAGGTAGCCACTTCAGGGCACTTTTTTCCCCAGATTCTGGGGAAAAACCGCTCGCTACTGTCCTCCGGAGGCGTCCGGAGGCATCAAGGAATTTGGATATCGGTCAAAATACTTGGGAATTCCAAGGTTGGCCAAATCCAAATTTCTAATTGATTCGATGCAGGGAAATTCCGCTTTCGCTACGTAAAACAAAGGATTTGTTTTACATAAAAGCAGGTGGATTTTCTCTCATCGATCAGTCGAGCTTGCCTCTTCTACTGTAGACCTAGTCGGTGCTATTATTGTTCCTACTAAGTTATTGCTTTATTTCTGATTTCTTATATACCATTTTTATTTTAGCATTATTGTATATTCAGACCTTTTCAGGTTAGAATATTACTTTGATCTATATTTGTTCATATACTGATTGTTTGATATTTTAATTGGTTATTTTCATTGTTTATTTTTCTTGTATTTTGTGTCTAAGTTGTTCTTCCGTAAGTTAAGAACACTTAGAAATATTTATCTTGCTTTTTTCTATTTTATATTTTGATTTGTACTTTGTCTAAGTAGTTCTTTCCGGTAAGTCAAAGAACTCTTAGAAATATTTCTCTGAATATTTGATTTGTTATTTTAATTGTTTGTCTAAGCCGTTCTTTTCCGGTAAGTCAAAGAACTCTTAGAAATATTTGCATAATCATTGTTGCATTATTATTTCCGATATTTTATCTAAGATATTTTTCTTAAGTTGAGAAAATACTTAATACATTTGTTTCTTTCATTTTCTATTTTATGCTAAGTTGTTTCTTCCGTAAGTCAAGAAACACTTAGCAATATTTTCACATCTTTTCTATATTTGATTTTTCTTATTTTCTTTTATAAGTCGTTTCTTCCGTAAGTCAAGAAACACTTATAAATATTTGTGCATTTATTTTACTATATTTGATTCTCTTGTTTATTTTCTATTCTAAGTTGTTTCTTCCGTAAGTCAAGAAACACTTAGACATATTTCTATAATCTGTTTCATTTTTGCATTTCTCGTTTTATATTTTGAGTATTTTATTTTTCCACTCTAAGTCGTTTCTTCCGTAAGTTAAGAAACACTTAGAAATATTTCCATATTTTACTCTCACATTTACATATTTCATTTATCTATATTTCTGTCCTAAGTTGTTTCTTCCGTAAGTCAAAAAACACTTAGAAACATTTTTTTCTTTGCATTATATTTTTATACCATTTAATTTAATTGTTTACTAAGTTATTCCTTCCGTAAGTCAAGGAATACTTAGATCATTTTTACCTATCTGTTTTCCATTTTTGCTCTGTTACTTTGTAACTGTTCCTTGGAACTGTTACCTATAACAGATATTTGTCACTGGAACTGTTATTTATAACAGCGGTAGTATTTAACTTTCTACCAGCGACAAACCAAAGATGGTGAATACCCGATCCAATTCGGGGGATAGGAAGAAGCCCGAAGAGCCGGCGATGGGTCCTACAGGCCCAAATGCCCCCTCTCGGCAACACTACCCTATGGTGAATATGGCAAATTTCCCCAGACCCCTGACACAGATTTCCCCAGATTCGACCTAACCTAACGTAACCTAACCAAACCGAACCTAACCTCAACGTGAAGATAGCGTCAATTCTTCTTCTTTTACGAATTCTTCTTCTTCTTTTACGTATGACCTAACCTAACGTATCCTAACCAAACCTAACGTAACCTAACCAAACCTAAACGCGAAGATAGCGTCAATTCTTCTTCTTTTACGCAACATCAATTCTTCTTCTTTTACGCAACGTGAAGATATCGTCTATTCTTAACCTACGAAGCGCGTACTGTGTGTGTGTGTGTGTGTGTGTGTGTGTGTGTGTGTTTGCTGCCCTATGCTCCTAATCAACGTTATACGCCTTTATATTAAGACAGAGACCAAGAAACGAATACAGAAAGTATAAAAATAAATAAATACATGTGATAGACGAAAACCTAAGACAGAGACTAAGAAACGAATACACAAAGTATAAAAATACACAAGTTATACGCCTTTATATTAAGACAGAGACTAAGAAACGAATACAGAAAGTTTAAAAATAATACAAAATACATGTGATAGACGAAAACCTAAGACAGAGACTAAGAAACGAATACAGAAAGTATAAAAATAATAAAAAATACATGTTATAGACGAAACCTACCAAGAAACGAATACACAAAGTATAAAAATACACAAGTTATACGCCTTTATATTAAGACAGAGAACAATAAACGAATACATAAAGTATAAAAAATACAAGTCATAAGCCTTTATATTAAAATGCAAAATGTTGCAATAACAGACAAATAAGAATAATTGTTGCAATACCAAGAAATAAGACTAAAGGCGTAAAATATAACATACTATGGAATGCAAAAAGTTAGAACTATATATTGTCTCATTTTTCTCAGAGTATAATCATCAAGTAGACGCATTATAAAAAATAAAAAAACCGCAAACATTATCCTATATAACGAGGGAACAATATTATTAATTTGAATAGTTGCTACAATGAAGCCTATACAATCAATAGTGTTTTTGGGTGGTAAGAAAGGGCCAGTCAGTTATATCCTCAATTTTTAAAATTTAGATTTTTTTAGTGATACAGGTGATGGTACACTTCGTACTAGCTATGATGTTAGTACTAACACGTAAGTAAATAGTAAAACCAGAAACTATAATACTGATATATATATATATATATATATATATATATATATATATATATATATATATATATATATATATATATATCAATATTCTTTTTCAGAGGAACCAGGCATGTATTGTAAGTATCTATAAGCATTCTTAATATACTATACTTACATATATATATATATATATATATATATATATATATATATATATATATATATATATTTATATATATATATATATATTTATATATATATATATATATATATATATATATATATATATATATATATATTGATTTTAGATGAGCAACTAAGTGAGTATACTCTAATAATTTAGATCACTTGAAAATCACTACTTTTTTTCAGTGAACAGGGCTGAGACAATGCCCATAGGTAAGAATCGATTACCGATTATTATTATTAGTATTAATAGTAATAATTTTTTGTTTACAGTGTCGGCTATACTAGGATGTAAGTATAAATAAAACGGGGAAAAAAAGAGAGGATATTTATTCAATTCTTTGTAGATGTGGTGTCGTTAATAGGTAAGTAAGCCCTAAGCATAGTAAAAAAAAAGTACTAATTGTTGTGTAGCTTTAGCAGGTTTTCTATCGACGCATGTTTTGACATGTAAGTTAAACACTAAAATATCATTTAGACGATACCTAATTTTTTAATTCTTTGTTACAGACATGGACATCGAAGGTAAAAACGTTTTTTTATTTTGTTAATTGTAAATATACAGTTTTTATTTACTTTACAGCTATAGGACTATTTGGTAAGTATGTTTGTAGTAATTTGTTAAGATAAAAAAAATCTAGTAGTAGTGACACACATATTTCATTGTATTTGTAGAACGAGGAGTGTATATCCTGATTCTGCTGGTTGTAAGTAAGTACAAACGTGTATAACTATGTATGGAACACAAACTGACAAACTATTTTGCAGATGCAGCAGGACTGATAGGTATGCTAGCCTTAGCCAATCAGCTGTATTGAGGTAAGATTGAACATTATTATTATTATTATTTTGAATTTAAAAAATATAATCAGGATTTAAAAAAAACTATGTGCTCCTTTCGAACTTGTTTTTTGTTTATTAATAAAAAATTTTACAGTTAACCACAAGAAGAAGACCGTCAATGTGACAATTAATTCATTTTTTAACTTTTTATTAAATTTTTAAAATTCTTGAAAATAAAATCACTAGTACGATATTTTTTGTCTATTGTTGTTAAAGGTAACATTTATGTGTATAGATATATATATATATATATATATATATATATATATATATATATATATATATATATATATATAAACAAAAAGAAGGTGAATTATGAAGAGACACGAACACTGAGAAGAAACGCTGCTGGTAAGATTCTTTAAATTTCACTCAGCATGTCAGTAATTTTATAAAATTGAAAAAAGAAAATTGTGGAAAAACTTACCTTACTGCAATGATCTGAAAGGCTGTAGAATCCTACACAGGGCACTTATTTGTATATCTTCGCAGCTATCGCGAGAAAATAAAAAGTCTAGTTGTTATTTTAGGGAAAGTGTTACGCACGAGAGAAAACTAAGGCTGAGAAGGAAGAGGATGAGGAGTTTAAACGTGCACAACGGTGGCAGTGGAGAAATTATCAATGGGCTGTTCTAATAAACCAGTATTATGGATATAATTGATCGTTAAGACGATAACTGAATCGACCACGAACTGAATTTGGAGCACTTCCCCCGTAACAAAATCACGCCGTAAACGTAGATCGTTCGTATAAACGTACTCGTTGACACAATACGAGAAGGTAAAAATCCGATCACGTGAAAAAAACTCAGAAAATTAATTACTACCGGGTGGATTGTCACATTTGCGAACTCACTACTGTTTAATAAAACTAACATTAAATAGTCAGCCATACCGTTTGAACGACAAATGCTAAATGACCAAAGCGTCTATTTTATAAGCCCATGATGTTATGGCTCCAGATGTTTTTATTAGCAGAGAAATTTCCGTGAATCATTCACACATAGATGAAGAAAAAGAAATACTTGTAATATATATAAATGTTAGCCTAAGATACCTAGAAATCTCTCCAAAACCTTTAAACATTTCCTTATTTTTCCTATTCAACCTCTCCCATTAACCCGACAGACACAAGCTGTGGGTTCTCGTCCCGTCTGTTGTTACGGTTGAAAATAATGTCCAAACTCTAAAGTGTGAACATTATTTTCAACTAACCAAACAGCTTTCCTTTATTTGTTATTTGTAAAAATGTCATTTATATAAACAAAAATCAAAGCATAATTATTCGTATATGGCTATGTAGTCAAACTATTATTCGTATATGGCTATGTAGTCAATAAAAAAAAAAAGATCAAAATATGCTTTGATCAAATACATTATCAAAACATTGATAAAATAAAAATAAAACAAAATACGAGGGTAAAGTGGAAAATTTCGGTAAAAATATATAACAACAAAAAAAACGGTAATGAACTTAGCTATGAATTTAAAAACTTTAAACACCGAAAATAAAACACTGGAAAAATTAACATAATTTATTAATAATATACAGTCCTCTCTCTTTATAACGATATGCAAGGGACCGGGAATTTTCATCGTTATAAGGAGAGATCGTTATACAGAGAGAGACAAAATTCGGTAAGATAATATTCATAATACTGTACTAAATAACCTATTTTAATTTAAAAAAATTACCAAAACGAATATAAATAAATTAATATTGTATTCCACATAGATTTATTAACGAATAATATAAGCAATACAGTATAAAAAATGACTGTACAATTAAAACATGTGTACTGTACAATAAAAAAAATAATATGCTACTGTAAAATATATTTTTAGCCTACATTACCAAAAAAATCTGTCGCCTTGGTCTGTCTTCTTTTTCCTTTGCACAGAACTGACCTGACCTTGTCCTGAAGACGCATCGAGTCTTCCACAGCACTCATATCGTCTTCCTAGTGGATGAAGAATCGATGCAGTACTTTTGAAGCATCCAATGCCTGCTGAGGGGTCGGAGCTGGTTCTGGCTCTGCTTCCACTTCTGAGTCACTGTTTTCTTCTTCTTCTACACGAACTGCTTGCAGGATGTCCTCGTCAGAAAGTCCAGATGTTGTAGCTACATTTTCATCAACTTCTTCAAAATCTGTTAGCTCTTCCGGTCCGTAGGTGATAGTAAGTTCAAACTGTCTGGCCCAAACATCTAATGGCAGGTCATCTCCATTATCAGCCAATCCTTGATCTTCCAGCCATCCTGCGTGTTTGAAGGAATGTTTTATTGTATTGCTCGTCACCTCGTCCCAGGATTTACTAATCATTAGGATGGCATCAAGAATGTTTAGTTTAAGATCTCCATTATTCTCAACCAATTCTATCAAAAGTCTTCTCCTGTAATGGCTTTTCAAACTCTTGATGACACTTTGGTCCATGGGCTGAAGGACACTCGTTGTGTTTGCTGGCAGAAAACAGAGTTCGATGTTTTAAAGGTCGCACAATACAGGATGAACAGAACAATATTGTCTACAAGCAAAAGAATTTTTTTCCCTTTAAGCTCGATATCCCACTTTCTTATCGCTTCTTCAAAAATTTCCGAGGTCATCCATGCACTCTTGTTTGCTTTATAGGTCACCGGTAGATTTTTTATGTTTTTAAAGCAACGCGAGTTTTTCGACTTCCCTATCACTAGCAATTTTCGCTTCACCGAACCTGTTATGTTAGAGGCCACTAAAACTGTAATGCGTTCCTTAGAGAGCTTTCCACCAACGCACTTTTCCAATTTAAATTTTAAGGTTGTGTTTGGTGTCATTTTAAAAAACAATCCAGTCTCATCCGCATTGAAAATGTCGTCTGACGCATATCGTGCCTTCAGTCCAGGCCACACGATTTCTAGCCAATCATCCGTTACGTTTTTGTTAACATCGCGAGCCTCTCCGCTGATTTGCCCGTAGTCGATCTTGTGCCGCAGCTTTCACTTGCTCAGTCAACCCTCAGATGCATTGACATTCTCAATTCCAAGTTCAGTTGCAAAAAACTCAGCTTTTGTCCTGACCACACGCCCCCAAAGTGGAATATGGTTCATACGCTGCTGCTGGAACCACTGAAGCATAGCGCGATCTAAATCTTCGTGCTGAGGTTTCCGCAACTTCTTCCTGCTACCGCCCTCCATCTTCGCTTTAAGCCACTTTTTTCTGTCCTTCAATATCGTAGCCACAGTTCGTTGAGACAGCCCCGTCCGACGAACGACATCCGATTGCTTTTCACCTTTCTCTATTACTTGAGTTATCGATAACTTTTCCTCCACCGAGAGCACTTTACGCTTTTTCGAAAACATGTTGACTGTTGACACACTAAGACACAACTCAAACTGGAAATGAAAAGTCGTCAATAGATGACAATATCTGTGTGATAACAGTTAGGTACGCCGCCCGAACAATAAACGTGAGTCACTTAATTTTCTGATAAGAAAGAGTAGAATGGGTGGCCGCATTCCTTAAGCGCAAAACAAAACAACTACTGGACAATGACCTTGCCACTCGTGACTTAGGTAGTCTGAACTTTAAACACAATAACACATTTGTCATCAACTATTGAACGCTAAAAAGTTATCGCTATAAAGAGAGAACGATATCGGTATAGAGAAAGAATTAATACATTGTCCTTATGACGAACCAACCAACGTTTACTATTTTCATCGTTATAGAGGAATTATCGTTATATAGGGAATCGTTATAGAGAGAGACTACTGTACATGTATATTATACATATCGTATTTCACCTTTACAAAGATAACCTATTCTACTTGGAGAGTAGCTTTTCTGTGGATCGTTGTTTATCGCTATCCGATTACCAATAGTATTTTGCTGGCTGTTATTATTATTATCTAAAGTAGTGTGTATTAGTATGAGCAAAATGAGGAGGGGGTCAATGAACCGAGGCCGGTCTAGACAACATTTAATAGGGTTACTTAAAATAGGGTAGAGCGAATTAACCAATTAAGATTGTACACAATTTCGTGGTCAAAATGACTAATTATAACAATAATTAATTATAAATTACCCTAGAGTAATCTAAAATAGGGTGGGTTGATATAAGATATTACTGCATGCAAAATGAGGGTGGGTGATTTTAAATAGGGTGAAGCGAATTAAGATTGTACACAATATCGTGGTCAAAAATACTTTAGCAATTGCCAATTAAGCACTGGTCAATCTACCCACCCCGCAGAATATTATGATTAGTTTAATTAACTCCATTAAATATAAAAAGCCAGTTGCGCCAAATAAGCAAAAAATAAATTATAATACTTTACATCATTAATTATTGCAGACAATCCCACCCAACAATATTCAAATTAGACTAACCAATTGAGTAAATTGAAAAGGATAATAGTTTAATTAACGACAACGAATTATTTCTGGCACCCTCATTTGACATTATTTAAATTGGGGTAAACGTTTGGGTAACATTAAAAGGCCATTAACTCAAACAACAAAAAAGAAATTATATTAATTTTGAATCAATAAATATATGATATGTATAAGAAGAAATGGAAAAGAATAAAAAAACCAAATATGAATATCGTCAGAACTTGATCCTAGATGGAGGAGAAACGATCAGTAAATATAAGGAATATAAATAGCCGGGTATAAAAAATCATAAATGATGAAACACTGGACGGAGCCAATAAAACAAAATATTCAGGGAAGGAAACCTTAAAAGTCTATAAAAACTAAAATGGAGACGTTTTTACTTTTTATTTTACGGGTTGTGACAAATCAAATGTTTAGAGTAGTCTATAAACAATACTGATATTTTGGCGTTTGTTGATTACATTATGTAGTTATCAGTTGGATTTATATTCAGTTATGGACGTAATTTCAATATTTATAAGGATTGTTAAGGCAAAAAATGTTAATTTTATAATATCCTTTAAAATTGTTTAACAATTTAACAAACAACGGTAAAAAGCGAATATAGAACACCGTAGTTAAAAGTATAATTACATATGGGTGTGAAGTGTGGCAATTGAAAGAAAAAACAAAACGAATGGTGGAAGCTACTGAAATGGATTTCTGGTAAAGATCTGTGGGAAGATCAAAACTGGAATGAGTGACAAATGAAAGAATAAGAGAAATAATGCAAGTCACACACACAATAGTTGATGAGATTAAAACCAAACAACTTGTCTGTTCAACGTTCAAAGAATGCGTGAGACCCGAATTCCACAACAAGAAGAAGACTCAGAAAAAGCTGATAGGAAGGAATAGACAAGGATATGGAAGAACACCCTGGAGACGAGTTGTGGAGAGACAGAGAAGCATGGAGAGATGGCATCAAAAGACGTAGAACGTTATAGGTTGATTATATAAAATTGTTTAAAATACAAACAACTTCATTTTATAACATTTTGCTTTTTATACATATACATAACACATGATATTTATTAAATAGAAATGAATTCAGCGTGTTATCTGCTATTCCATCGTTATAAAACCCTTAATTCTAAAACGGAAATATTGTCTGGTTTTTAAACCAAACAGATGGTACATGTAGTATTAAAAAAAAATTACATGGGGGGTAGAACCCACATATTTGCGGGTGAGGTTTTGGAGTTTTATCTATACAAGATATGTATAATACAGGGTGCCCGTATAAGCGATCCCCTATTCTAATTATGGTAAATATTTTGCAAATTCAGATCCACGATAAGTTGCCAACACATATGTGAATTGCTAAATAACAAGTGTTATAGAATATGAGAAAACTCTTAATTATAATTAAAAGGCCATTAAAATTTAATTGAAATCCATATAGGGTAACTAGCACATTAGGGTTGTAACAATATATGGTGTGGTCATATGCTATTAAGTGATTAAATCTCGAGTTTTCGCTAAAAAATGTGCTAAAAGGGAGGAATTTTAATACTTTTAGATTGGTCTGCTCTTTCCACTTTTTCAAAAAGTTATAAAAAGCCGAGTATTGCAGATTAATTTAGTAAAATAATCCTTAGAAAGTGTCGGTATTAATATTATAAAAATGAATGTAAAGTTGCCGGTTCCAGAAAGTTCAAAATCCAGCGCGAAGATTATTTCGCACTTTAAAAAGTCACCAAAAGGAAAGATGTTTGCAGAAGTCTTAAACTCTTCTCTGGAGTTAATTGAGGGGGACATCCGTCATCACCAACCTATGAAATATAAAGAATTCGAAGAGCATGTCACAATATCTTCGACTCCAAACGAGAGCAAATATGAAAACATTTCATCGGAAAGCGAAGATGAAGGTGATACCTGTTTAGAAGAAAAAAACATAGAAAATATCATTCAAGAAGGGGACTTTGATGAAAGCATGGAAGAATGTGTATTGCCTGGTCAAAATAATGCAGATAAAATAGACCTTAACACGACGACTAATTTTGATACAATCGACAAAAATGTGCAAAGCCAGGATGAGGAATATAATGTGCTTGTTAAAAACTTTGTTAGTGAAAATAAGCGTTTCTTGGAAAGCCATGAAGTTCACAGACAAGTATTAATTAAAAAAATCAGTGCGTATGAAAGGAAACGCGATAGAGCTCTACAGAGCTTAACTAGTGTCAACAAGAACATTGCAATCTGTAATCAAATTCTAACGTCTATTTACACATGCAAACCAGTGGAATAATATTTTGTATATCACTTTAATATTACATAAACATATTCTAAAAAAATAAAAGTGCCTAAATGTTTAAAAGTGTAAAAATTCCATAAAATCATAATATAATCTGTTTCGGGGTGACAAATTGTGTTCAATGCAAGCAATCTAGTGTGCAAAGCTAGGATGAAGAATATAATGTGCTTATTAAAAACTTTGTTAGTGAAAAACAATCATTTTTGGATAGCCATGAAGTTCACTATAAAATAGTTTAAAAAACATTCAAACTTGTGCTATTGGAATATAATTTCATTTTTAATTGTTATATCTTGTTCTAAAGTGTTTGTCGAATGTTAAATTATATAAAATTAATAAATTAATACTATTAATTTTATATAGTCAAACAAAATATTCTAAAAATACAAAGTTTTACTTTTATTTTTAAAATATTAATACTGACAGTTTCTAAGGATTATTGTACTAAAATAAAAAATTTTATAACATTTTTTGGTTTTTTATTTCATTTCCAAAATACGTAAGTAAAAATCAGTACAAAATTTTATATATAGGTGCCTATATATATATATATATATATATATATATATATATATATATATATATATATATATATATATATATATATATATATATATATATATATATATATATATATATATATAATTTCATGTTGGTTTATTTATTTAAAATAATGACTATTACCTCTAAAAGCAAAATATTATACTTTCTTTTTGCGATGTATAATACATAAGAAAAAAAACATACTTTCTTAAAAATATGTATTCCAAAATAAATAATCACACACCTAACATATTATATATAATTTCATATTCGTTTATTTATTTAAAAGTAATTACTATTTCCTCTAAAAGCAAAATATTATACTTTCTTTTTTGCGATGTTTAATAGATAAGAAAAAAAAACATATTTTTTTAAAAATATGTAATCCAAAATAAATCACACACCTTAAACACAAACATTGCACCAAGCTAATATCAAATAACATAAACACTTTAAGCGTCTATATTCTTAACTAGTATATTCAAAATAATATCTTTGTCGGATCGCGGCCGCATTAAACATTTCACTAAGCTAGTATACACACACAAACTGACCGCGTTTGACCCACATACCTTAGTTAACTGCATGCCGAAAAGGCAGCGCCAGGTACCTCTTTGGTATTTTCGTTTCAAGTTCACTTTTAACCATTGACGGAGTTAAGTTTATTATACCAAAAAATAAATTAAATAAATTTAAAAAATTATTTGCCGCTTTATTTATTAAAACTAAGAAAAAATATTTTGGATTCTTATTTCGCAAATACAGGTGTAGTCAAAACTTGAAAAAAAATGTTTACCTAATCATTTTAAATAAGGGTAGTAAACCCCATCTACAGAAATTTTGTCAAAACAATATATTCTCATATATTACTAATTTGAAAAAAAAATAACCAATTCAAAAATATATAATTCATTTTTTTAAAATTCAATACAAAAGTGCTAATTTTTTTACTAGCAGGTAAATAACATATTCCCACCGCTGTATTTATGAAAACTAATAAAAGATAAATATTATATATAAAAGAGCCTAAAAAAAAAAGACACAAAGTTTTTAAAATGGTGTATTTATTGTTATAGATTTGCAAACAATGCAGTATTTTGATAAGCAGTAAATGTATAAATTTTTATTACAAGTCGCACAAATACGTGCACTCAGATTATCCTCAGTTCCACTAGAATGTTCCGTTATATGATTCGTGTGAATATATGTTGGTACTCCCCTAAGAGTTTCAAAAAAACACGATGGACACAGACTTTGATTGTCTATAATATAATAATGTTGGGTTAAACAAACTGTTTCTCTACATTCGTATGCCAAAAAGCGTTCATTATTGACCTCATCCACTTGCATAATTTTGTTGTCCACTTCGGCGGAATCAGTATCTATCACTTCAATTTCTTCCAAATCTGATAAATTTTCCGTAGATACCGAAAAAACAAAACTTTCATCTGTGGAGACATTGTCACTATCTTCTAATTCAAGTATGGCATCCAAAGGGTTTATAACTTCTTCATCCATTGCTTGGTATTCGTTTTCTAACACCATTTTAATTCACAAAAAATACAAGTGTATCATTTTATATATTTTCAAGTAGTAGAGATAGGTGGGTTCGGTATGTATTGGAGGGGGGTGTTATAATTATCTGCTTCTCACATCTAAAATAGAGCTAAAGGGTGAACTATATCAACATTTTGGTGTCTAGAGACAACATTTGGTCAACAATGAATAATTAGAACTATGAAATAATTATGATTAATTAATTTCTAAACAAGGGTCAATTAAATAAGCCCCTAAACATGTGGGTGTCTAGAAAACATCTGGTCTATTTAAGATTAATGATTAATTTCTAAAAATTGGGGTGAACGACACGCAATAGTCTAGACAACATCAGTTCTACTCAAGATCAATGACCAATGTCTGAAAATAGCATGGTGGGGGTAACATTCTCATAATATCATTATACTATTTAAGGCAAATAAGCGGAACTCCTCAGTAGTTTATCGAGAATCATGAATACGTGTACTATGTGTAATAAATCGTTTTCGCGCTCAGATAACCTCTCCCGACACAGAAAAACATGTAAATACAGAAATGTGAATAGTGATAGTGAGCATAATGGGGATTATTATATTCCCAAAAAAAGATTAAGACCACTTGGATTGGAAGTGATAGATGCCAGTGTTTCCAAATTAACACATGCGTTTAAAAACAGAATCGCATCTTATCGTTTTTATAGTAATAAGAAAATTGATTATCATGGATTTTTAAATGATGTTAAACCCAAAGTTTTGAACATCTTGAGGGAATATCTACATCTGCACAATATCATAAAGGTAAATTTTGAAATATTTAGTCTTTATCTAAAACCTGATAGTGGCCTATCAGATATCAAGTCCATGAACACATGCAATACAATTATATCTATTAGCACTAAGATGGATGAAACATTTGATGATTTTAAGAAAGCACTGATGACGCAAGCCTCAGAATTTCAAGAAAAAGATTCAAATTGGGCATTACAGGAAATAATGTTTTTAGATGTTAACATAAACAAATTTAACTCTATTTCTACATCAACATATATTCGTCTCCCAATACCCATAGTAAGAAAACATGCTATTTTAAATATCGAAAACAGAGATAATAAGTGTTTTGCGTGGAGTGTTAACGCAGCTATTTTTCCTCCCGTTGGCAACCCAAGCAAACCAGAATCATATCCACCGTATGATACTTTGTTAAATTTTGAAGGGATTGACTTTCCGATGAAACTGAAAGATATTAAACAGTTTGAGACCCTTAATAATATTTCAGTAAATGTTTATGGGCTAGAATCCAATTTCGTAAATAATAAAAGGCAATATGAAATAATTGGCCCACTTTACTTTACAAGTAATCGTCATGCCACTCATGTAAACCTTTTGCTTATAACAAATGATAAACAAAGTCATTATTGTCTGATTCTAGACTTGGTCAGACTTGTAAAAAGTCAAAAAACAAAAAACACTCGCAAAGAATATTTATGTGATGGATGTCTACAATTCTTTACCAAAGAAGAAAAGCTCAATAATCACCAAAAGAGCGACTGTTTACATATTTACACAGAACTTCCCACATCAAGTCCTAAAATAAATAAGTTTGGCGAAATGGTGCCAGAAAATATACTAAAATTTATCAACATTCAAAAAATGTTGCCTGTACCATTTGTTGTGTATGCGGACTTTGAAAGTTTGCTTAAGCCCATAGATTATGCTGAACCTTTTAATGGAAACTCATATTCAATCAAAACAGCTGAACACCAAGCATATTCGTTTGCATTTTACCTTAAATGCAACTATGATGATTCACTTTCAAAACTAATAAAATATGAAGGAGAGGAAGTATTTATACAGAAACTAGAGTGTTTAGTAAATGAACTATACACGAATCACCTTAAACATATTAAACCAATGTTACCGTTAACAAAAGAAGAATTTGAAAAACATGTGAGCGCTACTGAATGTTACTTGTGTAAAAAACCCTTTAATCCTTTTAATCATAAAGTAAGAGATCATCATCATTTAACTTCAAAATATCTTGGGCCAGCTCATAATTCCTGTAATATAAATTACAAACTCTCAAATTCAATACCTGTATTTTTACACAATATGAGCAATTATGACTGTCATCTATTTGTTAAAGAGCTTTCAACAGCTGGTGAAAAAGTTTCAGTAGTTGCCCAGACCAAAGAAAAATATATAACAATTTCTAAATCAATATTGGTAGAAAAGGACCCACATAAATATATTTATTTGAAATTTGTTGATTCATACAGATTTTTGGCGAAATCTTTGGATACTCTGAGCGCAACTTTAAACTCAGAGCAATGTATAGAAATTAGAAAGTATTTCCCAGATACTAAACAATTTGAACTTGTGAGACGCAAGGGTGTTTTTCCTTATTCATATATGGATGGATTTGACAAACTCAAAGAAAAAACACTACCGCCCAAAGAAAATTTCTACAATAATCTAACTAACCAAGACATTTCTGATGACGATTATGCAAGAGCAATTGATGTATGGAACACATTTGATTGTAAATCTATTAGTGACTATGCTATGTTGTACCTAATCTCAGATGTCTTATTATTAGCTGACGTGTTTGAGAACTTTAGAAACATATGTCACAAAGAATACAATTTAGATCCTTGTCACTACCTAACAGCTCCTGCACTAAGTTGGGATGCCATGTTAAGATACACCAAAATTGAACTGGAGCTTCTTACCGACATTGACATGGTACACTTTTTAAAGAAAGGGGTACGAGGAGGTGTGGCACAATGTTGTAAAAGAGAAGCAGTGGCAAATAATCATTATGTACCCAACTTTGATCCTCAACAACCCGAGTCTTACATCATGTATCTAGATGCCACAAATTTATATGGTGCTGCCATGTGTCAATATCTTCCATATGGACATTTCAAATGGGTAACGGATGTTGAAAACTTTAACTGTTTTTCGGTGAAAGATGATGCGGATAAAGGGTATGTGTTGGAAGTAGATTTGGAATATCCAGCTCATTTACATTCTGCACATAATGATATGCCATTCTGCCCCGAAAGCATGGTACCACCAGGAAGCAAATATCCTAAACTTATACCAAATCTCAACAATAAAACTAAATACGTCATTCATTATCGCAATCTTAAACAGTGTCTTAAGTATGGTCTGGTACTAAAAAGGATTCATCGTATACTAGAGTTTTCGCAATCACCATGGCTAAAAAAATATATTGACCTAAACACATCACTTAGAAACAAAGCCAAAAACGAGTTTGAGCGGGATCTCTTTAAATTGCTAAATAATGCGATATTCGGAAAAACTTTAGAGAATCTTGAAAAAAGAAAGGATATCCGCCTTTGTACTCGCTGGGAAACCAAAACAAATTCGTTGGGAGCCAGGGCACTTATCTCGAAACCAGAATTCAAGTCTTGTTCTGTGTTTAATGAAAATTTGGTTGCGGTTCATTTGGGTAAAACCAAAATAGTTTACGATAAGCCTCTCTATGTTGGATTTACAATTTTAGATTTATCGAAAATTGTGATATATGATTTTTATTATGGATACATCAAAAAGAAGTATGGAGAAGCTGCAAACTTGTTATACACAGACACAGACTCCTTGATTATGGAGATATATACCCCCAATTTCTATGCGGATATGAAAAGAAATTTAGAACATTTCGACACCTCCAACTATCCGACTTATAATATTCACGGGATACCGAAAACCCCTTCAATATTAGGAAAAATGAAAGATGAATTTGCATCTATACCCATTAAATGTTTTTATGGTACAGGTGCTAAAGCTTATTGTATAGAAGCAAATGAACTAATAAAAAAAGCAAAAGGCATTTCAAAACACATAACCAAAACACAACTGCAAATGAGTGATTACGTTCTGTTAGTAAAAAAAGGTGGTGTAATATTTAGAAAAAGGTATGTATTTGTGTCTAATTTACACACCATATATACAGAACTTAGAAATAAAGTTGCACTATCTGCTAAGGATGACAAACGCTATGTTATAAACGGTGACGTAAAAACACTTGCGTGGGGGCATTTTTTAATCACTTCACATAATGGTAATATAGATGACCTTATAACATTTGGGAATAAGCTGCTAGACGCTCCGGCATTATCCGATTTAGAAAATATTCCTTTGGATGAACTTTTTAAAGTCAATTCCTTTCAATATGATTCATATTTGTAAATTTTGTATAATAATTGTATATTTATATGTATCAATAAAACACATGTATATAAACAAATCTTTTTATTTAAAATCTTAAAAAATTCTATTAATACCGCAAGTATAGAAAAAGTAGAACAAATAGCTATATAATAAAATATTGGAGATATAACTTTATCCTTTTTAAATCTTTCATTATAAAGTTCTAACCATTTGGAGTCACTGCTTCTACCACTCATATGTCTAAAACGCAATTTATATTTAGTGCTGTTTAGTGGTATTTCAGCTTGTAAAGTTGGTAAAAAATGGTTTCCCGGATATGATTCCATTCTTGACCATGTCTCAGGCCATGTTTCATTTAGTGTACCATTACTGTCAAAGCACACAAAAACTTCCCTAACATTGATTGGTTGCTGGATTAAAAGCAGATTTCCCAGAATTGCTTGTAAAACAATAAAGTCTAATGATACCATTTTAATAATCTCTACCAAGGTTTTAACATCTATTTATAGTAAATCTAACACAGGCCGTGGGGAGTCCCATTTATGTGGTGGAGATTCCAATAACCCATCACGATATCCTACGTTTCGATGAGATAATCCCATGGGTCTAGTTTCACTACAAAATGTGCAAAATTCAAATACCAATTTCCACCCTTTAAATATTAAATTTCTTGGAATAAGTCTAGTTCCAGACATTTTACGACAAATAAGGCACAGCTTTTGTCGTAAAATATAAAAAGAGAGTGTCGGAAATATATCCCACTCGTCACCACTAGGTTGATTATTCAAATTATCACAATATTTATACGACATGTTCCTCTTGTTTCTTATATTTTGAACACAAAACTATACTATAAGTATGCTAATTAGTTTGAGTGGGGGACTTGCGATGCGTGGGGGATGTGGTACAATCTAGTGTTACTATATCATTAGGAGTGGGGGTCTGCAAGTCACTCAGAGTAGAGGGATATAAGAGTTTTAAAAGCTCGTTAATGTGAACAGTATGCGCTCAAAAAAGTTTCGTGAACGAGTCGATCAGTTTCGTGCAGATATTAAAAGAATAAAACGCGATATTTTATTTTACGAAAAAACAAGAAATGTTAAAAAGTTACATAAAATTATTAACCAGTTAAAAAGGGAATATCAAAATAAACTTTGTATGTTTAAAAACTTTTCAAGACTTAGTATAAGTGATGCGCTTGCGTAGTGGAAAAGTTTATTCACCGGAAGAAGAAAATAGACTATTTTTCATTTCTACAGTCGAGGAGCAAAAGTGGATAGACTTGGTGTTTAAAAACATTAACCGTTTTAACAATAATGGAATGTTGTCCGAAAAGAATTGTGATGAATCAGCATCCACAAAAACCGTTGTACATGTTTACAAAAACAGAATTGGAAAGCTTTACGATACCGTACATTAGAAAATGTATTGACCCATTGGAACTATTGAAGGCTTGGTATCTACTACCCAAGAAATTTGTACAGGATTTCGAAATTCGAGCTCGACTTCCATGTTTTGTACACTTCAATCGTCCCGAATGGAGAACAGAGCTAGAAGGATTCGCCCCTGCTCAATCCAGTTGTCGTTTATGCAGGTTTGCGCTGGAAAATTTAACTAACACTTATATCGTTTGAATGTAGTAATTATTTAATAAAGTATTATTTTTTAATAAGGTATTTTTATTACTTAAATAAAACATTAGGTAAGAAAAAATCTTTATTGCATAATAAAATTGTTGTATAAGTTAAATACATTAGATAGTGCACATACACCAATATTATTTAAATGGTAAGGACATGTAGGTTCCATTTTCTCCAAAGCTGGATGTTCATCAAATTCCATTACTGGTGCCAAACTATACTTTTTTATATACTGAGCTTTTTCTTTTCCTTTAACATAAACGATATTAACATTACTTGTCAAGTATTGGATAATATCACGAACTTGATGTAGTGGGGTAAATCCATTATTCCAGTTAAGACCATGATAATTATTCATTAACCATACAGCTTGTTTATGGAACTCTGGATTCAACAACCTCATTGGATATGGTGGTTTGAAAAAATAATGACTAATTTTTTTGCCATCATAGAATGCCAGCTCTTTTGCGATAAATTTATTTTTTTCGGTATTAAAACCTTGCACATCTACTATTAGACACATTTTAAAGAGTGTGTTAATGCGGTATCTAACTTGTATTTATAAAACAATTTTTAGTCATGCGCATGAGACTCACATATAATACTATAGATACCATTTCTCCTCATACATTATGCACATCTCCCCTCATGCGGGAAGTTTCATTAGGTCCAGTCTCAACACATGCCCCGGTATAAAAATATAATAAAAAAGCAAACCTGTCAAGCATAATAATATCGATTTATAATTGTTTTACTATTTTAGTTAAGGCATTATATGTAAATTCTTTCTCGTGTAATATTAGACAATAAGCCGAGATATCAGAGGTTGTTGGCTCATCTGTCTCAAACTCTATACGTAACACGACTGATCCCGATTGAATTATTTCTTTTTGGCGAGAGCAGTCAATATGTATGAGTGGAGCAATCATTTTAAAGTCATGAGGATTAAATATGGGTTGATTCAGCACCATGTGATAATAACTTTCTTGGAAATTGCCAAACATTTCATAATGTTTCGCAAATCTATTTGTTTTAAAATCTAATTGTAAATCATTATAGGGATATCTTTCAGAATTTAAAAATACTTTAATATTTTTTAAAGTGCAATGATCAAATTTACTCATATCTTTTGTCAATTTGGATTTTCTGTTATTTTGGAAAGCAACAATAATGTGACGAGGTGTTTCTATTTTTGTACTAGTCCTCACTGACCATGTATGGCGAGTAGAGTTGTTTAGAGCAGGATATTCAATCATTTGCCAAGAACGAAATTTAATAGGTAATTCTTGATTTGTATGTGAAATCTTGTTAAGTCGTATCTGTTCTCGTATACTTGGTGTTACATGTGGTACCTCCCAATATAATTTACTAATATCAATTTTTGGTCGTTCGGTTTCATCTATGCTTACTACAGCATCAATATCATCATTTGATCTAATAAGTATTAATTCCTGTTTCATGTTCATAATAATTTTCTTAAAATCTTCAAAGAACCCTGATAGGAGTCTTAGAGGTATGCATACGTTAAAGTGTCCATTTGAATCCACCAACACGCTGTTTTTGGGGACTTCATTATTGGTTTCCATTCTATTCATTTTTGGAAACCAACCCGCGTTTTCCAATTGCAGGCTTTGATTTTCGTTGAGACTCAGGTAGTTTTTAATACTTGATACCAATCCTACATCACGTACTGAGTCAATTACTACTCCATTTAATTCATAACGTAGTTCGCGAAACATGTAAGCTATACTGTTATTAATAAATTTTAGTTTTGTTGGTGTGTGATTATCATGTGTGAGTAAGCGTCCTTCGATATAAAGATAACTATTGGCTGGATATGTAAATGCATCTAAATCTTGAATAGGAATACGTATTTCATCATTATAACCCAACTTCCCAGGAATGTATGGTTGATATGTGTGAAACTGATATTCTTCAATGGTGTTGTCATTAAAAGGTTGACCAGTAACATGAAGAATTTCCATTATACCAAAACTTTAAATCCTAGCGATTGTAGGAAGCGACGATTAGATGATGTTATTATTTTAGAAGGAGATCTCCTTATATATGTTTTTGGTAGGTGAGAAAAAACTAGAACCATTATATACGTTTTCGAAGATGTAGATTTACAGTTACTTCTCCTCCTCCAAAGTCAATAAGTTTACCTGCTTGGTTAATAATTTTTATTGTAAGGTTGGTAATTGTCTTGATGCCAACTGGATAATACAAAATATTTTGAGGAGCGTCCACTATTTTATACCCAATCGGTACCAATGAAAAAAAATTATGAATGAAATGGACAGGGTTTCCATTTAAATAGCATCCTGAAGCGATGTTACAATCAACACACAGGGTGTTTGCTCCCCATATTTCCACCGGTTTATCTGAAACATGTGTTTGGTTTGGAGCTAGTAGTCGTGATTTAAAACCAAATAATACCCCGATAGAATTTATTGGGAGAAATGATATTTCTCGGTTACTCTTAATAACAACTTTAGAAGTTGATAATTGTGGAGTAATTTCTAAAGTCGCATCATTATCAATCTTTTTCATATTTTTTTGAATAAGGTTTGTAATATCATCTAATTCATAAGAGCCCTTAGGTATTTTGTAGGTATGGGTTAAATTTTTGAATTGCCAAAGAAAAACGTTATTGCTTTCATCAACATTTGGAATAGTATTAAAACTATAAAAACTGGTTAGACCAATTTCATATTCGAATTCATCTTCAAGGTAAATCGGAGGATTAAAATTATAGCTCAGATTTGAAGAGCTTCCAGTAAGCGTAAAATTTAAAGACATTTTACGTAAACATATTACATTCTTTGCTATTTATAGTAGCTGAATAGAAAATCTAGTGAGTAATGACCGCACTTGTATGAATCGTTTTGGATTTTATCGTAGTTGTAATATATCTGTACATCACCATTACTTAAAAAATATTTGATTACATTTTGTGGCGGGGGTAAGTCTCCATATGAATCAAAGTAAATTACTTGAGATTTAGATTTTGCATAGGCTACCCAGTGTGTCCCCTCACCACTTGTTGAATCTAAATTTATAACACCACACTCGTTTTTATAAATATTTTTAGGTAACATATCTCTCATGAATACACCTCTAAAATATGGTAATGTTTTACCATACTTTATTATATCTGTATTTGTTAAAGCGTGATGAGGGAGGTTTAGTTTTTTGAATAAGGTTTTAAGTATAATCCATACCCTTTATACGGTCTTAAATACAATCCTTTGCCTTTCTGTTCCAGGGCAATATTATGGCGTTTTTGTTCTTCAAGACTCATTCGATTAGCCTTCGCATCTCCAACGGCCTTGTAAATTCCTGCACCCATTCCTCCGACGGCTCCGAGTGCGCTCAATAAAGGTAGAAGTATGGGCAAAAATCCACCCTTTTTCGGTGTTTTAATTACTCGTTTTTTTTATATGTTCTTTTACGAAGGGAACCACCTTTTTTGCGTTTAAGGCCCATTCCTAACTTTCGTTTTCCTTTCATAGCTGTTGTTACAAACCAAGCAACTGCTTTTTGTCCAAACGGGGTCCCTTTCGATTTTACAATATCCCAAGCTTTGTTTTCTAAAATCTTATCCGCCTCGTGTCTGGTTGATAAATCAGTATTTTTAGAGTATTCAATATCGTGCTGTTTACAAGCCTCGTCTAGTTTATAGCGTTCTAGCGTTCTCTTACAGTTTCGTGAATACGGATACGGATTTTATAATTTCAGGAGAGTGACATGCACATTAAAGCAAAATTGTGAGAGAGAACTCCTATACGACCACTCACACAAGTTAGTGAATAGTGGTCCTGGTCGTTTCGGAGGTCTGCGGCAAATTGACAACTGAGTGGGTGGGGATATTTTTTTTTTCGTTTATTTTATTTTTACATATTACCAGGCATCGTGAATCTAATCCACAAACCATACATACTCTAGACGTTCCACGACCATGTTGATCTTTCGAATCGAATGAAGGCCATCTCTTAATTGGAAAGGCAACTAAATTGACAAAATATAGTTACGCGGGAATTTCAAACTAGAAATTTTGCGGGATTTTTGAATAAAAGGTACAGATAACCTATACTGGTTAATATTGCAAATTTAAAATGTAGGAAATTAAAACAACAGAAAGACAATTCAATGCTTTATTCAGTAATTATACAATAACTTAAAATTATCTTAAAAGTACTATCTACATAAAAAATACTAAAAGTCTAAAGTCTGTTCAAAAATTGCGCTACTGAATAGTCCATCCTTACAAAAGGGCACTATTGCATTTTCCAATGTAATATAAATCGTTATGTATACAGATAGATTATTGCACAGTTTTCTGGCATTGTGATTGATGGAATTTTTTGTTAAATTCGAAGCTTATCATGTCAAATAAACTTTTACAAGTTAAGTGAAGTTACTTCACGTGGAGTTATACGTCGCCATGTTACCAAATCCACTGGTAACTTTAACATCTTAGAATTTATCACAATATAATGTAATCTAAATTTAAAAAACAAATTTTAACGGGTTTTTACCCACATATCAAGTGGCTCAATACATGGTTACCCACCTAGTGCACTGATGATGGAACATGGATTCCGAAAACGTTTTGTTATATAGCCCGATTGGGTATTTTAAATTATATACCTTTTATAAAGGATTTTTAATAAAATTTTAGAAACTATGTGTTTGGGAAGGAAAAATCCTAAGGAAGATCTTTGGCCCTGGATGAAGCATCAGGACAAAATAGGATAAGAACTAACAAAGAGCTCGAAGAACTTTACCCAGACGCCAACATCATAAAAGAAATAAAGTCCAGAAGACACCAATGGGCAGGACACCTTAGAAGACATTGTGACGAACGAACAGTAAGACTGGTGTGGGAGGAAGTCCCAATTGGAAGGAGACCACGCGGACGCCCTCGTCTCCGGTGGCGAGATAATATAGCAGGAGACCTAAGCACTATGGGCGTGGAGGTTGCTCAAGACAGAAAACAGTGGAGGCATGTTGTCGAGTCGGCTAAAACCCACGAAGGGTTTTAACTCCACGGAGTAAGTAATCATAAAAAAGAGAACATGATCACATATGTAGGTACTTCTGCTATCTCCAAAATCCTCAAAACCCTCAATAAAACCCTGCCTTTCATTATAATTCAATCCTGGCATTAGACTCATTTCATCAAAAATTACTGACACAAATTTTTCAGTGTCATCAAGTTTATGAACTTTTTTTTCCGACGACTGGAAAATGTTGTTATTTAAGTCAGGTTCAAAATGAATTTTAATCAATAATCTATCTAAGGTAGCTTTACTAGGTAAAATAAATATTTTACATAGAAAGCGTTAAGATCTTGCACTTTGTTTGTACAGGGTTAAAGCTATTATTTTCTCATCCATAGTAAGACGACGTTGCTTTTTAGATTTATCTGCTTCTCTAGATCGACATTTGGTTCAGTTTGTCAATATCTTGTAGAAAAAATGTTTTCTGGATTTTTTCTGATTCCGCTTATCGCCGTTTAAAAGATAACTTTGAAATATTGGTATGATTATACTTTGTATAATCGCCTCATTTTAGTATAAAGTTTCTTTTTTTCAGGCGTTAGATCATTTCTTCTAATTCTACATTATCTTAAAACGTTCTTAGGACCTTGTTCCGAAAATAAAATATAACATTTAATAATATAGTAAAGATACAGTTTAATTTGATAATTAAAAATTGTAATGATTTCTACTTAGTTTTACATTTATAACATTAAACATTTTTACAACTTCCTCGAGGTCTGTTTCCTGGTTCAATTTTGTTCAGAAAAAGTTCATTTGACTACATTGAGATTGACTATCAGAGTGGAGCCATACCTCTTCTAGTTTGTAGGCCGGGCGATGCCCGGTTGGTTGGCTACGTTCATCACGCAACCAAACCCCCGTCATCCAAAAACTGACCTCATCCTGCTGGTCTGTTCCTCCCCGTTTCGATCCGGGAAGTAACAGACCAGCAGCGTATGGCCCGATGTTTGGCCAGAATAAATCACACGAGCCGACCGTCCCTCCCCATAGTAAAAACCAATGCCAACGCATATCGCGGGCTTGAAAAGATAGCCATGCAGCCAATAGGGGCTGCCAATAAAAGTTTAAAAATAGTGTATATAATAGTAGAAAATGGACGACACGGACATAGAGGACGAAACAAACATTTACGTAGTCAAGTAGTAAAATCCTAACTAGACGAACGTAGGGATATCCCTACGAAGGTAGAGATCCCACGATAGGAAGAAGCCGATATGTGATATTCGAAGCGAAAATGTCATAAGTTATTCATGTTAGGACCTCATGAAAAAACTATGAATATGGATGCTACCCATGATTGCCTTAGTGATGAGATTGCGGACGTCAAACCTTGAAAGGTTAACAATTCTCATGATACGAGAATTTGACTGATACCAAGTTCCGCGTGCGCCAACGACTAGAGGTGCCATGCAAATTTGCTTCCCTAGATATCGGGTCTGCATGGTCTGAAGGAATCGAGGCTCAGTGTACAGTGCTGTTTTATTAGCAGCAGCTGTACTTAGGGGTTCAGGACCCTTCCAGCTGACGGCAACGTCCACGACAATTACCTGCTCATCCAGATGCGCGACAAGGTCAGGTATCTTCAGAGTCCCATCTGCGCATCTGATCCGCGGCTCAACCTCGCAAGTCCACCCTTTTTTCTCAACTGCCTTCCGTAAACACGTAACGAGCTGATCGTGTCTCTTAATCCGATGCCAGTGTGATGCGGGGCATTTTTTAAGTACCTAGATGACTTAGGCTCTCGTTACGTTCGCATCCCTTTCGGCACCGTCTTTCGTGAGGTGGATTTGAAGGGATGCCTCTCGTTGGTAGGAAATTTCCTCGCAGTTGAATAGCCTTCACGAAGTCTCTCCCCGACCAGTAGGGCGGTGTATTGCTTATCCAGGCTGAGTTTTCCGAGTGTGAAAAGCCCTGGCGAAGTCCGTTACCACTATAGCCGTCCTCAAGTTTCTGACTCAATTAACGTGCGATGAATGCTGAATTGTCGGCTGATGTTGAAGTCCACTTAAGGATTTTCTCCCAGAGACGGGACATATATGGTAGACTGAGGGTTATGTACGACGTATCAGTAGCTGAGGATCTGTTTCGTCAGTCTCCGTCTCATAATAGCCGGAACGTGCATGGCCAAAGGCATGACGCCCAGGCCACCCTCTTTTGTGGGAGCATGAATGTAGGCATCAGCACACGTGCAATTGAGGGACAGAAACTTCCGAACGGCTATACGCACGGACCTGTCAAAGCCCTTCAACGTTTTCATCGTGATGGTAGGACTCTGCAACTTATCGATGTATCTCGGGAGCAAGTAGGTCTTCAGAACCAGCAGCTTTTGTGCTGGTTCAGCCCCGCTCGCTGTATGTGATCGAGCTGTGTCTGCAGCTCGCTGAAGGCCACCCTGGTCTGTCCTAAAGCATTATACCTTCGGCCTAGGTATCCAACCAGCTCACTCGGTTGCAGCTGCCGAATCCTGTCGTTACCGACGGAAAAGAGGGAGCGAGTTACGCAGTAAGAGCGCTTGTTACCACGGTTAACATTAACCGTAATAGCGGCACTCTTACCAGCGTTTATTGACATCTCTTTTCTCAAAGAATTCGACGGCTATCCGAAGCTGTTTGGTACCATCCTTGGCCGATTCGGATAGCAGGATTAAATCGTCGGCGTAACCCAACACCGAGATCTTCCTGCCATCTGCAATAGGAAGGCCAGGCCCGCCTGCTTCGAGCTTGCATATCAGCTCATCGACCACCATATTAAAGAGGTAGGGCGACAGAGGATCTCCCTGTTTGACGCCTCTACACATCTCGATGGAGTTCGTAAACTTGCTCCCGACAGCGACCCTCGTACGGCAATTCAGGTACGAGTCCGCCACATACCGCTTAATGAAGCGTCTAACCCGAAGCGTGTCATAGCCCGCTCAATGGATCGTTGCGAAACTGTGTCGAAAGCTTTTCGTAGATCTATCGAGATGATATTGTATGGACGAAGGCCTCTTCTTCGTTCTTTGATAACCGCTTGAAGTGTCAGGTTATTTAATAGAACACCATCTACCTGCCGAAAGCCTCTCTGGAGCTCGTGGAAATCTAGCACCGCAAGCCTCTTCCCAAGCAAACGATGCAACACCCTGACCAAAACTGAAGAAATGGTTATCGGACGCCAGTTACCTACCTCCAATGGATCGCCACCCTTTGGTATCAAGGTGGTCCTGCAATCCCTCAATACTTCTGGGGTGACTCCATAATGGAGCATGGTATTATAGACTAGCACCAGTTTCTGAACGGGTACCTTACGCAGCTCTCTGATCTTAAGTAGGTCAGGACCTGCTGCTTGAGACTTCATACATTGTAAGGCCCCGAGGATTTCAGCTTCTGTTACAGCATAGCTGATCAGTAGCGGGTCCTTCTGATCGGAAATTGGTTCATCGTCTGTTGGCGATCTTGATGAAAAGATCGTCCGATATTCCCTTTCCACAGTTCTGATCTCTGGGTGTACATCGCTGCCATAGAGAGGCTTGTCATCTATGATTGCCCGAGCCAGAGCGGATCTGTCGGTATGGTATCGGGTTTGGGTCAAGCGGTAACGTTGAGCCCTTTGACGGCGTCTATTTTCAATAGCCGGGGCGTTGGAAGCTTTCGATTTGCGTGTGTTTGGCTGCACTTGTTTACGCTTCCCGGCACTCGCAGTAATACTGACGGTGATATACTCGTTTAACATAGACCTGACACGCTCACGATGTCGCTCAGCGTTTGCGTATTGAGTATATCTAAATATCGCTTGTTCTTGTTCCGACCATCCTGTCTTGGTGTTATAATAATCTGTCATGTAAGAGGCAATCGTCTTACGGTTTCGCAACGGAACGGGCTCTTCAACTTCGGGGTTCGGCACATCTGCGGACAGTTGGGTGTCGCTGCTCCGACCGGCGTTGTTGAGCCCGGTGGACGAGAGGGTGTCCGATTCACTCTGAGTGGATATCCTCACAGGCGAGGGTTCTCCTTCCGAAGAGGCATAGTTGGCGAAAGTCTCGGTGTTGGAAGGTCCAGCGACGGGACTCAGAGACCGGTTCCTACGTCCCTCTTCCTCCCTGCGACTTTCGAAGAACTCGTTGTATTCAGATTTCTTGCGCGCGGACCGGATCTGTTCCTTCATATTATCCGGGAATAATCCCATCAAATGCTGAAGGATGAACCGGCCCTCTTACCGAAGTTCCTCTTGCCCCATCCGGAGGAGATCCTCGTCGGTGAATATGACCCGCCGACCGGGATTCTCGTATTTCCTCTCGAGATCCCCGTTGTACTCATCTGGATGAGCCCGGCGCATGTGTTGGCGCACCCCAGCAAAAGACTTGAATGCGCGTCCACATATGCCACAAACGTCGTCGTCAGCCTATCTGGGTCCTCGGCAGCGTAGCCTCCGCATGTGAATATCCATACCGGCCTGCGTGGCGAAGTTGGTACCACAGACACAGACGACCATCTCGCACGATGGTTTTGAGAGTAACTGGACGAGTAGGAAATAAAACTTACTCGCCACTTAGATATTTGGGACCTACGTTACTCTAAAACTAAGGCTTCCAGGAAACTGGAAGGGTGTGTAGTCTTAACGGAGTTCGAGAAATCCGACTGGTTAGTAACTACACTGGTGCACGGACTCAAGGGTCTCAAAGAGACCGAAAGCTCGAATATGGCGCACACTACCAATCGGACACACCCTGTACAATCAGCAATCACTATTCGCAAATCGGAGTACGTGCTCTAAAAAGTGCCCGTATTTCCGATTCAACGAATATGGATTCCAAGCTCTACCAACGAGGAGGTTTGTACTAGGACGATTTTTGTGGCAAAGATGAACACGACGTTCACCCAAACGCAAATATAACTGAAGAGCCGCTTGAGGAGATTTGGAAGACTCTTCCGCACACTACTTCAGCCAATTACGTCTGGCGAACGACGGGCCAAGCAAAAACCACAATTGCAGAGCCGTTAAGAGTTCCATTTGAACTTTTGATGTTGGGTGTTTGGCTTCTGTTGATACCCAAAATTTTATTAAGTGAGAGTAAATCAATAGATATATAATTGATTCTTTCATAATACAAATATAGTATTTACGGAATAAAAACCTATAACAAGTTAAATAACCTTTATACCCACACATGTGAAACTATACAAACCAAATGGTAAAAGGATTAGAAAATATAAAAAAAGAACTAAAAAACTGTATATAAGAAGTCCATAATGATTTAGTCAGTTGCTGCTCTCAACTGAACAATCGTCAAACAACTGTTGAGTTGAGTGTATGCGTTGGGTCATCTAATACCGTAAAAATTGAGTTGACTATTGATAGTTGTTCTACTATTCAGTCAAAAGGTGATCAAGGAGGTCTTTTAATTTTTTATTCGAGCAACTATCGAGTTGAAAGTATGCATACTTCAATATATTGCTATAGACTTATAATACATAACTAAATAGTCGTTTGACTAAACGTTGTCTGTATGCCCTGTGCTTTAAGCTCTCATTTGCATTCAGATTTCTGTTGCGATAGGTTGACTACTGTGTTTGGTGTACATTGTGTATTGTGTTTACTAAGGTTGTGTTTTTCCACAGCTTTTTGTTTGTGGCATTCTGAATTTTTAGAGAGAATGTTAAGAATAAGCCACAAAAATATACTTCTATACTTATATGCACTCTGCTCACCTGTAGTTTCATTAAAAGGAAGGGTAGTGTCAACAGTTACTTCAGAATTGTATTCTTTGCTGCATCATGCACAGTTATGGTCATTTAACACTCCCACATCTAAAAATAACTTTTTTTAGTTCTACTGTGATAGATCTAGATCTGTGATACTGTTATTGATTTTATTCTGTACTTAGAAATTTTTGTCAGTTTGGCAACGTCGCTTTAGAATCGGACAAGAATTAGATGTAATTACCGGTTCAATTGTTTATATTTCACTAATTATCAGTTAACATTGTTTATTTGTTTTTAATTCACTCAAATGTTATGTTTTACGGCCAATCCTTATCACTGTCATTAACGTATTATTTTAATTATACACACCGGCTTATTGCACTAAATTATTTTTCGCTGTAACTCTCGAATTTTCGAGATTATCACGGACGAAAAATAACAAAGTATTTTACCAATTACTACCACGTTGCCAGTGGTATTTATTTATACAAAGTATTATTTCTGCTTTCTGGTGGTTGATACTGATAAATAACTGATAAACTGAATAAAAACTGAATTTATTTGTACATTGCTTACACTGTGTTATAAGAACGTTACGACATGATTCTTTTTAATGCTATTGTTATGCGCGCTGTCATCAGCTGACATGCGACGAGCACTTATTTGCCCTACACTTGTGTATTCTGCAACACACCGCCAGCCTTGAAATACCCTGGCTATTTCAAAATGAAACAAGAAAAAACAATAAACTAAATTACAATAGAGGGTCATAATTGCCCAGTATACGTAAAAACATAGAAATGAACTTAAATGTCCCAAAAATGTTGGAGCACTTAAGTCATGTGTTGAAACGTGTTAAGATTTGAAATTCTTCGTAGGTCTGGCTCAGGAAAGGTTGTTAATGGTGAAAATATTAAAAAATTACCTGGGGTCAAAGGTTGAAAATCTGTTGGGTTAGAGGATAAAGGAGTTAAAGGTCTGGAATTAAGACATGCTTCAATTTGTGTTGTCAAAGTTTCAAAATTATCTACTGAAAATACTTGATTTCCCACAATTCTTTTAAGATGAAATTTAAATGATTTGACTGCTGCCTCCCAAATTCCCCCATAATGTGGTGATCTAGCAGGAATGAACTGCCACTTTATTGACTCTACTGTCAAATAACTGTTAATTTCTGTTCTAGAGTTCTGTACTAAATCGTACATTACTTTGAGTTGATTATTAGCCCCCACAAAATTTGTTGCATTGTCTGATGAGATATTCAATGGTTTACCTCTTCGACTGATAAATCGTTTTAAGCAATTTAAAAACCTTCAATTGTTAAGTCTATCAGAAGTTCTAAATGTGTAGCCTTTGTGCTAAAACAAACAAATTAGCTAAGGCTTACCCTATGGCTTACTCTTATTTTATCTATTAACTAATGCACTACAACTAACATGCAATAATTTCACAGCACTATACTCTGCTTTTGACACTAAACTGTTACACATTTACACTAGCTCAAATGGTTTTGTCCTTATGAGTCTTCTCTTTAGTTCAGTGTTGTCAAGAAGCTGGATTGCCTCGACATTCACATGACTATGCAGCCTCTGCTCGTGACTTGCTGCTGTTCTCTTGATTATTTCGATCACAGTTTCCATACCCAGGTCCTGGTGGAGGTTGCTGTTACGGATATACCAAGGAGCATCAACAATGTTTCTCAGTACTTTGTTTTGAAATCTCTGGATAATATGTATATTACTAGCTTTGGTACAGCCCCAGAGTTGGCACCCATATACCCATACTGGCCTCAGTACTTGCTTGTAGATGGATAATTTATTATGAATTGATAATGTTGAATTTTTTCCAATCAGCCAATACAATTTCTTATATCTAATATCAAGCTCCCCTCTTTTCTTTTTGACATGGACTTTCCAGCGCAGCTTCGCGTCTAGGGTGATGCCCAAGTATTTTGCTGATGTTGCATAAGGAATTCGGGTATCATTTATTCTAACTGGCAAATTTTCTATTTTTTTATTTGTAAAGTTAACGTGTGCAGATTTAGCTCATTTAATTTTATTCGCCATTTTCTGGTCCAGTTATATATTTTATTTACTGATAGTTGCAGCTTATCAGTCGCTTCTTCACTAGTGTCTCCTATCGCCAGTATGGCTGTATCATCCGCGAAGGTGGCAATAGTATTTTGTTCTAGCTCTGGAATGTCACACGTATACAATAGGTACAGGACCGGACCTAAGACACTCCCTTGTGGCACGCCAGCTTTGATCTCCCTTAAGTCGGTGTAAACTTCTTCTTTTACTCTGAAATATCTATTCGCAATGTATGATTTCAAGATTTCTGAATACTGTTTAGGCATGAACGTTCTTAGTTTATAGTTTAAACCGTCATGCCAGACTTTATCAAACGCCTGTGCTACATCCAAGAAGATTGTAGAGCAGACTTTATTTTCTTCGAATGTTTTTTCTATTATATTCGTTATTCTGTGAACTTGATCTATAGTGGAATGTTGATTTCTGAAACCAAATTGATGATTTGGTATAAGATTTTTTCTTTCTATTATTGGTTTTAATCTTTTCAATAGAAGTTTTTCAAATAGTTTTGACATCACCGGAAGGAGTGATATTGGTCGATAGGATGTCACTTCATTAGGAGATTTACCTGGTTTGGCGATCATAATTACTTCGGCTACTTTCCAGAGTCTGGGAACATATCTCAATCTAAAAGCAGCATTTATTAGGTGTGTCAGCTTAACTATGGCTTTTCTTGGTAAATTTTTTAATAATTCGCCTGTTATGAGATCATATCCTGGAGCTTTCTTAGGATTTATATTCTCTTTTATCTCTGTTGATACTTCTCTAAGTGATGTTAACGTTATTCTTTCTTCAGTTTGGAATGGTTCTTCCCATCTCAGTTTTTCACCATCATTGTGGTTGGGTTTGAACGTGCTTTCTAAATGATCTGCAAATCGTTCTGCTTTCTGTTCGTTACTTCTAGCCCAGTTGCCGTTTTCCAACTTGATAGGAGGAGAATGAATAATTGGTCTCTTCATTCTTTTTGTTGCCTTCCATAAAGAATAATCTGTGTTTTGGTCAGCTGTTAAATTACTTAAAAAAGAATTAATTGTTGAATTTTTTATATTATGTATCTCCCTTTTTAGTTTTTGTGTAGCATTATTTAGACTAGTTTTGTCTCGTGGAGCTCTATATTGCTGCCATTTTTTCCTTAACTTCCTTTTTTCTACTATGAGTTCTCGGATTTCTTTTGGATAGTTGTTCCCTTTTGTTCTAGAAGTTATTGTGGGAGTATTTTCCCAAGCTGCCTGTTGGATATTTTTTATAAAGACTTCTAATTCGTCATCAAGTTGCCTCGTGTTTCTCAATGGCACAGCAAGATTAATTTTGTGTTCTAGGTAAAACAAACAAATATGCAAACATATATATGGATGATTTTTGAGTTACGTAATGTATTAGCTTTAACTGAAAATGGTCCGCAATAATCTACACCTGTAAGTAAAAATGCTCTAGCAGGAGTAATTCGCTTCTCTGGCAAGTCACCCAAAATGTTGATTGATTGAATTTGGCCTATTTTTAAAACATACATACAATGCATTTTCTTAAAATTCGTTTTACTGTAGTTAAACCTGATAATATCCAAAATCTAGTTCTTAATGTTGGTAACAATAGTTGTGGACCAGCATGTAAGTTTTTATAATGTTCATCCCGAATGATACAAGTAGTAATGTGATGGTCTGAAAGTAAAAGTAATTGGATGTCTTTGAGAAAAAGTTAAAAAATCTGCATTTTTGATTCTACCACCAACTCTGAGAATACCATCTGTAAGAAATGGATTAGGTGAAATAAGATTGCTATTCATTTTGACTATATTACCTTTCAAAATCTGTGAAATTTCAGATTGAAAACATTCATTCTGTACAATTTTTACAATAGTATTAAAGTGACTTCCAGTTAGTCAATTTAAACTGACTTCCAGTTCTGTTATAGAAATTTGACCACAATATTTGTCTGATTTATTAAGACAGTTATGTTTAAATCTTAAAAGTAATGCTATTATTCTTTGTAACCTTGAGATTGAAGAATATTTTTGGATTATACTAAATGGTTCCCTTTGTTTGACATGAGCTGATAACTGGTATGTAGGTCTTTTTTGGAACACCAATTAACAACATTAGATATGCGGACGATACTTTCATAATAACAGACAACCTCCAAAAGCTAATGAACAAGATAGTTGAGTATGGAGAAGAATATGGATTATCAATAAACACCAAGAAAACCAAATTTATGAGGATATCAAAAACCCAAAATAATGGTGAAAGCCTGACAATTAACGTTAGTGCTTTAGAACAAGTTGAAAACTACCACTATCTTGGCACAATAATTATTATTCACAAGAACTCAGCGGGGATCTCACGCTTATTCTTTCGCATTGTACCGAGATAAGTTAATTTTTTTTGTGTAGCAATTTTCTGGTCAATGGAATACTGGTGAACCAATTATCGCCGGTAATATTACGATGAGTTCCCTCTATTGGCTGCACCAATCGTAGTACAATATCTTCAGCAGTATTGCTAACCTTACACGGGCCATCAGGTTGAGTTCCGACATATGTGTCGAGATTGAAAGTGTAAAAGGTTTTTACATCAACCAGCGCAAACATCTTGATCCCATACTTCGCTGGTTTATTGGGTATATATTGCTTGAATGAGCAGCGTCCTCTAAAAGCCAATAATTGCTCGTCAACAGTCAGATACGCACTAGGGACTAAGTATTGTAAAAATATAATTTTAGATTTGTTAATAAATTATGTATATTTAATTTAATAAATTAGTAAAGTATTCATTTACAACTTGAAATCTTGTTATGTTATTATCTACTTCTCTTGCTCCTCTATCAAAGACTGCTTCATTGTCTATATTTCCTAATGCCATTGCTGCTTCCTCTTCTTCATGTAGTATGGGTAGTGGGTCATTAAAAAGAATTGCAATATTATGTAACACAGATGTTGCAATTACAATTGCTTCTACCCGTTGTAAATTTTACCCTTATCCCAAAGGCTAAGACAGGAAACCGCCGTTTCCATATTCCAAAAGCCCTTTCTATCGGATTTCTGTTTCTAATTTGTGCCTCATTTAAATAAATTTTCGGCTGGTGATTGAGGATTGCCTAAGGGTGTTATCAGATATTTCTTGATTCCGTAACCACTATCACCAACCAAAAGATATCATCCATAACGCACACTTTCTAGATCTGCTCTTAGCCTAGAATTATTAAATATGGTTGAGTCATGAGTAGAACCAGGCCATCTACAAACTATATTTTCAATTCTACATTCTGCATCACACACTACTTGGACATTTATAGAAAAAAATCCTTTTCTGTTTCTATAAATTTCTGCTTCTTGTCCACCAGGAGAAGAAATTTTGATACGGGTACAGTCAAGGACCAATACATCTTGGAAAACGGCTAATCTTATAAAATTCCTTGCTAACTGTTTTCATCTCACATTCCCTTTGTGGCATCTTAATGAATTGTTTACCTAGACTGGCAATTGCTCTAGAAACTTTATGGACAAGTCTGCAAGCTGTTGATTTGTCAATGCCCATAAAATCACCCACTACTTGCAAAAATGAGCCAGTTGCATAAAACCTTAAGGCAACAAAAACCATATTCTCAGAAGATACAGCTTGGTTCCTGAAATGTAAATAAATTTCATTTAATAACTAACATATTTCCCATTTTTTATCATTCTTACCTATCCGTTGGATTTTTTATTTTATCAGTAATATTTTGATGTAAATAATTAACTGCATCTTTAGATAACCTAAATCTTTGCAAAAATTCATTATCATTCCATTTTTCAAAATGATTGTCTCTGTTCCTAAATTGTTTTTGGGTTCTTCTTCTATCTACAATATTTATCATTTCCAGAAAATCTTCATCAGTTAAATTTTCAATTTGATTCATTTTTTTAAGAATATAACAGTAACAGATAATTTAATTATTAAGCTAAGCTTTCTGTTGACAATTACACACAAATATGGAAATATGTGAGGTTAAAAATGCCTGAGCTGACGTTGAACCGTCAAACTTCTACCGCTCAGTAGAACCCGTGTTTAAACCAAGCTCAAGAATTAAACTTTAGATGTACAACCCACTTCATGCGTTAAACTCGGTAATGGCGCTAAGCTTGAGTTGAGCTACGAATGTACAACCGGGCCTTATTATCTTTTTCATTACATCTTTTGTCCATTCTGGAAACAGTTCCTAAAATTTCTTGAATAAAATATCATAACTTGAGTTTCTCTTTTTATTTGCATAGTCTTTTGATTTTACATTCCATAGACAGCTGTTTTGTCTATATATTTCAGTAAACTCTTCCCAGAATTTTTTTTGTTTAATGTCCCAATAACTGGCTATCAACAACAATACTGCCGTAGTCAAGACTCTACACATGTTACAACTTGCGTTCAAATACGATCGTTGTTACGATATTTTATGGAAGCTCTGTACTGCGAACGACACGACTACTATGTACTGCGCAGCATCCAATTTGCCTACGCACGTGACGATTTATCGTTACTGCGGCAGTTTTAACCCTCCTTCCCACGGGTGGGGTCCATCAGTACACCTATAAATGAAATTGCTTAATTTTTTCAATTTTTTTTTGTATTTTCTCCTACACTTGGTGTACCTTTTAATGGCAATGAATAGTACAGTTTAGCATAATTTGGTGAAATTGTATGAATCCCTTTAATCGCTACCTGTAAAAGTGTCCTGACAGACCCCACCCGTGAGTGGGCGTTTCTTGTTTTTATGCTATGGCTTGGCTAATATTGCAGCTATAAATGCATTTATTATATACTAAGATCCAATAATACGAATGCAGAATTTCGGTCTTCTCGTCGATTGTTTCTGAAGTCTTTAGGAATTGCCGTAGTCCAGAAAAACATGAAAATACGAGCACCAAATATGCGTATACCGAGAACATCACGGTTACTTATGCAAAATTTTCTGGAATTGAGCAAACGACGAGGAATGACCCAGCCCCAGGAAAACGGGGATGTGTAAGTATTGTAAAAAAAGAATAACTAGACATTTTTGCCAATTGTGTAAAAACTGGTTTTGTATGGAACATATAAAAGCGTGTTGTGCTGATTGTTTAGAAACAAAATTAACATTATGTAACCCCCTCTATTTTCTGTTTCAAATTTTAATTTTGGATATTTAGTTTTCTCGGATAGTGAAAAGGTAACTCTTTTTCTTTAAAATTATTTAGAATGAAGTACCTATTATTAATTTCTTTCCAGGAAAAAGTAGAGCAAAAGATTGTGACCGAAACTGAAGAGAAAAAAAATGGGGTAATAGTCAAATCAACTAAAAAATGGACATTGAGTGTTTGTAACATATTTTTTATTATTGCAGGCCCATCTGGAACACAACTAAACGTTGGAATATCCAATACAAAAAAAGGAAAAGGTAGACCTCAACCACCTAGAAAAATGTCGAAGACTGCTCGGCTACAAACTTCACTTGCCTTAAGTCAGAAACATCTAGCTTCCATGAAGCAAAAAAATGATATCGAAGCAGCCTACTACAGAAACAAAAATTTTATAGATGGGTTAAAATGAAGGCTCACCTACGGTCGGAAAGATTTCAAAATGTATGGTGGAGGCACCTAAAAATGTAAATACATAATTTATTGTTTTACTATTTTATTACCTACATGTCATACCTACATTTTACATGTCCAGCGTATTCCCATTTCAACTTTAATGATTTTTGCATCACATCGGTGACTTTGGTTTTCTGTCTTATCCATGTGTTTGTTTTCTTGTCCTTAAGTGATATACCTAGCATTGCTCTTTCCATCGCGTGTTGAGTGACTCTAAGTATATTCATATTCTTTTTTGTGATTGTCCATGTTTGTGCCGCATAAGTTAATATCGGAATAATGCATGCATCAACAACTTTAGATCTAAGATGTAATTGAATTTGTTGATTTCTGAGTATATAGTTCAGCTTACCGAATGCTGCCCAAGCTAACTTTCTTCTTCTTTTTATTTCTTCAGTTTGAATTTCCCTATTTAGTATTATTTTTTGTCCTAAGTATATATATTCTTCAACTTTTTCTATAACTTTATCGTTTATTATTGTCACGGTGTCTTCGGAGTGCATGACTTTTGTTTTGTTTAAATTCATTTTCAGTCCTATTTTAGAAGATTCGGTATGTAGTTCTAAAAGCATGGTTTGCATTTCTTGTAGGTCAGTAGCTATCAGGATTATGTCATCTGCAAATCGTAGATTACTGAGGTAGCGGCCATTGATGTTTATTCCCTTATATTTCCAATTTAGGTTTTTAAAAACGTCCTCCAAAACTAAGGTGAACAGTTTGGGTGATAAAGTATCTCCCTGTTTGACTCCCCTGTTTAATGGTACAGGGTTGGTGTGTTCATTTTCATTTAGGTAGTATGTAGCTGTAGCTTGGTTCATAGTTTCTTTTATTAAGTTAATATATCTGCTGTCTATTCTACAATTTTGCATTGCGTTTATTACGGCCGTGTGTTCTATGGTATCGAAAGCTTTTTCGTAGTCTACAAATGCTAGGAAAACTGGAAACTTGATTTCGTTACATTTTTCTATTAATATTTTTGTGGTTAACAGGTGATTGGAAGTTGAATAGCTTTTTCTAAAACCTGCCTGTTCATATGGTTGGTATTCGTCTAATTTCCTTGTTAGTCGAGTAGTTATGACTTTGGTGAGTATTTTAAACAGGTGTGACAGTAGGCTGATGGGTCTGTAGTTTTCCAATATTCGACTATCACCTTTCTTGTGTAATAAGATTACTTTAGAGTTGTTCCAGCTCTTAGGGACTTTGCCCTGATGTAAACAACTGTCCACAAGCTTAGTTACAATTGCAATTAGTTCCTTACCTCCTTCTAATATCATATATGTGGTAATATTATCTTCTCCTGCAGCTTTATTTCTCTTCATATTTTCCAATGCTATAGTTACCTCTGAAATTGTTACTTTTGGCATTATTTCTGATCCAACATTTTTTATTAATTTCCGTGCTGGTCTCATCTCATCATCTTGTTGATGTGTTCTGTAAAGTTCTGTGTAAAATTCTTCTATTCGTGTCAGTATGTTTTCTCTAGTTGTGATTTCATTTTCGTCTTTTCCCATTAATGATATCATCTGACGTCGTCCTAGTGTCGGTCTGAGGCATTTCATACTCTTATTTTTTTCAATAGTTGTTATTAATTTTTCGTTTTCTTTTCTTTTTTGTTGTCTGATTTCTTTTCTAATCTGCCTATTAAGTTCTCTATATTCGTCGGTTCCCCTTTTGTTAGATTTATTTAAGATCTTCCATCTTTTTATTGGTTGTAATATTTCTTTGTCTAATTCATTGTATGTTGTTTTTGGTTTTTTCAGTTGCAGAAGGCTTTTATTCAGTTTCGGTAATAAGGTTAGTCAAATCATCAATATAATTGGAGTTTATCTGCTGCATGCTAACTTGATTTAATGCATGCGCTATCTTTTTATTAAATTCACTATTTTTGATTTCTTCAGATGTCCATTTGTATCTTTTTTCATGTATTCTTTTTCTTTCTAGTTTTTTGTTAATTATTAGTTTTGTTCTTATTAGTCTATGATCGCTTCCTAGGTCAAACTGATTTAATACTGATACGTCTTCTACTAGGTCTCTATTCTTCGTTAGGATATAATCTATTTCATTCTTTGTCTTTTTATCGGGGCTCATCCATGTCCATTTTCTGCTTCGTTTTTTATTGAAAAAGGAGTTCATTGAGTACATGTTATGTTCATTCATGAAATTGAGAAGCATTTCTCCTCTATCGTTTCTTTTTCCGTAGCCATAGTTACCAATTAAATGTTCGTAATCTTCCTCTTTTTTGCCCAATTTAGCATTAAAATCTCCTAATAGTATTTCGTAATTTGCTTTATTTGTATCTATAGCTGTTCTTATTTCATTATAAAATATTTCTACTTCTTCATCGTCGTGGCTTTTGGTCGGAGCGTACACTTGGATCACTTTCAGAGTGGTTCTTTTATTAATCCTGATGATGAGATATGCTACTCTGTCTAATATGGGCTTGAATTCTTCGATACACTGTGTGAGACAAGAATCCCTTCAGTCTACGACCATTTATTTGTTTATCGTTGTATTGCTTACTTTAAGTTCAGGAGGAACACCATTGCAGGTTAGTAAAATTAGGATAGGGTGTTGGAATGTAGGAAGCCTAACAGGCAAAAGTATGGACTTAGTGGATGCACTTAAGAGAAGAAGGGTATACATTGCTCGTATTAAAGAGACAAAGTGGAAAGGTGAGAGAGCCAAGGAGTCAAATGAGGGTTACAAACTGTGTAGGGAAAAGCAGCAGTTGAAATGGAGTTGGCATAATTGCTGATAGCGAAATGAAAGAAAAAGTAGTAGAAGTTGTAAGAACAAGTTACCCAATAATGTCTGTAAATTTGTCGTAAATGAGGAATTGCTGAATGTAGTGTGTATTTTCCTTAAGTAGGTTTGGGTGATGACGAAAGAAAAGCATTTTATGATCAATTAGGGATATAGTTCCAGACTTACCAGCGGAAGAGAGAGTAATACCTGGAGGTGATTTTAATGCACACGTTGGTCAGGAGAAAAGTGGATATGAAGGGGTTCACAGTGGACTAGGGTTTGGAAGTAGAACTGATGCTGGAGGTGATATGCTTGAACTGGCAATAGCACTAGATATGGCTTATAAACACATTCTTTCAAAAGAGGGAAAGGTAACTAATTACATATAAAAGTGGCGGTAATCAATCCTAGATAGATTATTTTATGACGAAATATGGCAAATATTATTAGAGAGGATGCTGTGGAAATACTTGGAAAAACTGCAGGAAAGAAATTTGAGAACAAGGAAAAAGCAGAAGTGTACAGCAACTTATATGAAGAAATAAACACCAAAGGAGGTGAACAGAAAATATAGAGAGTATGTAAAACTTGTGAAAGTCATGTATGAAGGAGTGACAACTAGTGTTGGAACAGAGGTTGGAGAGACTGGCAAATTTATAAGTAGGGCTCAGTGCTAAACCTGTATATATTTTCATTGGTTTTAGACCAGATTACTGGAGACGTTCAGGGTGATATTCCGTGGTGTTTGATGTAGTGCTGATAGGAAATACTGAGTGGGAAGTACAGCAGCAACTTGAGAAGTGGAGACAAGCTCTCGAGGAAAAAGGTTTAAAACTGAGTAGGTCAAAGACAGAATATATGTAGTGAAATGGTTTTAAAAACCAATAGTTTTAGGTATTTGTGGTCAACACTGCAAAACAATAGAGAAATACATGGAGATGCATCCAGTAGAGTTAGAGCAGGATGGATGAAATGTAAAGAAGCGAGCGGTGTGTTATGTGATAGAAAAATTCCAATGAAACTCAAAGTGTAGTTTTACAAGACAGCCGTAAGACCTATTAGGATGTATGGCACTGAATGTTGGCCAGTTAAAAAGAGGACCTGAAGAAAAGGATTAAAATATCCATAAAACATATTTCATTTTAGCATATTTATATATTGAATTTTCTAATATAAAGAAATTATAATAAAATGTACTTATAATGAGTATAAATGCAAAAAAATCACATTTTTTGTAAATATTAATTATAATAAGTATCAATAATTAATTGCCGTAGTAGTATTCCAGCTCCCAAATCATTCTGAGCCACAAAATTATTCACTGCTCCTGCAGCTGGGTTTTCTTGAATTATTCCAACATCTGCTTTCAAGAATTCATCATCTCTGTCAGGCTCGAGAATTCTATAATGTATGCAAATATTGTGTAGCATACAACAAGCCATTGTTATTTTGGCTGCTTTTTGAGGCTGATAGTGAAGAACCCTATGTTTAAGTAAACATCAAAACCTGTTTTTCAAAACACCACTGCATCCTTCAATCCTGCTCCTTATTCTTTTAAAATCATTATTAAATCGTTCCCCTGCACCTGGCGCAGTGTTTCCCAATGGGGTTAGCAACCAAGGTCGTAGTGGATAGCCTGTAAGAAACAATGGTAAAGATCCTGATCAAGATTATGTGTTAATTTTTTTAACAGAATCGCCAAGAAAAAAAAAATAATTTTGAGGTTTCCTTCTGTAAACTCTTTCTAGAACATTTGAAATATTTGATTGCCCCCAAATGTAAGCATCATGTGTACTGTCTGAGAAATAAGCATTTTCATTCATTATTTGTAGATTTTCATCACATACCTAAAATAATGAAATTTAAAACAAAAAAGTGAAAATGTAAAATAGTTTACCAGTTGTACATTTAAGGAATGGTAGTTTCTCCTATTTACAAAAATATGTTCTTCTTGGATTGGTCGTACAACTGCCATATGAGTGCAATGAATAATCCCAATTCCCCCAGGAATACCAGTAGATTGAAAAAATCTAAAAATAGAAGTCAAACTGAAAACTTTCTAAACCTGTTATAAGTTCCATTTACTTCTACCTTGCTCTTCGCAGCGATAGTTCCTTAATATTCCGTGGAAAAATGATCCATCTACTAATGCATTCTGGCCTATTTAAAGCGTTGGTAACTTCTTCAATGCATCGACAAACACTGCTTTGACTCATTCCACAAAAAAAATTGGAATCTGTCACTGCTTGGTAGCTGCCTTGGCCATAAAATAAAAGGGTCACTAACAACTAAAAATAATGTTTCGTCATTTTCAAAAATATAATAACTAGACACCCAACTACATCAAGTAAAATTAAAGTTATTACCATTGTTTTAATATCCAAACCAGATATTCTTTGGCGAACTTGTAAAAATGGCGTTAGTTCATCGCAAAGATATATAAAGCTGTCTTTATTGAGACGGAAATGTTTAATAAAATTCACCTCAGATAACATCAAAAAAGGGTCTTCCCGTTGGAAATAGAGACGTGGTATATTATTTTCAGTTTGTTCTTCCGCCTCTTCAACATCGTCAATTAACATTAACATTATTATATCGTCATCATCCATTAAAAAAACAATATATAAAAACCAAATACAAATAGAAGTCAACAACCTTTTTAAAATTTCAATAACCTTTCTTTTATATAAACTATATGTATTGTATACAATATACATTTTTCTTCATTTTATAGGCCTTCTGTCATTTATAATTTCTGCGGCGCATGTCCATTCTCTTAAAATTAGCAATTCTCTTAGTTTTATCCAGTAATCCAGTAGAGTAGTAGATTACTCGCATAGGACTATATGAGCGTTCTCTTACATTTTCGTGAATACGGATACGGATTTTATAATTTCAGGAGAGTGACATGCACATTAAAGCAAAATTGTGAGAGAGAACTCCTACACGACCACTCACACAAGTTAGTGAATAGTGGTCCTGGTCGTTTCGGAGGTCTGCGACAAATTGACAACTGAGTGGGTAGGGACCTTTTTTTTTTCATTTATTTTATTTTTACATATGACCAGGCATCTTGAATCTAATCCACAAACCATACATACTCTAGACGTTCCACGACCATGTTGATCTTTCGGATCGAATGAACGCCATCTCTTAATTGGAAAGGCAACTAAATTGACAAAATATAGTTACGCGGGAATTTCAAATTAGAGATTTTGCGGGATTTTTGAATAAAAGGTACAGATAACCTATACTGGTTAATATTGCAAATTTAAAATGTAGGAAATTAAAACAACAGAAAGACAATTCAATGCTTTATTCAGTATACTGAAATTAACCACTTTAAATAACAAGCAGATGTCAATGATCTTGAAAGATGTGGGGGAGGGGGGGTCTCATATTAATAGAAATCTCGGTAAATGGAAAAGCCGTTAGATAAACAAGGTCTGTTATATAAGAGGTTTAAAAATGGAAATCTGTTAGATAAGAATGGAAGTCTAAGATAAGGAAAAACCGTTAGACAAGGCGGAAGTCTGAGATAAGGAATTGTGTTAGATAAGAGCGGAGTTTAAGAAAGCCGTTAGATAAGAAAAGAAGCCGAGATCAGAGCGAAAGTCTAAGATAAGAAAAACCGTGGAAAACTTATCAATAATCAGAAATAATAAGTAAAAATCAGTAAGAAAATCACAAACATAAATATTCCCCTTCCCCACCACTTTAAAACTGTATAAAAAACATCTAAGCCCCTATACAAGTCATTAACAGTCACGATGTCGTCTTGTGTAGAGCAAAATGTATACCTAGGTGAAAAAAAGTTTAGTCTGAACTTTTCAAACACAAAGTTTATATCAGTGTGCTTAGCAAATGAGTTAAATTTTGCTCCGTGCGTCAAAATACTGGATAATAAAGGACATTATATTTTATGTAGTGAAACAGAATGGAGTGAGTTTTTATCATATCAAGATTTAATCAATAAATTTATAATGAATGGTGAAAATCAAGACTTGATCGATGTCAAAAATTTTTAGATCAGTTTTGAAAAGTTTCAAGACATTAAGGCCTTAAAAATATTAAGTGGTCACGCTACTGTATGGTTAGGTGGCAATTCCATTTTTTAGAGCTGTTGAGATTACTTCCAATAATTAACCATAATCTACAATCATTAAAGGAGCAGCACTTTTTCGGTACCTTCAAAATAAATCAACTTGGAATTAAAAATGTAGAAGATGTAATTACAGTGCAGTGCTCAGTATTATGGAACCTATAAAGTTTGTTAATCCTATTACCTATGGTTTAGCGTTGGAACTAATATACAAGTATCCCAATCTACTAAAGAATGAAGAACGTAACATTTAGGGAAGATTTAAACAGAGTCTACTTAATTCATAAGCCAGAAAGAGAGTTCAACGTTGAAATGATTAAAAGTATACGATTTCGTCACCGTATTTAAGAAACTGCTAAAGTTATAAACCCTAATTTAGATATAGATTATAGAGTTAAGGTTTATAAAACAAACTTATAATTAAATTGTATTTTTATTAAATATATATATATATATATATATATATATATATATATATATATAATAGTTAGTTTTAAATTAAAGCATTTTTATTTATCTTCATTCCTGACCATTTGACCAGAACCTGATTTCCTCGTCTTCTTGGAACTTTTTCAACAAGGAAAACATCAGGATACTTCACCTTTTGTAATTCTTCAGAGTAAAAGCCACCTTGAATTTCTTATTTATTTTCATCTTCTAAAATGTAAGTAGTTGGATTGGTTAGCTTAACTTTCTTGACTTTGAATATTTCAGTACTCCAATTTGGGGTATAACCTTTAGGTACCGCAGGCAAATGTATTCTTATGTACTAAATTGGACAGTAAGTAAATTGTGGAAAAAATTATCAAAATATAAAGCATAACCTTTGAAATGGTATGGCTCGCACAAATGCAGAACAGTTCTTTCGCCCAATGTACCTTCACTGTGACTGGTTTCCTTTCCTTCATATACTTTAAATGAAAGCATATAACCTGTTCGTGCTTAGGTCGTAATCCAAATTTTGAAGCCTCTTTCAACAGGCTTCAAGGGCATGTATTGCTTCAAAGTTGAGCGTCCCTTGAAACCTACCATGCTTTCATCTATTAAAAGCTCTCTGGATGGTGAAAATAAAAGTTTAAATTCTGTATTTAGATGGTCGATAAGTGGTCTCAATTTATGAAGTTTATCGAAGATATTTTCACCTTTATTGCCGTTTCAATGGATGTGACGTAGAATCGCTAAAAAACGCTTTACGCTTTAATGTTTGCGATTCTATCCACTCGAAAATTTTGGTCATAAGACCAATACATTCTTATCCCAGAAAGTTGAGGAAATCCCATGATTATTAGGATATTCCCTCAATAAAAAAATTATGCCTATTTTGCCTTGCGTACAGATTGGTTTCCTCAACAATCTTGTTTAGTAACTCATCTGAAAATATATTTTTTAATATTTTCACAGGTGTTGCTTCTATGTTAGGAAAATTTTATCCAAAATTTTGTACAAAATTAAAATGTTTAACTTTGTCCTGAAATTGTGGGTTATTTTTCCATTTCATCGAAAAATCACTTGCTAAATTAGTGGTGCTTTCTTCAATCTCGGGTTGATCTTCTGAAAATATCTTTTGGCTTTGCATCTGTAGTAGATATTCTATACCAAAGCTGGTGCAAATTGTGGTGGGAAAAACCGGTTAAACCGGTTATTTGACCTTTAACACTTGATCTTTAACCCTCGATCTTTAACCCTTAACCTCTTTGACTCTTGATCTTTGACCCTTGACCTTTAACACTTGATCTTTAACCCTCGATCTTTAACCCTTAACCTCTTTGAATCTTGATCTTTGACCCTTGACCTTTAAGACTTAATCTTTTACCCTTGATCTTTAACCCTTGACCTTTAACCCTTAATCTTTGACCTTTAACTTTTAACACTTATCTTTTACCTTGATCTTTAACCCTTGACCTCTAACCTTTAAACCTAAGATTATTCTGATTTGTAACCAGTTTTGGTGGGAGAAACCAATTATATCAGTTATTCCAGTTTACAATTTTCCTGGTTAAACCCAATTATTTCGGATTTTAAAGTATCCTTTGCCACCTACACCTTAATTATTACAAGTAAAACTTATAAACTATATTATACAGTATTATGGTTATATTACTAAAATTAGCAGGATCTTTGTTGTAATAATTGCATAATGTGAGGATAATTTATGTGTACCTTATATAAATTGTAAATTTTTTAAACTTTAGTATTAGTTATTTAAACGTATCCTACTCCACATTGTACAACCTGAGAAAGAAGTATGTATATTTAAATACTTAATATTATAAATCTAATAACACCTTTTCAAATTTAATAACAGTTATTCCGGTTTGTGACAATGTTTCACCTTGTATAATCTGAAATTGATTTATGCTTAAATTAAATATTAAACAGTAAAATCTTTTAACTAAATACCTTTTGAATTAAAAGCCGCCTCTGAATAAAGCAAGTATGGTAACAATCAGAACTATTCACTCTTCAGGCAAAGTATATTAACATATTTGTTTTACGCTTCCACATTTTTTAATTACCAGTAGGTATATATAAACACATACGATTTATTTAATCAGTATGGTTTTAATAACGTTTGAAATTATTTTCTTATAGTTAACTATTTTAAATGTAAAATTGTGACTTATTTTCCATTTAAATAGTTAACTAATATGGTTTTAACCACTAAAACCAATTTGCATAATTACTACTTAATTAATAAATAAAAAAAGATATAGAAAGATAAATTTTATTTTTTAGAAACTTAACTAATGCACATTATTACTAATCTTAAACATATTACTAATTACTAAAGTACTAAATACTAAACATAACTTACTAAATTACTAAAATACACTATTTTTTAAAAGAACTGAAAATTTTACTCATGTCTGCTTTAATGTTTTTTATTATTATTTCGGAATTTGTTTTTTTTATTTTATTTTGTTTTGCCTCCATTTCAATTTTTTTTTCTTGTTGTAAAATTTGATCGTGCTCAATTTGGCAACTTCTGAGTTTGTCTTTTAATATACTAAAAGACTGGAACTGCCCATATATAATTGTGTAGTGTTCCTCTAAACTTTTAGAAAATTTATCAATTTTATTGGCAGTCCAGTCTTCCGATGAAGATGAACCAGAAGTTGAAGCTGCTGCTGCTGGAGGCTGCAATATATCCATTGTGTTTAACAGATCGTTAAGCATATCATCATCTAAGGTGAGATCAATCTAAGACAAAAAAGTATATTAGAATAATAATTTATTAAAAAAACATAGAATGTTTCCAAACAATTTAAAGTTTTGAATAGAATTTAAACAAAATAATTAGTTAGAAAATAACATCGAAAGAATGTTTAAAACAATTTATTATGGCGCCCAAATACTAACACATATATTTTAGGTAAGATAAAAAGTAACATTACAACAATAAATCCAAAATATAGAAAACAGAATGTTTAAACAATTTAGGTTTTAAACATATTTTAAGCGAGTTAAAAATAATATCAAAACAATAAATAGAAAATAAAAAAAAAATACTTACAGATTTTTTTTGTTGTTGGGTTTCCAGCGGTTTTAATTCCGGCACAGATTTATCCAATTTTGTTTTTTTTAATAACATTTTGATGAATTTTTAAATTTTTCGACATTTTGTTGTATGGTTTGTTTAATTAAATTGTATTGAAAGACTGATAGTGTAAAGGCACCTCTTCTCCAATATATACAACCAACCAAAGAAAAAAATTGCAAACAAGATCTGCTTATTTTAAAAAATAAAATGTACTGTAAAGGACGACAAGTACCAAGGTCTAGTAACTTTTAACAAGAATAAAAATTAAATTGCAGACAAGATCTGCTTATTTTTAAAAATAAAATGTACTATAAAAAACGAGAAGTACCAAGGTCTAGTACCTTTTAACAAGAATAAAAATTAAATTGAATACACTTTCAGAAAACATTGACTGCAAATAAGAATTCAGAAGACATGCAATCCAAAATTAATGCAACTGTTTTATTTTAAAGCAATATTTACACCCAAAAGTATATATATTTGACAAAAATTGAATTTTTAAGTTTCTAGTCAATGACCGCTAGTCATCCTTTGTTAAAATCGCGATAGATTTGTATTCGCGTAACTGGTCCTGATGAAAATAAATTTAGTTTAAAGCGTTATTTTTCAAAGCATAGAAGGGCATTTTAAAAATATATATATAAATTGTAATTAAGAAAAAAATTCGCTTTCCATAGACACCTAATACCATATATGTCTTACATAAAATTGAATTTATTAGGGTTAGGTCAATGACTATCAGAAACACATTTTACGTTCAAGGCAATCGACCGAGACCGCAATTAAGAAATTCTTCATTTACTCAACCAACGACAAATATGGGATGGGAAGGTTAACTTAAAATATAGGGTGATTTAAATCGAAAATTATATATATATATATATATATATATATATATATATATATATATATATATATATATATATATTATATATATAATATATTAATATCAAATTTTAAAAAAATGAAAAAATTCTTAGGAATTTAATAGTACAAATAATAGTTTTTAACATATACAAGACAATTAAAATTGAAGGTATCTCTAAGTTATTCAAATTATTATCTTACAAAGTGATCCAAATAAAAGATTTGTATATAAAACTTTTAGGAATGTAAAACAATACTTTTTAAAATATACCAGACAATCCCAATTAAAGTTTTTATAAGTTCTTCTTCTTTCATGTATATATTACTCTTGATGTTGTTACTATTACTCTATCTGTTACTCATTGATGTTGTTCCTCTTACATCTCCGTCATATATCTGCTCTAGCTATGTCCCATACAGTCTTACCATCGATTTTTCTAAGGGTTTTTATCTTTGCTGTTTCTAGCATCCTTTTTGTCCTCTATGTCTTAGGTCATGCTCTGCCGCATATGTCATTATTGGTCTAATGACTGTTTTGTAAATCGTACCTTTCGTATCTTTCCCAATATTTTTATTTCTCCATATTGTTTCGTTCAGGCAACCTGAGACTGTGTTTGCTCTATTTACTTGTGCTTCTACTTCCGTAGCTATATAAATGTCTATTCTTACAAGTTATTAAAAATTATACCTAAATAGGGTGATCCATATTGAAAATGTGTAATTAGAAAGATAAGAGAATTTATACAAAAGCAAATAAAAGAAATAGCATTTAAGCATAAATGTTAAATGGTGGAGGGTTGAAAGGTCAAAATCAAATTATTATCTTACAGAGTGATCCAAATAAAAGATGTGTATATAAAACTTTTAGAAATGTAGAACAATACTTTTTTAAAATATACAAGACAATCCCAATTGAAGTTTTTAATAGTTCTTTTTTCATGTATATATTACTCTATCTGTTACCAGTGTACCTTCCGTAAGTCGTTTTCGTGGTCTTTTCACTTCCTATTGGGAAACCGTCTCTCGCCGTCTTTACTACTCTATTTATTGTCATTCTGCTTACATGATCGTCTCATTCTACTCCTCCATTTCTTACCCACTCCGTGATGTTGTTCCCCTTACATTTTTGTCGTATATCTGTTCTAGCTCTGTCTCATAGCGTTTTACCATCGATTTTTCTGAGGGTTTTTATCTCTGCTGTTTCAAGCATTCTTTTTGTCCTCTCCGTGTCAGGACATGCTCTGCCGCATATGACATTATTGGTCTAATGACTGATCTTTCCCAGTATTTTTATTTCTTCATATTGTTGCCCTATCAGGCAACCTGGGGCTCTGTTTGCCCTATTCACTTATGCTTCAACTTCCGTAGCCAGATGGATGTCTATTCTTATACGTTATTGAAAATTATATTTTAAATAGGGTGATTCATATTGAAAATGTGTAATTAGAAAGATAAGAAAGTTTATACAAAAGCAAATATCTTAGCATAAATGTTGAATGGTGGGGGAAACCGGTTCCAATCAAGACCGGTGAGAGTCAAAGGCAATGTCGAGGTCAAGGTCAAGTTCAAGACCAATGTCAAGGTTAAGGTCAATGTCGAGGTCAAGAGCGTGGTCAAAGTCAAGGTCAATGTCAAGGTTAGGGTCGAAGTCAAGGTCAAAAATCAATGTCGAGGTCGAGGTCAATGATAAGGTCGAAGGTTAATGTCGAGTTTGAGGTCAAGGTCAATGACCAGATCAAGATCGAGGTCGTGGTCAATGTTAAGGTCAAAGGTCAATGTCGAGGTCAAGGTCAAAATTAAGGCCGCTGTCAAGGTAAGGTCACTGCAAATGTCAAGGTCGATGTCGCCGTCAAGGTCAAAGTCAAGGTCACTGTCAAGGTTAAATGTTAACATCGAGGTCAAAGTCAAGGTCACTGTTAAGGTCGAGGTCAACGTCATATGTCAATGTCGAGGTCAAGGTCAATTTTAATGTTAAAGGTCAATGATTAGACCAAGGTTAAGGTTAAAATCAAAATCAAGGTCATTATCAATGTCAAGGTAGAAATCAAGGTCAGCGTCGAGGTCAATGTCGAGGTCAAAGTCAAGGTCACTGTTAAGGTCAAGGTCAATGTCGGGGTCAATATCTAGGTCAAAGTCGAGGTCGGGGTTAATACCAAGGTCACGGTCAAAATTAGGTTCAATGTCAAGGTCAACACCGGATATCCTTGACAAGTTATGTTGAAATTGGTATAAAAGGCTGAAGCAAAACAGCGTTTCAGAGTAAGTTAAAAATCTTCACTGATAATACATCGTTACGTTAAGTTTCTCAGTCAGTGTTATTATTAAAATTTAACTCTGGGTGTTATTTAACGGTAAGTTAAGTGTTTTAAGTATTAACAGTTGAGTAATTTGTAATAAGTTTTCAGAAAATGGATTTAGAAGCACTAAATGAGTTTCTTCTTTTAGAAGGACAACGAAAACCTATCATAAAGTTAAATAAACTTCAAATAAATGTTCCATACAAAATTTCTGAAGCTAAGGTGACTGCATCGAAATTCGGAGATTCTGTTGTTTTGGAGCTGGAAGATAAGGTTGTATTTTTACCACCTAGATCTACCGAGGTGCTTAAAAATCATATTTTGGAATTGGGAAATGGAAGGTATTCGCTAGTATTCATTGGAGAAAAGGACACAGGCAAAGGCAATCCGGCAGCTTTATTTAAATTTATAAAATCTTAAGGTGAGTGTTAGTTTAAAATGTCAGAAAGGCTTGCTAATGATGTAAACAAACTAGTTAAAAAGTTTTATGAAAAAAATTATGATTTTACTGTTGAGGAAATTGAATCATGGCTTAAACATGTTGATATTGCAATTAGTTTATGTTTTAAAGCATTAAAAACAAAAAATTTTGAAATCGGAAATATCCGCATGTGGCAAACAAAATTAAGTCATTTAACAGTTGTTTATAATAAGCTTAAAGAATTAAAAGATAATAATTATACAATTAAATGGGAAGATTTAGCCACAGTTTATCATGGACGGGTTCAAAGTGGTGTCATAGTAAATTTAAAACATAAAGATGTTTTACAGTTTTTAAATAATGCTATGTCTTTATTTAAAACTAAAATTTTTTTAGTTTTATCTAGATTTAACATAATTAAGGTTAACAGTACCTTTTGTGGCAAATTTATAAAAAAAACAGTAGATGATAAAGAAACGATAGATTTTAAATATTTCCATACACCATATGCAACAATTGACAAATCTACTAATTTAAATAAATGGTTTTATGAACATATAGTTGATTTTATTTTAAACAAATTATCAGAGTTTCAAGAACGTGATTCATTTTGGGCATTAAGTAAAGTAATTTCTTTAGAGATAAACATTAATAAGTTTGAAATTGGAAATGGTTCGAGCTATATTCAATTACCTCAACAAATTATTAATAAAAAAGCTTGTATAAACGTTAGAAATTTTGATGAAGCTTGTTTTTACTGGAGCATAGTAAGTGCATTATATCCAGCAAATCAATCAGTCAATCGAATTAATTCATATCCACATTATAGTCAAGTTTTAAATTTGGAAGGACTTGAAATTCCAATTAAATTTAACAAAATAGCAGTATTTGAAAAAGTAAATAATATTTCAATAAATGTTTATGGTCTAGAACTAATTGAAAAGAAATTTAATGTAACTCCGTTACGTCTGTCTAAATGTAAATTAGAGCGACACGTTAATTTGCTAATGATTCAAAATCTATATTTTCCAAAGTTAAACGATTATGATGCACCTGATCCACTTGATAATGAACAAATAAATATTAGTTATCATTATTGTTGGATTAAAAATTTATCTAAATTGTTAAGTAGTCAACTAAATAAAGATGGTCATAAAAAAATTATATGTGATAGATGTTTAAATTATTTTACTAATCAAGAACGGCTTGACAAACATTTAATTTTATGTGAAAAAATGAATAACTATAAAATTTCTATTCCAGAAAACAAA